>NC_083743.1:17449281-18649281 GCF_033458585.1 Syngnathus typhle
CGCGCGTCCCCGGAGGTCGGCGCTCGTTTGCATGTATTACTTCTAGAATTGCCACAGTTATCCAAGTAACTATGGAGCGATCAAAGGAACCATAACTGATTTAATGAGCCATTTGCAGTTTCGCTGTACGGGCCGTGTGCACTTAGACTTGCATGGCTTAATCTTTGAGACAAGCATATGCTACTGGCAGGATCAACCAGGTAGGGGTGGGGGTCAGAAGGGGTTGCTCGGCCGAGCGGTTTCTGCGACATTTTCCGGACGCCACTCGCGTCAGCAGGGGCTTGCTGGGGTAAATGGTCTTCGCGAGCCTAGCGGGTGGGACGGGGCCTCCGGCCGGCAACGGAACCTTCAAGCCGCTCGCTGAGGCCTTGACGAGAGGAGCCGGGCCGCGCTCCGTAAGCTGATCCGTGTGAGCTGGCCCGCCCTTTAGCTGCCGCCGCCGCCGCGGTGTCGCTGTGTCTGCCGCGCGCGTACTGTGGCCAGTTCAGACCCATAGGACGCTGACGCTGACGTCGCTTGGCAAGCGGCTCCCGTCGGTCGGTTTGGGGACGGGCGGTTCGCGTGAGGGTTGGGGACGAAGCTCGGGAAGAGCGAACTCGGCAACGGGGGTGGCACGTCGGTCGGGCTTGGCTAGCGGGGGCCGAGGATGAACCGTGCGGGCACGGCGGTGGTCCGGGGAAAGGCGTCGGCCTCCCAGGCCCGAGCTGGGGGAACGTGCGATGACCCAGGCGGGAAGCTGCCCCCCGTCCGAGTCAGACTCGGTCGTTGCGGCCCGCTGAGGCTGGCTTCGTTTCCGTAAAGCGGGGGTCGGGGGCGCGGCGCTGTGCCGGCGACTTGCCCGCGCGCCGAGGCCCAAGCGGGAAGCTGCGCCCCGTCCGAGTCAGACTCGGTCGTTGCGGCCCGCCGGTCTCGCGCTGCGGCCAGGATGCGGAGTTGGATCGACACCGGTGGGAGCCGGGGGGTTGAAGGGGTTCCGGCCGCCCCTCCGCGCTCAGCGCCGCTGTCACCCAGACGGGAAGCTGCGCCCCGTCCGAGTCAGACTCGGTCGGTGCGGCCCGCTGTGGCCAGCTGGCAACTAGCTACGGAAGGGTACCGAAGCTCCCGACGAACCCGCCGGGGTGGCTGGTGACCAACGCTGCGTTCGGCGCTTATTGCTGCGACCGGGAGGGAAGCTGCGCCCCGTCCGATTCAGACTCGGTCGTTGCGGCCCCCCCGAGCCCGCACGCCTCACGCGGAAGGTCATACGCCACCGGCGGCACGAAAGACGACTCCCCCAACAAGGCAGTCAGGAAAGGCTATTCGGATAGTCGAGCAGAGTGGGGCAGCACATCCCGCGGTGCCGTCTGGTTAGGCAAGGGTTTGAGAAACAGCATTCGCGGTAGACCGGCGCGGCCGGCGGACGCCCACGCGGCATGCCGCGATCGGATCGCGCGCTCGGCCTCCGTTGATTTCCTCTAGGTGCGTGATTCGGGGCGTCTCGGTCTCGCTGCCGTACGGTCGCGCCAAGGCCTGCGGGGGCGGCGCGTAGCGCACGCTCTCGCGGCGGCCGAGGCGCTAGAGTGCGACCCGCAAGTGGGGAGGAACCGTCCACCCAACGCCGGCCCGAGCCGGGGCCGGTGGGGGCCCTACCAAGGCGGGTCATGAGTGCCAGTCGGTCAGTTCGGGAGAAGGGGAGGGTACTCGGAGGCCCGCCGGGAGCAGACGGGGGTCCGGAAGCTGAGGGGGTGAAGGACGGCGGCCGGGTGCAGACGGCCGTCCCCGGGAGGGGGGTGTTCGTTCACGTGCGGACGCCGGGAGCAGGCGGCCGTCACGCGATTCTGCCAGTCGTTCCCACCGGCCTGTGTTTAAGGAGGCGGCCGGTCCTCCACGAGATTCTGCCAAGCGTTCCACCGGCCTGTGTTTAAGGAGGCGGCCGGTCCTCCACGAGATTCTGCCAACCGTTCCACCGGCCTGTGTTTAAGGAGGCGGCCGGTCCTCCACGAGATTCTTCCAACCGTTCCACCGGCCTGTGTTTAAGGAGGCGGCCGGTCCTCCCCGTCGTTCCGCCGGCCTGTGTTTAAGGAGGCGGCCGGTCCTCCACGAGATTCTGCCAACCGTTCCACCGGCCTGTGTTTAAGGAGGTGGCCGGTCCTCCACGAGATTCTGCCAACCGTTCCACCGGCCTGTGTTTAAGGAGGCGGCCGGTCCTCCACGAGATTCTGCCAACCGTTCCACCGGCCTGTGTTTAAGGAGGCGGCCGGTCCTCCACGAGATTCTGCCAACCGTTCCACCGGCCTGTGTTTAAGGAGGCGGCCGGTCCTCCCCGTCGTTCCGCCGGCCTGTGTTTAAGGAGGCGGCCGGTCCTCCACGAGATTCTGCCAACCGTTCCACCGGCCTGTGTTTAAGGAGGCGGCCGGTCCTCCACGAGATTCTGCCAACCGTTCCACCGGCCTGTGTTTAAGGAGGCGGCCGGTCCTCCACGAGATTCTGCCAACCGTTCCACCGGCCTGTGTTTAAGGAGGCGGCCGGTCCTCCACGAGATTCTGCCAACCGTTCCACCGGCCTGTGTTTAAGGAGGCGGCCGGTCCTCCCCGTCGTTCCGCCGGCCTGTGTTTAAGGAGGCGGCCGGTCCTCCACGAGATTCTGCCAACCGTTCCACCGGCCTGTGTTTAAGGAGGCGGCCGGTCCTCCCTGTCGTTCCGCTGGCCTGTGTTTAAGGAGGCGGCCGGTCCTCCACGAGATTCTCCCAACCGTTCCACCGGCCTGTGTTTAAGGAGACGGCCGGTCCTCCACGAGATTCTGCCAACCGTTCCACCGGCCTGTGTTTAAGGAGGCGGCTGGTCCTCCCCGTCGTTCCGCCGGCCTGTGTTTAAGGAGGCGGCCGGTCCTCCACGAGATTCTGCCAACCGTTCCACCGGCCTGTGTTTAAGGAGGCGGCCGGTCCTCCCCGTCGTTCCGCCGGCCTGTGTTTAAGGAGGCGGCCGGTCCTCCACTATTCCTTCCTTGGATGGAAAACATGTAGCACTTTGAAAAATTTCGAGCACTGTGGCACTTTGAAAATTTTCGAGAGTTTTTGTACTTAGAAACATTTTCGCTTTTGCACTTCCAGAGTGCTTTGCCTTTGGCTCCTAGGTTGGCTGTCCGAGCAGGTGAACACTTTTGGGGGGGGAACACAACGCTAGAGACACCAGCCGCCTGGTTCTCGGGACAAAATTTCACCTTCCCCACACTCGTTCTGACTATATTTTGCGATTCGGGGGTAAAGGTAATGAGTACAGTGACTAGGGGAACCAACTCATCGTACTATGGCGCACCAACAGACCAAAGCTGGTACTGCACCTACCCCTGGTACCCCAACCCCTGGTACCTGAAGGGACTTTGAAAAATTTCGCCAAATTTCCGAGGGAGCTCCAGGGCGAGAGGCTGATTTTTCGCTATTTGCGGCCGACCGCGGGAACCGGCCAGACCGGATACTTTACGGCGCAAGAGCCGTTGGCACTTAGAAAATATTCGCCAGAGTTGGCGTGAGCTCCAGGGAGAGAGGCCAAATTATCGCGATTCGGGGCCGACAGGGGAACCGTCGCAATTCGGACAGCTTGTGTGTCAGCCCTCGGTGACACTTAGAAAATATTCTGAAATTTTCACCGACTTCCGTGGTGGAGAGGCCGAATTATCGCGATTCGGGGCCGACAGGGGAACCGTCGCCACTCGGACAAGTTGTGCGGCAGCCCACGCTCGCACTTAGAAAATATTCTAAAACTCTCACCGACTTCCGTGGTGGAGAGGCCGAATTTTCGCGATTCGGGGCCGACAGGGGAACCGTCGCCACTCGGACAGATTGTGCAGCAGCTCACGCTCGCACTTAGAAAATATTCTGAAATTCTCACTGACCTCTGTGGTGGAGAGGCCGAATTTTCGCCATTCGGGGCCGACCGGGGAACCAGCGCGCCTCGGACAGATTGTGCGGCAGCCCACGCTCGCACTTGGAAAATATTCTGAAATTCTCACCGACCTCCGTGGTGGAGAGGGCGAATTTTCGCCATTCGGGGCCGACCGGGGAACCAGCGCGCCTCGGATAGATTGCGTGTCAGCCCTCGGTGACACTTAGAAAATATTCGCAAAATTTGATTGGACCTCCAGGACCGCTTTTTCACCGTCGCTGTCCGACCGGGAAACCGTCGTAGCTCGGACAGTTCGTGTGCCAGCATCCGCTGGCACTTAGAAATTTTTTTAAAAAGAAAATAAAGTCTTCTGCATATACGTGCCGACTATATTTTGCGATTAGGGGGTAAAGGGGATGAGTACAGTAACTAGGGGGACCAACTCATCGTACTCTGGCGCACCAACATACCAAAGCTGGTACTGCATCAGAGCTTACCCCTGGTACCTGAACGCTCGCCCCTGGTACCTGAGCGCTCGCCCCTGGTACCTAAGAGCTACCCCGGCTGCCGCGAGCGATGCCCGGCGAGGCTTCCAGAGCCGCGGCTAAGCATTTTTAACCAATTATGGAGCTTTTTGAGGACTTCCAGGTGGAGCTCCAGGGCTGTTCCGCCTAACTTTTTACGCCCGATTACGCTTCCAGGGACGCGGCTAAGCATTTTTAAACGATTATGGAGCTTTTTTGGGACCTCCAGGTGGAGCTCCAGGGCCGTTCCGCCTAGCTTTTTACGCCCGATTACGCTTCCAGGGACGCGGCTAAGCATTTTTAACCAATTATGGAGCTTTTTTGGGACTTCCATGTGGAGCTCCAGGGCCGTTCTGCCTAACCTTTTACGCCCGATTGGGCTTCCAGGGACGCGGCTAAGCATTTTTAACCAATTATGGAGCTTTTTTGGGACCTCCAGGTGGACCTCCAGGGCCGTTCCGCCTAGCTTTTAACGCCCGATTACGCTTCCAGGGACGCGGCTAAGCATTTTTAACCAATTATGGAGCTTTTTTGGGACTTCCATGTGGAGCACCAGGGCCGTTCTGCCTAACCTTTTACGCCCGATTGGGCTTCCAGGGACGCGGCTAAGCATTTTTAACCAATTATGGAGCTTTTTTGGGACCTCCAGGTGGAGCTCCAGGGCCGTTCCGCCTAGCTTTTTATGCCCGATTGGGCTTCCAGGGACGCGGCTAAGCATTTTTAACCAATTCTGGAGCTTTTTTGGGACTTCCATGTGGAGCTCCAGGGCCGTCCCGCCTAACCTTTTACGCCCGATTGGGCTTCCAGGGACCCGGCTAAGCATTTTTAACCAATTATGGAGCTTTTTTGGGACTTCCAGGTGGAGCTCCAGGGCCGTTCCGCCTAGCTTTTTACGCCCGATTGGGCTTCCAGGGACGTGGCTAAGCATTTTTAACCAATTATGGAGCTTTTTTGGGACCTCCAGGTGGAGCTCCAGGGCCGTTCCGCCTAGCTTTTTACGCCTGATTACGCTTCCAGGGACGCGGCTCAGCATTTTTAACCAATTATGGAGCTTTTTTGGGACCTCCATGTGGAGCTCCAGGGCCGTTCCGCCTAACCTTTTACGCCCGATTGGGCTTCCAGGGACGCGGCTAAGCATTTTTAACCAATTATGGAGCTTTTTTGGGACTTCCATGTGGAGATCCAGGGCCGTTCCGCCTAACCTTTTACGCCCAATTGGGCTTCCAGGAACCCGGCTAAGCATTTTTAACCAATTATGGAGTTTTTTTGGGACTTCCATGTGGAGCTCCAGGGCCGTTCCGCCTAACCTTTTACGCCCGATTGGGCTTCCAGGGACGCGGCTAAGCATTTTTAACCAATTATGGAGCTTTTTTGAGACCTCCAGGTGGAGCTCCAGGGCCGTTCCGCCTAGCTTTTTACGCCCGATTGGGCTTCCAGGGACGCGGCTAAGCATTTTTAACCAATTATGGAGCTTTTTTGGGACTTCCATGTGGAGCTCCAGGGCCGTTCCGCCTAACCTTTTACGCCCGATTGGGCTTCCAGGGACGCGGCTAAGCATTTTTAACCAATTATGGAGCTTTTTTGGGACCTCCAGGTGGAGCTCCAGGGCCGTTCTGCCTAGCTTTTTACGCCTGATTGGGCTTCCAGGGACGCGGCTAAGCATTTTTAACCAATTATGGAGCTTTTTTGGGACTTCCATGTGGAGCTCCAGGGCCGTTCCGCCTAACCTTTTGCGCCCGATTGGGCTTCCAGGGACCCGGCTAAGCATTTTTAACCAATTATGGAGTTTTTTTGGGACTTCCATGTGGAGCTCCAGGGCCGTTCCGCCTAACCTTTTATGCCCGATTGGGCTTCCAGGGACCCGGCTAAGCATTTTTAACCAATTATGGAGCTTTTTTGGGACCTCCAGGTGGAGCTCCAGGGCCGTTCCGCCTAGCTTTTTACGCCCGATTGGGCTTCCAGGGACGCGGCTAAGCATTTTTAACCAATTATGGAGCTTTCTTGGGACCTCCAGGTGGAGCTCCAGGGCCGTTCCGCCTAGCTTTTTACGCCCGATTGCGCTTCCAGGGACGCGGCTAAGCATTTTTAACCAATTATGGAGCTTTTTTGGGACTTCCATGTGGAGCTCCAGGGCCGTTCCGCCTAACCTTTTACGCCCGATTAGGCTTCCAGGGACCCGGCTAAGCATTTTTAACCAATTATGGAGCTTTTTTGGGACCTCCGTGTGGAGCTCCAGGGCCGTTCCGCCTAACCTTTTACGCCCGATTAGGCTTCCAGGGACGCGGCTAAGCATTTTTAACCGATTATGGAGCTTTTTTAGGACTTCCATGTGGAGCTCCAGGGCCGTTCCGCCTAACCTTTTACGCCCGATTGGGTTTCCAGGGCCGCGGCTAAGCATTTTAACAGATTATGGAGCTTTTTGCGGACCTCCAGCTTGAGCTCATCTGCGCGAGACCGAAAGAAAAAAAACGGCATGAAAATGAAGAATCGAAAAAGCTCGATTTTTTTCAACCGGGGCGCAGGGAGTCCTAACCGGGGCGGCGCCCCGGCTCGCCCCGGCTTGGCTACGCCTCTGACGCACAACATGATCACATAGAACGCACTAAGAACATCTTTTTACCCGTCTTACTTGTCAGGTTTATTCTCTATGTATTTTACTTTTAGAAGCTATTTGTAATTCTTTTCCATTTATTTAGCCAATTTTAACTTCAGTGCTTCTTTATCTTACTTCATCCGTTTAACACAAATATCTCCCGTATATTTAAGCTAATTTCTCCTTAATTTTGGCAGCCAGGTTCCCACTTCATTACATGGAAACCTGATTTGATTTGATTTTGGCCTAGTCATAGTGTTTCTGTTAATTTGTGCAGTCACGTGCCATGTGACCGTTTTCTCCGCAATTCCAGCATTTTATTGGAGGTTGCACAGCTCCTCTTCCTCGGCCTCTAAAGCCTTCTCTGTTGGGTATTGCTCGCCCTCTCTGGCCTTTCTGTCCTCTGCCTGCATTTTGGTAAAAAGTGTCACTATCCTGGTCTACCAAAAAAGTGTCTTTTGAAGCTTTCATTTGTTTTCGTTTTTGTTTGTCTATTACTACTTTTTCTGCATGGAGGGCGTGATTTATGTATTCCTCCAAAGTTCCGGTGCTCATTCCTATATGATTATTGTTCACCCTAATTTGTATTGCAGGCTTGGACCCTACATGAATGGCATTTTTTAATTGTTGCTGATAAGCACCTTGGGGTGCATTATCTTCTACCAGTCCACTGTGTAATTTAAACACTTCTGTCATGCGCCCTCGATATTCATCAAAGGTTTCATTATCATTTTGCTTTGTTCTCCCTATTTCTGTATAATTTGCTCTGATTTCCTTTGACCTAACCATTTCTAGCGGATACAACTTCGCTATGATCTTTAGTTTTGAATTTGTAGCATGTGTTTTCTCTTCCCGCTCTTGTACTTCTTCTAGTTCTCCCTCAAGTTTATATTTTTAACCCATTTATCGAAATTTCTAAGTTGGTCGGGATCCTGCCTTTCAATTATTTGCCAATCGTTACATTTTAGAGTATCTCGGATATTAGTTTTACTCTTCCCGTTCCCCATTTTAATCAATTTGGTCCCAACTGTAAAACCATAGGGGTTTCTAAAGTCGGGTGTTCCCAGTGGGATAACGAAAAGATCCTGTGGTGATTCTCACTTCTACCAGCGTTCTGGTGGAGAATCCTTGCCTATTGCGTCCACAGAACCACGTTATGTGTTCCCCACTGCTTTAATATGGAATACTATATCTAGTGATATGTATTCCCATTCACACTCTCATTCACACAGTTTTGCGTGACTTTCGGTTTAACTTCCCGCGGACTACGCTAACCCTTTTGAACGGATTTCTCCGTCGGACAACTCTGTCCTTTTATTTAAACGGAATTTTCATTTTCAGCTTTTCTGTGGCTCCGCAACCTACTTACTTGGACATCGCTGTCCTACACGGATTTTCAGTTATGCAGGATCTGTGGACTTCCGTTGTCCTACTTACACACCTAGGGTTTTACAGGGCATGACAAGCCCTCGGCCGCACCACACTTTTTAACAAAAACAAACTCACCCTCTGGTTCTCTTCACCTCTGCACCTCGGATTGCCTTCAACCTTTGGATCCCAGCTGACGAGCAGACAGCCAGCCCTTGAAAAGGATTCTAGGACCTCCCTAGGCGCGCGGTCTTTCTGGATCTCTGCTGACGCCTGCTGGAATCCTCAGGTATATTGGCATCCGGCTCGAAGGACCAATAAAATGTCAGGTCTAAACATCATCAGACATTTATTTACACACTGGAAACAAAGAGGAGAAGACAACCAGTATTCTTTTGCTCGCGAGGAGAATTAGGTAGAGGGCCCAGTTCACAGTCCTCCACCAATTCTGACCTGCCCTACCGTCATCTCCTCTTTTTATATTGGGTTGCCCTGGTTACAAGAGGCGTTGCTACACTAAAGGGAGGGGAGAGTGTGACTGTAGCAACGCTGTTCAGCTAGCTAATAATGTTGTGTGGTGCGAGGCCGCATGGCCTTGGCCGATCCGTGACCCCAGGAATGCAGAGTCTGTTCTTAGATGGTTGGCAGCCTCGTTCCCGGCTGCAATCTCCAAACCTGGATGCCGTGTCTCTGTAAAACAATGCTCTAGACTTTCTTGCTACATTTCATACAATAATAATAATGAGTAAATAATCAGATACCTCTCGTGCATACACTCCAACAAACGTTAAGTAGATGTGAGATAACTTGCATGAAGTCTACTTAAACAAACATTGAGTAAATATGGGATAACTAAAAACTGTCTCGGACAAAAACAATTAACAGACAAAGGACTTCTCTTGAACTAACAAAGAACAAAGAACAAAGATGTTCTGTTCCTAACTAGTGAGGGCCTCTCACAGATAAGACAAGGAAGGGAGTATAAGGACTCCCCAAGGCTAGCCGGCACATATGTTGACTTGAGCGAAGATATGTGACCTCCGGTTTCAGGCCGACCAGCGCTTCAGCAAAACTAATTATTCTAACAATTCTGATGCCACTTCAGCATTTCGTCTCGAGCAGAGAAGAAACCCTATACATTATCAACAAAAAAAACATTCTTTAAAGGAGCTATATCATGCTATTTCAAGCTTTCCACAGTTAATTATAGGCATGTATGATAACATGGTACTTTTGGCCCAATGGCGATCTAATTTCTTGTTAGAGTTATTTGGTGGCTATTTAAGGTATTTGGTATTAAAGGTAACCAGCTCAGTCGCCTAGTGGTAGAGTGTCCGCCTTGAGACTGGAAGGTTGAGGGTTCAAACCCTGGCCGGGTCATATATAAAACTGGGACCCATTGCCTCCATGCTTGGCACTCAGCATTAAGGGTTGGAATTGGGGGGTTAGATCACCAAATGATTCCCGAGCGCGGCATCGCTGCTGCTCACTGCTCCCCTCTCCCCCAGGGGATGGATTAAAATCACACGGGGATGGGTTAAATGCAGAGGACACATTTCACCACACCCAGATGTGTGTGTGACGATCATTGGGACTTTAACTGTATTTGGTGAAATGAATGAAATGCTTTGAAGATGTGATATTGCTTTATTTATATAAATCAAGAAAAGGTTACGAAGAAGGCTAGCTGGAGGTCAAAATGTGTTGTGATAAATTAGAACCATAATTAATCTATCAGAATCAGCCATCTTTTTTCTTTACATTCACCTCAAATGCTTTGAGGTCAGAAATGGCCCATATCAGAGTGAGATAAATGACCACTCGCAAAGTAGGACAAAGTCTGAGAAAGTAGGAATAAAAGCATTTAATGCGTCAAACAGCAAGAACTTGTACTTGAGGACATTGCAGAAAAAACTGGAAATGTTTTATAATTTATTATTGCACCAAAATCAGAAGAGCAGCATGTCAATTCCAGTTGCAGGGCCACCTATTCTGAGAAAGTAGGAAGAAAATCATTTAATGCACCAAACAGCAAGAACTTGTACTTGAGGACATTGCAGATAGAACTGGAAATGTTTTATAATTTAATTACCGTTTTTTCCATGTATAATGCGCGAAATTTAACTAATTTATTGTCCTAAAATCTGGGGTGCGCATTATACATAGGTACAATTTAAAATTATTATTATATATTTTTTTTTCTTTTTTTAAGAAAATCATGGTACAACAAAACTAACAACAGGACTGACCGACAAACACGTGGAACAAAAAGACAGGGTGACATTACCAAAGACAGGAACAGAAACCAAACAGACATCATGACAGTAACACATGCAATGATCCGACGGTGAGCGAGGGGCAGACTTAAATACAAAACACGTTACATTGATTGAGGTGACACAGGAAGGGAGGGCCGACGTGAACAGAAACTATGGCAACCTAGACACATAGCAAACCTGGGGACGAGACATGACAAATCTCCCTCGAAATAAAACTTGAAATCACCTTTCTTCTTGTTTGTTGTCAATCGCGCATCGCATTCAGCCATCCTGCCCAACAAACTTAGTCAGTAAAATTCATAATTGACGACATATCGTTTGATGCGATGGTGCAATCCTTGATGGTGTGTTATTGTCAAATATTGTTTGTTTTTTAATCTCCATTGCGGACCTGACGTCATACCGAGGCAGTATCACAGCGCATGCGCACTATGGATCCGATGCGAATAGTCTTCTCTTCTTGACTGACAATGAATGTGATAGTTTAATACAATCAGCTAATAACAAATTGCGTAGTACAGGTAATATTTTATTTCACAACACTTTGCCTTGTTCCTTTCATCTCTGCTGTTCACTTCAAACACGCTCCATACGAACACAATGCTCTCGTATCAGACGCTTGCTCGATCACCTGCTCGTTTGCTGTCACAATGTACCCTACACAAATCCGAAACATTTGTTGCGGCTCCGAGTCACGACGAGGGGCACGTTTTGGTTTCCAAGGGTGTTTTTATTCCTCTTCAACGTCTCTCCCATACAGAGCCGCCTTTTTCACATGTCCGCACGCCTTTTTCACATGTCCGCACTGACCGCGGTGGTGCCTTTACGGGCAGTCGGAGAAATCAACGCCAACAAAAAAATTACATCCAGCCTAGTTAAGACCATACCAAAGACTATAAAAATGGGACCCATTGCCTCCCTGCGTGTGTGACGATCATTGGGACTTAAAAAAAAAAAAAAAAAAAAGAATTGGGTGCGTACTATACATGGGTACAGGCTGTTTTCCAGCATCAACATGCCATTTTTAGGGTGCGTATTATACATGGGGGCGCATTATACACGGAAAAAAACGGTAATGCACCAAAATCAGAACAGCAGCATGTCAATTCCAGTTGCAGGGCCACCTATTCTTAGAATCAGTGCGTTAGTCTGAACGGTTGGTGCTGTGGTGGCGCCTCACATTATGACATCATGCATTGACAAACCGGTCATTTCTTGGATAGGGTGGTGCTGGTGTTTAAAGAGGAAGAATGGACAAGAATATTGCAAAATGGGTGAATTGGGGTATTTTTGATGAGGAATTAGCATTTTAACATCACCAATATCTCAAAAAGTTGATTTAGTATAATATGTCTCCTTTAACATATGGCTTATGGTCACTGTGTACTTGAGCTCATGAGCAACACAGCACACAAGCAAGTGTTATCTCCCCAACCAAGAGCAAGTTACCTGACTCAGTACCAGTACAATACAATACGCTACAATGCGATACATCATAGAGAGAGTCAGCATTGTATCTGATCTAGTAATGTCTAATTTACTCCGCGAAAAAACTGCCACGCAGCCGTTCCCCAGCCACTGTGAATTAGACGTAACTCCATCATTCCAGAGATTTTGGAGTACTATTCAGTAGCAAGGAAGACAACAAGTTAATGGGTGTGGCCAAACGGATTCGCAAATCTGCCATCTTTGTTACTCTGAGAGACTTTTCATCTTTTTGAGAGTTGTAGTCCAAACAACTCAAGGATGCCGAAGTGGAGGGATCTAAATGTTCCGTTGTTGGATGCATCAATCCACACAACTTATTACACCGTCCCCCAGCATCAGAACGTCAATGAAGTGCCTGGTCAAATTTCATTTTTCAAGCAGTCTTCCCACATCTGCGGACAAAAACAAGCTCAAATGTTTCAGAAATCTTTTGTCAGTATAGAGAAGGATTCGCCGAAAGACCTTGTTTCGTTGGTCAGTTCCTTTAATTCAGGGGTCACCAACCTTTCTTAAACCGAGAGCTACTTCCTGGGTACTGATTAAGGCAATGGGATACCAGTTTGACACAGACTTCTGAAATAGCCAATTTGCTCAATTTGGCTTTCACTATGTGTTATGATTGTCATTTCCAGTTCACATGTGTGACTTTAACAAGAATAGCAGAAATATAGTCAAACCTTGGTTTTTGACCACAATCCATTCCAGAAGGCGGTTCGAGAAGCAAATCGGTCGAATTCCGAATCTAATTTTCTCATTACAAATAATGGAAACAATTTTAATCCGTTTCAAGACAAAAAAGACTTCGCCTATGTTAAGCATTTTTTCATTTGCGCATATTTGTCCGATCGCGCAACTGCAGCGCACCGCCGAACGCGCAACCGTAGCGCGTCGCCCACCGCGCAACTGCACCGTGCTGGTCGCATTATTGTGACAGAGCCGTCGCTGAAATTTAGAAAATATTTTTAAATTCCTGATGTACTTTCCAAAATTTAAGTGGACCTAAGTGCGCATGGTAGAAAATATTTTTAAAGTCCTGATGTACTTTCCAAAATTTAAGTGGACCTCAGTGCGCAGGGAGCTTAATTTGGTCTCATAGGGCAACCGCAGCGCGCCGGGCGCTCACTGTTGCGTTGCTTTAAGAGCGTCTATGTGTTTTAGGATGGCTTTACTGCTCCCACTTGCTTTCTTTGGAGGCATGATTAGGGGTTAATACAATCCTCAAAGTAACGAAAATACAATAACAACGGAGTCAGTCGGCATCCGGGCTCATCTTGCGAGGTTCGACCTCCGAATTTTGTTCAACAACCAAAGCAAAAAATCTCAAATTTTTTGTTCGAATTCTGATTTGTTCTAGAACCAGGATGTTCAAAAACCGAGGTTTGACTGTAAAATAAATAGATGCAGCTCACTGACAAGTGCCGCTATTTGAGCTAATTTTAGAACAGTCTTGCGGGCGACTCATGCAGTCCTCACAGGCGACCTGGTGCCCGCGGGCACCGTGTTGGTGACCTCTGCTTTAATCTATGGAAACGACGGACACAATAAAGCGTTACGCTTGAGATGACACAAAAATTATAAACTCAGGGATGAGAATCTTCCGCGGATCCACAGATTCACGTGTTTTTTTCCGTTGGGAGTATCATTTTCGTGAATCGTGTAGATCCGTCGAGAAAATTGTTTTTATAGGGGCGGGGGGCAGCATTTTGGCGCTACTTTCGTCACATCATTTGCCTACTCATTTGCCTAATTAGCAAAAGTTTTAGCCACCATGGCGAAAGTTTTAGAGAAAAAAGACGAGGATCGTGCCAGGGAAATAGACAAGTCGAACGGGATCAGGAACTACTTCAGATGCGCATGGCTCGAGAGCAGCGTCATCTTACAACTCGGAACACAGTCTAATCACCTGCCTGACGGAACATATCTGTAAATTACCGTAATTTTCGGACTATAAGTCGCGTTTCTTTTTCACAGTTTGGGTGGGGGGGCGACTTATACTCAGGAGCGATTTATATATGTTTTTTTTTCACAAATTTTTACTTGATCATTCACACATCACTTACTTACAAGTAGAGTTGACCACTTCACATGTTATTTTTAGTATAGTTGATCACTTCACATGCTTTGATATCTTTATCTTGAACATATTCAAAACATGAAAAATAGAGAGAAAAAATCAAATAAAGTCATTAACACTTAACACGCCATATCCTCTGGACATGTCCTCTGTCACCAGGATGACATAAAGGACGAGAAATTTGATCGATGGATTTAATGATTTGGAGTGACACAAATGGTTTGATAATATTGGTGTTTATGTGATAGTTATTTAAAATATAGTTTATATATTGTTGTATGGGCTTGTGGAATAATTTGAACTGTGGCGCGGCACACGGCATTGTTGACAAAGGACGATCGATGGATTTAATGAATTGGAGTGACACAGATGGTTTTATAAACGTGTTATTTATGTAATAGTTTTTTTTAAATAACTGAATATTACGTCAGGCCCGTTCTCAGCTCCTCGTTTGTGTTTGTCACGTTAGCATACCGTATCCTTTAGCCTGTTGTTGCTCGTTCATGTCTGTTCTTGGTGTTGGATTTTGTCGAATAAATTGCCCCTCAAAATGCGACTTATACTCTGGAGCGACTTATATATGTTTTTTTTCACATTTTTGGGCATTTTATGGCTGGTGCGACTTATACTGCGGAGCGACTTATAGTCCAAAAATTACGGTAGATGTCCCGGGGAAGGTTTTATGAATACTTTATCAAGATGTGATAAGCTATGGAAGCCGCGGCGCTTCGAACATTAAGGAGCACATCAAAAAAAAAAAAAAAAGGTCTGTTTTTACTTTTACAAGCATGTGGGTAACATGATGTTACATGTAAGCTAATGTTAGGCTATTGTCATGATATCATTAAAGAATAAATCTTCAAAATAGATTGCTAGATAGCTAGATAGCTGGATAGCTGGATAGCTAGCTAGCTAGCTAGCTAGATAGCTAACTAGATAGCTAGCTAGCTAGCTAGCTAGCTAGCTAGATAGATAGATAGATAGATAGATAGATAGATAGATAGATAGATAGATAGATAGATAGATAGATAGATAGATAGATAGATAGATAGATAGATAGATAGATAGATAGATAGATAGATAGATGTTGCAAAAAAATCAGTTCTCATCAAAAGGAAAAACTCCAGAATTGATTGTGCCATTTTGATGTATTATATTCACCTTGGTAGCCCACCAAGCAGGAATATTTTTTTTAACAAAACTGTTGAAATTGAGTGATGAAATGAATGGTTTTGGGTTTGCTATACTGCCAAAATCCAGGAATTTCCAGGGAGCTTTGCCCCCTGGGCACCCTCTGGGGCGTTGCCCCTGGCCCCCTGCGGCCCCCAATGTCGGCTTGTGGCCCTCTGCGGCCCCCCCAGTGGGGCATGACACTTTTCAGTGTTTTTTTTTCATTTTTCATTCTCATCCCTGTAGACTGTATTTAACGATCATATTATTCCAAGACGTCCCCGTTCACACAGCATTAGTGTCAGTCTTTCTGCTGATTTTAGAGCTGTGTGCTCTTTGTTTTCACTTTTTGTGTGTGGGTTTACTAGAGTAGTTGTCTCAGATGAATTGCATCGAAGGTGCTGTATTTTTCTTGGGGAACACAATAATGTGTTGAATGCATTCATTAGCTACTCGCTAACGCTAGCATTAGCTTACTGGTTAACTTGACTGCAGTGCTTGTTTACAAGAAATGTTCATAAATATTGTGAGGGGATTTATTTTGTTACGTGTTATGTGTGGTTGTATGTACAATATTATGACATATTTTAATCAATCAAAAAGTTTGTGGCGCAAGTAAACGCTACCTCGGCTAAAAAACTACAAATATGTCTGACCGGAAAGGGAGGCGCGGAAGGAGTGGTGTATATCATTTGCATTTAAATAGACGGCTTGCTCTGAGCCGCACCTCAGAACAAGTATAAAAGAGGGACCTGTGAGGCTGTGATGCTATTAAACAAGAGATTCAGACAAAAGCATCCTTTGTCAACAATGCCGCACGTGCGCCCTGACGTCAGCCTCGTCGTTATTCCACAGATCTAGTATATAACTATATTGTAGCGTTAACAAAGTACAAGGAAAGACGTGGGTTGATAAACGGCTCTTTATTTAACAAAACAAGAGTTCAACGAGCCAACAACTACTGAAGTGTAACAATAAAAACATATATAAGTTGCTACATGAAATACAATATATCAAATAACTATAACATAAATAGTTAACAGCCACACGGCCCCAAGCACCGGCGTCAGAGATGGGGACTCGAGTCACTGTGACTTGGACTTGAGTCGACTCGAGTCGCTGTTTTGATGACTTGTGACTTGACAAAAATAAAAAAAACTTGAGACATGACTCGACTTGGACTTGGAAGTTAAAGACTCGGGACTTGACTTGACTTGAGACACGATGACTTGAATGACTTCCGTGTTATTTAGTTTATGTTTTCAGTTTGAATATAAAATCAATAATACTTTTAAAAAAGTAATATCGATAACACGGTAGGAGCGCAGGCTGAGAATGATGTTGTCATGACTGGATCGCTACTCTGTCAATCAATCAGTCGTGCCCTCTCTACCTACCTAACGTGTTTATTGGAGAATCACGCCCATTTCTATCAGACATGCACAAACATGTCAGCGGGAGCGGTAATTTCGGCTTTCGTAATCAAATTTTTATGACGGCAAAAGATGGACAGCACAGTGCAAGATATGCAACGTTTATAGAGCTCTGGTGTCTCCAGATGTTACAGATAAAACATAAAATGTTTCTAATGCTCTTTAATGTGTTTCTTCTTTCAGATTTTTTTCAGATTATTTTTTCACATTTGCAACTCAAATGTGTCAGACACTGTCGGCAGACGTTCATTTGTTTACTAGATTGAGCTGTCAATCATTGTATGAGGTAATTTCTTTTTTGTTTGATTCCATGGTGTATTTTACTGAATATCAGTAATTACTAGGGGTGTAATGATACATCGATACACATCGATTAATCGATATAATGCTCTACGATTTATTGGCATCGATGCTAAACGTAAACATCGATTTATATCGCCGTGTTTGACCTCGGACATTAGACGCGACTTTATTTTGAAATCCAGTTCATTGTTGCTTGCTTCCTCTTTCCGGGAGCGCACTGTGCGTGTTGTGTTGTGAGCAGAGCACGCATGTGAAAGGGGAGTCGACAACAAGTACGCGGCTCCTGGGCTGGTGCTATGGCTAGTGCCCAAAAAGACGAAGAAATTTGCTCCCCTTTAGGCTTCAAGTCATTCGTTTGGAAGCACTTTGGATTCCAAAGAAAATATGGCTCAACGGACAAGACACGTGCAGTTTGTAAATCCTGCCATGCGGTGATCAAATATTCAGGGAGCACAAATCTCGCCACATATTTAAAGAAAAAACACGACATCAAAGTTCAGTACCTTGTTGATTTTGCGTATGAATTGTTATAAATCAGGATATTGTTCTATATTTTTTATTTTTTTAAAAAATCGATCGTAGAGCACTATATCGCGATATATCATAATAATAATAATAATAATAAATTATATTTATAACGCACTTTACATTTGGGGGAATCTCAAAGTGCTACATGGCAGATAAAAAACAAGAAAACAAAACAAGGACAAGTTTAGAACAACTGGACGACAACCAAGATATGAGAAAAATTACGGAAATGCTAAGGTAAAAAGGTGAGTTTTAAGTCCAGTTTTGAAAGAGTCAGTGGATTGGGGTGCTCTTAGGTGGTCGGGGAGGGAGTTCCACAGTGTAGGGGCTGTATAGCAGAAGGCTCGGTCGCCCATGGTGCGCAGCTTGGTTTTAGGAACGTGGAGAAGGTGTGAATTGGATGAGCGGAGGCTTCGGGTGGCAGGTTTTGGGGCAAGGAGTTCTTTGAGGTATGGGGGAGCATGTCCAAGGATACAATGGTGAGTGAGGAGGGCGATCTTATAATCAATTCGGAATTTGATGGGGAGCCAGTGCAGAGAACGGAGGATGGGTGTGATGTGATTGCTTTTCCGCACCCCCATCAGGATCCTAGCAGCGCTGTTTTGAATGTACTGAAGCCTCTGGAGGCTCTTGCTAGGGATCCCGATGAGGAGTGCGTTACAATAGTCTATCCTTGAGGAGACAAAGGCGTGGACAAGTTTCTCAGCATCCGTCAGGGTAAGTGTGGGGCGGAGTTTGGAGATATTTCTGAGGTGGAAGAAGGAGGTTTTGCAGATGTGTTTTATGTGTGATTCAAGGTTGAGTTGAGGGTCCAGTTTCACACCCAGGTTGGTGACAGTGGCTGAGAGGGGAATAGTGAGACCGGCGAATAAGATGCTTGTTATTGGGCAGGTATGGATCTGATGGGGAGTGCCAATTAACATGGCTTGGGTTTTGTCACTGTTAACTTGCAGGAAGCTGAGATTCATCCACGCCTTTATCTCCTCCTTATATCGTGAATGAATCGCAGCAGGCTTTAAGATATCGGCAAATATCGTATCGTAGTTCTTTGTATCGATATTATATCGTATCGTGACAAAACCCGCGATTTACACCCCTAGTAATTACAGTGCAAATCCAAATTATTGTCATATTTTTTAAACAGGTTAGACCAGGGGAGGGCAAACGTTTTGACTTGCGGGCCGAATTGGGTTCTAAATTTTGACCGGGGTGCCGAACCAGGAGCAGATGGATGTAGTGTTTGTGTGACGTAATATACCGTTTTTTCCCGTGTATAATGCGCCCCCATCTATAATACGCACCCTAAAAATGGCATGTTGATGCTGGAAAAAAGCCTGTACCCATGTATAATACGCACCCAATTTATTTATTATTTTTTTTTTTTAAAGTCCCAATGATTGTCACACACGCAGCGAGGCAATGGGTCCCATTTTTATAGTCTTTGGTATGGTCTTAACTAGGCTGGATGTATTTTTTTTTGTTGGCGTTGATTTCTCCGACTGCCCGTAAAGGCACCACCGCGATCAGTGCGGACATGTGAAAAAGGCGTGCGGACATGTGAAAAAGGCGGCTCTGTATGGGAGAGACGTTGAAGAGGAATAAAAACACCCTTGGAAACCAAAACTTGCCCCTCGTCGTGACTCGGAGCCGCAACAAATTTTTCGGATTTGTGTAGGCTACATTGTGACAGCAAACGAGCAGGTGATCGAGCAAGCGTCTGATACGAGAGCATTGTGTTCGTATGGAGCGTGTTTGAAGTGAACAGCAGAGATGAAAGGAACAAGGCAAAGTGTGAAATAAAATATTACCTGTAATACGCATTTTGTTATTTGCTGATTGAAACGGCTAATTAAACTGTGAATTGAAACTAATAGGAAGAAAACTGAACTCTCGCTCTTTATATAGCTGACATGTCTTGCGCATCCGTTCTGCGCATCGGATCCATAGTGCGCATGCGCAGTGTTACTGCCTCCGTATGACGTCCGGTCCGCGATGGACATTAAAAAACAAACAATATTTGACAATAACACACCATCAAGGATTGCACCATCGCACCAAACGATGTCGGCAATTATGAATTTTACTGACTAAGTGTGTTGGGCAGGATGGCTGAATGCGATGCGCGATTGACGACAAACAAGAAGAAAGGTGATTTCAAGTTTTATTTCGAGGGAGATTTGTCATGTCTCGTCCCCAGTTTTGCTATGTGTCTAGGTTGCCATAGTTTCTGTTCGCGTCGCCCCTCCCTACCTGTGTCACCTCAATCAATGTAACGTGTTTTGTATTTAAGCTCACCGTCGGAACATTGCATGTGTTACTGACATGATGTCTGTTTGGTTTCTGTTCCTGTCTTTGGTAATGTCACCCTGTCTTTTTGTTCCACGTGTTTGTCGGTCAGTCCTGTTGTTGGTTATGTTGTACCATGATTTTCTTAAAAAAAAAAAAAAAAATTGTACCCATGTATAATGCGCACCCCAGATTTTAGGACAATAAATTAGTTAAATTTTGCCCATTATACACGGAAAAAAACGGTAAATGACATGTAAAGGTAGTAGTTTGTAGTAGTTTGCCCATGTCTGGGTTAGACACATTGGACAATGATGGTTACTTAAAGTTACTTATATCTTGTCTTTTCACGTTACTAAGATCAGATTCTGGGAGTAAAATTGCAATAATAAGGTGACTTGACTTGGACTTGACCTATTTAAGGACTTGACTTGGACTTGACTTTACCTATTTAAGGATTTGACTTGACTTGCCCAAGAAAAAAATGACTTGGGACTTATTTGAGACTTGAAGGTTAAGACTTGAGACTCACTTGAGACTTGCACATGTGTTACTTGGTCCCATCTCTGACAGGCGTCGACTTCCAGGCGTATGGCGGTGTGGACTTCCATCCCCGGAGGTGGCACTTCCAGCTACGGAGGTGGACAAGAGCTCCATAGAATAGGACCGGGCGTGCGTAAAAGCCATGTCCGAGCCCCATCCACCGTCCCTGGACAGCCACCCGGCCGAGCACCGGCCCCTGACTTCCATCCACGGAGGTGAAAGAGAGCTCCGTAGAGTAGGACCAGGCATGCGTAAAAGCCATGTCCAAGCCCCATCCACCGTCCCCGGACAGCCACCCGGCCGAGCGCCGGCCCCCGACTTCCATCCACGGAGGTGAAAGAGAGCTCCAAAGAGTAGGACCGGGCATGTGTAAAAACCATAATAGTTTTTCAAACCTTCTGTGTCACTCCAAATCATTAAATCCTTCAAGCTCTTCATCCTCCGTGTCACTTACAAACAAACCCGCGAATGATGCCGGTAGTACGTGGGGCCCTTCGTCATCTTTGTCATCCCGTGATCGAATCTTTGTCCTTTATGTAAACCGCTGCGCCGTGCCGCTGCTGACGTCACTTGAAATTCAAATTACAATAATCCTTTGCTACATCGCGGTTCGTTTATCTCGGTTTCACTTGTTTTGTTGTTTTAATTTTAAAAATTTATGAAAAAAATCACATGTCGCTCCTCAGTATAAGTAGCCCCCCCCCCACCCAAACTAGGAAATAAACCGCAACTTATAGCCCGAAAAATACGGTATATGAATTTTTTACTTTTGGAACGATGAACTTAATTAATAGAATTTCAATAATGAACTATGAACTGAACAAGTTAATTTTAAAATTTGTGAACTGTACTTTGAACTGGTTTGTGTGGAAAATGAACTTTCCCAACACTGCCTACCATCCAAAGACTGCTGGGAAAGGCTCCGACCCGGGTAAGTGATTCAGAAGATGAATGACACCATTTATCCTCTTTGAAAGTGTCCAGCTCCATTTTCTTACATTCCACAGACGACAGCACAGAATGGCATGGAGCATTCACGTGTTCATACACACTGAGGTGACTCACCACCAGAGGGCGTTGTGTATTAAAAAATAAGCAAAGAAAAATATCCATAAAAATGTATAAATAAAATTTGTTCCTAAGTATCTTCAAGTGAAATATTATTGACAGAACTTAGCAAGTACTGTGGGTTCCAGTGAACAGTCTGTGCACTCTTCCGAGGTGGATGAGGAAGAGGCTGCTCCCGACCAGAAGAGCCCAGTCCTCGTCTTTAATTAAGTATGTGAAACATCAATTTAAATGTAAATATTGGTGGTGCAATGCCACTCATGCGTAAATTAGAGGTTTGGCCCAGGCAAATTCTTTCTTCCTCTCAAGTCCCTCACTCACTTACACTGACAAGGCTCACAGCTGTTTGCTCTGGAACTGTCCCCATGCAATTTCCCCTCCTCCTCACAGACACACGCACACACACACAAGTTTATTCTAATGCTGTCAAAAAGATGTTGCGAGTGTTAGCTCTGCTAAAATTATTATAGTCTGTCTGTCTGTCCATTTCTCTCTCTTGCTCTCTCCACCTTATTCCTTAGGTTGTCCTGAAGGGACAACTGTGGGAGGAACTGTCAAGGCGCCGAGAGAAGACACTATGGCAAGAGCTCTGTTGCTTGCTGTGTGCTTTATGCTGATTGCTCCTTTCATGTTTGCTTTCCCTTGTATAAAAATGATCTTTAATTTGCTTTCATTTACCCGTTGCCATTTCAGCCCTACTGTTAAAATATTTTTTCACAGATGTCAGCTCAACGGCGGTATTGCGGTTCTCAAAGAATACAAGTTGTTCCAGTCAAGTCAACTTTATTTATATAGCTTTTAATCACATAAATGTCTCAAAAGGCTTCACATGCCCACAGTTGACAAATATGTAATATTTATAACACCATTTGAGCATTTATTCCATATCCTTGATATCGGACATTAGTGTTCTTCACTAGTTCGGTCTTTCTCAGCACTAGTTGGACAATGAGCCACAATTTCAGCAACTAGTGCCACTTTTGTCCAACTAGTGCTGACATAAGCGTAACTAGTGACACCTCAATACACACTCGTAGTGCCAACATCCCAGCTAGTCAGCTTTTTGATGTTTTAGTGGCCCACTGGACCAAGCTAGTAATGTTTAAAGTCTTACTTGTTAACTTGCAGTGTTGGGACTAACGACGTTACTAACGTTGTTATAGATTCCCAGTAACGGATAATCTACTCAATTACTATGTTAATTGTAATTAAAGCAGACTTTGACTTTTTGACTTTGAATTGTTATAATACCGTTACTAACAGTGAAATGTGGCAAATTACTTATGCTGCTTGGGATGGGAGGGACGCGTCGACGCCCAACGCAAAAACGCTTGACTAACGACTTGCTACATGTGACATTCTATGCAATGGTAGGCCAAAAACCACCGTCCGTGCTCATTCCTGGTCGTGGTCGGAGACGGGCAATTGGTCGAGGCTGGCGGCAAGTGGGTGTAGTTGGTCAGTGGAAACGAATCAGGTCAGCAACTGGAGGCAAGAGTACCCACCGAGGCAAGGCACAGGGACAAAACGGGTGGCATACGGGGACGTATTGACAAGGATTGGTCGGCGTGTGAGGTTTAAATAGCAGGCTGAATGAGCCAGGAGCAGGTAGAGGTGGTTGAGTTGATTGGAGGGGCGTGGCTGTGACTGAGTGGCTATGACCCTACATGAGCTATTTCCGCAAATTCGCAGATTTTTGCGATTTTTAAAATTCCAGACGGTGTAAAAAATAATTCTCTGAAAAGTCAGAGGGACAACCTTATTTATTGTTTTCCTCCATTGTCAAGCCGTTAATATTGACTGTTCTCCCTCGCCCATGGGCCGGAATAGGCCTGAGCTGCATCGTGATTGGTCGGAATATGGATTTCCCCGGTCGCTAAGCCAATAAGCTTCATCGTTACAGTCATGCGATTGAACTTTGGCTGGCATTGTATTTGATCAGTTGAACGAGTAAACAAACACACAATGCCCAGCTTGTTGACAAAAGGCGACGAGAGGGCTGTCAAGCAGTTGGAGAACCACGACTCACTTTAGTTTTGCCCGGCATGATCACCCCTGGGTTAGTATGTGTGTTTATCCCGAAGGTGGACGGGTAAACCACACTTTCTTTTAAAGATAAATCAACCTGCAATACACCCATGCCCCCTAGAGGGAGATGGACTTGTTTTCACAATGTCATTTTCGAAGTGGGTTTGTTTGCCTCATCTACCTTCAAAATATTAAAGAAAAGAAATGTAGAGTGGCATTTTCGGACTGTTCATGGAAAATATGGCATTGACTTCCCGCCGAAAAGCAACCCAAAAAAAAATGAAGGTGAATGAACTCAAATCAAAGACATAAAATCAAACTAAAAAGTGTGCTTGAGCCTGGATGTCAGCAGTTACTGTCCAGACTATTTATCCTTCCAACAATTCAATTCAATGCAAGTTATTAAAGTAAACCCATTATTTAAAAAAAAAATCATAATTAATTATATTGTGTCGTACAATATTGGCTGATATGGTTTTGCATGTCCGTTCATCCATCTATCCATCCTTGCATTCCATCATGTGTTGTTGTGTGTACACAAACACATGACAAAAGATACATCCATCCATCCATTTTCTATACCGCTTGTTCCCACGGGGGTCGTGGGCGTGCTGGAGCCTATCGCAGCTGTCATTGGGCAACTCTGAACTGGTTACCAGACAATCACAGGGCACACTGAGACAAACAACCATCCACACACCTATGGGCAATTTGGAGTGCTCAATCGGCCTACCAATCATGTCTTTGGGGTGTGGGAGGAAACTGGAGGACCCGAAGAAAACCCACACAGGCACAGGGAGAACATGCAAACTCCACACAGGGAGGGCCATAATCATACATTCTACATACGTATAAAGAATCCTCAATGTATTTGATAATAAAGATACGTTTTGCATTTTGTAGTGGGTAGATCATTTTGACTTGGTTATTTTATAAGTAGCTCACTTGCTAAAAAAGTGTGGGGACCCCTGATGTAAATGTACATTTACACTGTTAGGGATGAACTACATACGTAGTAGGTAGCCAGAACAGCACATCGCTTGGACAGAGCAGGATTTGAACAGTGGACCGTTACTGTGTGACCTGCTCTACATCCTGAGCCATGGCTGCTCCAGTGATTCATGTTCCTTGTATTTTATCTAAAAATTGTACAGCCTATTACGAATCCATCCAGCAACATGCCATCACATTCACCTGTCTGTGCCAACTGAACAAAAGTGGCAGGTGAATGTCATTCAAGGTATTGATGGGAAAATGGAGAAATATTGTAAAGTTTACTTAAAATCTAGTGTTCCCATCTTGGTCTCTAGACCAGGGGTGTCCAAACTAGGGACCGCGGGCCGCAGTTTTTATTGGCCACAGCAAAGAAGAAGTACTGGGCAGGCTAACGAGCTAGCGGAAAGAGGCTAATTCGCGATCGTGCTAACACGCGCAAACGGACCTCTAAAGGAAATTAAACGAACATTTGGAGCAATACTACATTGTCCTAAAGGTTAGTTTGTAAAGAGACGGTTGCCTTGTTTAAGTATTTCAACTTAAAGAGACACTATCAGACTAAACATGCGAAGACAAACGACCAGCTAACAGGGAGTGACCGCGCTGATAAAGTGAAGCAGCTCCAAGCTGAACTGGCATCACAACAGCGATTCTTCACACGGGACTGTGAGTCAAAAATAAATATTACTAAAGCAAGCTATAAAGTGGCCATGTTAAGACTGTTGATGTTATGGACCTGTAGACCTGACACAAACTATTATTTTCTGAAAGATAATGTAAATGACAAGAGCAAAATTCACTAGTTTTAAGTTTTAATGATAACAGACAACTTTGCATTACTTATAACTCCCGTTTAAAATGTTAACGAGGCAAAAGTAATTTTAAACTCATGTAAATTTAAGGTATTTCATACAGTTTGCTCAATGTTATCTGACTCTTCAGATATGAATGAAAGGCAGAATTTGTGTTTTTAGAATTGTTCACATCATATTTGGTTATTTTGTCATTTGAAAAATAAAGACAATTGTGACAGTGAAATTTGTTTTATAACAGTGTGTATTTGCATGACATTTTTGTAGTTAAAAAATGTCCGAAAAAACTATTGGCCCCCGGGCCCCTTCACTTTATCAAATCTGGCCCTCCTTGCAAAAAGTTCGGACACCCCTGCTCTAGACTGTCTTGCATTCACCAAAACAGCCTCGTGGTAATTTGAATGTAATGCAATTAATAAAGGAGTGGAATACATTTTCCGTCAAGCAGCGAAAATAGGAGCTTGACTTAAAATACCGTTATATTATATTAAAAAAATAAAATAAAAATAAAAAAATAAAATAAAAAATTAAAAAAAAATCATAAAAATTGGGTGCGTATTATACATGGGTAAAAGCTTTTTTCCAGTATCAGCATGCCATTTTTAGGGTGCGTATTATACATGGGGGCGCACTATAGAATGGAAAAAAACGGTATACCGTTTTTTTCCGTGTATAGTGCGCAAAATTTAACTAATTTATTGTCCTAAAATCTGGGGTGCGCATTATACATGGGTACAAATTTCTTTTTAATTTAAAAAAATTTTTTTTTTTTTTTTTAAGTCCCAATGATCGTCACACACGCAGGGAGGCAATGGGTCCCATTTTTATAGTCTTTGGTATGGTCTTAACTAGGCTGGATGTAATTTTTTTTGTTGGCGTTGATTTCTCCGACTGCCCGTAAACGCACCACCGCGCACGGGAAAGAGGCGGCTCTGTATGGGAGAGACGTTGAAGAGGAATAAAAACACCCTTGGAAACCAAAACTTGCCCCTCGTCGTGACTCGGAGCTGCAACAAATGTTTCGGATTTGTGTAGGGTACATTGTGAGACAGCAAACGAGCAGGTGATCGAGCAAGCCTTGTCTGATACGAGAGCATTGCGGTCGCATGGAGCGTGTTTGAAGTGAACAGCAGAGAAGAAAGGAACAAGGCAAAGTGTTGTGAAATAAAATATTACCTGTAATACGGATTTAGGTAGAAAACTGAACTCTCGCTCTTTATATAGCTGACGTGTCTTGCGCATCCGTTCTGCGCATCTGTAATGGCGGCCTCCGTATGATATCCGGTTTGCGTGTGTGCGAGAGCGAGAGAGAGCGAGGGAGAGAGCGCGAGAGAGAACGCTCAACCGTAGCGCGCCGCCGACCGCCCAACTGCACCGCGCTGGTCGATTAGTGTGACAGAGCCGTCGCTGAAATTTAGAAGATATTTTTAAAGTCCTGATGTACTTTCTAAAATTTAAGTGGACCTCAGTGCGCACTGCGCAGGGAGCTTAATTTGGTGCGGTCGCGCAACCGCAGCGCGCCGGGCGCTCACTGTCGCATTGCTTAAAGAGCGCCTTTGTGTTTTAGTCTTAACACCAAAGGAACAAGGCAAAGTGTTGTGAAATAAAATATTACCTGTAATACGCATTTTGTTATTTGCTGATTGAAACTGCTAATTAAACTGTGAATTGAAACTAATAGGAAGAAAACAACTCTCGCTCTTTATATAGCTGACGTGTCTTGCGCATCCGTTCTGTGCATTTTATTTCACAACACTTTGCCTTGTTCCTTTCTTCTCTGCTGTTCACTTCAAACACGCTCCATGCGACCGCAATGCTCTCGTATCAGACAAGGCTTGCTCGATCACCTGCTCGTTTGCTGTCTCACAATGTACCCTACACAAATCCGAAACATTTGTTGCGGCTCCGAGTCACGACGAGGGGCAAGTTTTGGTTTCCAAGGGTGTTTTTATTCCTCTTCAACGTCTCTCCCATACAGAGCCGCCTCTTTCCCGTGCGCGGTGGTGCGTTTACGGGCAGTCGGAGAAATCAACGGCAACAAAAAAAATTACATCCAGCCTAGTTAAGACCATACCAAAGACTATAAAAATGGGACCCATTGCCTCCCTGCGTGTGTGACGATCATTGGGACTTAAAAAAAATAAATAAAAAATTTAAAAAAATTCATAAAAATTGGGTGCGTATTATACATGGGTACAAGCTTTTTTCCAGCATCAGCATGCCATTTTTAGGGGTGCGTACTATACATGGGGGCGCACTATACACGGAAAAAAACGGTATTACCTTTGTTCAGACAGCCAACTGTAACATTCTTGTTTCTGGACCGAGGCTGGGCTGCCCCTACCAAAACACTACATGCAGTTTGAGTAGGGCTTCATCCTCCATGGGGGGGAGGGCGTATTTTGTGCAAGGCATTTGAATATGTCCAACGGATGCACACATGCTACTGCGAGGTGCACATATAACATTAAACTAGCTCAAGGAATGAGAGAAGAAATGATTGCTGCAATAACAGGACTCGACATCTCTGACAAACCAGAGGTTGCACTGGTCTGGACTTGCAAATGATGATCATATGATGGCGCAGCGGATGGCAGCCACGGTGAGTCGCTCTCTGTTTCTTTGTCTTATTTTGTGTGTTTTCTGTGTCCTCTGCTGTCCATCCCGGATCACTTTTACCAGAGAAGCGCTGTTAAACATCGGACAGTCTTCTTCTGGTATTTTCTCTCCTGTTCTCTCCGATTCAGACTGTTTGTCGGAGATTCTAGCCGGAGGGGCGCTGCTGTACAAGCTAGCGTGACGACGGCGGCGCGGAAAACGAGCTGAGGCAGAGAGGGTTCCGTTCTGCCCTACCGTCAATTCATCTGGCGAATGTCCGCTCCCTGGCAAACAAGATGGACGAACTGCTGCTCCTCACTTCAAGGAACACGGACTTCAGCAGATCCGCCGCGCTGTGCTTTGTGGAAACGTGGCTCAGCGAACGAACCCCCCACCACGCCCTTGAGCTAGCGGGGTTCCGGCTAACGCGAGCAGATCGCAGCGCGGAGCTCTCCGGAAAATCAAAGGGAGTTAGTCTCTGTTTCTACATTAATGAACGTTGGTGTACTGATGTCACGGTGTTGAAAGAGTTTTGCAGCCCTCTCCTAGAAACTTTTCATAAACTGCCGGCCGTTCTATTCACCACGGGAGTTCTCCTCGATCGTCATGGCGACTGTTTACATCCCACCACACGCACGTGCGAGTGAAGCCACGCAGATGCTGGCTGACCAGGTAACAGACATGGAGAAACTTCTACCAAACTCACTAATCGTTGTTCTGGGTGATCTTAACAGGGCGAACCTCGCACACGAACTCCCCAGATACAGACAGCACGTAACGTGTCCCACCAGAGGGGCACAGACTCTGGACCACTGCTACACCGTGATCAAGGATGCATACCACTCTGCGGCTCGTGCAGCTTTAGGACTCTCGGACCACTGTCTAGTTCAGGGGTGGGCAAACGTTTTGACTCGCGGGCCGAACTGGGTTCTAAATTTGGAACGGAGGGCCGAACCAGGAGCAGATGGACGTAGTGTTTGTGTGAAGTAATATAAGCGACCTGTAAAGGTCATTGCATAAAAGATTTTGGCCTTTAGTAGGTAGTAAAGCATGGATATTCCAAACAAGTTTTTTGAAAACAAATGCATTTATTAACAGGAATAAAAAAAAAAAAAAAATCACTAAAAAACTGCTATCAGTGATTCTCATAAAATACGACACTGTTATTATGAATAACAGTCCCCATCACTTCAGTGCCTGCAGGTCAGATTAATGAAAGATGTTTATCTTATGAGATCACATCAAACGGCAAACATTCTGACCAAATATATCATCTTGAAGAATCGGTGAAAGCATACATCCAAATAAAGTACCGTTTTTTTCCGTGTATAATGCGCCCCCATGTATAATACGCGCCCTAAAGATGGCATGTTGATGCTGGAAAAAAGCCTGTACCCATGTATAATACGCACCCAATTTTTATTTTATTTTATTTTTTTAAAGTCCCAATGATTGTCACATTCAAATGGCATTCAAATTTGCGAGGCAAAGGGTCCCATTTTTATAGTCTTTGGTATGGTCTTAACTAGGCTGGATGTACTTTTTTTTGTTGCCATTGATTTCTCCGACTGCCCGTAAAGGCACCACCGCGATCAGTGCGCACATGTGAAAAAGGCGTGCGGACGTGAAAAAGGCGGCTCTGTATGGGAGAGACGTTGAAGAGGAATAAAAAAAAACTTGGAAACCAAAACCTGCCCCTCATCGTGACTCGGAGCCGCAACAAATGTTTCGGATTTGTGTAGGGTACATTGTGACAGCAAACGAGCAGGTGATCGAGCAATACGCATTTTGTTATTTGCTGATTGTATTAAACTATCACATTCATTGTCAGTCAAGAAGAGAAGACGACTATTCGCATCGGATCCATAGTGCGCATGCGCAGTGATACTGCCTCGGTATGACGTCCGGTCCGCGATGGAGATTAAAAAAACAAACAATATTTGACAATAACACACCATCAAGGATTGCACCATCGCATCAAACGATGTGTCGTCAACAGGGGTGTAAATCGCAGGTTTTGTTACGATACAATATCATATCGATACAAAGAACTACGATACGATATTTGCCGATATCTTAAAGCCTGCTGCGATTCATTCACGATATATCGCGATATAGTGCTCTACAATCGATATATACATTTTTTTTTTTAAATAAAAAATATAGAATATCCTGATTTATAACAATTCATACGCAAAATCAACAAGGTACTGCAAACTCTTTATTTAGGAAATTACAAGAGTATTGTAGTATACAAAGTGCTTATTCTAACACTGAACTTTGATGTCGTGTTTTTTCTTTAAATGTGCGGCGAGATTTGTCCTCCCTGAATATTTGATCACCGCATGGCAGGATTTACAAACTGCACGTGTCTTGTCCGTTGAGCCATCTTTTCTTTGCAATCCAAAGTGCTTCCAAACGAATGACTTGAAGCCTAAAGGGGAGCAAATTTCTTCGTCTTTTTGGACACTAGCCATAGCACCAGCCCAGGAGCCGCGTATTAGTTGTCGACTCCCCTTTCACGTGCCTGCTCTGCTCACAACACAACGCCGCACTGCTCCCGGAAAGAGGAAGCGAGCAACAATGAACTGGATTTCAAAATAAAGTCGCGTCTAATGTCCGAGGTCAAACACGGCGATATAAATCGATGTTTACGTTTAGCATCGATGCCAATAAATCGTAGAGCATTATATCGATTAATCGATGTGTATCGATGAATCGTTACACCCCTAGTCGTCAATGATGAATTTTACTGACTAAGTGTGTTGGGCAGGATGGCTGAATGCGATGCGCCATTGACAACAAACAAGAAGAAAGGTGATTTCAAGTTTTATTTCGAGGGAGATTTGTCATGTCTCGTCCCCAGTTTTGCTATGTGTCTATGTTGCCATAGTTTCTGTTCGCGTCGCCCCTCCCTTCCTGTGTCACCTCAAACAATGTAACGTGTTTTGTATTTAAGTCCTGTCTGCCCCTCGCTCACTGTCGGATCATTGCATGTGTTACTGTCATGATGTCTGTTTGGTTTCTGTTCCTGTCTTTGGTAATGTCACCCTGTCTTTTTGTTCCATGACTTTGTCATTCAGTCCTGTTGTTGCTTTTGTTGTACCATGATTTTCTTAAAAAAATAATAATAATAAATAAATAAAAAAAAATTAAAAAATATTTGGACCCATGTATAATGTGCACCCCAGATTTTAGGACAATAAATTAGTTAAATTTTGCGCATTATACACGGAAAAAAACTGTCGTTAAATTTCGCGCATTATACACGGAAAAAAATGGTAATCAAAACGGCAACACGGTGAAGGGTATCTGAAAATCAGAGCCGAGTTTTAACTCACAAACACCTGCTAACAGAGGTGAGGAAACGGGAAACACTTCCTCAAAGTAAGCCTTAAGAACTTTACAGGTCAAGATTAGTCGCAAACAGGTGGTGCATCAATGTCCTTGAGCATCCTGCATTGTTTGAAAATTAGAATGGTCATTAGTTTCAATCCCTGCTATGTGTACAAATTATGTTAAAAATGCATTTTTTTACAACAAACTTGAGAGCCTCCCCTTCATTTTCAGAGGGAACAGTGTTGTTGGTCTCCCTTTTTTGTTAGTGCGTCATAGTCTGGAGTAAAATTTGTAGTGGCAATTCTTAGGAGAGATCCGAGGTCTTGGTCTGTTTACCTCGATCTGTGACGGGTTGATGTTGACGTTCATGTGGCTGAACATCACATCGCGTACGTCGAGCCAAATTGGCCACTCTTTTTTAAACACTCGGCACTGTGTCCACCTTGCTTTTCCTTGGGCGACTCATTTTAATAGGATTCCAGGGGAAGGTTTGTGGGTGGCTTTAGCGTAAAACTGTATCTGAAAGCTCAGCGCGCGAATTACAAGAATGCTGTCGTCACCGTGCACCGAGCTTTCTGACACGGCTTCCGGTAGTAAATGCGCAGGCGAGCGGTTCCCCATCTACTGGGGAAACGCAGCCATTGCAGGCAAAATGACCCCAAAAAATGTTTAATAATACAATTTATTCAGGGTTGGCGGGCCGGATTAAACGGTCCCGTGGGCCGGATGTGGCCCGCGGGCCGTAGTTTGCCCACCCCTGGTCTAGTTCATCTGATCCCGGCCTACAGGCAGAAACTAAAAACTTCTAAGCCTGTGGTGAGGACTGTGAGGAAGTGGACAGTGGAGTCAAGGCAGGACCTCCAAGCCTGCTTTGACTGCACCGATTGGGGAGCTTTCGCAACTTCAGTCTTGCATGAACTCACTGACACTGTCACGTCATACATCAGTTGTTGTGAGGATCTGTGTGCGCAGACTAAGACCTTCTGCACATACATCAATGACAAACCTTGGTTTACACCGAACCTCAGGAGGCTGCGCAAAGTCAAGGAGGAGGCCTACAGGAGCGGCGACCGCGACCTGTTCAGGCAGACCAGAAACACACTGAACCGAGAGGTCAGGAAAGCCAGGAGGTTACGGGGAGAACCTGAAGAGACACCTTTCTGCCAATCCTGATCCCTCAACAGTGTGGAAAGGTCTGCAGAGCATCACGGGCTACAAGAAACGAACCTCCGTCCTGTGGAGAGCCCAAGGCTTGCTAACCAGCTAAACAAGTTCTACTGCAGGTTTGATCGATGCTCCCACACAATGGGACTTCCTGCAGCACAATCTATAACTATATACTCACCTCTCCCCCAACTGCTCTGTCCACACCTCTATCATCGCTGTCACCCACTCTCTCTCTTGCAGAGGCCGCGCCCGCGCTCCAGGTCCGCGAGGAGGAAGTGCGCCAGATGTTCCGGAGACAAAAGACCAGGAAGGCACCGGGCCCAGTCGGCGTGTCACCTTCCTGCTTGAAAGTCTGCGCTGAGCAGCTGGCGCCCACCTTTGCACGGATCTTCAACTGTTCTACGGAGCTGTGTGAGGTGCCCTCGTGCTTCAAGAGCTCCACCATCGTTCCAGTGGCCAAGAAGCCCGCCATCACAGGTATGAATGACTATAGACCCGTCGCACTGACATCTGTGGTCATGAAATCTTTCGAGAGGTTAGTGCTGAACCACCTGAAGGAGGTCACTGGCCCCCTGCTTGACCCCCTCCAGTTTGCATACCGGGCAAACAGGTCAGTGGATGATGCGGTCAACATGGGACTGCACTACATCCTGCACCACCTGGACACCCCAGGAACGTACGCCAGGATCCTGTTCGTGGACTTCAGCTCGGCGTTCAACACCATCGCTCCTGACATCCTCCAACAGAAGCTCATCCAGCTTGCGGTGCCTGCCTCCACCTGTCAGTGGATCACCAGCTTTCTGACCAACAGGAGACAGCGTGTGAGGCTGGGGGGCATCACATCTGACACCCGGACCACCAATACTGGAGCCCCTCAGGGGTGCGTCCTCTCCCCACTGCTCTTCTCTCTCTACACCAATGATTTCTCCCCAGGTGACTCTCCTGTGAAGCTCCTGAAGTATGCTGACGACACCACTCTCATCGGACTGATCCAGGATGGTGATGAGACTGCGTACAGACAGGAGGTGGAGCGACTGGTCCACTGGTGCAGCCGAAACCACCTGGAGCTGAACCCGCTCAAGACTGTGGAGATCACAGTGGATTTCAGCGGCCAGCTCAGTGGCCTAGTGGTAGAGTGTCCGCCCTGAGACTGGAAGGTTGTGTGTTCAAACCCCGGCCGGGTCATACCAAAGACTATAAAAATGGGACCCATTGCCTCCCTGCTTGGCACTCAGCATTAAGGGTTGGAATTGGGGGGTTAGATCGCCAACTGATTCCCGAGCGCGGCACCGCTGCTGCTCACTGCTCCCCTCTCCCCCACGGGATGGATTAAAATCACACGGGGATGGGTTAAATGCAGAGGACAAATTTCACCACACCCAGGTGTGTGTGACGATCATTGGGACTTTAATCTTAATCTTTCAGACGAGTCCCTTCACCACTTTTACCCCTCACTATCCGCAGTAATACTATTCTCTCCACAGACACCTTCAAGCTCCTGGGAACCACAATCTCTCGGGACCTGAAATGGACCGGCCACATAGACTCTGTCCGGAAGAAGGCCCAGCAGAGGCTGTACTTCCTGAGACAGCTCAAGAAGTTCAACCTGCCGCCAGAGCTTCTGAAGACTTTCTACACTGCCATCATCCAGTCTGTCCTCTGCACCTCCATCACTGTATGGTTTGGATCTGCCTCCAAACAAGACAAGCACAGACTGCAACGGACAATCAAGACTGCAGAAAGGATAATTGGAATCAACCTCCCTTCTATCCAAGACTTGTACCTGTCCAGGACCAGAAAACGTGCAAGGAACATCTCTACAGACCCTTCTCACCCAGGTTGCAGTCTGTTTGAAGTACTCCCCTCCGGACGGCGTTACAGAGCTCGGTACGCCAAAACCAGCAGACACAGAGACAGCTTCTTCCCCCAGGCTGTTGCTCTGATGAACTCACACCACTCTTAGAGTCTCAGAGTCATTACTGTGCAATAACATCCTGCTCTCCACACCTTTTTTGAATTTGTATATACTGTTTGTACTATGTGTCCTCTCTGCATCCATTGCAGCCCGGTCATCCTGGAAGAGGGACCTTCCCATCAGTGGTCTCTTCTCAAGGTTTCTCATTTCCCCTAGCTGGAGTTTTGAGTTTTTCCTTGCCCTTTTAGGAGTTTAAGATCAGGGGATGTTTGAGAATATTTGCCATTTTTCACATGTCCTGTGTTGTTAGTCACCTAAATGTTGAAAAGAGGGCGTGATTTACCGAAGTCAAATTCCTTGTTTGGCACGCTCAAACATGGCAAATAAAAAACTCTTGAATCTTGAAATACAATTTTAAAGAATGTGGATATTTTCCCCTCGAGATGGAGTCCATGGAGTAACTTGGAATAAACACAAATTAGAAGGTTGCATGACTCCAAATCTTTTCACCAAATTATATCATGAGTTGTCATGAGTGGAGTCCGTAAAATGTTTGTCAAAATATTAGATAAAATTTATGTCAAAATAATCCCAAAACTGTGTTCTCTCCATACATATTAATTATGTCTGGGTTACTGCAAGTCAAAGGTGTGATATAACTAAGGGCTTTTTGAAAACCAATTTTCTCAAAGCATTACTTGACTAGATAAGGTGAACAATCATAACACCAGTTTTGTCATGATTCGTCCCCGGTCACGTCCATGTTGTCATTGTTTTGTTCGTCTGTGTGCTCATGTCCGTGGATCATGTGTGCTTCTCTCATGTCTTCGTCCCCAGTTTTGCTAGGTTGCCATGGTTTCTGTTCGCGTCGCCCCTCCCCTCCTGTGTTCCCTCAATCAATGTAACCGCGTTCACCTGCCTCGTATTTCGTGTTTTGTATTTAAGTCCTGTCTGCCCCTCGTTCACTGTCGGATCATTGCTTGTCGATTGTTGCATGCAATCGCTGCTGTCACCGTAACGTCACCATGTCTTTCTGTTTCAAGTCTTGTCAGGTCAGTCCTATTATTTATGTCAGTCTACCAGGTTCGTGTTTTGAGTTTGTTCCAATGAACCCTGGTCCAAGCTGCACATGGTCGCCCTGCTCCATTTCCACACTCCGTTCGTGACAAGTTTTGCTCAGATTGACATGATAAAAATGCATCATGTTTGTTCCTTAAGGCAAGGGTAGGAAATTCTGGTCCCATAAGAGCCATATCAGTTCATCAGAAAGCTCTGTGAAAACCTAAAATGATTTAGATAATTTGAATGAGATGTGGAGACATGGAAAGAAAACTGGATATGGCTCTCGTGTGACCAGGGTTCCATACCCCGAGCCCCTCACCTTAAGGTCTGCTCTTTCGCCACACAATTTCCATTTTTGTCAAAATACATCACACACGCACACACATACACACACACACACACACACACACACACACGCATGTTACTGTTCCCCAAAAAATAAAGGTAAGACTTAACACAATTAAGTCAATCACATTTTTGTGAAATCTGTCTGCCTAGAAAGTAACAAGTAATCAATTTCCCATACTGTTGTACAAATGGAATCGACACCAGGTGGAAATTATAGGCATTTAATTAGCAAGAGACCTGCTATAAAGGAGTCCTTCTGGAGGTGGTGACCATAGACCACTTCTCTGTAGCGCCATCTTTTGCTGCAATTACAGCTGCAAGTCTTTTGGGGTATGTCTCTATCAGTTTTGCACATCGAGAGACTGGAATTCTTGCCCATTCTTCCTTGCAAAACAGCTTGAGCTCAGTGAGGTTGGATGGAGAGCGTTTGTGAACAGCAGTCTTCAGCTCTTTCCACAGATTCTCGATTGGATTCAGGTCTGGACTTTGACTTGGCCATTCTAACACCTGGATACGTCTATTTGTGAACCATGCCATTGTAGATTTGGCTTTATGTTTTGGATCATTGTCCTGTTGGAAGATAAATCTCCGTCCCAGTCTCAGGTCTTTTGCAAACTCCAACAGGTTTTCTTCCAGAATGGTCCTGTATTTGGCTCCATCCATCTTCCCATCAATTTTAGCCATCTTCCCTGTCCCTGCTGAAGAAAAGCAGGCCCAAACCACGATGCTGCCACCACCATGTTTGACAGTGGGGATGGTGTGTTCAGGGTGATGAGCTGTGTTGCTTTTATGCCAAACATATCGTTTTGCATTGTGACCAAAAAGTTCGATTTTGGTTTCATCTGCCCAGAGCACCTTCTTCCACATGTTTGGTGTGTCTCCCAGGTGGCTTGTGGCAAACTTTAAACAAGACTTTTTATGGATATCTTTGAGAAATGGCTTCAAGTATTTTTATCTATCATCAACTTCTTCAAGGCCCAGATCTTACCCACTGGTTGGGGTTATCAGCAGGTTCTAAAAGGCGCTAATTGTTCTCATGGCAGACATCACATCTATGTTTCATCAGGTCAGAGTACCACGAACAAACTCTGATCTATTGCATTTTCTATGGCGGCCAGATGGAGAACATGATCAAGATCTGGTGGACCATAGAATGATCGTCCATCTGTTTGGAGCAACCTCATTTCCTAGCTGTGCATCTTTTGCCCTCAGAAAGTGTACTGATGATAATCAAAACCTCTTCAGTCAAACAACTGTGGGCACTGTCCTTCCCCATTTCTACGTTTGTCGATGATTGTTTGGTATCAGTTGGCACTGAAGAAGAGCCTCCACCCTCTATCAGGAGCTGTGTGCACTTTGTAAGAAAGGAGGATATCAGCTTACTAAGTGGATCTGCAACAGTCGCAGGGTACCTGCTGCTGTACCTCAAAAAGATAAATCTCTTGAAGTGAAGGATCTGGACTTGGACGGTGAAAACTTACCAGCGGATAGAGCCCTTGGAGTTCAATGGTGTGTTCAGTCAGATTCCTTTAGGTTCAAGATGACGCTAAAGGACAGGCTCTTTACAAGGAGAGGCATCTTATCTGTCATTAGTTCCATTTACGATCTCTTGGGATTCCTATCCCCAGTTGTGTTTGTTGCTAAAATAATTCTGCAGAACCTGTGCAGATGCCGTCTAGGCTGGGACAACATTCTGCCAGCCGCCACTGCTCAAGAATGGACTACGTGGTTGGGGGAGCTCAACCACCCGGACGACTTCAAGGTTGTCAGGTGCTTTATGACTCCTGGCGTTGGAGAGGTCGTATCCACTTCACCATTTTGAAGATGCGAGTGAGGATGGATATAGAACAGTGACATACCTGTTACAGCAGAACATCCATGGACAGACTCACTGTGCCTTTGTATTAAAGGCCCCTGTGGCACCGTTAAAACCTGTTACCATCCCATGCATGGAGCTTACTGCAGCAGTGGTGGCAAGTAGAATGTAGTATAAGGTGTGGAGTAAAGAGTTAAGGATGCCTCTGCAAAAGTCTGTGTTATGGAGTGACAGTACATCAGTACATCAACAATAGGACCTCACGATACTAAACTTTGTAGCAAATTGTATAGCAGTGATTCTCTCGATAACTGAATCCGCTCAATGAAGGTATGTGAACACTTCTAGCAATCCCGTAGACCTGACCTCTAGGGGAGCTAGGGTGAATACGTTCCTGAAGTCTAAAGTCTGGTTGCTAGGACCAAGATTTCTCGTGGCACTTGAAGTCAGGTGGCCAGCCAACATTGAACTCTCTGGGAAGCTGACCTCAGAAGATCCAGAGGTGAAGGCAGTTGTGTATGTGAACACTGCCCAGGCTGAAGAACAGGCTGACTCGGTCATGCGCTTCCTTGGACACTTCTCATCTTGAACCCGGCTAAGGAGGGCTGTCAGCTGGCTGCTTTGGTTCGGGAAGTGGATGTTGGACTATCGAAAAAGGAGGAAAGAGCTGATGAAAGCGCTCGCTCAGTCTGGTGGAGGAAAACAGCTGGAAAGGAGGCTGGGAAAGAGGCTGCCAGGTCTGTGAGGAAAGCCTTGAATTCTGACTTGCGAACACACAGCCATGATGAAGAGGGCCTCCACACAGTCTTTGGTGAAGTTGAAGCCATCGTAAACATCCACCCTATTACTAAAGTCTCAACTGATTTGAACGACCAGGAATCATTGACGCCCAACCATCTCTTGCTCACCTGATATTCATTGTTTGTGCCTTCTTGTTTTTACTTTTTTTGTGTTGTTTACTTGTGTGTATATTGTGTACTTTGTCTTGTTACAGTGGGATAGTGGGAAACATAATTTCGATTTCTTTGTGTGTCCTGACATGTGAAGAAATTGACAATAAAGCAGACTTTGACTTTTTTGACTTTGAAGTGCAAACCGTCATTACCACCTTACCACGTGTTTGAGAAGGAAGACGTGTACCCCCTTCGACGATGAAAGCAGGATCAGTATATGTCCGACTTGTTCTGGAAGCGATGGGTGAAAGAATACTTACCTCTACTTCAGGAGCGGCAGAAGTGGCAGACCATGAAACGGAACTTCATCCCTGGAGACCTGGTTATCCTTGTGGATGGCACTGCTCCACACAATTCATGGCTCACTGGAAATGTTGTAGAAGCAAATCCAGATAAAAGAGGACATGTTCGAAGTGTGTCAAAACAAAAACTGGATTCTTGGAGAGACCCATCACTCAAATATGTCTTTTTCAGGAAGCAGAGGATTGATTAGCTGTGTGGATGACAAATAACACAACTAAAACAAAAGTTCTATGAATTAATTGTTTTGTCTCCTACATAATATTTGGTTGGTTTGTTTGCAATTGTGACCTAAAGCATAATTGGGGGCCGGAATGTAGGAGCCATAAATATATCACTGTCATCGTTGTAACGACTGATTTGACCCACATGCAGAAAAACCAACTCAGATGTCCAGAATGAGTTAAGAATGTTTATTGGAGGAGCTGCGGTGAGATATAGCGGGATGATCGGAGCATGGAGCGGGGCAGCAGTGGCGGGGCGTGAGGAGTTCAGCCAGAACGGGGTGGAGCTTGGTGGTGATCGGTGGAAGTAATCAGAGGAATCTGAAGAGCGTGGCGTGGATGAGCAAGGCGAGAACTAGGAGCAGGAGCAAGATCAAGGAGCAAGATCAAGGAGCAAGATCGAGGAGCTAGCGGCACAACCGTGGAGATGACACACTGGTAGGTACACTCAGGCGATGAGCAGTCAAGAGCATGCTCCTTAAGAGCACTCCTTAACGAGCCTGATGAGTCACACCTGGGCCCTCTGCACTCTGCTCACAGTTGCTCCCTGTGGATAAAAGAAACATGCCACCCCGGACCCTGACACCCACATCTCTGCTCCTTGGTTGCGCGGAGTGGAGCTTAACCACACCTCGTCGCTAGTCTCATGTCACATTGCGTATTTTGTAATGGTGTTCATTTGCATCTTTGTCCCGAGCACCCGACTTCCCGGCGAGGCTGTGCTACCGTGTTGCTGCTTTGTTACCGCCACGTCTCAGTAACTTTTATGGGTATGTTTTTTTTTGTCCAGCCCTATTAATGCTGTGTTACTTCCATGTTGCTGCGGTATTACTGCCACGTCACAGGCAGTTTTTTGAAAGAAATGTTAAGGTACGTTAATAAAACTTTAAAAATGCTTTCTGTGTACCGAACTTACGGTACTCACACCACAAGTGATACAGCTGCACCACAGTATACATTATCTTTTCCGTTTTCTTGAGCTTGAGGAATACCAATGTTACCAATCGATGTACCTCTCCTGACAGATGTGTAGTGCTCTGCCAGGTTTGGTTATGGGGTGTGTATTCTTCTTGTTTCATGTGGTGGCAGCATAGGCACGTACCATCTTCATGCCTTATATCACGTTTTAACTTCATTGCCAAAGCATTTTGCAATATTAATTAATTGTTGAATTACTTTTTGTGTTGTATTGAATGATAAAATGTTGTATGCTGGCGTTTTATTTTTACTAACAATTTATATAGTGAATATTTTATCCATCCATCCATTTTCTGTACCGCTCAGTCCCCACGGGGGTCGCGGGCGTGCTGGAGACTATCCCTGCAGCATCGGGCAGTAGGCGGGGGACACCCTGAACGGGTTGCCAGCCAATCGCAGGGCACACAGAGACAAACAACCTTTCACACTTGCACTCACACCTAGAGACAATTTGGAGTGCTCAATCGGCCTACCAAGTATGTTTTTGGGATGTGGGGGGAAACCGGAGTGCCCGGAGAAAACCCATGCGCGCCCGGGGAGAACATGCAAACGCCACACAGGGAGGGCCGGAGGTGGAATCAAACCCGCACCCTCCTAACTGTGAGGCGGACGTGCTACCCAGTGCGTCACCGAGCCGCACTGAATATTTTATTATTGAAAAAATGAACATTTATTACAACAAACAGTAGAAAAAAAGAACCAAAAATTGGTACCGTTGAGTACCGTTCTGGTATTACCAGGTACCGAAAATTGGATTAAAACCGGTTCAAAGGTAAAAGGTATTCATCCCTAGCGTGAACCATGTCATGCCAAACTGAGGTGGGTCACTGTTGTAAGGTAGAGGGAGTAGTTTTTGTGTATACAAAGGCTTACAGTTTTTTTTCCATGTATAATGCGCCCCCATGTATAATACGCACCCTAAAAATGGCATGTCGATGCTGGAAAAAAGCCTGTACCCATGTATAATACGCACCCAATTTTATTTATTTATTTATTTATTTATTTATTTATTTATTTATTAAGTCCCAATGATCGTCACACACGCATCTGGGTGTGGTGAAATTTGTCCTCTGCATTTGACCCATCCCCGTGTGATTTTGATCCATCCCCTGGGGAAGAGGGGAGCAGTGAGCAGCAGCGGCGCCGCGCTCTGGAATCATTTGGTGATCTAACCCCCCAATTCCAACCCTTAATGCTGAGTGCCAAGCAGGGAGGCAATGGGTCCCATTTTATAGTTTTTGGTATGGTCTTAACTAGGCTGGATGTATTTCTTTTTGTTGGCGTTGATTTCTCCGACTGCCCGTAAAGGCACCACCGCAATCAGTTAGGTTAAAATGAAAAGAGAGGAAAGTGACGTGCGGACATGTGAAAAAGGCGGCTCTGTATGGGAGAGAAGTTGAAGAGGAATAAAAACACCCTTGGAAACCAAAACTTGCCCCTCGTCGTAACTCGGAGCCGCAATAAATGTTTTGGATTTGTGTAGGGTACATTGTGACAGCAAACAAGCAGGTGATCGAGCAAGCGTCTGATACGAGACCATTGCGTTCGTATGGAGCGTGTTTGAAGTGAACAGCAGAGACGAAAGGAACAAGGCAAAGTGTTGTAAAATAAAATATTACCTGTAATACGCATTTTGTTATTTGCTGATTGTATTAAACTATCACATTCATTGTCAGTCAAGAAGAGAAGAGGGCTATTCGCATCGGATCCATAGTGCGCATGTGCAGTGATACTGCCTCCGTATGACGTCCAGTCCGCGATGGAGATTAAATAACAAACAATATTTGACAATAACACAGGTTTCTGTTCCTGTCTTTGGTAATTTCACCCTGTCTTTTTGTTCCACGTCTTTGTCGGTCAGTCCTGTTGTTGGTTTTGTTAGAGAGTTATGTTAGTTTACCAAGTCTGTGTTTTGAGTTCCTCCAATGAACCCTGGTCCAAGCAGCACTTGGTCGCCCTGCTCTTTTCCACACTCCATCCGTGACAAGATTTTCTTCAAAAATTGTTGTACCATGATTTTCTTCAAAAAAAATAAAAATAAAAAAAATTAAAAATTAAAAATAAATTATACCCATGTATAATGCGCACCCCAGATTTTAGAACAATAAATTAGTTAAAATTTGCGCATTATACATGGAAAAAAACGGTAAGTATTTATACACAAATGTGTACATAAATGTTAGAGTGGTACTCACTCTAACATATTTTGCAAGAACCACACGGGAGACAGTATGCCCTTTTAAGCACTTGCAAGTGGAGAGTCATACGTCGCTGTGCATACGACAATGATCGAATGAAGTCTGACTTTGGATTCTTGCAAGACAGTATTTATTGAGAGAAAGCAGGGTGGAGTGAGAGTGGTCAGAATGGGGGTGGACCCCTGGCCTCTGGTCAGAGCATAGCAGGGGGTGTTTTACGACGCTGGGGGAAACAAAACAACTTAGATTGCTTCCTCTGCAGCTGGTCAATCAGTTCAAAGGATCTTAGCACTTTGTTCTACTACTTTGTTAAGACAGGACACGTTTGGTTAATTATTACAGGTTACATTCCAACATAAGCATGGATCAAACTAATCTATCAACCCTAACAATAATTGCCTAACATTGATTATGTTTCATATTCACAGGTTTGAAGGAAAACTGCACAGCGGCACCCAAGAAGCCTTGGGACTCGAGATTTGGTTTTCGACGCAAAATGTCTCTGTTCTCAGACAAAGCTTTTTAATCCAGCGTTAGTTGGCGTTGTTGTTTTGCGCGTTTTAAAATATTGTGATGCCCAACTCCAGCAGCACTGGAGAGACCACAAGATCATGAGGGTTCACGCTGAAGAGTCGAGTTCACGCGATAACAACCGTGTGGAGATGTTATATTTAAGAGGCTGGATGACGAGTTAGGGTTAGAGTTGGCAAAATGTCGTAAGATCTTTGTCCCGGTTCTTGGACAAAGCTTTGGAAACCGACCCGACTGACGCTGACATTGTAAACAAAATAGAGTTTGTCCCACCTGCTGCTAGTGGGAATCGTTGTTTTGCCGGTTGTTTACCACATTAAGGCTGCTACTAGAGTAGTGTACTAGAGGAAAAACATGGGTCCCGAGAAAGACATAAAGAGGAAAGTGGCGAAAACAATGATACAGATGAGAAAGGTGATCAGACAAGTATGGAAGAGGCCTTCGTGTGATGGACTTGGCGGTGGAATTAGAATCGCTGAGATTGACAATAAATTCATTTTTGAGGAATAGATGAAAACAGCGAGTGTGGGGTTACGCCGGTTACCAGCCATGTCCCAGTGGAAAAAACAAAGAAAGGAAAACACTGACAAAATGCAGCCACCAGATTTTTTTTTATGGAAGATTACCCTTCCAAACAATGAGCCCCCCCGGCCGGCACCTCTGCTCCACCTCCGCGATCATTGATTCAGCGCGTCATCAGTGACAAGGTATATAGATGTTAAAGTTACTGTTTTAATTATTAAAGGGAAATGTACTTTCGGCAGTTTGCAAACACATTTGATTAAGGCGTTAGACACATATAATCATATCAATATAATTTTTAGTAGTAGTGTGGTCGCTTAATAAGTGGAAAGTAATGTGCAGACTACATGAATTTGTTTTCTTCAAAGTATTGTGGAACAGGATGTCCAGAAAGGGAGGATATCTCAAGGCCGATGGGGAACGCAAAAAACAACTCGTCTTTGTGGTCCAGACACCTGTGCTGAGCAGGGGAAAACCCAAACGAGGAGGAGATGACCATCGACCATCGACCATCGACCAATCACCACACAATAATTTGCAGCTTGAATATTCATATTGTGTTTCTTTAAAACTGGGCAACCCGGAAGAATGTCTTGTCTTTCTGGTCCCGAAGGCACACGAGTTTTTGTGTTAAGGACCCAAGGCCCAGGCGCCTGTATTAGTTTGCTTTGTCAGGATTAAACAATTGGTAAATTCGGTCTGATTGATCTACTGGTCCTCTCTTTGACAGAACGAACTCGCAAAATTGTTAGGTGCGCCAGTGTGTGGATTAGAACATAGCAATTCTTGTGTTAAGTGTTGATCATAGTTTGGAGTCAGATCAATAGCTAAAATCCGTATCCTAACATTATGTATTTCATTTTTAATTCATATTGTATATTCAACTCATTGTTTTATTGTGGTTTTATGTACTGAATGCTCCACCTCGTTGTTCATCGATTCAGCGCTTCATCAATGTCAAGATATGTAAATGTTAAAGTTACTGTTTTAATGATGTGTTTCTTTTTAAATGAAATGTTAAATATTGCATATTCACTCATTGTTTTTTTTTGTGGTTTTATGTACCATATTTTCCGGACTATAAGGCGCACCGGACTATAAGGCGCACCTTCAATAAATGGCGCATTTTAAAACTTTGCCCATATAAAAGGCGCACCAGATGATAAGGCGCACCATTAATGCAATCACAATATAATAACTTGAAATAGTGAAAACAATAACAATATATCAATAATGTTAATATCACACAACACACAAAATAAACATGTAAAGCTTACTTTAATAAGTACCAAACAAAACAGTCAGATAGATCAGTAAACTTTAAAAGTTAAAGTTAAAGATTAAAACACTTAATTATTACAAATTAACAATTTTATGAAAGTTGAATGAATTTTTTATTAGATGTATTAAGTTTGTTTTATTGTTGTTATTGTTGTATGAATAAGAAGGGTGATATTGGTGTTTGTGACTGCAGTAAACAGGCCAGGTTGCATCGTGTAAGATTTTTAATCCAAATCAAATCATTCTCCATTTTATCTTTTTTATTTCAACTTCAGACGCAACAAATTACTTTATAAATACAAATACAAGATAATGATCCATAGTCTTTTTGATTCATGATTCATAGTCTTCAGCGGGCCACTTATGATTGATTGATTGTACGAAAGGCACTTTTTACAGAATGACATTGTTTTCGTTATGAAGCATCGAGATAGTTGCCCCCCATGCTTTGGCCGCATTTGGTTCGCGAGCCGGAATTTCAAAGTCAAAGTCTGCTTTATTGTCAACGTCTTCACATGCCGAGACACACAAAGAGATCGAAATTAGTTTAGTTTAGTTTAGTTTATTGTTTAGCACATATTATTATATCAGTAACTGTGCAAGGAGGGAGACGAAGCCTAGGGCTTGTAAAGAGCTCCACTCCTTCTAACCCCCAATTCCAACCCTTAATGCTGAGTGCCAAGCAGGGAGGCAATGGGTCCCATTTTTACAGTCTTTGGTATGATCCGGCCGGGGTTTGAACCCACAACCTTCCAGTCTCAGGGCGGACACTCTAACCACTAGGCCACTGAGCTTACGTTTTCTCTATCCCACGGTGACAAGACATATTACACAATAGACATACAAGTAAACGACGCAATATAAAAAACAAGAAGGCACAAACAATAAATAACAAGAGTAATAATAAATAATAAATAAACAGATAACACAACAAATAAGAGCCAGTGTGCATACAGACAGTAAAAGTACCGGACGCTACGCAGAACGGGGAAGCGAGTTCAGGATCCTAACAGCCTGGAGTATGAAGCTGTTTGAGAGTCTGGTGGTGCGGGAGCGCAGGCTTCTGTACCTCTTCCCAGAGGGCAGAAGCTCGAACAAAGAGTGAGCGGGGTGACTCACATCACTCACAATCGTGGTCGCCTTGCGGGTGAGATGAGAGGTGTAAATGTCCTTCAAGGAGGGGAGCGAAGCACCAATAATCTTACCAGCCGTGTTCACTATGCGCTGCAGGGCCTTTAAGTTGTAGTCAGTGCAGCCGCCACCCCAAACAGCAATACAGCTGGAGAGGACGCACTCAATGGTGCCGCGGTAAAATGTAGTCATGACGGCCGGAGGAGCGCTCGCTCGCCTGAGTTTCCGCAGGAAGTACAGGCGGCGCTGGGCTTTCTTTGCCAGTGATGCGGTGTTGGTGGACCAGGAGAGATCCTCACTAATGTGCACCCCCAAGAACTTGGCGTTGCTCACTATCTCCACCACAGCACCGTCGATGGTCAGCGGCAGGTGTTGGGTGTGACCCTTCCGGAAGTCCACAACAATCTCCTTGGTCTTGTCGACGTTCAGCAGGAGGTTGTTGTCCCTGCACCACGTGGTCTGAAGGTCAACCTCCAGCCTGTATTGAGTCTCGTCTCCCTTGGTGATGAGACCCACCAGAGTCGTGTCGTCAGCAAACTTCCCTATACGGTTGTCGCTGTAGGTTGCAGTGCAGTCACGCGTCAGGAGGGTGAAGAGGAGCGGACTGAGCACGCAGCCTTGGGGGCCCCCCGTGCTCAGCGTGATGCTGGCGGAGATTTTGTCGCCAACACGTACTACCTGTGGCCTCTGACAAAGGAAGTCCAGTAGCCAGTTGCAGAGGTAGGTACTGAGGCCCAGCGTGTCAAGTTTGCTGATGAGGCGTTGTGGCACAATGGTGTTGAAGGGAGAACTGAAGTCCACAAACAGCAATCTCACATACGAGTCCCTTCTCTCCAGGTGGGTGAGGGCCGAGTGGAGGGCAGAGCAGATGGCATCCTCAGAGGACCGTTTGGCTCGGTACGCAAACTGGAAGGGGTCAATGGTCGGGGGGAGAACGGATCGGATGTGCTCCATGACAAGCCGCTCAAAGCACTTCATGATGATGGGCGTAAGTGCCACGGGGCGGTTGTCATTGAAGCAGGACGGAGCGGGTATCTTCGGCACAGGTACGATGGTGGCAGCTTTGAAACACGACGGGACGATGGCCTGCTGCAGGGAAGTGTTAAAGATGTCTGTGAAGACATCCGTCAGCTCACCAGCGCAGTCCTTCAGCGCTCGACCCGGGATGTTGTCAGGGCCCGCCGCCTTACGGATGTTGATAGCGGCAAGCGCCCTCCTCACGCTGTCGGCGGAGAGGCACAGGGGCAGCTCGTGTGAAGGGGGAGTGGCCTTCAGCGGGCAAGTGCTGTTCTGAGCATCGAAGCGAGCAAAGAAGCGGTTGAGGTCATTGAGCAGACGGACGTCGCCTTCACAGCTCTGCGGCGCGGGCTTGTAATCTGTGATGGTCTGAATGCCCTGCCAAAGGCTCCGTGCGTCCCTGCTGTCCTTGAAGTGGGCGGCAATTTTGCACGAGAATGCCCTCTTTGCATCTTTGATGCCCCGGGACAGGTCAGCCCTCGCAGTCCTCAAGCCAACCTCATCCCCCGCTCTAAAGGCTTTGTCCCTGGCCCTCAGCAGCCTGAAGACAGCAGCTGTCAGCCATGGCTTCCGGTTAGCCCGAGTGACGATGGATTTTGAGAGAGTCACATCATCAATGCACTTCTTGATGTAGGAGAAAACAGAGTCAGTATACTCCTCAATGTCTGTCCGATCGTCGCAAGTGGCAGCCCTCCTAAACATGTCCCAGTCAGTAGAGCCAAAGCAGTCACGCAGTGCATCAGAGGCACCCTCAGGCCACACCCGTACCTGCTTGCGAATTTGGTCCATATATGAGGCGCACCTGACTATAAGGCGCACTGTCGGCTTTTGAGAAAATTTGAGGTTTTTAGGTGCGCCTTATAGTCCGGAAAATACGGTACTGTTGCTTTGGAATGCGACGGCTTTGCTCCTCGACAGTCCTTCTGGAACAAATTAGCTTTAAGAGTTCGAGTTCTACTGTACATTATATATATCATTGTTATTGTATTGTATTGTATATTTTTTTGTGACAACAAAAATTGTTTTGGAAAAAAAATAGCCCATAAATCCAAGTCCCTAGTTAATCATTGCAGAATGACAGTCCTCTGATAAATGCTTGTGTGTGTGTGTGCATGTGTGCATGTGTGCGTGTGTGTGTGTGAAAGAGGGAGAGAAGAGAGAGAGAGACAAAGAGAGAATTAAAGGTTTGTGGGGTTGCTGGGTGCTGGTGGGGTTTGTGTGAAAGGGGTTAATAGGAGTGTAGGCTCAGAGCTGATCGAAATGCAGAGCGTGTCCCACAAACCCTGCGCACAGTGATGAGTTGGAGCTCCTATAAAATAGCTCATTGAAAGTAATTCAGAGTGACGGCTGTGCAAGAAGGTAATCACAGAATGGAGGGGGATGCTACAGTGGGCGGTAGATGGAAGTACCAAAAGGGTAAAAACAAGGGAGGGACGGAAAAAAGTGAGGAGACAGACATGGACGACAGCTGATAAGGTGAGATAGGGTTCAGACATATGAAAGACTTGAAAAAGAAAAAAGAAAACAGTTATTGTAAAGAGTAAATATGGCTGTGTAAAGGAGGTACTGTTAAGTGTAATAACCCGAAGACCGTTAATTTTATATACTGTACCTGCTCACTGGTCTAACCATCTGTTTTCTATATTGCTTATTCTGTGGGGAACTTAGTCTGAACTAGCTAACAGTGGGCAAGAGATAGGATTTGTCCTGAACAATTGGGAAGTCAATTAAAAAACAGAGAAACAAATAGCTATTCTTGTATATGGGCTCTCAAGTCTTCAACCTAACCTGCGTGTTCTTTGCTTATGGGTGGATGCTAAAATATCGAACCAGCATGGACCTGTAAGTCACAAATTCTAACAAATCTAGGTTTCACCAGTGTTGAAAAAAGAGGTCAACAGAGAGCCGGAATTTCAAAGTCAAAGTCTGCTTTATTGTCAACGTCTTCAGATGCCGAGACACACAAAGAGATCGAAATTACGTTTTCTCTATCCCACGGTGACAAGACATATTACACAATAGACATACAAGTAAACGACGCAATATAAAAAACAAGAAGGCACAAACAATAAATAACAAGAGTAATAATAAATAATAAATAAACAGATAACACAACAAATAAGAGCCAGTGTGCATACAGACAGTAAAAGTACCGGACGCTACGCAGAACGGGGAAGCGAGTTCAGGATCCTAACAGCCTGGAGTATGAAGCTGTTTGAGAGTCTGGTGGTGCAGGAGCGCAGGCTTCTGTACCTCTTCCCAGAGGGCAGAAGCTCGAACAAAGAGTGAGCGGGGTGACTCACATCACTCACAATCGTGGTCGCCTTGCGGGTGAGATGGGAGGTGTAAATGTCCTTCAAGGAGGGGAGCGAAGCACCAATAATCTTACCAGCCGTGTTCACTATGCGCTGAAGGGCCTTTAAGTTGTAGTCAGTGCAGCCGCCACCCCAAACAGCAATACAGCTGGAGAGGACGCACTCAATGGTGCCGCGGTAAAATGTAGTCATGACGGCCGGAGGAGCGGTCGCTCGCCTGAGTTTCCGCAGGAAGTACAGGCGGCGCTGGGCTTTCTTTGCCAGTGATGCGGTGTTGGTGGACCAGGAGAGATCCTCACTAATGTGCACCCCCAGGAACTTGGCGCTGCTCACTCTCTCCACCACAGCACCGTCGATGGTCAGCGGCAGGTGTTGGGTGTGACCCTTCCGGAAGTCCACAACAATCTCCTTGGTCTTGTCGACGTTCAGCAGGAGGTTGTTGTCCCTGCACCACGTGGTCTTAAGGTCAACCTCCAGCCTGTATTGAGTCTCGTCTCCCTTGGTGATGAGACCCACCAGAGTCGTGTCGTCAGCAAACTTCCCTATACGGTTGTCGCTGTAGGTTGCAGTGCAGTCACGCGTCAGGAGGCAGCCTTGGGGGCCCCCCGTGCTCAGCGTGATGCTGGCGGAGATTTTGTCGCCAACACGTACTACCTGTGGCCTCTGACATAGGAAGTCCAGTAGCCAGTTGCAGAGGTGGGTACTGAGGCCCAGCGTGTAAAGTTTGCTGATGAGGCGTTGTGGCACAATGGTGTTGAAGGCAGAACTGAAGTCCACAAACAGCAATCTCACATACGAGTCCCTTCTCTCCAGGTGGGTGAGGGCCGAGTGGAGGGCAGAGCAGATGGCATCCTCAGAGGACCGTTTGGCTCGGTACGCAAACTGGAAGGGGTCAATGGTCGGGGGGAGAACGGATCGGATGTGCTCCATGACAAGCCGCTCAAAGCACTTCATGATGATGGGCCACGGGGCGGTTGTCATTGAAGCAGGACGGAGCGGGTATCTTCGGCACAGGTACGATGGTGGCAGCTTTGAAACACGACGGGACGATGGCCTGCTGCAGGGAAGTGTTAAAGATGTCTGTGAAGACATCCGTCAGCTCACCAGCGCAGTCCTTCAGCGCTCGACCCGGGATGTTGTCAGGGCCCGCCGCCTTACGGACGTTGATAGCGGCAAGCGCCCTCCTCACGCTGTCGGCGGAGAGGCACAGGGGCAGCTCGTGTGAAGGGGGAGTGGCCTTCAGCGGGCAAGTGCTGTTCTGAGCGTCGAAGCGAGCAAAGAAGCGGTTGAGGTCATTGACCAGACGGACGTCGCCTTCACAGCTCTGCGGCGCGGGCTTGTAATCTGTGATGGTCTGAATGCCCTGCCAAAGGCTCCGTGCGTCCCTGCTGTCCTTGAAGCGGGCGGCAATTTTGCACGAGAATGCCCTCTTTGCATCTTTGATGCCCCGGGACAGGTCAGCCCTCGCAGTCCTCAAGCCAACCTCATCCCCCGCTCTAAAGGCTTTGTCCCTGGCCCTCAGCAGCCTGAAGACAGCAGCTGTCAGCCATGGCTTCCGGTTAGCCCGAGTGACGATGGATTTTGAGAGAGTCACATCGTCAATGCACTTCTTGATGTAGGAGGAAACAGAGTCAGTATACTCCTCAATGTCTGTCCGATCGTCGCAAGTGGCAGCCCTCCTAAACATGTCCCAGTCAGTAGAGCCAAAGCAGTCACGCAGTGCATCAGAGGCACCCTTAGGTGCGCCTTATAGTCCGGAAAATACGGTACTGTTGCTTTGGAATGCGACGGCTTTGCTCCTCGACAGTCCTTCTGGAACAAATTAGCTTCAAGAGTTCGAGTTCTACTGTACATTATATGTATCATTGTTATTGTATTGTATTGTATATTTTTTTGTGACAACAAAAATTGTTTTGGAAAAAAAATAGCCCATAAATCCAAGTCCCTAGTTAATCATTGCAGAATGACAGTCCTCTGATAAATGCTTGTGTGTGTGTGTGCATGTGTGTGTGTGTGTGTGTGTGTGTGTGTGTGTGTGTGTGTGTGTGTGTGTGTGTGTGTGTGTGTGTGTGTGTGTGAAAGAGGGAGAGAAGAGAGAGAGAGACAAAGAGAGAATTAAAGGTTTGTGGGGTTGCTGGGTGCTGGTGGGGTTTGTGTGAAAGGGGTTAATAGGAGTGTAGGCTCAGAGCTGATCGAAATGCAGAGCGTGTCCCACAAACCCTGCGCACAGTGATGAGTTGGAGCTCCTATAAAATAGCTCATTGAAAGTAATTCAGAGTGACGGCTGTGCAAGAAGGTAATCACAGAATGGAGGGGGATGCTACAGTGGGCGGTAGATGGGAGTACCAAAAGGGTAAAAACAAGGGAGGGACGGAAAAAAGTGAGGAAACAGACATGGACGACAGCTGATAAGGGTGAGATAGGGTTCAGACATATGAAAGACTTGAGAAAGAAAAAAGAAAACAGTTATTGTAAAGAGTAAATATGGCTGTGTAAAGGAGGTACTGTTAAGTGTAATAACCCGAAGTCTGTTAATTTTATATACTGTACCTGCTCACTGGTCTAACCATCTGTTTTCTGTATTGCTTATTCTGTGGGGAACTTAGTCTGAACTAGCTAACAGTGGGCAAGAGATAGGATTTGTCCTGAACAATTGGGAAGTCAATTAAAAAACAGAGAAACAAATAGCTATTCTTGTATATGGGCTCTCAAGTCTTCAACCTAACCTGCGTGTTCTTTGCTTATGGGTGGATGCTAAAATATCGAACCAGCATGGACCTGTAAGTCACAAATTCTAACAAATCTAGGTTTCACCAGTGTTGAAAATAGAGGTCAACACTATGGCACAGGAAATTGTAAATTCCTTTTCAAACACTAACTGAAAGAGAATATGTGCTTTACTCACTCAAGTAGATTATAGTTGTGTTTGAGCAAACAGTAAGCCTGGCATCCTCAATTGTCCTGCCCAGAGAAAATCTTTCTTGAATTTCAATCAAAAGAAAACAAAGTTTATGGAGTTCATTCGCAGTGGCCGTTGTACAGCTTATACTGTTGACTTGTGTCGAACTTTGGTCTTAAACTGGACAGTGATTTTAAATTGAAAGGGCTAATTGATACTCTTGTTTAAAAACATTTTTTTTCATCTTAGGCAACTGGCTAAGGTAAAGCCTCTTCTTTATTAACGTCACTTTAGAACAGCAATTCATGCCTTTGTCACATCTCAGCTGAATTATTTAGGAGTTAGCCAGTCCTCCTTCAAGCATCTCCAGTGAGTCCAAAAATGTTGTTGCTCATTTTTGTTGTTGCTCAAGCATGTTGTTGCTGCTTGACTGGTACTTGTACGAGGGAGCACTTAGCTCCTACTCTGGCTCCTTGTACATTTTAAAGTTCTTTTTAAGATTCTGCTAACTGTTTCCAAATCTTAAAATGGTCTCGCCCCCACCTTACCTCTGTGATGTCCTTTACTTAAACACACTTGCTTTGTGCTTCAGGTCAGTGGACCAGGCATTATTAGAGGTACCGAGGACTAGTTGGGCATCAAGAACTGGGAATCAAGTGGAACTGGGACCATCATTCTGGTTCTCCCGGAATCGCTCAGATTTTACAATGTTTGTGCTAAATTTCGAATCCTATTTAGCCGAACAAATCCACGGCCCTCTGCCTTTGCTGCTGGCGAAGCTGCATCGTGGATGAAGGCAGTTTGTCCACACTTGCTGCCCCTTTTGTTCAGCCCCTCCGTCCTCTCTGCGCTAGCACACACGGGCTATGGTGGTGACTCTGTACATACACCGGGCCAAACTACTCCAGCTGTGTCGCCTCCTGAGACACCACGGTGGCAGCAGTCGCCTTATGTGGGCTCAAAAATCATGCGTAGATCATACGCAGAACTGCCTTGGCAGTCATCTACCCTTTGTGTGATTCCGGACCCGAAGACTGAAAGGGCTCTGTACGTCTAATGCCAATTTTGACCCATCAGGTTAAACTCTGACTAAAACAATCAGTAAACACACAAATTCACATACCCAGTTAGTGGTGCCTGGTATTGCAACTCAAATCTCAACTCGTCATTCGCACTGACATCGTCCATCGCGTGCTAGATCAGATTGGATCTAAATACTATGGATTTTTTGTGTGCACACATGCATACAAACGCACACACGCATACAGATAATATGCATATATTATCTATCTATCTATCTATCTATCTATCTATCTATCTATCTATCTATCTATCTATCTATCTATCTATCTATCTATCTATCTATCTATCTATCTATCTATCTATCTATCTATCTATCTATCTATCTATCTATCTATCTATCTATCTATCTATCTATCTATCTATCTATCTATCTATCTATCTATCTATCTATCTATCTATCTATCTATCTATCTATCTATCTATCTATCTATCTATCTATCTATCTATCTATCTATCTATCTATCTATCTATCTATCTATCTATCTATCTATCTATCTATCCATCTATCTATCCATCTATCTATCTAGCCATCTATCTATCCATCTATCATCCATCCATCCATCCATCCATCCATCCATCTATCCATCTATCCCTCCCTCCCTCCCTCCATCCATCCATCCATCCATCCGTCTATCCGTCTATCTGTCTGTCTGTCTGTCTGTCCATCTATCCATCTATCTATATATATATATATATATATATATATATATATATATATATATATATATATATAAAGTGGAGCTTTGGTTTTTGAACACAATCCGATCCAGAAGGCTGTTCGAGAAGTGAATCGTTCAAATTCCGAATCATATTTTCCCATTACAAATAATGGAAAAATAAATTATCCGTTCCAAGCACCCCTAAAAAAACGCCTTTTTAAGCATTTTTTCATTTGCTCAAATCTGTCTGATCGCGCAACTGCAGCGCATCGACGGACGGGCAACTGTAGCGCGTTGCCCACCGCGCAACTGCACCGCGCTGGTCACATTATTGTGACAGAGAAGTCGCTGAAATTTAAAATATTTTTAAAGTCCTAATGTACTTTCCAAAATTTAAGTGGACCTCAGTGCGCAGGGAGCTTAATTTGGTCTGATCACGCAAGCGCAGCGCGCCGGGCGCTCAGTGTCGCATCGCTTTAGGAGTGTCTTGGTGTTTTAGGGTGGCTTTACTGCTCCCAATCGCTTCCTTTGGAGGCATGATTAGAGTTGATGCAATCCTCAGAGTAACGAGAATGTAATAACGAATGGAGTCAGTTGGCATGTGGGTCCTCTTGGCTAATCTCGCGAGGTTCGACAACCGAATTTCGTCTGACATCCGAAGCAAACAAATCGACTTTTTTGTTCGAATACCGATTTGTTCGAGAACCGAGGCTCCACTGTATATGTATATATATAATTTAAAAAAAAAAATTCCCCTCTCACCCTCCGCGGGTGGTCTCCCACTCCAAGCTCGGGTCCTCTACCAGAGGCCTGGGAGCTTGAGGGTTCTGCGCAGTATTTTGGCTGTTCCTAGCACAGCACTCTTCTGGACTGAGATGTCTGATGTTGTTCCTGGAATCTGCTGTAGCCACTCCTCCAGTTTGGGGGTCACTGCCCCAAGTGCCCCAATGACCACGGGCACCACCGAGGCCTTCACTTTCCAGGCCTTCTCAAGCTCTTCTTTGAGGCCCTGGTATTTCTCTAGCTTCTCAAGTTCTTTTTTCTTGATGTTGCCATCGCTTGGTATTGCTATATCCACTACAACGGCCTTCTTCTGCTGTTTGTCCACCACCACAATGTCCGGTTGGTTCGCCATCACCATCTTGTCAGTCTGGATCTGGAAGTCCCACAGGATCTTGGCTCGCCCGTTCTCTGCCACCTTAGGAGGTGCTTCCCACTTTGAACTTGGGGCTTCCAGTCCATACTCAGCACAGATGTTCCTGTACACTATGCCAGCCACTTGGTTATGACGTTCCATGTATGCTTTCCCTGCTAGCATCTTACACCCTGCTGTTATGTGCTGGACTGTCTCAGGGGCCTCTTTGCACAGCCTACACCTTGGGTCTTGTCTGGTGTGGTAGATCTTGGCCTCTATTGCTCTGGTGTTCAGAGCCTGTTCCTGTGCAGCCATGATGAGTGTCTGTGCTGTCCTTCAGTCCAGCTTTTTCCAGCCATTGGTAGGATTTCTTGATGTCAGCCACTTCACTTATCTGCCGATGGTACATCCCATGTAGGGGTTTGTCCTCCCATGATGGTGTCTCTAGCCACTCTTCCTCTGTTTGCCTTTTCCTTGATGTACTCATGGATCTTGGCTGTTTCATCCCAAACAGTGGCTCTCATACTCAGTAGTCCTCGGCCTCCTTCTTTACGGCTAGTGTACAGTCTCAGGGTGCTGGACTTAGGGTGGAACCCTCCGTGCATGGTTAGGAGCTTCCGTGTCTTGACATCTGTGGTCTGCGTCTCTTCCTTTGGCCAGCTTATTATTCCTGCAGGGTATCTGATGACTGGCAGGGCGTAGCTGTTTATTGCCCGGATCTTGTTCTTGCCATTTAGCTGACTTCTGAGGACTTGCCTTACTCGTTGTAGGTATTTGGCTGTGGCTCCTCTCCTTGTGGCTTCATCGAGGTTGCCATTTGCTTGTTGGATACCAAGGTACTTGTAGCTGTCCTCAATGTCTGTTATTGTTCCTTCTGGGAGTGAGTCCCCTTCTGTATGGACTACCTTCCCTCTCTTTGTCACCATGCGACCGCACTTCTCTAGTCCGAATGACATTCCAATGTCTGTGCTGTAGATCCTGTTTGTGTGGATCAGTGAATCGATGTCTCGCTCGCTCTTGGCATACAACTTTATGTCATCCGTGTATAGGAGGTGACTGATGGTGGCCCCATTTTTGAGTCGGTATCCGTAGCCAGTCTTGTTGATTATTTGGCTGAGGGGGTTCAGACCTATGCAGAACAGCAGTGGGGACAGAGCATCTCCTTGGTATATGCCACATTTGATGGAGACATGTGCAATTGGCTTGTAATTGGCCTCAAGGGTTGTTTTCCACAGTCCCATCGAGTTTGCAATGAAGGCTCTCAGGTTCCTGTTGATGTTGTACAGTTCCAAGCATTCAGTGATCCATGAGTGTGGCATGGAGTCGTAGGCTTTCTTGTAATCAATCCAGGCAGTGCACATGTTGGTGTGTCGAGTCTTGCAGTCTCGGGCGACTGTTCCGTCAACCAGCAGCTGGTGTTTGGCTCCTCTGGTATTGTTGCCTATGCCTTTCTGTGTTGTGCTCATGTATTGAGCCATGTGTACACTTATCTTAGCCGCTATGATGCCTGACATGATCTTCCATGTTGTAGGGAGACAGGTTATTGGCCGATAGTTGGATGGGACTGTACCCTTTGTGGGATCCTTCAGGATCAGGATTGTGCGTCCTTCAGTTAACCATTCGGGGTGAGATTCTACTAATTAATAGCTGGTTCATTTGTTCTGCTAGGCGCTCATGGAGTGCAGTGAGCTTCTTAATCCAGTAGGCATGGATCATATCTGGCCCGGGTGCTGTCCAGTTCTTCATACCTGAGACTCTCTCTTGGATGTCTGCCACAGTGATGGTAACTGGGTTCTGGTCAGGGTGGTTGCTGTGGTCTTCTCTTAGAGAGACTAGCCATTGTGCCTCACTGTTGTGTGATGTGTCCTTCTCCCATATGCCCTTCCAGTATTGCTCAGTCTCCACCCTTGGTGGGTCTGTTCTGCTGTTGTTACCCTGCCATTGAGAGTACACTTTTCCTGGTTGGGTTGTGAAGAGCCTGTTTATTCGCCTGGCTTCACTTTCTCTTGTGTATCTCTTTAGGCGACTGGACAGGGCTAGGAGCCTCTGTTTGGCAGTCTCCAGTGCTTCAGGCTGGATGTAATTTGTTTTGTTGGCGTTGATTTCTCAGACTGCGCGTAAACGCACCACCGCGCTCCGTGCGCGCATGTGAATAAGGCGGCTCTGTATGGGAGAGACGTTGAAGAGGAATAAAAACACCCTTGGAAACCAAAACCTGCCCCTCCTCGTGACTCGGAGCCGCAACAAATGTTTCGGATTTGTGTAGGGTACATTGTGACAGACAGCAAACGAGCAGGTGATCGAGCAAGCGTCTGATACGAGAGCATTGCGGTCGTATGGAGCGTGTTTGAAGTGAACAGCAGAGACGAAAGGAACAAGGCAAAGTGTTAAAATATTACCTGTAATACGCATTTTGTTATTTGCTGATTGAAACTGCAAATTAAACTGTGAATTGAAACTAATAGGTGGAGAACTGAACTCTCGCTCTTTATATAGCTGACGTGTCTTGCGCATCCGTTCTGCGCATCTGTAATGGCGGCCTCTGTATGACGTCCGGTCCGCGATGGAGATTAAAAAACAAACAATATTTGACAATAACACACCATCAAGGATTGCACCATCGCATCAAACGATGTGTCGTCAATTATGAATTTTACTAAGTGTGTTGCGCAGGATGGCTGAATGCGATGCGCGATTGACAACAAACAAGAAGAAAGGTGATTTCAAGTTTTATTTTGAGGGAGATTTGTCATGTCTCGTCCCCAGTTTTGCTATGTGTCTAGGTTGCCATAGTTTCTGTTCGCGTCGCCCCTCTCTTCCTGTGTCACCTCAATCGATGTAACGTGTTTTGTATTTAAGTCCTGTCTGCCCCTCGCTCACCGTCGGATCATTGCATGTGTTACTGTCATGATGTCTGTTTGGTTTCTGTTCCTGTCTTTGGTAATGTCACCCTGTCTTTTTGTTCCACGACTTTGTCGGTCAGTCCTGTTGTTGGTTTTGTTGTACCATGACTTTCTTTAAAAAAAAAGAAAAAAAAAAGTTTAAAAAATAAAAAAATTAAAATTTATTTTGTACCCATGTATAATGCGCACCCCAGATTTTAGGACAATAAATTAGTTAAATTTTGCGCACTATACACGGAAAAAAACGGGATTACATATATGACAATAATTGTGCACACAGTGTAATGGTTCACCTGGTTCAAAGTCGTCAAGCGCGTCGTCACTTATTTTGAAATGTCTACGTCTACCACCAGGGCGAGAGTGGAGGATGTGACAATACAATGTCCGTGCTAAATTTTGAATCTTATTTAGCCGAACAAATGCACGGCCCTCTGCCTTTGCTGCTGGCGAAGCTGCATCGTGGATGAAGGCAGTTTGTCCACACTTGCTGCCCCTTTTGGAAGGAAAAACGCACCGCTGTGCAGAAAGATTTGGGACAGTGGCAATGGGACGTTCATAGCGCGGGGTGAGCCTATGAGCAATGTCCTTCACCAGTTTCAAATCCAACCGGCCCAATGTTAGGTGCACAGGGATAATAGAGGTCCGCTATGTTACTTAAGAGCATCTTTGTGTTCCGAGTTGTAAGATGACGCTGCTCTCAAACCATGCCCATCTGAAGCAGTTCCCGATCCCGTTCGACTTGTCTATTTCCTTGGCACGATCCTCGTCTTTTTTCTCTAAAACATTCGCGATGCTGGCTAAAACCTTTGCTAATCAGTAGGGGTGTAAATCGCGGGTTTCGTCACGATACGATATAATATCGATATAAAGAACTACGATACGATATTTGCCGATATCTTAAAGCCTGCTGCGATTCATTCACGATATATCGCGATATAGTGCTCTACGATCGATTTATTTTTTTTTTAATAAAAAATATAGAACAATATCCTGATTTATAACAATTCATACGCAAAATCAACAAGGTACTGCAAACTCTTTATTTAGGAAATTACAAGAGTATTGTAGTATACAAATTGCTTACTTTAACACTGAACTTTGATGTCGTGTTTTTTCTTTAAATGTGCGGCGAGATTTGTGCTCCCTGAATATTTGATCACCGCGTGGCAGGATTTACAAACTGCACGTGTCTTGTCCGTTGAGCCATCTTTTCTTTGGAATCCATAGTGCTTCCAAACGAATGACTTGAAGCCTAAAGGGGAGCACATTTCCTCGTCTCTTTGGACACTAGCCATAGCACCAGCCCAGGAGCCGCGTACTAGTTGTCGCCTCCCCCTTTCACGTGCGTGCTCTCCTCACAACACAACAACGCCGGGCGCACCGCTCCCGGAGAGAGGAAGCAAGCAACAATGAACTGGATTTCAAAATAAAGTCGCGTCTAATGTCCGAGGTCAAACACGGCGATATAAATCGATGTTTACCTTTAGCATCGATGCCAATAAATCGTAGAGCATTATATCGATTAATCGATGTGTATCGATGTATCGTTACACCCCTACTAATCAGGCAAATGAGTAGGCAAATGATTTGACGAAAGTAGCGCCAAAATGCTGCCGAAAATAAGGCGGCTGTTGTCGCAATACTGCTGCCAGACGCCCCCCACATATAATTTGTTTTTCTCAACGGATCTACACGATTCACGAAAATGATACTCTCGACGGAAAAAAACACGGAAATCCGCGCCTCCGCAGAAGATTCTCATCCCTGTGAACCCCATAGAGAAATTTTGGGGTATTGTGAAGAAGATGCTGAAAGACACCAGACCCAACTATGCAAATAAGCTAAAGGCTGCTATTGAAGCATCCTGGGCATCCATAACACCTCAGCAATGCCACAGCCTGATTGCCTCCATGCCACCCCGCATTGATGCAGTAATCCGTGGAAAAGGATTCCCACCCAAGTACTAAAAGCATTAATGGACATTTTCAAATGTTTGATTTTGTTTTGCTGTTTTAAACCTTTTTTGTTACTTGGTCTAAGGAAATATTAAATTTTTTTGAGATAGGATTTTCAAGTTTTCTTAAGCTGTAAGGCATACTCAGCAATATTAAAATAATAAAAGGCTTGCAATATTTCAGTTGATTTGTAATGAATCCAGAATATGTTACATTTTTGGTTTTTTTAATTGGACTACAGAAAATAAAGAACTTTATCACAATATTCAAATTTTCTGAGACAGTCCTGTATATATATATATATATATATATATATATATATATATATATATATATATGTATATATATATATATAGTATATATATATATATATATATATAGTATATATATACACTGCTCAAAAAAATTAAAGGAACACTTTGAAAACACTTCAGATTTCAATGGTGAACATTTTTTGGGGGGACATCTATACAGATATGGACAGTTTAATTTCTCAGGAACAAAAGGATGCCATATCTTTCAATGGAAATAAAAGTTTTCAGCCTACAGAGGGCTCAGTATACAGACACCCCAAAAATCAAAGTGAAAAAAATGATAAGGCAGGCTCGTCCTTTTTGCCTAAATTCAATTTCTGCAACTCAAAATTATTTTCAATATCTTGTGCGGCCCCTACGAGCTTGTGTGCATGCTTGACAACGTCGCGGCATGCTCCTAATGAGACCACGGATGGTGTCTTGTGAGATGTCCTCCCAGATCTGTCTAAGGCAGGGGTGGGCAAACATTTCGACTTGCGGGCCGAACTGGGTTCTAAATTTGGACCGGAGGGCCGAACCAGGAGTAGATGGACGTAGTGTTTGTGTGAAGTAATATAAGCGACCTGTAAAGGTCATTGCATAAAAGATTTTGGCCTTTAGTAGGTAGTAAAGCATGGATATTCCAAACAAGTTTTTTGAAAACAAATGCATTTATTAACAGCATTAAAAAAAAAAAAAATCACAAAAAAACTGCTATCAGTGATTCTCATAAAATACGACACTGTTATTATGAATAACAGTCTCCATCACTTCAGTGCCTGCAGGTCAGATTAATGAAAGATGTTTATCTTATGAGATCACATCAAACGGCAAACATTCTGACCAAATATATCATCTTGAAGAATCGGTGAAAGCATACATGCAAATAAAGTAATCAAAACGGCAACACGGTGAGGGGTATCTGAAAATCAGAGCAGAGTTTTAACTCACAAACACCTGGTAACAGAGATGAGGAAACGGGAAACACTTCCTTCAAGTAAACCTTAAGAACTTTACAGGTTAAGATTAGTCGCAAGCAGGTGGTGCATCAATGTCCTTGAGCATCCTGCATTGTTTGAAAATGAGAATGGTCGCTAGTTTCAATCCCTGCTATGTGTAAAAAACATATTCAAAATGCCTCCCCTTCATTTCCAGTGGGAACAGTGTTGTTGGTCTCCCTTTTTTGCTAGTGCGTCATAGTCTGGAGTAAAATTTGTTGTGGCAATTCTTAGGAGAGATCCGAGGTGTTGGTCCGTTTACCTCGATCTGTGACGGGTTGATGTTGACGTTCATGTGGCGTACGTCGAGCCAAATTGGCCACTCTTTTTTAAACACTCGGCACTGTGTCCACCTTGCTTTTCCTTGGACGACTCATTTTAATAGAAGGATTCCAGGGGAAGGTTTGTGGGTGGCTTTAGCGTAAAACGGTATCTGAAAGCTCAGCGCGCGAATTACAAGAATGCTGTCGTCACAGCCCACGCTCTAAATTCGGGACTGATACAAATAGAGCGCGAGTGCGCCATGTCCGAACTACTGAGTACGTACACGCACTTGTGAGTGTGCACCAAGCCTTCTGACACGGTAGTAAATGCGCAGGCGAGCGGTTCCCCATCTACTGGGGAAACACAGTCATTGTAGGCAAAATGACCCAAAAAAAAGTTTAATAATACAATTTATTCAGGTTGGGCGGGCCGGATAAAACGGTCCCGTGGGCCGGATGTGGCTCGTGGGCCGTAGTTTGCCCACCCCTGGTCTAAGGGCATCAGTGAGCTCCTGTAAAGTCTGAGGAGCAACGTGGCGGCATATGATGGACCGAAACATTATGTCCCAGAGGTTTTCTATCGGGTTTAGATCAGGTGATCGCGAGGGCCATTCAATTGTTTCACTTCCTTCATCCTCAAGATACTGTCTGCATACTCTTGCCACAATAGGCCGGGAATTGTTGTGGATCAGGAGGAACCCAGGACCTACTGCACCAGCGTAGGGTCTGACCATGGGTGCAAGGATTTCATCCCGATACCTAATGGCAGTCAGACTGCCGTTCTCTAGCCTGTAGAGGTCTGTTCGTCCCTCCATGGAAATGCCACCCCAGACCATCACTGACTCACCACCAAACCGGTCACGCTGAATGATGTTGCAGGCAGCATAGCGCTCTCCTTGGCTTCTCCAGGTCCTCAGGGTAAACCTGCTCTCATCTGTGAAAAGCACAGGATACCAGTGACGGACTTGCCAATTCTGGTGTTCTATGGCAAATGCCAATCGAGCTCCACAGTGCTGAGCAATGACCACAGGAAACACTACAGGACGTCGTGCCCTAAGGCCACCCTCGTGAAGTCTGTTTCTGACTGTTTGGGCAGAGACAATCACACCAGTAGCCCGCGGGAGGTCATTTTGTAGGGCTCGGACAGTGCTCAACCTTTTCCTCCTTGCACAAAGCAGCAGATATCAGTCCTGCTGATGGAATGAGGACCGTCTACGGCCCTGTCCAGCTCTCCGAGAGTAACTGCCTGTTTCCTGGAATCTCCTCCATGCTCTGGAGATTGTACTGGGAGACACATAAAATTTTCTAGCAACAGCACGCAGGGATGTGCCATCCTGGAGGAGTTGGACAATCTGCGCAACTTCAGGAGGGTTAATAAATCACCTCATGCGTACCTGTGCCGAAGAAACCTGCTCCGTCCTGCTTCAATGACTACCGCCCCGTGGCACTGGCGCCCATCATCATGAAGTGCTTTGACTGGCTTGTCATGGAGCACATCAGATCCATTCTCCCCCCACCCCACCATAGACCCCTTCTAGTCTGCGTACCGAGCCAAACGGTCCTCGAGGATGCCATCTGCTCTGCCCTCCACTCAGCCCTCACCCACCTGGAGAGGAGGGACTCGATTGTGAGATTGCTGTTTGTGGACCAGTTCTGCATTCAACACCATTGTGCCACAACGACTCATCTGCAAACTCGACAAGCTAGGCCTCAGTACCTACCTCTGCAACAGGCTACTGGACTTCCTCTGTCAGAGGCCTCAGGTGGTGCGTGTTGGCGACAAAATCTCCGCCAGCATCACGCTGAGCACGGGGGCCCCCCAAGGCTGCGTGCTCAGTCCGCTGCTCTCCACCCTGCTGACGCATGACTGCACTGCAACTTCGAGTAGCAACCGCGTGCTGAAATATGCCGACGACACGACTCTGGTGGGTCTCATCACCGGGGGCGACGAGACTCAGTCCAGGTCGGAGGTCGACCTTCTGGCCACGTGGTGCAGGGACAACAACCTCCTGCAGAACGTCAACAAGACCAAGGAGATTGTTGTTGACTTCCGGAAGGGTCACACCCAACACCTGCCACTGACCATCGACGGTGCTGTGGTGGAGAGAGTGAGCAGCACCAGATTCCTGGGGGTGCACATCAGTGAGGACCTTTCCTGGTCCACCAACACCGCATAACTGGCGAAGAAAGCTCAGTGCCGCCTGTACTTCCTACGGAAACTCGGGCGAGCAAGTGCTCCTCCGGCCGTCATGACTACATTCTACCGTGGCACCATTTTGAGCGTCCTCTCGAGTTGTATCGCTGTTTGGGGTGGTGGCTGCACTGAATACAACATGAAGGCCCTGCAGCGCATAGTGAACACGGCTGGTAAGATTATTGATGCTTCACTCCCCTCCCTGAAGGACATTTACACCTCCCATCTCACCCGCAAGGCGACCACGGTTGTGAGTGATGTGAGTCACCCCGCTCACTCTTTGCTTGCTCTTTTGCCCTCTGGGAAGAGGTACAGGAGCCTGCGCTCCCGCACCACCAGACTCACCAACAGCTTCATACTCCAGGCTGTTAGGATCCTGAACTCTCTCACCCCTTCTGCGTAGCGTCCTGTACTTTTGCGCTATATTCTGACTGTCTGCTGTATGCACACTTGCTCCATTTTTGCTTCTCTTATTTAGTATGTTATTTGTTTATTTATCATTTATTCATCACTCTTATTTATTCAATGTTTGTGCCTTCTTGTTCTTATTTTTTGTGTTGTTTACTTGTATGTATATTGTGTACGATGTCTTGTCACCGTGGGATAGTGGGAACGTAATTTCGATGTCTTTGTGTGTCTTGGCATGTGAAGAAATTGACAATAAAGCAGACTTTGACTTGGACTTTGAATATTTCTAAATGTCAATTTGACTTGAAAATGTTTACAAAAGTGTTTAAAAATACAAAGAAGAACGTTAATGTACATAAAAGTGTTTAAAAATGAAATAAAAGTTCATCAAATCCTTGTGTGGATTTTGTAAACAATGTATGTCAGGGGTCACCAACCTTCCTTAAACCGAGAGCTACTTCCTGGGTATTGATTAAGGCAAAGGGCTACCAGTTTGACACACACTTCTGAAATAGCCAATTTGCTCAATTTGGCTTTCACTGTTATTATTGTCATTTCCAGTTCACATGTAAGTGTGATTTTAACAAGAATAGCAAAAATACAGTCAAACCTTGGTTTTTGACCACAATCCGTTCCAGAAGGTGGTTTGAGAAGCGAACCGGTCAAATTCCGAATCTATTTTTCCCGTTATAAATAATGGAAAAAAATTTAATCCGTTTCAAGACAAAAAAAACCTGCCTTTTTTAAGCATTTTTTCATTTGCTCAAATCTGTCCGACGCGCAACTGCAGCGCATCGACGGACGCACAACTGTAGCGCGTCGCCCACCGCGCAACTGCACCGTGCTGGTCGCATTATTGTGACAGAGCTGTCGCTGAAATTTAGGAAATATTTTTAAATTTCTAATGTACTTTCCATACTTTAAGTGGACATCAGTGCGCAGGAGCTTAATTTCGTCCGATCGCGCAACCGCAGCGCACTGACGAACGCGCAACAGTAGCGCGTCGCCGACCGCACAACTGCACCGCGCTGGTCGTATTATTGTGACAGAGCCGTCGCTAAAATTAAGAAAATATCTTTAACTACTTGATGTACTTTCTAAAATTATAAGTGGACCTCAGTGCACAGGGAGCTTAATTTGGTCCGATCGCGAAACTGTAGCGCACCAGGCGCTTACTGTCGCATTGCTTTAAGAGCGTCTTTGTGTAAAAGTACGATATAATATTTAAAAATACAGGTATTTTATGGATATTCCATCCATACATCGATCCATCCATATTCTATACCGCTTGTCCCCACGGGGGTCGCGGGCATGCTTGAGCCTATCCCAGCAGTCATTGGGCAGTAGACGGGGGACACCCTGAACCGGTTGTCAGCCGATCGCAGGGCACAAAACAAAAAGTCTTAAGCTACAGGACCAAATGGTGTTCCATTCCTTTCCACTCAGGGACAATGTTAGCCCTGTAATATATTGTTCATAATGTTCTAGTTATAGTGTGTATATATAAGCACACACGCACACACACAGACTAATTATTACATATATATATATATATATATATATATATATATATATATATATATATATATATATATATATATATATATATATATATATATATATATATATATATATATATATATATACCAGCTCACTAGACTAGTGGTAGAGTGTCCGCCCTGAGACTGGAAGGTTGTGGGTTCAAACCCTGGCCGGGTCATACCAAAGACTATATGTATGTATGTATGTATATATATGTATGTATATATATGTATGTATATATATATATATATATATATATATATATATATACCGTTTTTTGCCGTGTATAGTGCGCCCCCATGTATAGTACGCACCCCTAAAAATGGCATGCTGATGCTGGAACGCGAAAAACAACTCGTCTTTGTGGTCCAGACACCTGTGCTGAGCAGAGGAAAACCCAAACGAGGAGGAGATGACCATCGACCAATCACCACACAATATTTTGCATGCTTGAATATTCATATCGTGTTTCTTTAAAACTGGGCAACCCGGAAGAATGTGTTGTCTTTGATGGTCACGAAGGCACACGAGTTTTTGTGTTAAGGACCCAAGACCCAGGTGCCTGTATTAGCTTGCTTTGTCAGGATTAAACAATTGGTAAATTCGGGCTAATTGATCTACTGGTCTTCTCTTTGACAGAACGAACTAGCAAAATTGTTAGGTGCGACAGGGTGTGGATTAGGACAAAGCAATTTTTGAGTGGAGTGTTGATCGCAATTTGGAGTCAGATCAATAGCTAAAATTTGTATCCTAACAAGTGGAAAGTGCCAAGTGAGATCAAGTTACCGTTTTTTTCCGTGTATAGTGCGCCCCCATGTATAATACGCACCCTAAAAATGGCATGCTGATGCTAGAAAAAAGCCTGTACCCATGTATAATACGCACCCAATTTTTATGAATTTTTTTATGAATTTTTTTTTGGGTTTTTTTTAAGTCCCAATGATCGTCACACACGCAGGGAGGCAATGGGTCCCATTTTTATAGTCTTTGGTATGGTCTTAACTAGGCTGGATGTAATTTTTTTTGTTGGCGTTGATTTCTCCGACTGCCCGTAAACGCACCACCGCGCTCCGTGCGCATGGAGCGTGTTTGAAGTGAACAGCAGAGAAGAAAGGAACAAGGCAAAGTGTTAAAATATTACCTGTAATACGGATTTAGGTAGAGAACTGAACTCTCGCTCTTTATATAGCTGACGTGTCTTGCTCATCCGTTCTGCGCATCTGTAATGGCGGCCTCCGTATGATATCCGGTTTGCGTGTGTGCGAGAGCGAGAGAGAGAGCGTGCGAGAGAACGCTCAACCGTAGCGCGCCGCCGACCGCCCAACTGCACCGGGCTGGTCGATTATTGTGACAGAGCCGTCGCTGAAATTTAGAAGATATTTTTAAAGTCCTGATGTACTTTCTAAAATTTAAGTGGACCTCAGTGCGCACTGCGCAGGGAGCTTAATTTGGTGCAGCGCGCCGGGTGCTCACTGTCGCATTGCTTAAAGAGCGCCTTTGTGTTTTAGGATGAACAGCAGAGACCAAAGGAACAAGGCAAAGTGTTGTGAAATAAAATATTACCTGTAATACGCATTTTGTTATTTGCTGATTGAAACTGCTAATTAAACTGTGAATTGAAACTAATAGGTGGAGAACTGAACTCTCGCTCTTTATATAGCTGACGTGTCTTGCGCAACCGTTCTGCGCATCTGTAATGGCGGCCTCCGTATGACGTCCGGTCCGCGATGGAGATTAAAAAACAAACAATATTTGACAATAACACACCATCGAGGATTGCACCATCGCATCAAACGATGTGTCGTCAATTATGAATTTTACTAAGTGTGTTGGGCAGGATGGCTGAATGCGATGCGCGATTGACAACAAACAAGAAGAAAGGTGAGTTTTATTTCGGGGGAGATTTGTCATGTCCCGTCCCCAGTTTTGCTATGTGTCTAGGTTGCCATAGTTTCTGTTCGTGTCACCCCGCTCTTCCTGTGTCACCTCAATCGATGTAACGTGTTTTGTATTTAAGTCCTGTCTGCCCCTCGCTCACCGTTGGATCATTGCATGTGTTACTGTCATTCTGTTCCTGTCTTTGGTAATGTCACCCTGTCTTTTTGTTCCACGACTTTGTCGGTCAGTCCTGTTGTTGGTTTTGTTGTACCATGACTTTATTTATAAAAAAAAAAAAAAAAAAAAATTAAAAACAAAAAAATTAAAAAATTTTTCTTTGTACCCATGTATAATACGCACCCCAGATTTTAGGACAATAAATTAGTAAAATATTGCGCACTATACACGGAAAAAAACGGTAGTATTTTCTCCAGTTTCTTACAGTTCTCTGCAAGTGTGACACTATGAAAAGATTTTGACATATTTTCTTTTGAGAACAGAAAACCATTAAGGACATAAACATCTTCGAGTATTAAAAATTTGCAATTTGCAAAGGGCGGGTTGCTGCGGTCATTGCGTTTGGGTCTTTGCCACGTTGAGACATTGCTGTGGAGTAAAGTTTGTCGGCCTTCGAGGGCCCCCTAGTGGCCTGGTCAGTGGGGGCCCCAGGCAGTTGCCTGGTCTGCCTAATGGTAAAGCACGGCTCTGGATGGTGTACACTTGCCTGAATTGTGTGTGGGCAGCATGGGATTGAATGTCCAATGTCGGCTGGGATAGGCTCCAGCAACCCTGATCAGGATAAGCTGTGTTTAAATTGAATAGATAGATAAGATTCAAGATTCAAGAGTTTTTTATTCGCCATGTTTGAGCGTGCCAAACAAGGAATTTGACTTCGGTAGAGACACACCCTCTGTTCAACATTTAGGTTACTAACAACATTCAGGACATGTGAATAATGGCAAAAACAGTGTAGACAAATTCAAAAAGGTGTGAGGAGCAGGATGTTATTGCACATTAATGTCTCTGAGACTCTATGAGTGGTGTGAGTTCATCAGAGCAACAGCCTGGGGGAAGAAGCTGCCTGTGTCTGCTGGTTTTGGCGTACCGAGCTCTATAACGCCGTCCGGAGGGGAGTAGTTCAAACAGACTGCAACCCGGGTGAGAAGGGTCTGTAGAGATGTTCCTTGCCCGATTCCTGGTCCTGGACAGGTACAAGTCTTGGATAGATGGGAGGTTGATTCCAATGATCTTTTCTGCAGTTCTGATTGTCCGTTGTAGTCTGTGCTTGTCTTGTTTGGAGGCCGATCCAAACCAGACAGTGATGGAGGTGCAGAGGACAGACTGGATGATGGCAGTGTAGAAGGTCTTCAGAAGCTCTCGCGGCAGGTTGAACTTCTTGAGCTGTCTCAGGAAGTACAGCCTCTGCTGGGCCTTCTTCCGGACAGAGTCTATGTGGCCGGTCCATTTCAGGTCCCGAGAGATTGTGGTTCCCAGGAACTTGAAGGTGTCTGTGGAAAGAATAGTATTACTGCGGATAGTGAGGGGTAAAAGTGGTGAAGGGTCTCACCTGAAATCCACTGTCATCTCCACGGTCTTGAGCGGGTTCAGCTCCAGATGGTTTTGACTGCACCAGTGGACCAGCCGCTCCACCTCCTGTCTGTACGCAGTCTCATCACCGTCCTGGATCAGTCCGATGAGAGTGGTGTCGTCTGCATACTTCAGGAGCTTCACAGGAGAGTCACCTGAGGAGAAATCATTGGTGTAGAGGGAGAAGAGCAGTGGGGAGAGGACGCACCCCTGAGGGGCTCCAGTGTTGGTGGTCCGGGTGTCAGATGTGATGCCCCCCAGCCTCACACGCTGTCTCCTGTTGGTCAGGAAGCTGGTGATCCACTGACAGGTGGAGGCAGGCACCGCAAATTGGATGAGCTTCTGTTGGAGGATGTCAGGGGCGATGGTGTTGAACGCCGAGCTGAAGTCCACGAACAGGATCCTGGCGTACGTTCCTGGGGTGTCCAGGTGGTGCAGGATGTAGTGCAGTCCCATGTTGACCGCATCATCCACTGACCTGTTTGCCCGGTAGGCAAACTGGAGGGGGTCAAGCAGGGGGCCCGTGACCTCCTTCAGGTGGTTCAGCACTAACCTCTCGAACGATTTCATGACCACAGATGTCAGTGCGACGGGTCTATAGTCATTCAGACCTGTGATGGCGGGCTTCTTGGCTACTGGAACGATGGTGGAGCTCTTGAAGCACGAGGGCACCTCACACAGCTCCAGAGAACGGTTGAAGATCCGTGCAAAGGTGGGCGCCAGCTGTCAGCGCAGACTTTCAAGCAGGAAGGTTGTCTCCGGAACATCTGGCGCACTTCCTCCTCGCGGACCTGGAGTGCGGGCGCGGCCTCTGCAAGAGAGTGAGTGGGTGACAACGATGATAGAGGTGTGGACAGAGCAGTTGTGGGGAGAGGTGAGTATGTAGATTGTGTTGCAGGAGGTCCCGTTGTGTGGGAGGACCGATCAAACCTGCAGTAGAACTTATTTAGCTGGTTAGCAAGTCTTGGGCTCTCTACAGGACGGGTGGTTCGTTTCTTGTAGCCCGTGATGCTCTGCAGACCTTTCCACACCGTTGAGGGATCAGGATTGGCAGAGAGGTGTCTCTTCAGGTTCTCCCCGTAACACCTCCTGGCTTTCCTGACCTCTCGGTTCAGCGTGTTTCTGGTCTGCCTGAACAGCTCGCGCTCGCCGCTCCTGTAGGCCTCCTCCTTGACTTTGCGCAGCCTCCTGAGGTTCGGTGTAAACCAAGGTTTGTCGTTGTTGTACGTGCAGAAGGTCTTAGTCTGCACACACAGATCCTCACAAAAACTGATGTATGATGTGACAGTGTCAGTGAGTTCATGCAAGTCTGAAGTTGCAGCTTCGAAAGCTCCCCAATCGGTGCAGTCAAAGCAGGCTTGGAGGTCCTGCCTTGACTCCACTGTCCACTTCCTCACAGTCCTCACCACAGGCTTAGAAGTTTTTAGTTTCTGCCTGTAGGCCGGGATCAGATGAACTAGACAGTGGTCCGATAGTCCTAAAGCTGCACGAGCCGCAGAGTGGTATGCATCCTTGATCACGGTGTAGCAGTGGTCCAGAGTCTGTGCCCCTCTGGTGGGACACGTTACATGCTGTCTGTATCTGGGGAGTTCGTGTGCGAGGTTCGCCCTGTTAAGATCACCTAGAACAATGATTAGTGAGTTTGGTAGAAGTTTCTCCATGTCTGTTACCTGGTCAGCCAGCATCTGCGTGGCTTCACTCGCACGTGCGTGTGGTGGAATGTAAACAGCCGCCATGACGATCGAGGAGAACTCCCGTGGTGAATAGAACGGCCGGCAGTTTATGAAAAGTGTTTCTAGGAGAGGGCTGCAAAACTCTTTCAACACCGTGACATCAGTACACCAACGTTCATTAATGTAGAAACAGACACCACCTCCCTTTGATTTTCCGGAGAGCTCCGCGCTGCGATCTGCTCGCATTAGCTTGAACCCGGCTAGCTCCACGGCGTGGTGGGGGGTTCGTTCGCTAAGCCACGTTTCCACAAAGCACAGCGCGGCGGATCTGCTGAAGTGCGTGTTCCTTGAAGTGAGGAGCAGCAGTTCATCCATCTTGTTCGCCAGGGAGCGGACATTCGCCAGATGAATTGACGGTAGGGCAGAACGGAACCCTTTCTGCCTCAGCCTTACGAGTGCGCCGGCTCACTTCCCGCGCCGCCGTCGTCGCGCTAGATTACCTGAAGGATGCGCAATGATACTGACCGGCAGAATAACATCCGGTTGTTCCCAAAGATGTTCTTTTTTCTAAAATAATTTTACGTTCACGGACTTAAATAGGAGTCAAATTTTGGGTGCGTATTATACATGGGTACAGGGTTTTTTCCAGCATCAACATGCCATTTTTAGGGTGCGTATTATACATGGGGGCGCATTATACATGAAAAAAAAACGGTAGTTCAAACAGACTGCAACCTGGGTGAGAGGGGTCTGTAGAGATGTTACTTGCACGTTTCCTGGTCCTGGACAGGTACAAGTCTTGGATAGATGGGAGTTTGATCCCAATTATCTTTTCTGCAGTCCTGATTGTCCGTTGCAGTCTGCGCTTGTCTTGTTTGGAGGCCAATCCAAACCAGACAGTGATGGAGGTGCAGAGGACAGACTGGATGATGGCAGTGTAGAAGGTCTTCAGCAGCTCCCGCGGCAGGTTGAACTTCTTGAGCTGTCTCAGGAAGTACAGCCTCTGCTGGGCCTTCTTCCAGACAGAGTCTATGTGGCCGGTCCAATTCAGGTCCCGAGAGATTGTTGAAGGTGTCTGTGGAGAGAATAGTATTACTGCGGATAGTGAGGGGTGAAAGTGGTGTAGGGTCTCGACTAAAGTCCACTGTCATCTCCACGGTCTTGAGCGGGTTCAGCTCGCGGTGGTTTTGTCTGCACCAGTGGATCAGCCACTCTACCTCCTGTCTGTACGCAGTTTTATCACCGTCCCGGATCAGTCCGATGAAAGTGGTGTCGTCTGCATACTTCAGGAGCTTCACAGGAGAGTCACCAGAGGAGAGATCGTTGGTGTAGGGAGAGAAGAGCAGTGGGGAGAGGACTTACCCCTGAGGGGCACCAGTATTGGTGGTCCGGGTGTCAGATGTGATGCTCCCCAGCCTCACACGCTGTCACCTGTTGGTCAGGAAGCTGGTGATCCACTGACAAGTGGAGGAAGGCACCGCGAGCTGGATGAGCTTCTTGGAGGATGTCAGGAGCCATGGTGTTGAACGGCGAGCTGAAGTCCACAAACAGGATCCTGGCATACGTTCCTGGGGTGTTCAGATGGTGCGGAATGTAGTGCAGTCCCATGTTGACCGCATCCACTGCAGTAGGTGGCAGTGGCGGCATCACTGTAAGAGTGCAGGGAACATACAGCACAGCGCAGGCGATAAAAAGTGCAGTAGGACACCATAGAAAAATATTTATCAGGGTTGAAAAGAACGGCGGAAAGAGACGGAGATAAGAGAATTGAGAGTCACACGAAAGCTAAGACAAGGAAATATGACGAAGTGTACGTAGCTTCAGTGTGACTACGATGGGAGACGAGGAAAGGCCGGTGTGTTTACTGTGCCTTACAATTTTGGCAGCGGACACTATGAAGCCAAATGAATTAAGGTGGTACTTAAAGTCATTGCACCCCAATCACACTGATTGATATGCTTGAGGTTTTTCAGCGAAAACGCGCTGAATATTGCCAACAATCATCCCACTTTGTGAATGCTACTTCTGTCAATCAGCAAGCCCTGTAAGCATCATATAAAGCAGCGGACCAAATAGTTCAGTGCAAACAAAAACCACACCATTGCAGAAGAGCTGATACGACCTGCAGCCGTGGATATGGTCTCCGTCATGCTGCCTTATTTTGACTGAAAAAACAGCACAAATTGTTTTATTCATTTTTGTTTTGTAGGTTAAATTTTTTTATAATATTGTTAAGTTAATGATGAGTGTTTGAGTTAAAATCATGTATGTTTATTATTAAATTATTGTATTTTTGTCAGCATAAAATGGCAGTTGGTCAAGAATGTTTATAGTTTAGATAATTATAATTAATTTTTTAATTTCAGGGAAAGTGATGTACATTGAATCTGTTCTGTTGGAAACTAAAATCCAATACCGTTTTTTTCCGTGTATAGTGCGCCCCCATGTATAGTACGCACCCCTAAAAATGGCATGCTGATGCTGGAAAAAAGCTTGTACCCATGTATAATACGCACCCAATTTTTATGAATTTTTTTAAAAACAAAATTTAATTTTTTTTTTTTTTTTTTTTTTTTTAAGTCCCAATGATCGTCACACACGCAGGGAGGCAATGGGTCCCATTTTTATAGTCTTTGGTATGGTCTTAACTAGGCTGGATGTAATTTTTTTTGTTGGCGTTGATTTCTCCGACTGCCCGTAAACGCACCACCGCGCTCCGTGCGCATGGAGCGTGTTTGAAGTGAACAGCAGAGAAGAAAGGAACAAGGCAAAGTGTTGTGAAATAAAATATTACCTGTAATACGGATTTAGGTAGAGAACTGAACTCTCGCTCTTTATATAGCTGACGTGTCTTGCTCATCCGTTCTGCGCATCTGTAATGGCGGCCTCCGTATGATATCCGGTTTGCGTGTGTGCGAGAGCGAGAGAGAGCGAGAGAGAGAGCGCGCGAGAGAACGCTCAACCGTAGCGCGCCGCCGACCGCCCAACTGCACCGGGCTGGTCGATTATTGTGACAGAGCCATCGCTGAAATTTAGAAGATATTTTTAAAGTCCTGATGTACTTTCTAAAATTTAAGTGGACCTCAGTGCGCACTGCGCAGGGAGCTTAATTTGGTGCAGCGCGCCGGGCGCTCACTGTCGCATTGCTTAAAGAGCGCCTTTGTGTTTTAGGATGAACAGCAGAGACCAAAGGAACAAGGCAAAGTGTTGTGAAATAAAATATTACCTGTAATACGCATTTTGTTATTTGCTGATTGAAACTGCTAATTAAACTGTGAATTGAAACTAATAGGTGGAGAACTGAACTCTCGCTCTTTATATAGCTGACGTGTCTTGCGCAACCGTTCTGCGCATCTGTAATGGCGGCCTCCGTATGACGTCCGGTCCGCGATGGAGATTAAAAAACAAACAATATTTGACAATAACACACCATCGAGGATTGCACCATCGCATCAAACGATGTGTCGTCAATTATGAATTTTACTAAGTGTGTTGGGCAGGATGGCTGAATGCGATGCGCGATTGACAACAAACAAGAAGAAAGGTGAGTTTTATTTCGGGGGAGATTTGTCATGTCCCGTCCCCAGTTTTGCTATGTGTCTAGGTTGCCATAGTTTCTGTTCGTGTCACCCCGCTCTTCCTGTGTCACCTCAATCGATGTAACGTGTTTTGTATTTAAGTCCTGTCTGCCCCTCGCTCACCGTTGGATCATTGCATGTGTTACTGTCATTCTGTTCCTGTCTTTGGTAATGTCACCCTGTCTTTTTGTTCCACGACTTTGTCGGTCAGTCCTGTTGTTGGTTTTGTTGTACCATGACTTTATTTATAAAAAAAAATAATAATAAATAAATAAATTTAAAAACAAAAAAATTAAAAAATTTTTCTTTGTACCCATGTATAATACGCACCCCAGATTTTAGGACAATAAATTAGTAAAATATTGCGCACTATACACGGAAAAAAACGGTATTAATAAAGTTATTTATTGTAAGTTTATCTTTCTTTTTTCTTTTCTTTAATGTTAATAACATGGGGGGCGCGAAATGTTTTCTTCTCCCTAGGGGGGGCATCACAGAAAATTATTGAGAAGCACTGATCTAAAGAAACACAATGTTACAAACAGATGACAAAAAACACTGGATATTATATACATCAGCTTAACTACGGAAATTAGTTAATATAGCCACAGTGTTTGAACAATTAAACAGCAACATAGAGACAGACAGCAGTTCAGTTTAACTGCATAGCCTGTCAGCATAGGGAGCCGTGTGATTACACAATCCTCAGAGGAGGCAAGGCAGGAAGTTGCCTGCTCCGGGCAACTTGTCCGGTTTTAACATAACTATAAAATTTCAGCAATTTTGGTTCAAAATGATACAAAACTACTCAAATTAAAAGGAAAATTACTTGAAAATGAAAACAATTTAATTTGTTTTTTTCCCCTTTTCATGATGGCAGAGGAGGCACGGCTCCTCTATATACCGTTTTTTTCCGTGTATAGTGCGCAATATTTTACTAATTTATTGTCCTAAAATCTGGGGTGCGTATTATACATGGGTACAAAGAAAAAAAAAAATTAATTTTTTTTTTTTAAATTTTTTTTTTTTTTTTTTTATAAATAAAGTCATGGTACAACAAAACCAACAACAGGACTGACCGACAAAGTCGTGGAACAAAAAGACAGGGTGACATTACCAAAGACAGGAACAGAATGACAGTAACACATGCAATGATCCAACGGTGAGCGAGGGGCAGACAGGACTTAAATACAAAACACGTTACATCGATTGAGGTGACACAGGAAGAGCGGGGTGACACGAACAGAAACTATGGCAACCTAGACACATAGCAAAACTGGGGACGAGACATGACAAATCTCCCCCGAAATAAAACTCACCTTTCTTCTTGTTTGTTGTCAATCGCGCATCGCATTCAGCCATCCTGCCCAACACACTTAGTAAAATTCATAATTGACGACACATCGTTTGATGCGATGGTGCAATCCTCGATGGTGTGTTATTGTCAAATATTGTTTGTTTTTTAATCTCCATCGCGGACCGGACGTCATACGGAGGCCGCCATTACAGATGCGCAGAACGGTTGCGCAAGACACGTCAGCTATATAAAGAGCGAGAGTTCAGTTCTCCACCTATTAGTTTCAATTTACAGTTTAATTAGCAGTTTCAATCAGCAAATAACAAAATGCGTATTACAGGTAATATTTTATTTCACAACACTTTGCCTTGTTCCTTTCGTCTCTGCTGTTCATTTCAAACACGCTCCATACGACCGCAATGCTCTTGTATCAGACGCTCGCTCGATCACCTGCTAGTTTGCCGTCTGTCACAATGTACCCTACACAAATCCGAAACATTTGTTGCGGCTCCGAGTCACGACGAGGGGCAAGTTTTGGTTTCCAAGGGTGTTTTTATTCCTCTTCAACGTCTCTCCCATACAGAGCCGCCGTGTGCGCACGGAGCGCGGTGGTGCGTTTAGGGGCAGTCGGAGAAATCAACGCCAACAAAAAAAATTACATCCAGCCTAGTTAAGACCATACCAAAGACTTTAAAAATGGGACCCATTGCCTCCCTGCGTGTGTGACGATCTTTGGGACTTAAAAAAAAAAAAAAAAAAAAATAAAAAAAAAAATTCATAAAAATTGGGTGCGTATTATACATGGGTACAAGCTTTTTTCCAGCATCAGCATGCCATTGTTAGGGGTGCGTACTATACATGGGGGCGCACTATACACGGAAAAAAACGGTACATGACAAACATTCAGAGGTTTTAGGTCTGGAGGTCAGGGGTGGTGTCCATGCCTTTCCTGACGAGGTATCTTCCTCCCCAAGAGATATGCTTGATCACATCTACAAGGAACAGCATCTCGATCTCTATGGAAACCTCAGCATTGCCCTTCGTCTGCTATTAAGCCTTCCAGTCACTGTTGCCTCTGGAGAGAGAAGCTTCTCTGCTTTAAAACTAATCAAAACCTATCTCAGGACAAGCATGTCACAGGATAGACTTTCAGGATGGCTCTTATTTCAATAGAGCAGAACATATGGAGGTCTTTGAATCTGGAAGACATTGTGACAGCATTTGCACTTGCTAAAGCCTGTAAGCAGCATTTGTAGAACCAGTGCTTTTTTGTGAAAGCTCTCCTACACTAGAGTCAATATTTTTTTATGTTTGTGATGTCACTGATATTTGTTTGATATTTGTTTGAATGGTGAAACACCAGCACATTGACTGTGTGACTATTTGTTTAATAACTATTAATAAATTGACATTTATAATTAATTCCTTCGTTTCAGACTTTTTTTTGTATTTCTTTTTTTTTAATTAACTACACGATATATGCCTGCCATATAGTCTATTCTATTCTATTCTATTCTAATTTTGTCAGCTCTCTGTTGACCCCGAAATAAACTATGCCAAGAGCTCTTCTGGTGCCAGCAGGGGCACGCTTTGTTAGCGCACCAGGGGCCCGCCATAAATTTGTTTACCTAGGGCCCCCAGAAGTCTAGGCACAGCCCTGACACCATCACAAATTGATAGTCCTTTACATGCCACCAGATTCTTATGATGGACAATCGGATTACCGTAATTTCCAGACTATAAATCATAGTTTGATTCATAGTTTGGCCGGGGGTGCGATTTATCAGAAGCGATTTATGTGTGAAATTAGACACATTACATCATTTCAGATTATATTTTCACATTAATCCACATGAGGGCGCAATAGGCCTGTGGAATAATTAGATCTGCAACTGACAATGAGTCTGACTAAGCCACGTAGAGGAGGAAGCGTTGCATCTTCTACTTCCAGGGTTACCGGAGTTGTTTAATAGTGACACAGAGGATGAAGATTTTGTTGGATTTAATGATTTGGAGCGACGCGGATGGTCCGATAAACTTGTTAGCATGTAGTTTATGCTATAGTAATTTGAATAACTCTTAATATATTACGTCAGGCACGATCTCAGCTCCTTGTTTATGTGTTTATGTAACGCTAGCATACCGTACCATCAGCCTGTTGTTGCCTATTCTATTTTTATTTTAAATATCCTTTCAAGATGATGTCTGTTCTTGGTGTTGGATTTTATCAAATACATTTTCCCCAAAAATTCGACTTATACTCCGGTGCAACTTATATGTGTCTTTTTTTTATTATGCATTTCTTGGCTGGTGAGACTTATACTCCGGAGCGACTTACAGTCCGGAAAATCCGGGTCATTATTTATTATTTATTCATCACTCTTATTTATTCATTGTTTGTGCCTTCTTGTTTTTATTTTTTTTTGTGTTGTTTACTCGTATGTATATTGTGTACTATGTCTTGTCACCGTGGGATAGTGGGAACGTTATTTCGATCTCTTTGTGTGTCTTGGCATGTGAAGAAATTGACAATAAAGCAGACTTTGACTTTTTCAACCTTTTTCTTGACTCTGAGTAAAAGTAATGGACAGGTCATTTGAGGTCATGTGATTCTGAAAGTGAAATTGTAATATAGTCCGCCATCATTAATCAAGCCGCAGTCCACATAGAGCTCAACCGATCAGAAGTAAGATTTAGCTAAACCAATTAGAGGGAAGAGAAACTCACTAGTCACAAGACCTGTGAGAAGGCGTTCAGGAGGTGATTCTAAAATCTGGCTAAAAGAAGAACCAGCTATTTCAGCAGTGTGCATGTGTGTGAGGCCAAGTGCCTGTTTCTTTTACATTTACATTTACTTTATTTGGCTGTGTCCTCTTGTGCTATACCTGCGTGTGACTGGACTCATATGAGCCGTTCTGAAATAATGATGGTATAATGACTGATGTACTGACATGCTGACAACCGTTGTTGTTTTTTTAGGTACGTATTACATCTGGTAAAAATACACAATCATTATTACAACCAGCATCTTAATTAACACTGCCAGAGTACAAATGTATGTCCACCCCCATCCAGGAATTGCATCTTTCTCTAGCACGAAAATGATGAGCAATCAATTTGAAGGATGGAAGGTGTGATATGGGTGATCGCAGACAATCAGGGAGCTACACTGAAGAAAGACTTTCTTTTCAGGCTCACCTATCAGTTTCCCTTGGGTTGTAAACCCTGGGTTTTGTGTGCATGTGTGTGTGCGTGCGTGCGTGTATGTGTGTGTGCGCGTGCGTGCGTCCGTGCATGCGCACATGCGTATGGCGAGGGAGAGGAGCAGAGGAAGTAGTCACAATCAGACTCGCAAACACAAATAAAAGTGTGGTATAATCAGCTTTGCTCTCAATACACTAGTCAATTTTCAAAAATTCTTCTTTCTTTGGTGGGGGGAGCTAGCTGTGCCCCCTTCCCTTACTACCTGCCAACATAAGTTAAATCAGCAAATAAAAAGTTACATTAACCCTAAAATGACCTTTCCCACATAATACACTGCAGCCTGCTGGACCAACCCAGGAGCTTCATTGAAAACCTGTCATACACTGATATCCCAAGCACTGTCTGGGGAACATTTACCGGATAATTAATATATTAAATGCATGAAAAATAGTTATACAGGGGCCCCTTTGTCAGCTCTTCCACCGTATGTGGAAAGAGGAATACAGCCTGTAAACCATCAATATACAAGCATCCTACTTCAATGGGCCATCATAAAAACTGCTTATAATTTTATGGCTTCATTCACTGTAAAAGATGGCAATATTTCCTCGTAATTCACTGGAGCTCACCATATCATTTTTTATGATTTGGCGGTTTTAAGCCGCCACCTCAATTATAGTCGTGTTTCTCCCCCCAGCATGAAGGACAAGAAGGGGTCAATGATGAGCAGTGGCATGATAGAGTAATAGTAAGAGCCTCGAACAGGTTATGTACGTGCACACACGCACGCTAACACACAACACGTACAGTTGCATCATACGAGGAGAGTAAGAGTGGTACATTTCCTCCACTGCTGTCTTATCAATAATAGTAATAATGTATGATATCCCTAAAAATATATTTTGCTTAAGTTATTTGTTTCATTCTGTAGTATGAGCTGATTTGGGCTTATCCTTACAAGGAATGCATATGTGCTGCAGCGTTAGAGGCAGGCTATACCTTGACCTGCTCAACCGCCAATTACAGGGCACACATAAATAAACAAACTATTCACATCTACAACATACGTGATTTTGGAATGTGAGAAAAAAATCGAGTGTTTGGAGAAAACCCACAGGCACAAGGACAGGATGCAAATTCCACACAAAAGGGCCTATTGCCCAAGATTGCTGGGATAGCACATCGCGACTCTCGTGAGGATAAGCGGTTCAGAAGATGAATGAATAAATAAATGAATGAATATCATCATGGTCAATATTTACTAATAGTTCCTGTAAGATGTCTACAGTGAAATTCACTCTAAAACTATTATAAGAACATTACTGATAATTAGTAACTAAAACTGTCAAATCTATTAAGTCAGTTACCTTGTCATTGAATTAAAATCAAACCGTCAGCTTCAGTTCAGTTTCAGTTTATTCAAAATAAAGGTCGACATGTACCATCAAAGTGTCATGGACTGGCCTGACTCAGTTCAAGAACTGTTTTACAGCAGGTTCCTATAACATTACATAATACATTTCAATACAATATATACATTATTTTTAATGGGTGCAAGTTTGGTTTGTTATTAAAAAACAAGTGTATAGCCGTTTAAATTGCGTAATAGAGGTGGCTGATCTGATTTGAAGGGGTATCTCATTCCAGATCAAAATAGATCTGCGGATAAAAGAGTTTAGACCAACATTGTTTTTGTATGCTGGGGTTCGGATGAGGTCCTGTGTAACTGAGCGGGTGATGCGGCCCTGTCTTTCATTATAGCCTGGGATGAGTGAATTAACTATAGGTGGGAGAGAATTTGTGTGTAATTGATAGAAGAGTGTTATTGCCATGAGAATTGTGTAATTCTGGAAGGTTAGTGCATTAGAGCGTGCAAGTGATGTGCAGTGATGGGTTCAGATTGATAGTCTGCCATGTATTTTGTTTGCTCGATTGTATAGTCTGGCTATGGGATCCAGAGTTTCTTTTGTGGTGAGAGACCAAATGGGAAGACAGTATGATAAGTTAGACAGTATGATAGAATGTAGATAAATATTTGAGACATTATGGGTGAGATAGGGCCTGATCTTGTTATAGACATATATTTTCTGTTTGAGCTTATTAGTGAGACTGTTAACATGTTTTTTGTAGGTGAGGTGGGAGTCCAAGTGCACTCCAAGATATTTATATGCGTCTGTGACTACTAGAGTTTGATCGGATAGCGTAATGGGGACCGTTATGGAGCTGTTTTTCCTAGGGGAGTGGAAATACATTATTTCAGTTTTTTTTTTTTTTATATTGATCGTCAGATGGTTTACTTTTAGCCAGTCATGTAGGAGCTGGAGATCAGAAGTAAGTTTGGAGTTTATGGTTTCGATGTTCGGATCTGAGGTGAAAATAACTGTGTCGTCAGCAAATAATACGATTTGAGTTTGTTTGCATATGTTGGGTATGTCATTGATGGACATAATGAATAATAATGGGCCCGGTATGCTGCCCTGGGGAACACCAGTGGGAGATGGTAATGGAGTAGATGTGGCCTGACCAATATTAACAACCTGTGTTAGGGTGGTGCTCACTCTAATTTATTTTGCAAGAACCACACAGGAGACAAGTAAGTCCTTTTGGACACCTGCAGGTGGAGAGTCTGACTCTGGTGTCATGCAGGAGCATTTTTATTGAGAGAAACAGAGTAGGGTTGAGAGTGGGGGTGTGGGGTTGAAGCCCCTGGCCTGCTGATCAAAGCACAGCAGGGGGTCTTTTACGACGTTGTGTAAACAAGGCAACTTTGATTGCTTCCTCTGCAGCTAGTCAATCAGCAGAAAATATCTTAGCACTTTGTTCTACTACTTTTGTTAAGACAGGAGAAGCTAGGTAAATTATTACAGGTTACATTCCAACATAATCATACGATGAAGATAATCTGTGAACCCTAACAACCTGGATTCTATCCGAGAGGTATGAAGAGAGCATAGTTAGAACTGAGGGGAGAGATGAAAGGAAGCTAGTTTGTTATGGAGTATTTGGTGATTAACAGGCTTCTGTAAACCCTAACATATCCCTCCTGTTTTAGCATATGATTATGTTGACCCCGAACAATCAAACATCCATCCATCCATCCATCCATCCATTTTCTGTACCGCTTAGTCCCCACTGGGGTCGCGGGCGTGCTGGAGCCTATCCCAGCCATCATCGGGCAGTAGGCGGGGGACACCCTGAACCGGTTGCCAGCCAATCGCAGGGCACACAGAGACAAACAACCATTTGCACTCGCACTCACACCTAGGGACAATTTGGAGAGTTCAATCGGCCTACCAAGCATGTTTTCGGGATGCGGGAGGAAACCGGAGTGCCCGGAGAAAACCCACGCGGGCCCGGGGAGAACATGCAAACACCACACAGGGAGGGCCGGAGGTGGAATCGAACCCGCACCCTCCTAACTGGCCTGCCAGACCTGTAGGCCTTGTCTTTACGAGTTTATGGCTTTCCTTTTATCTACGTTCTTTCTCTTTAGTGACAGGGATGTCTTTTGATCCCTGTCAGCCATATGTGTCCTTCCTGTCCTTATGTTATCTGTGTGTTTTTGTTCCTGTAAGAGGCCTTCACTAACAATGAGCAGAGCTTATTTGCATAGGCGAAATGTTCCTATTTGGTTGAAAGAAACTCCATTCCTTTTAGTTAACTGTAGGTTTGGTTCATAGATTGTTGTTGATCAGAACTGTTTTTCTTTGTTAAGTGTTAAACACAGTTTGAAGTGGTTGCGTACAAGTTATCCCATATTTACTCAAGTCTTGTTCAAGTGTTTAGGACAAGTCACTCATTGTTATTGAGTGTTAATTTACTAAGTAGATAAAGTCTAGCCAAGGTTTAGTTGCATTGTTCCACAGGAAAAGCGGCAATTTAAGTTATCTGATCACACTCGAGGACGACTCGGCCAACAACTGGAGAAGAACAGATGGACAAACTCTGCGGGGGTCACGGGCCGACAATGAAGTGCTAATTCACACCACAGTACATTCCTTAGCTAATCAACGTTGCTACAGACACAATCTTCCCTCCCTTTAGTGTAGCAACGCCTCGGTAACCAGGGCAACCAAAACATTAAATAGAGGAGCACGTGGAGGGAGAACTCAGAATTGATGGAGATTGTAACCGAGTTTCCTCTCTCTATCGTTCTCCTCGCGAGAAAAGACTTAATATTCTGTCTCACTTGTGGTTTGTTTGCTGTTGCTCTTCTCTTAATAGTTATTCAGTCATTGAAATAAACCTGACAGAAATTGGGGGCTCGTTCCGGGATCTCAACACGCCCTGAACGGTTCCAGCGGGCTCTTCGACGCACGAAAATCCTCGGCCGAGGTAAACAAAAGCCCTTTGACGGGACTGTCTCGATCAGTCCGGCTGGACACCGGGAGGGTTGACGAGATCTTCCGAGGAAGAGAATCAGCAGACCGTGAGTAGGAATATTAATTCTACTAAATAGAAACAGTTAAATTCCGCAGGGGCGGATGTGGAGCCCCCTAGCTTTCAAGCTAGTTAAATTCTGCAGCAGGAGGGGCGGACTCCTCTGTTAATAAAAAAACAAAACAAAAAAACCTTGAGAATTCTAGACCCTATCAAGTACAACTAGAAACAGTTAAATTCTGCAGGGGCGGATGTGGAGCCCCCTAACGTTTTATGTTAGTTAAATTCCGCAGCAGGAGGGGCAGACTCCTCTGTTCTTAAAAAAAAACGCGCGTGGTATGCTTGTGAACGGTTTGACTGAGAATGATCTCAATTGAGCGCTCCTCTATATAAACACACAGGATTGTAAACGGTGGCTTTGTGTGGGTGCAGAGACATCAACTCTTTCGGGGGAGGTGAAAGGAGACTTACCACACATTGAATTTTTAACCACTGTCCTGTGAATAAAGTTGGTTTTAGGACACTGTAGGTGCCGTTCAAACTACCAACTCCAAAATTTAGAAAAATAAACCATGGGAAACTTAAATAGTAAGCGAAAGTCCCTACCCCGACATGAAGTGAAAATGCAAGGATTGGAAATTAATGGAATGGGTCGACCCAGAAAATGTAAAATATCTTGACAAATGGATAACCAAAGAATAAGGGGAGTGAAGAAAAATCCAAAGAGAGCTTGTTGTTGCATAGGCAGGAAGATGATGAAACGACATCAGCGCGGCCTCGCTTGAGGGCCGTAGCTGAGGGTGTGATAGATAAAGATGAAAAGGATGATCAAATGCTTCTCAGTGTCCCAGTAACTGGTTGTCTAAACCCGTGTTCCACATCCTAATTCTTTCCTTCCTCAAGGTGTCAAACCAATCCACTAATTGGAAAAGATAAAAATCAACAAATTAACCGTCAGTAAATTAATATAATAGTTAATTGTTGTTGTTTCTTAACTTCAACTCGATCGCTCTCTTATTCTCAAATGTAAAAACTTAAAAGTCTTGACACAACCAATTGACTATACCCTTTAAATTTAGCTTCAAAATGTCATTATTTTATAATTTTTCTTCATCCAATTCCAGAAAGCAAGTTCTTTCCATCTTTCAAATTTGGTTTCATCAGGGATAGGCATTAATGCAGTGTGGACCAGTTCCTGCCCACAAAAAATTGCTTGCCTTTCTTTTCTTCTTATTTTCACATAATTGCTTTTGTTTTGCGGTGCAAATCATATATACTACAATCTAGCAAATTCTTTTGTGCACCTACATTAGCCAATTTTAACACATAACACTGACAGCACACAGACAACACAAAAACTTACAGCAGAGACACAGCTCACAAACAATACAAACAACGCTGCGCAAACGTCATCCTCTGTTTTGACGTTTTGGTTATGCTTTTGTTTTCTCATCAGTGCCTTTTATCCTTCATGCAAATATTGTCACATCTTCCTTAAGCATCACCCTGCTTCAAATAGTCAAACATTCTCTGAGAAACTCACACTTTCCCTGTTTCGCCTGCAGCCACAGCACCCCTCGTGCGAGGGGTGGGGGCGCAGCATCAATGTTGATTGGTCACAGGCTGGCCATTTCCTGCAACAACCATGATGCCGGCCCACCGCCCACACGAGCATAGCAAAGGCCCACGCGGACAGCCCCGCCCCGCGACAACGCGCGAGCGCAGGCACGCTTATCAGTTTCACCTTCTCAAAGGGCAGGCCAACTTTGCCGTTGCCCCCTTCATCATGTTCACCTTCAACATCTTTCAGTCTTCTACACAACATTTGCTGTCTCATTCTCGTCCTATCAAGCCACCATTCTAGTCACTGTCTGACACACACGTCTTATTTTCTCTACTGCCACACACTGCTCAACTTAGTTTCTCCAACCAACTTAAACACATCATCGTCCACTTCTCAATTTCCCTATTATTGCTCAACAGCCTCCAGAACATTCTCCATTACTGATTTCTTCCATAGGACACACATCTCACTCGCACTCATACGCACATCCATTCATGAGGATCCTCTGCGCGCACACGCACACACACACCAGCACAAAAGGATGACGCACAACATATAAGAACACATAGAAGCAAAAAGCCCCTTATGATGAAGAAGAGATATGGAAACAGATTTCCCTCGCCCGGACGCGGGTCACCGGGGCCCCCCTCTGGAGCCAGGCCTGGAGGCGGGGCTCGAAGGCGAGCGTCTGGTGGCCGGGCCTGCGCCCATGGGGCCCGGCCCGGCAAAGCCCGAAAAGGAAATGTGGGTCCCCCTTCCCATTGGCTCACCACCTGTGGGAGGGGCCAAAGGGGTCGGGTGCAGTGCGAGCTGGGCGGCGGCCAAAGGCAGGGACCTTGGCGGTCTGATCCCCGGCTGCAGAAGCTGGCTCTTGGGACATGGAATGTCACCTCTCTGGCTGGAAAGGAGCCCGAGCTGGTGTGCGAGGCAGAAAGGTTCCGACTAGATATAGTCGGACTTGCCTCCACGCACAGTTTGGGTTCCGGTTCAAGCCCTCTCGAGAGGGGCTGGACTCTCTTCCACTCTGGAGTTGCCCACGGTGAGAGGCGTCGAGCAGGTGTGGGTATACTTATTGCCCCCCGGCTGGGCGCCTGCACATTGGGGTTTAGTTTTTAGTTTAGTTTAGTTTATTGTTTAGCACATATTATTATAGCAATAACAGTGCAAGGAGGGAGACGAAGCCTAGGGCTTGTAAAGAGCTCCACTCCGGTACAAACAAAGTGCAAAAACAAACAAAGCAAACAAAGTGCTGTGTCGTCAAATGTCATTCAAGTGTTTAAAAATATATATATACATATATATATATATACACACACATATATATATACATACATACACATACATACACACATACATACACACATACACATATACACACACACATACACCTACATACATATATAAACACACACACACACACCTACATATATATAAATATATATATACATATACATACACACATACACCTACACATACATAGACACACATACACAAGTAAATAAACAAAAGCATAACAAGCTATATATTAATTCGTCATATTTATACATGCATACATACTACGAAATGTGTATGTATACATACATAAACAAATACACTATACAAAATGAGAAACAAGAGAACAAAATAGTCACATAGCGATGTTGAAACAATCAAAGAGACACCAAGTAGGAATAGCTTAGAGGGGACAGAAGAAACTGCAAGCAGAAAATAACAAAAACAAGGAAGAATCAGAGTATAAATTGTGGTTTAAGTTGATGTTCTTAGTATGAATCAGCTTAGTGCGGTGGAGTAATTATGGACTGGTAGGATCATGAGTAGAGAAGGTGGTATTTCAGCTGCTTTCTAAAAACAGCCTGTGAAGATATGGGTCGGATATGGATTGGTAGCTCATTCCAGAGTGAGGGCCCTCTAAAGGAGATATTGTATTGATGGCGTGATGTTCGACAGGAAGGTGGGTGGAGATTGTCCCTCTGTCTTGTTGGATAAGAATGAAGATCAGATACAAATGTGAAGAGATTATAAAAGGTGGCTGGAAGACAGTGTTTCCTATATATATATTTATGGATGAGTAGACAGGTTTGATGAATGTTTACTTTACCAATTGGCAATAGTGAATAATTTTTAAACAGCGGTGCCGTTGGTTCATATCTATTCGAGAAAGAGATCATTCTTAGGAACTTCTTTTGTATGATGTTTGTTTGTTGAGGTATGTTGGATATGTGGCTGCCCAGACTGTGTTGCAGTAATTGAGAAAAGGAAACAGGAAGCTATAATACAGAGTGGGATGAGCAGAAGGATGGACCAAGGGACAAACCTTTCGTAAAATATCTAGCATTTTCATAGATCTTTTGCAAACCAAATCAATGTGTTCAGACCAGTTTAATTGTTTGTCTACTATAACTCCTAAGAATTTGGTGCTAGCAACTTGATGGATTTCGTTATTGTTTATGTAAATTTTGGTCTGTTCTTTGGGGTAAGATTTCTTTATATTGCAGAAGATCATGAAGTTACATTTTTTTATATTGAGTGACAACTTACCGTTTTTTTCCGTGTATAGTGCGCAAAATTTAACGAATTTATTGTCCTAAAATCTGGGGTGCGCATTATACATGGGTACAAAAATTTTTTAAATTTTTAAAAATATATATATATATATTTTTTTTTTTTTAGAAAACAAAACCAACAACAGGACTGACCGACAAAGTCGTGGAACAAAAAGACAGGGTGACATTACCAAAGACAGGAACAGAAAGCAAACAGACATCATGACAGTAACACATGCAATGATCCGACGGTGAGCGAGGGGCAGACAGGACTTAAATACGAAACACGTTACATCGATTGAGGTGACACAGGAAGAGAGGGGCGACGCGAACAGAAACTATGGCAACCTAGACACATAGCAAAACTGGGGACGAGACATGACAAATGTCCCTCGAAATGAAACTTGAAATCACCAAGTTTTGGTTTCCAAGGGTGTTTTTATTCCTCTTCAACGTCTCTCCCATACAGAGCCGCCTTTTTCACGTCCGCACGCTTCTTTCCCGTGCGCGCACGGAGCGCGGTGGTGCGTTTATGGGCAGTCGGAGAAATCAACGCCAACAAAAAAAATTACATCCAGCCTAGTTAAGACCATACCAAAGACTATAAAAATGGGACCCATTGCCTCCCTGCGTGTGTGACGATCATTGGGACTTAAAAAAAACCCAAAAAAAAATTCATAAAAAAATTCATAAAAATTGGGTGCGTATTATACATGGGTACAGGCTTTTTTCTAGCATCAGCATGCCATTTTTAGGGTGCGTATTATACATGGGGGCGCACTATACACGGAAAAAAACGGTAACTTGATCTCACTTGGCACTTTCCACTTGTTAGGATACAAATTTTAGCTATTGATCTGACTCCAAATTGCGATCAACACTCCACTCAAAAATTGCTTTGTCCTAATCCACACCCTGTCGCACCTAACAATTTTGCTAGTTCGTTCTGTCAAAGAGAAGACCAGTAGATCAATTAGCCCGAATTTACCAATTGTTTAATCCTGACAAAGCAAGCTAATACAGGCACCTGGGTCTTGGGTCCTTAACACAAAAACTCGTGTGCCTTCGTGACCATCAAAGACAACACATTCTTCCGGGTTGCCCAGTTTTAAAGAAACACGATATGAATATTCAAGCATGCAAAATATTGTGTGGTGATTGGTCGATGGTCATCTCCTCCTCGTTTGGGTTTTCCTCTGCTCAGCACAGGTGTCTGGACCACAAAGACGAGTTGTTTTTCGCGTTCCCCATCGGCCTTGAGATATCCTCCCTTTCTGGACATCCTGTTCCACAATACTTTGAAGAAAACCAATTAATGTAGCCTGCACATTCTTTTCTACTTATTAATCACCACACGAGGACACTACTGAAAATTATGTTGATACGATTATAAGTCTAGCGCTGCCTTAACAAAATATGTTTGCAAACTGCCGAAAGCACATTTCCCTTTATTCCCTCTCATGACCTCATTTATGAGGTCATCACCAGTTACTTTAGCAAGCAGCAACCAGCACACTGTCGGTTCTTTCTTCCCCCCGCGGCTCATGCTGAGTCAGCAGGGTATATTGGCCATTCGGCGACAACGGGCCAACGGTTTTCTCGATCAACCGAACAGTGAGTGATCTAATACATGGAATACAGCAACAACCGCATAAAATCATTATTGTAGTAAAAATAGCCACAGCAACAAGCACAGACATGATGAGGCCTTTCCAGTTTCCGAACGTTTTCATCCAATCGTACCAAATATCGGTGCGTACACCTGAATGATGTTTCATCTTTTTGTTCAGTGACCTTAGTCCTTCCAACGCCTGGGTCAGTCGGCCCCCTGGTGCCGTGTTGTTGGGGATGAAAGTACAACATGCATCACCAAACATTCCGCACACACCATGTTCCTTAGCCAATAGCATGTCCAACGCAATTCTATTTTGGAACGACATCAATGACGTCGCGGCTAATTGTTCATGGACCGCTGCAAATGATTCAGCTGTATAATTACCCAGTCGTTGGACATCGTAATGAACGTAATTAATACGGTCAACATTTTTATTGGGGGTGATCCATAAGAAAATGCTTTCGAATCCCGAGGCCACTTGATTAACGAGTTTATACTCATCTGGCACACCCCGGGGCACTCCTATAGCGTCAATATATGTTGGATCATTGTTGCTCAACCATGGGGGCAAAACGTCTCTTTTGGCTCGCCTCAGGAGCCCCGCCAGTGGGAACTCCATGTTCCAATTAAGATTCTGTATTTCAATGGGGACAACCACCACAGGCATTATCAAAGACACAAGGGCACAGATACCTGATGCATTCTTCGGCAAGCGATCATATAATTTGTTGTCACCACACCACAACCAGAGGTCTGCACGAGAGAGAGGAGAGGGGACATTCAGAGACAAATTTATCCTGCACCATGTGTGATCTATTATCCCAATACTTATGCCGTTTCCCTTTAACTTTAAACATGTCATATTCTGCTGAGTCACATGGCTATCAAAAATGGGCTTTCTTTTCTCCAAACCCACGACTGGGAAAATATCATTATAAATCAAACAGTCGCCACTGGTCCTGGCCTGGGTCAACACCTGTAAAACACATGCTGATTCTATTGCAGCTGGAACAACTTTTAACACTACTCTTGCTTCGAGACAGAACACACAATCTTCACCAGTTGCATTAGCAGCTTGTTCCGCCATCAAAAGCCAATTATAGTTTACAGCGGTGACTCCCGTAGTGACCCTAAACCAATCATCTACGCTCCTAACCGCTTTCTGCCAATACGGGTATTGATACACATATATGTTTAACTGGAAACCCCAGCACCCTACTGTGCGTCTTCCTAAATGTAAATCGTGTGAAGCATTAACCCACAAGGTGATGCCTGTCTGCGTTTTTTCCCCTTTTATCATTTGCTGATGTTGTTTTGCTTGAACACTAGTCCCCCATGACTTATACCAATTTTTAGTGTCCCATACCAGATCTTTCCAACCCCTATTTACCAAGTCGTTGGTCAAATACCAATCATAATCCCGATAATCCTGTCCTCTAATCTGCCCGTTCACCAGATTTTCAAACGGTATGACAATTTGTACTGTCACGTTTTTAGGGATGCAAACCTGGATCCCCCATTTAAATGATTGGACCGGTTCGCAGTGTCCCCGGTGTGTCTGAGTGACCCCGGTCACTTGTCTTTTGGACCGGTTGTTTAGATGATGCTCAGACATGATGTTTGTGGTGTGTGAAATTTGAATCTGGGACGTTTTCTGCTGGAATGTCTCATCAATCGTCATCACTGTCCACACAAAAATACAACTTACAAATAGCAGTCCTAAAATTAATCTCGCAAATTTTGAAAAAAACATTCGGGCCCTCCCCTTTCCTTCTCCGTATTGCTTCCCCTACTCCTTCTGTTCCCCTCCTCTTGGCCGGGTCCGGGACACAGCCAACCAGGAATACCTTCATCCTGACGGAACAAACTCTGGGGCCGGACGGAGTTGTGAGTAGTGATACCACCGGCGTCCTTTGATGTCGAGTTGGGCCGCTGGCCAAGACACGAAAGGGGCCTTTTCACCGGGGGTCCGTCCACTTCCTGGAGATGACTCGGACGTACACGTACGGCGTGAGCTTTTTCTCCACCGACACACCTTCCTCCGCCGCAGCCGCAGCGGATTTCTCTCAAAGCTATGCAGAAACACTGGACACCAAAGCAGACAAATAGTACCAGTATGCTGTGTGAGACAAATTAGGTACCGGAACATCCTCTGGTGGGACGAGCGTCGTCGCTGATCCCGGCATTAGACGGCCCGTCATCAACTCAAACGGTGCGAATCCCGTGCTCCTGTTAACGGATTGTCTCACAGACAGCAACGCAAGCGGAAGTGCTTGTAGCCAATTCATTGTCGTCTGAGCCATAATTTTGGCCAATTTCTCTTTTAGCGTTCGGTTAAGTCGTTCAACGCGGCCTTGTGACTGAGGATGGTAAACACACCCGAAGCGATGCTTCAATCCCAAAATTGATTCCACCTTGGCCAAGGCTTTGTTGTTAAAGTGTGTACCATTGTCAGAACGGATCAAGGCCGGACAACCGTGGGTAGGAATGTAATGTGTGATCAAAGCCTTGATCACAGCAGCCGAATCTTCCTTCGAGCACGGATATGCCTCAGGCCAGCCTGAGTAAGCGTCAACCAACACAAGCAAAAAGCGTTTTCCATTCACCCTTGTATTCATGTCGGTGAAATCAATGATCACCTCTGCCCCCGGCCACAGGGCTGGTTGAAACAGGCCGGGTTTAGGCTTCAACGTAGGGCGTGCATTGAACGTCTGGCAAGACTCACAATCTGCAACGAATTTCCAGACCACATCTGAGAGTTTGGGATGCCACCAACTTTGAAGATGGATCATCATGGCATGGGGACCCACATGGGAAGGTGTGTGAGCATGTGTCAGGATCTCCGACATCAGCCTTCCCTCCGGAAGAGCTGGCTGTCCTTTGGGTCCTACCCACAAGCCATCTGATCGTTTGACAGCCTTTGCTACCAGCCAGACCGATTTTTGTTCCGGGGACGTGGCACCCTGGGCGGCACACAGATCGGCATGCGAGAGTGACAGAGGCAAACAGGAGTCGGGGTGTTCCCCGTCCACAATTAGTGGACCGCGGGACACCATCGTGTCCTCTGCCCCGCCGTACCCGGCCGTCTGCTTGGCCAATTCATCAGCCGCTCGATTCCCCCTAGCCACTAAGGTGTCAGCTTTGGAGTGACCAGGCACTTTGACAATGGCCACCTCGTCCGGGTACTTCAACGCCTCAAACAACTGCAACATCAAATCCTTGTGCGCAATCTCCGAGCCTCTGGCCGTCGTGAACCCATACTGTAGCCACCCTACCAGATCGATTAAAGCCGCCGACACCGCATAAGCGGAGTCAGAATAGATGGTCACGGGTTCCCCCTTGCATTGTCGTAAAGCTAACACCAGAGCAAAGACTTCTGCCGCCTGGGCCGATGGGTGGGTGTTGAGCTTCATCACTTTAAGAGGCTGGAAGGAGCCATCCCTCCACCCGACCGCGGCCGCATGGAGGGAGCCCATCCTGTCTCTCCAACAGCAGCCATCTGTAAACACCACCCGACCGTGCCCGAGCGGAGTGGAATAGAGGTCAGGTCGGACTTTCGTCACCGTCTGGACCTTTGATGCACACTCATGGGGTCCCACCAACAATTGATCGGCCATGTTCACTCCGGAATGGACATACCGTTTTTTTCCATGTATAATGCGCCCCCATGTATAATACGCACCCTAAAAAGCGCATGTTGATGCTGGAAAAAAGCCTGTACCCATGTATAATACGCACCCGATTTAATTTTTATTTTTTTTAAAGTCCCAATGATCGTCACACACGCAGGGAGGCAATGGGTCCCATTTTTATAGTCTTTGGTATGGTCTTAACTAGGCTGGACGTAATTTTTTTTGTTGCCGTTGATTTCTCCGACTGCCCGTAAAGGCACCACCGCGATCAGTGCGGACGTGAAAAAGGCGGCTCTGTATGGAAGAGACGTTGAAGAGGAATAAAAACACCCTTGGAAACCAAAACTTGCCCCTCGTCGTGACTCGGAGCCGCAACAAATGTTTCGGATTTGTGTAGGGTACATTGTGACAGCAAACGAGCAGGTGATCGAGCAAGCGTCTGATACGAGAGCATTGCGGTCGTATGGAGCGTGTTTGAAGTGAACAGAAGAGACGAAAGGAACAAGGCAAAGTGTTGTGAAATAAAATATTACCTGTAATACGCATTTTGTTATTTGCTGATTGAAACTGCTAATTAAACTGTGAATTGAAACTAATAGGAAGAAAACAACTCTCGCTCTTTATATAGCTGACGTGTCTTGCGCATCCGTTCTGCGCATCTGTAATGACGGCCTCCGTCCGGTCCGCGATGGAGATTAAAAAACAAACAATATTTGACAATAACACACCATCAAGGATTGCACCATCGCATCAAACGATGTGTCGTCAATTATGAATTTTACTGACTAAGTGTGTTGGGCAGGATGGCTGAATGCGATGCGCGATTGACAACAAATAAGAAGAAAGGTGATTTCAAGTTTTATTTCGGGGGAGATTTGTCATGTCTCGTCCCCAGTTTTGCTACGTGTCTAGGTTGCCATAGTTTCTGTTCGCGTCGCCCCTCCCTTCCTGTGTCACCTCAATCAATGTAACGTGTTTTGTAAGTCCTGTCTGCCCCTCGCTCACCGTCGGATCATTGCATGTGTTACTGTCATGATATCTGTTTGGTTTCTGTTCCTGTCTTTGGTAATGTCACCCTGTCTTTTTGTTCCACGTCTTTGTCGGTCAGTCCTGTTGTTGGTTTTGTTGTACCATGATTTTCTTAAAAAAAATAAAAATAAAAAAATAAAAAAATAAATTGTACCCATGTATAATGCGCACCCCAGATTTTAGGACAATAAATTAGTTAAATTTCGCGCATTATACACGGAAAAAAACGGTAGTTGACATTTAGGGAAGTCAATATTTTCAACAACCGTGTTTGTCGCAGCGGAGTCAACGTGAACGCCGCCGATGTGACAAATGATGAGACTGCATGATCAGTTAACACATAGACTGGATGCCCCATGACCGTGTGGGCTGTTTTGAGTAAGACCTTCGCCAGGCCAGCCGCATATCTGGAACAATTGGGTTGTCGTTGCTCAATGTTGTCCAAGGGGACGCTGCAATACATCAACACTGCACGTCCACGCTGCATTTTCTGGTACAGAGCTCCATTCACAACTTTCCCTGAAATAGAGACATCTAGATGGAAGGGCAGAGTGTAGTCAGGAGTGGTCAAGGCCGCAGCAGAGGCCAGCTCCTGCACCAGTGACACAAAGACCTCGGCAGCCTCCGGTGTCCAGACCAGGCAAGCCTTGAGATTCCTGGCCCCCTGTTTGCGGATCAGGGCTCGGAGGACACCAGTTTTGTCGGCAAAACAGGGTATGTAATGTCTGCTGTAGCCGCACAACCCCAAGAATGATAGCATCTCCTGGACGGTGGCGGGCCATGGGTGCCGGAGGATGGAGTTTCTATGTTCAGGCGACATGGCGAGGCCACTAGGGGTCAGCACACGTCCCAGAAAAGTGACCTGTTGGCGACAGCATTGCAGTTTCTTTCTTGACACCTTGAACCCTTTCTCCCCTAACCACAACAACACTTTCTTTGTTCCTGCAAGACACGCCTGCTCATCTTTTGCTGCAATCAACAAATCATCGACATATTGCAACAACAATGTGCCATCCGGCATTTGGCATGGTTTGAGGAGTTCTTTGAGGACCTGATTGAACAATCCTGGCGAATTTTTGAATCCCTGCGGCATGCGAGTGTATTGTAATTTCATCCCTTTGTAAGTGAATGCGAACACGTGCCGCACTGAGGGGGAAAGCGGGAGGCAGAAGAAGGCATTAGCCAAATCAATCACGGTGAACCACTGATGGGCAAGGTTCAATGATGCAAGGATTCGGTGCGGGTCTGGCACGGGAAGAACAGGAGTTATAGTGACACCATTTACTGCTCTCAAATCATGGGCCATGCGCCATGTTTTTCAATCTGCTTTTTGGACTGGCCTTAACGGGGTGTTCCATTCGGAGCATGACACTTCCAACACCCATGCGTCCCAGAGGCCGCACAGAGTGTCTTCCATGCCTTGGTTTGCCTCACTCGGCCAACGATATTGGGGTCGTTTGAGAGGCTGCGTCTCATCCATTTGGAGATCAATAGGGGCCATCGAGTGACAAAACCCGACATCAAATGGACCTTGGGACCACAAGGTGTCGGGCAAGGCCGCGAGCATTACTTCAGCGTCCTCATGATCAGTTAATTCCCTGCCATGTGTGGGAGATACCAACATCATCTCCAGCAGCCCTGAGTCTACCATGGGTTGTTTAATTTGGTAAGCTTTCTGAGACTCTGAGCAGTACAAATTAGGGATGTGTGTTTTCCGCCAGTCGGTTTGCAGCAACAAATGTTTGATCATTGAGCCCAATTGTCTGGCTTCATGACCTGGGGCAAGAGCTAGCGAAATGTGTGGTACCCCTTTTTCTGTCATTTTGAACCACTGCATTTGTTCAGGTGTTAATTCAGTAGCTGCTGCAACTCCCTCTTTACCAATCAAAATGCATGATGAAGTTAAATCCCACATGTGCCCTTCAATTTCTTCAAACAAATCCCGATAAACATCATCACTTTTTCGGTCATAATGCAAAGGATCAACAGGTGGGTGGTATGGCGCCTGTGAGCAGATCCAGGGCTTCCACAGTAGGTAGGTCGAGAACACGCCGCCACCAGCAGGGGTCTCAGGCTCCAGCCTGGCCCAGTAGATAGTTGCAGTTTCTGCTTCTGCCTGTAGGGGCGCCATCAGCCACTGGCCATGTTGTTGTAGCTGCTGTGAGCACGGAATGCTGACACCATTTGGAAATTGAATAATTACTCCCTCCGGCCCACACAGGATTTTAGCTTCAACGGCTTACAGCAAATCCCTCCCCATCAAGTTGATCGAGTGTCTGTAGAATGGATATATTTGTGCCACAGTCTACACCCCGTCTGGGTGATCACCGTCTCAAGTGGTTTGGTAAAAGGCAGAGTTCGTGGTTGTCCCGAAAAGCCGACTAAAGTTGTTGTTTTCTTTGACAGTGAGGATACAGGTAGGACAGTGTTTATTGATGAATAAGTTGCTCCAGTGTCCACCAGCATCTGCACAGGTTTTCCCTCCACTGTCACATGAAGCATTGGCTCCGCCGGGCCACTGCTTCTCCGGCTTCCCGGGCAGCCCTATTCAAATTGTCCACACCAGAGATCATCATGTTGGTAGTACTGACCTCCGTGTGTTTGTGGCTGTTGCCAGGGCCGTCCACGAGATGGAGCTGTTGCTGCCTGTTGCATCGGCGCCCCGGGTTGGGGTGGTGGGCCTCCGGCTGGGCGGGCGGCTCCGTGCGGTCGATTTTGTGGGCATGCTCTTGCCCAATGATCGGTTTCGCCGCAGATGAAACATGCGTTGTACGGAGAGGGTTGGTATGTTGCCCTCCCCTGGTAAGCAGGCGCACTCACTCCCTGGCCCCTGTATCCACCCCGGAACTGGCCCCTCCCGCGCCCAACCACCTGAGGAGCCTGTGACATTTGCATTTCCTTTTTCTGTGATTTTGACTGTTTAGCTTCACCATGCATCTTTGCCAATTGTAATTTCAGCAACTGTTTTGATAATGCGTCTGTCTCGTTCTCAACTTTAGCTTGTGACTCAGTGAACGTTCTGCAGTGATACAAAAGATGACGTTTAAATCGTGCTTCGGCACAAACCAGAATGTCAGGGTCTGACATCAGCTGCTTCTTCACGTCTGGCGGAAGTCCATCCACTAGCGCCGTCCGGAAGAGCACCTCTGCCTCGGGCAAGAGAGCCGGATGGCGACCTGTGGTTTCAATCCAACTTTCCACACATGTTACATAATGTTGTGCTGGTGACATTTTCACATCATAAGGAAACATAGTGGGGGCCAGATCGGTGAGTTGTGGGAAAGTCAATTTAATGTTTTCAAACAGGGGCGCTGCTACTTGTGGCAAGGGTACCTCCCTCCCCAGTCTCGCTGTGCCTGCTGCTTCCTCAATCGCCTGCAATTGTACTAGAGAGCATGCTCCTGCTAATATCCGACGCATCCAACGACTTTCGCCATGCTAGCCCCGTGGTGACCATCTGCACGTGCATCCGACTGGGTGCCCAGGACGCTGCTCACACGTTTGCCTGCTTTGTGATGTTTTTCACCGATTCACGACCACGGTCCATTGGGCGCCGTTGAACTGGACTGCCGTTACACCTGTCTATGGACCCCGTGGAGGCTATTTTGTGTGTTTTGGGGTGTTCTCTTGTATTGAGGGGTGCTGGTTGGCCACAGTTTTTTTTTTCCTTTGTCTTTTAGCTTTGTTTTGCTTTGATGGCTTTTATCTTGAGCACTTTCTGGCTTTCTTTGTGGCGCCGTTGTGTGGCAGCCTGTGTCTTTTGTATACCCACTCTGTGGTATGAATACTGCTGGGGCCTGAATTTCCCCACCCCTGGGGATCAATAAATATGCAATCAATCAATCAATGTCACAGAGTGTACAGCTCTGCCCACTCATCAGAGCCCAAAATTTGTTCAGCTATACTTTACCTCCTCTGTGAAGTGGGGGCATTTTTTCCATCATCGCAGTCACATCACGGAGCACCATAGGCTCGTAGTGCTGGCCGCCTGGTGTGGTCACCAGCGGACACATTAATTCATTTTTCTGCCCCTCGGTCTGCATCATCTGTCCCTGACCACTCCGCAAATTGTATCCTTTCCGCGTCTCTTTCTCTCCCTGCCTGTACCTCTTTCTACTATCCTGATTTGCGTACTGTAACATTTTCCTCTGTTGCATTACAACGTCATCTTCTCCCTCCCCCTCGCTGCTATCACACTGTGGAAGCTCTTTCTGTCTCCGCTCGCCCTTTGCGTCTTCTCGTCTCACTTTCTCGGTTGCCCATTTCAACATCTGCGTTTCCAGTCTACGCTGCTCATCAGCTTGATCAACTTTTTTCTTTAGCTCCTCATTTTCAGCACTAAGTCTCTGCCAACTTTCTCCTTTCGTCACGTTGGAGGAGTGGGGGCTCGGGCCGGGGGTGGATGTGACCACGTGGGCTATATCTCCCTCCCGGGCCCGGCGCCTCTCTTTATTTACTGCTTGTTCAATCAGCTGCACAATGCTCTGAACTGCCCTTTCGCCATCGCCCTCAACATCCAATACCATCCGGCCACCCAACGTCACCACCGGAGCCATCACTCCGGGGGCGCTGTACGGCGGCGGTCCAACATTGGTCACTCCGAGTGTGGGGGCACTCGGGTGTGTCACATCATGCAAAGATGGATAAATGCTCTTATATTCATTCCTTTCCTCGTCTATTTTCACCACTTTCTCTACCTCCTCTGCTCCTCTCTCACTTTCTGCGTGTTCTACGGGGGTTTTCTTTTGAGTAGCAAACAAAGCTGTTGGAGCTGTCGCCAAATTGTGCAGAGAGCGCCGCTCTTCCTCTTTCTCCCTAATGTGCTTCTCTAGCAACCTGCGCTTGTGCCAGCCGGCGCCTTTTTTCTCAACCTCTAGGTCAAGCTTTCCTTTCAACACTACACACTCTTTTTTCTGTAATTGCCTTGCCAGGCGTTCCATGTCCCAAGCTGTTGGGAAGCCCTGAAACAATTTGTCAGCTTCCAATTTCGCGAAGACCTTTCTGTTAGGGTGGTGCTCACTCTAACTTATTTTGCAAGAACCACACAGGAGTCAAGCAAGTCATTTTAGACACCTGCAGGCGGAGAGTTCGCTCGTCGCTGTGCTTACAGCGATGGTCGAATGAAGTCTGACTCTCGCTTCCCACAAGAGCATCTTTATTAAGAGAAAAAGGGTGGGGGTGACAGTGGACAGAATAGATAAGTTAAAGCCCTTGACCTCTAGATTAGCAGAGCAGGGGATGTTTTACGACATTGTGTAGGATGGGACAAGCTAGGTTATTTATTACTGGTTACACACCAACATAAGCATAAAACTAATCTACCTAGGTTATTTATTATCGGTTACATACATTCCAACATAATCATATGATCAAGATAGTTTTGGAAAACCCTGACACTTTCTGTGTTTCATTCGCTCTTCCTTTCGGTCAAATCCACTCACAATTTGCGCTTCCACATCATCATACAATCCTTCAACCTCATTCCATTCATTCCTCTCATCACACACACTCCCCCCAATTTGGTTGCTCTTTTTGGACATTTTAGCGGTTTTATCTCTCACAGGAGGAACTGTTATCACCGGATGCTTTTTGAGGAGGCCTCACTTCTCCTCGGGGATCTCACAAGCACCCCAGCTATTTGAATACGATCGTCACCGCACCCTTGTCCGCCACGACGAAGCACTAGGTCCCTGACCTATCCTTAGTACGCGTAAGTCCCTGACTTTACCGTACACGTTACACACGTAAGTTCCAAACTTATTCACTGTATATGTAACTTAATACACACATAAGTTCCAAACTTATTCACCGTATATGTAACTTCTTGCACACCTTATTTGATCTGAACGACAGTCTCCTCTTAAATTTCCTCTTTCAATTTGCAGAATTTCGACATATAGTAACAGGTATTCTGCTTACCTCATCGATGATGAGCTCAGGGTTGAGGAGACGTCGTACCAGCTCAACGTTGTGCGCTTATTCCTTATTCTCAAACGGTTCGCCGACTGGGAGACAGCTGTCCCAGACTAACTGTCCGATGACCTGGATACAAACCACGAGTTTGTCAATTACCCTTCTCTTGACATCACGTCAAGGTCACCAAGAAAATGTTAGGATACAAATTTTAGCTATTGATCTGACTCCAAATTGCGATCAACACTCCACTCAAAAATTGCTATGTCCTAATCCACACCCTGTCGCACCTAACAATTTTGCGAGTTCGTTCTGTCAAAGAGAAGACCAGTAGATCAATTAGGCCGAATTTACCAATTGTTTAATCCTGACAAAGCAAGCTAATACAGGCGCCTGGGTATCGGGTCCTTAACACAAAAACTCGTGTGCCTTTGTGACCATCAAAGACAACACATTCTTCCGGGTTGCCCAGTTTTAAAGAAACACAATATGAATATTCAAGCATGCAAAATATTGTGTGGTGATTGGTCGATGGTCGATGGTCATCTCTTCCTCGTCTGGGTTTTCCCCTGCTCAGCACAGGTGTCTGGACCACAAAGACGAGTTGTTTTTCGCGTTCCCCATCGGCCTTGAGATATCCTCCCTTTCTGGACATCCTGTTCCACAATACTTTGAAGAAAACCAATTAATGTAGCCTGCACATTCCTTTCTACTTATTAATCACCACACGAGGACACTACTGAAAATTATGTTGATATGATTATAAGTCTAGCGCTGCCTTAACAAAATATGTTTGCAAACTGCCGAAAGCACATTTCCCTTTACACTAAAACATTCTGGTATTGGGCGATTCCAATATTCACATGGATTCATTCTCCTGTCAACTGGCTGATGATTTTAAACAAATCAGGGTGTCACGCATCGGAGTGGAAATGGAGAAGGGCGACCAAGTGCAGCTTGGACCAGGGTTTATTGACGGACACAAACTAACAGACTCGGTAAGCTGACATAACTGACTAACAAAACCAACAACAGAAACTGAACAGAGACGTGAGACAAAAAGACAGGGGGACATTACCAATGATCCGACAGCAGGGGTGGGCAAACTTTTTGACTCGCGGGCCGAACTGGGTTCTAAATTTGGACCGGAGGGCCGAACCAGGAGCAGATGGACGTAGTGTTTGTGTGAAGTAATATAAGCGACCTGTAAAGGTCATTGCATAAAAGATTTTGGCCTTTAGTCGTAGTAAAGCATGGATATTCCAAACAAGTTTTTGTTTTTAAAAACAAATGCATTTATTAACAGCATTAAAAAAAAAAAAATCTGTGATTCTCATAATATACGACACTGTTATTTTGAATAACAGTCTCCATCACTTCAGTGCCTGCAGGTCAGATTAATGAAAGATGTTTATCTTATGAGATCACATAAACGGCAAACATTCTGACCAAATATATCATCTTGAAGAATTGTTGAAGGCATGCATCCAAATAAAGTAATCAAAACAGCAACACGGTGAGGGGTATCTGAAAATCAGACCAGAGTTTTAACTCAAAACGCCTGGTAACAGAGGTGAGGAAACGGGAAACACTTCCTTAAAGTAAGCCTTAAGAACTTTACAGGTTAAGATTAGTCGGAAACAGGTGGTGCATCAATGTCCTTGAGCATCCTGCATTGTTTGAAAATGAGAATGGTCGCTAATTTCAATCCCTGCTATGTGTACAACTCATATTCAAAATGCATTTTTTTGCAACAAACTTCAGAGCCTCCCCTTCATTTTCAGTGGGAACAGTGTTGTTGGTCTCCCTTTTTTGCTAGTGCGTCATAGTCTGGAGTAAAATTTGTTGTGGCAATTCTTAGGAGAGATCCGAGGTGTTGGTCCGTTTACCTCGATCTGTGAGGGGTTGATGTTGACGTTCATGTGGCTGAACGTCACGTCGGGTACGTCGAGCCAAATTGGCAACTCTCTTTTAAACACTCGGCACTGTGTCCACCTTGCTTTTCCTTGGGCGACTCATTTTAATGGAAGGATTCCAGGGGAAGGTTTGTGGGTGGCTTTAGCGCAAAACTGCATCTGAAAGCTCAGCACGCAAATTACAAAAATGCTGTCGTCTAAATTCGGGATTGATACAAATAGAGCGCGAGTGCGCCATGTCCGTACTACTGTGTACGTTTGTGAGTGTGCACCAAGCTTTCTGACACGGCTTCCGGTAGTAAATGCGCAGGCGAGCGCTTCCCCATCTACTGGGGAAACGCAGTCATTGCAGGCGAAATGAGCAAAAAAAAAAGTTTAATAATACAATTTGTTCAGGGTTGGCGGGCCGGATTAAACGGTCCCGTGGGCCGGATGTGGCCCGCGGGCCGTAGTTTGCCCACCCCTGTCCGACAGGGAGTGACACACAGACAGGACTTAAATACAAGACAGGTAACAAGAGGAAGATGACTGTGATTCGAACGTTGATTGTGAGTTGGCACAGGAAGGGAGGGGCGAGTACACAGACGCGGACAGATACAATGACAACCTACATATATAACAACCAGCGACGAGTCGGGACAGAATCCCCCCCCACAAGGGACGGTTCCCGACGTCCCCAAAAACCAACCCCCCACGGGGTACGCGGGGGGCGGGGGGTAAGCGAACCAGTCTAGACGACCCCACTGGTCTGCGACTGGGGAAACAACCGCTCTCTGCGGCAACTCGGGGAAAGAACCACAATCGGCGGCATCTCTTGGAAACAGAACCGCAATCGGCGGTTATTGGGGGACAGAAGCGCAATCAGCGGCTATTCGGGGACAGAACCGCAATTTTCGGACACTCGGGGACAGAACTGCAATCGGCGGCAACCCAGGGAAACAGAACTGCACTCGGCGGCGTTCAGGGGCTCAGGGCCACAATTGCGGCACACACTGGGGACCTGAACCGCAATCGGCAGCAACTTGGGGGACAGAACTGCACTCGGCTGCGTTCAGGGGCCCAGGGCCCCAATCGCGAAACACACTGGAGACCTGAACCGCAATCGTCAGCAACTTGGGGGACAGAACTGCACTCTGCGGTGTTCAGGGACCCAGGGCCACAATCGCGGCACACACTGGGGACCTGAACCGCAATCGGCAGCAACTTGGGGGACAGAACTGCACTCGGGCGGCAACTTGGGGAACAGAACCGCACTCGGGCGGCAACTTGGGGCACAGAACCGCACTCTGGCGGCATACAAAAGTCATTTGAAAGTCCGGACCGCGATCAGCGGCATTCGGAAGGCGGAGCTGTGGCAGCAGCAAGAGCCACCACGCGCCGCAGCAGTGGGAGTGGGGCCAGCGACGATTGCGGGTCCGGCGCAGCTGGCTTGGAATCTGGCGACGCCCGCGGATCCTGCAACGCTGAGGTGGAGCCCGATGGCGGCCGCGAGTCTGATGGCGCCGGGAGGCACTCCGATGGCGGCTGCGGGTCCGGCTTTGCGGCAGCGAAGTTTGATGACGGTCGCGGAGCCGATGACCCTGGGAGGAACTCCGATGGCGGCCGCGAGTCCGGCGTCGCTGGAGCAAAGTCCGATGGCGGCTGCTAAGCCCATGGCGCTGGAACATGCTCGGACAACGGACATGGATCGGGCGTCGCAGCGGGAGCTGTTGGAGGAAGGTCCAAGCGCTGGTCGCTGTGATGGTCGGATCATTCTGTCACGAATCGGAGTGGAAATAGAGCAGGGCGACCAAGTGCAGCTTGGACCAGGGTTTATTGACGAACACAAACTAACAGACTCGGTAAACTGACATAACTGACTAACAAAACCAACAACAGAAACTGAACAGAGACGTGAGACAAAAAGACAGGGTGACATTACCAATGATCCGACAGGGAGTGACACACAGACAGGACTTAAATACAAGACAGGTAACAAGAGGCAGGTGACTGTGATTCGAACGTTGATTGTGAGTTGACACAGGAAGGGAGGGGCGAGTACACAGACGCGGACAGAAACAATGACAACCTACATATAAAACAACCAGGGACGAGTCGTGACACGGGGATTGCATTAATCTTCATCAATCTGTTGTTGGCCCCACCCACGTTAAGGGCCACACACTGGACCTTGTCATTCATTACATCATTACGTCATCCATATCTCAGACCTCAATATCCAGGACATTGGCACTTTAGACCAGGTTGCAGTCACCTTCAGAATTCCTCTTCTCCCCACAAACCACAACGTCTTATGTCCTTCAGAAACTTCAAGAACATCAACTCCACTTCCATCAGTCAGAATTTGTAGCTCCTTATTCCAACCTCGCTTTCATCTTCAAAATTCTGGAAAGAATTAGATCCATCCAACTTCATAACCATCTTAAATCGAACAGCCTGTATGAAAAATTCCAATCTGGCTTCTGTCCCTTTCACAGCACAGAGACAGCTCTCATCATTTCATCATTTCTGAGTCAAAGGACCAAGATTCTTTCAATGGAAGGATTCCGTTTGTATGACCACATATTCAGTTTGAAAACAGGTCTTATTCATGTTTGTGAAAACTTGATTGTGAGAATATTTCAGGTTTTTGCGTGTTATTGACTCCATGTAAAAGTTCATTTCTGTTTAGCCTGAGCAGTGGACTGTGCAATAGGTGCATTCATGGAAGGATGTGCAGTGGTATCCAAGAAATGTGTGTGTTGTTTGGATGTGTGTGGGTTAAAAATCTTGGTGGGGGGACAAATGGACTATACCAGTATGTGTGTCGGCAGGTTGGCGCGGGAGATGGGGAGAACAGCTTGGAGAATTACTGTTATCCCTCAGGCAGAGAAGAGAAGAGATAAGAAGCTGCAGCTGAGGGAGACCGAGACAAGAAAGAAGGGCAAAATTATGCAAGTTGATAGTCATGTAAGGACCGTTGTAAATTTGCAAGATATTTGGAGTGAGCCAGTCCTCTCTCTCTCTCTCTCTCTCTCTCTCTCTCTCTCTCTCTCTCTCTCTCTCTCTCTCTCTCTCTCTCTCTCTCTCTCTCTCTCTCTCTCTCTCTCTCTCATTCTCCCTCTCTTTCTCTGTCTTTCTCACCCCCTCCCTTCTCTCTTGTACTTTCTGTCCACCTCACGGTCTGTTCTCGTGATAGTGACATTGTGTAACTGCAGACAGTATAGAAAGCTCATCAGTGCTGGTTGCCTATTGAGACGTTATCAGACCTAGTAACTGCACGATTATAGACTGCACTCAGATAATAGAGGGGGTGACAGGGGGAAACAAAGATAAGCCAGAAGGAGGGATGGGGGGTGGTTACCTTCTTTTCTCATTAACAGCTATCTACTGCACTGCAGACACTGTGTTGTATTGAATGGTTTGGTTGGCTGCGCGTAAATTAAAATGCACCCACTAAGAAGAAGTGGATGGTGGAGGTTGTGAGAAAGAGGAGTGTTGTAAATGACAAAGGCAGGGTAACAAAAAGGGTTGAGATTGGAGACTCTTGTAATCTTACTCTGCATTCATATTAAGGAGACTGCATTTGTTTGGGAGAGTGTTATGTATTACCGTTTGTTCCCATGTATAATGCGCAAAATTTAACTAATTTATTGTCCTAAAATCTGGGGTGCACATTATACATGGGTACCATTTATTTATTTATTTATTTATTTATTTATTTATTTATTTATTTATTTATTTATTTATTTATTTATTTATTTATTTATTTATTTATTTATTTATTTATTTATTTATTTATTTATTTATTTATTTATTTATTTATTTATTATTTATTATTTATTATTATTCATTTATATTCATTCATTCATTTATTATTTATTATTATTCATTTATATTCATTCATTTATTCATTTATTCATTTATTCATTTATTCATTTATTCATTTATTCATTTATTCATTTATTTATTTTTTAAGAAAATCATGGTACAACAATTTTTGAAGAAAATCTTGTCACGGATGGAGTGTGGAATGGAGCGGGGCGACCAAGTGCAGCTTGGACCAGGGTTTATTGGAGGAACTCAAAACACAGACTTGGTAAATTAATTGTGATAAATAACTGGAACATCACTCAAATATTGGTGATCCCGTTGAGAGTCTCACATATTTCTTCGCTATCGAGTTTGCTACTGCATGCGCAGTGATACTGACCGGCAGAATAATATCCGGTTGTTCTCAAAGATGATCTTTTTTCTGAAATAATTTTACGTTTACGGACTTAAGTAACCCGGCCGGGTCATACCAAAGACTATAGAAATGGGACCCATTGCCTCCCTGCTTGGCACTCAGCATTAAGGGTTGGAATTGGGGGGTTAGATCACCAAATGATTCCCAAGTGCGGCGCCGCTGCTGCTCACTGCTCACCTCTCCCCCAGGGGACGGACCAAAATCACACGGGGATGGGTCAAATGCAGAGGAAGAATTTCACCACACCCAGATGCGTGTGTGACGATCATTGGGACTTAAAAAAAAATATATATCAAAATTTGGGTGGGTATTATACATGGGTACAGCCTTTTTTCCAGCATCGACATGCCATTTTTAGGGTGCGTATTATACATGGGGGCGCATTATACATGGAAAAAACGGTATATCTTTTATTTTCATAAAAAAAGAAGCAGTACACAGATTTTAAAAAAATCATTCAGCATGGGTTAACCAATTCTCTCGATTTTCGGTTGTCGGATCACAAGTATGAGCACAAATAAGTTTACACCAAAAAAGGATAAATGTTGCAACATCATCATTCGGAAACACACAGATCTGGGAAGAAGTCTGTAAACTCAAGTGCAAAAATTGCATCATCATCATCGTTATCAACATGCTGCCGTTCAGACATTAGGCATACCCGGGCCATCTCGTCGTCCATGGGCGAGATTGCTGTAGTGATAAGACGATTAAACAGAGCACGAAGACATGGAATACAACAACATCCACACAAGGTGAGTATAGAAGTAATTGAGGACACAAGGGCTTTATACTTCCCAAAAGCAGTCATCCACTTGTTGTGCTCTTTCATCCTCGTGTTGAGGGATTGCAAGCTTGCAATCACCTTCGTCAGGCTCCCATCAGCGGCGGTGTCATTCTGGATGAAGGTGCAGCATTGTTCCCTGAACATTTCTCAGACCCTTCCTTTTCCAGACAACAACATAACAAGAGCATTGCGGTTCTGGATTGACATTAGGGAAGGCGTGGCTAGCTGTTCGTGCACTGCCTCAAGTCCCGCTTGTGTCCGTTTGCCCAATTTCTGCATGTTGCAATGGATGCAATTTATCCTGTCAACGTCCTTGTTCATCGTCCACCAGCAGCAAATGGAGGACTCCCATCCCGCTTCAATTTGGTCAATTAAATCTTATTAATCAGGAACTCCTCTGGGGACTCTAATTGCATCAATTTCAGTCAGATCATCGTCGCCTCTCAAATTTAAAGACATTATGTTTTTGTTTTTCCCAGCTTTTTCCCAGATCTTGGCATGTCGGTACATATATAATTTTGGTTGACTACATTCTCTAAAAGCAATAGTTTCTTTTCTTTTTTCTTTTTTTCTTTTCAACGGATATTATTTAGAAAACTGTCCCACATTTCACAATCAGTAGACAAACTATCCACATTCATTTTCGAGATATTGATCCCATTATTTAACATCTACAGCAGTTGTTGACAAACTATTATTTCTTTACATAACCTTTCTGCCACTGTTAAGGCATTCAGTGTTTATTTTGAAGCCAATTCAATCCATTTTTAGAATGCATCTATTATGACCAGGCATTATAACCCTGTGGATTGTGTTAAGCACATGTTAATTAAACAAGCTCTAAAAAAAATTTTTTATAAACGTTTTGAATATGAATCAAATTCATATGTTGTATAAAGCTGACTGAACTGCCCCATTATCCCTCCTCTTGAGCCATGCGACACACAACCATGGCTCAATATTGCTGCCCGCTTGTATAGGTTTTTTGGAGGATAGGTCAGTCTTCTGGTCATTTATAGATACCATTCTCCACTCTTGCTCCTCTTTTCGTCCATAATTGAATTTCACTCGATGGATTTTGTCGCTGCACATCTTTAAAAATGTTTCAGTAATTTAATCTGCTTCTTCTGTGTATAAAATTTGAAGCGTCTTTTGCACTACAGCTATGCAGTTCCGTCTGCAAGCTTGTTACGTCTTGGCACCTTATCAGTCTCGTGTGTGCCCTGCACACGTGCATATAGCTATTTTTTGTGGCAATTGGACTGCTACTAGCTTAGTTGTAGTTTCTTTTCAATCATTTTCTCATCGTTTATCACAAGAATCTTAGCAATTTAAATAAAAATAAAAATGTATGTTTTATGTAACTCAATCGTACAATTTAGGGAATCTATATGTAGTAAAGTGTTGTATTACTACATATGATTTCATCTCCATTCAATTTGACACACCTTCCAAAATGCTTCTCAGTGTCCCAGTAACTGGTTGTCTAAACCCGTGTTCCACATCCTAATTTTTTCCTTCCTCAAGGTGTCAAACCAATCCACTAATTGGAAAAGATAAAAATCAACAAAATAACCGTCAGTAAATTAATATAATAGTCAATTGTTGTTGTTTCTTAACTTCAACACGATCGCTCTCTTATTCTCAAATGTAAAAACTTAAAAGTCTTGACACAACCAATTGACTATACCCTTTAAATTTAGCTTCAAAATGTCATTATTTTCTCATTTTTCTTCATCCAATTCCAGAAAGCAAGCTCTTTCCATCTCTCAAATCTTGTTTCATCAAGGCTAGGCATTAATTCCTAGCCTTAATGCTAGTTTCTAATTAAGGTTCATTAATATAGTTTCTGCCCATAAACTAATTGCTTGCTTTTTTTTACTTCCTATTTTTACAAAATCGTTTTTGTTTTGCGGTGCAAATCAGATAGACTGCAGTGTAGGAAATTCTTTTTTGCACCTATATTAGCCAATTTCCCCCTTTTGACACATAACACCTACAGCACACAGACAACACAAAAACAGTAGAGACAATAATTTTTCTTCATCCAATTCCAGAAAGCAAGTTCTTTCCATCTCTCAAATTTTGTTTCATCAAGGCTAGGCATTAATTCCTAGCCTTAATGCTAGTTTCTAATTAAGTTTCATTAATATAGTTTCTGCCCATAAACTAATTGCTTGCTTTTTTTTACTTCCTATTTTTACAAAATCGTTTTTGTTTTGCGGTGCAAATCAGATAGACTACAGTGTAGGAAATTCTTTTTTGCACCTATATTAGCCAATTTCCCCCTTTTAACACATAACACCTACAGCACACAGACAACACAAAAACAGTAGAGACACAGCTCACAAACAATACCAACAAACAACGCTGCGCAAACGTCATCCTCCTCTGACGTTTTGGTTATACTCTTGTTTTTTTTTTTTTCCATCAGTGCCTTTCATCCTTAATGCAAACATTGTCACGTCTTCCTTAAGCATCACCCTGCTCCAAATATTCAAACATTCTCTGAGAAACTCACACTTTCCCTGCTTCGTCCGCAGCCATAGCACCCCTCGTGCGGGGGGGGGGGGGGGCAGCATCAATGTTGATTGGTCACAGGCTGGCCATTTCCTGCAACAATCATGATGCCGGCCCACCGCCCACACGAGCATAGCACAGGCCCATGCGGACAGCCCCGCCCCGCGGCTACGCGCAGGCGCAGGCACGCTTATCAGTCTCACCTTCTCAAAGGCCTGGCCAACTTTGCCGTTGCCCCCTTCATCATTGTCACATTCGACATTTTTCTTCTACACATTTGCCATCTCATATTCTCGTCCTACCAAGCCACCGTTCTAGTCACTTTCTGCCACACACGTCTTATTTTCTCTACTTCCACACACTGCTCATCTTAGTTTCTCCAACCAATTTAAACACACCATCATCCACTTCTCAATTTCCCTATTATTGCTCAACAGCCTCCAGAACATTCTCCATGACTGATTTCTTCCATAGAACACACCTCTCACTCGCACTCATACGCACACCCATTCATGAGGATCCTCTGCGCGCACACGCACACACACACCAGCACAAAAGCATGACGCACAACATATAAGAACACACATAGAACGCACTAAGAACACCTTTTTGCTCGTATTACTTGTCAGATTTATTCTCTATTTTACTTTTAGAAGCTATTTGTAATTCCTTTCCATTTATTTTGCAAATTCTAACTTAAGTGTTACTTTATATTACTTTATCCTTTTAACACAAATATCTCCTGTATATTTAAGCTAATTTCTCTTTGATTTTGGCAGCCATGTTCCCACTTCATTACATGGAAATCTGATTTGATTTTGGCCTAGTCATAACTGTCTTTGTTCATTTGTGCAGTCGCGTGCCATGTGACCGTTTTCCCCGCAACTCCAGCATTCTATTGGTCTACCGGAAAAGTGTCTTTTGAAGCTTTCATTTGTTTTTGTTTGTCGATTACTACTCTTTCCGCATGGAGGGTGTGATTTATGTATACCTCCCGCTATGATCTTTAGTTTTGAATTTGTAGCATGTGTTTTCTCTACATGCTTCTCTACTTTCTCTAGACCTCCCCCTTCTTCTCTAGCTCTCTGTAAATTTTGGTTTTCTCTTGCCTGCCTACTGTTAGGCCCAGTCTCATCATCTTCCTACCTGCAATACAGTGCTTTCTGAGCTCTCTCTCTCTCTCTCTCTCTCTCTCTCTCTCTCTCTCTCTCTCTCTCTCTCTCTCTCTCTCTCTCTCCTACATCATCAGATGCCTTCTTTAATTTCTTTAAGATTTCTTTTTGTTGTTTCGTTTATGGCACCTCTAAGTCCTAATAATTCGGTTGTTTTTAGTTGTCCCTCAAATTTATATTTTTTAACCCCTTTATCGAACATTTTTTAAGTCGGTCGGGATCCTGCCTTTCAATTATTTTCCAATCTTTACATTTTAGAGTATCTCGGATATTAGTTTTACTCTTCCCGTTCCCCATTTTAATCAATTTGGTCCCAACTGTAAAACCATAGGGGTTTCTAAAGTCGGGTGTTTCCAGTGGGATAACGAAAAGATCCTGTGGTGATTCTCACTTCTACCAGCGTTCTGGTGGAGAATCCTTGCCTATTGCGTCCACAGAACGACGTTATGTGTTCCCCACTGCTTTAATATGGAATACTATATCTAGTGATACGTATTCCCATTCACACTCTCAATCATACAGTATTGCATGACTTTCGGTTTAACTTCCTGTTTCCCGCGGACTACGCTAACCCTTTTAAACGGACTTCTCCGCCGGACACCTTTGTCCTTTTATTTAAACGGACCTTTCCGTTTAGTTACTTCTCCGTTGAGTAACTTTTATTTAAACGGACCTTTCCGTTTTGGTACCTTTAGAACGGACCTTTCCGTTCTGTCCTAGGACTTTTATAGGGCACGACGAGCCCTCGGCCGCTCATTCTTTTAAAAAAATTAAAAAAAGAACTCACCCTCTGGTTCTCCTCACCTCTGCACCTCGGATTGCCTTCAACCTTCGGATCCCAGCTGGCGGAGCAGACAGCCAGCCCTTGAAAAGGATTCTAGGACCCCACCTAGGGAGGTCCTGCCACGCGCAGTCTTTCTGGATCTCCGCTGCCGCCCGCTGGAATCCTCAGGTGTATTGGCATCCGGCTCGAAGGACCAAATAAATGTCAGGTCTAAATACCATCAGACATTTAACCACACGCTGGAAGGAAGAGGAGAAAAGAACCAGAACAGGTTTACTCGCGAGGAGAACGATAGAGAGAGGAAACTCAGTTACAATCTCCATCAATTCTGAGTTCTCCCTCCACGTGCTCCTCTATTTAATGTTTTGGTTGCCCTGGTTACAGAGGCGTTGCTACACTAAAGGGAGGGAAGGTTGTGTCTGTACCAACGTTGATTAGCTAAGGAATGTAGTGTGATGTGAATTGGCACTTCATTGTCGGCCCGTGACCCCTGCAGAGTTTGTCCATCTGTTCTTCTCCAGTTCTTGGCCGAGTAGTCCGCGAGTGAGATCAGATAACTTCAATTGCCGCTTTCCTGTGGAACAATGCAACTAAACCTTGGCTAGACTTTATCTACTTAGTAAATTAACACGCAATAACAATGAGTGACTTGTCCTAAACACTTGAACAAGACTTGAGTAAATATGGGATAACTTGTACGCAACCACTTCAAACTGTGTTTAACACTTAACAAAGAAAAACAGTTCTGATCAACAACACTCTATGAACCAAACCTACAGTTAACTAAAAGGAATGGAGTTTCTTTCAACCAAGTAAGAACATTTCGCCTATGCAAATAAGCTCTGCTCATTGTTAGTGAAGGCCTCTTACAGGAACAAAAACACACAGATAACATAAGGACAGGAAGGACACATATGGCTGACAGGGATCAAAAGACATCCCTGTCACTAAAGAGGAAGAACGTAGATAAAAGGAAAGCCATAAACTCGTAATTGACAAGGCTTTACTTAAATTATTCCAACAGCCAGGGACAAAGCCTTTAGAGCGGGGGATGAGGCTGGCTTGAGGACTGCGAGGCCTGACCTGTCCCGGGGCATCAAAGATGCAAAGAGGGCGTTCTCGTGCAAAATTACCGCCCACTTCAAGGACAGCAGGGACGCACGGAGCCTTTGGCAGGGCATTCAGACCATCACGGATTACAAGCCCGCACCGCAGAGCTGTGAAGGCGACGTCCGTCTGCTCAATGACCTCAACCGCTTCTTTGCTCGCTTCGACGCTCAGAACAGCACTTGCCCGCTGAAAGCCACTCCCCCTTCACACGAGCTGCCCCTGTGCCTCTCCGCCGACAGCGTGAGGAGGGCGCTTGCCGCTATCAACATCCGTAAGGCGGCGGGCCCTGACAACATCCCGGGTCGAGCGCTGAAGGACTGCGCTGGTGAGCTGACGGATGTCTTCACAGACATCTTTAACACTTCCCTGCAGCAGGCCATCGTCCCGTCGTGTTTCAAAGCTGCCACCATCGTACCCGTGCCGAAGAAACCCGCTCCGTCCTGCTTCAATGATTACCACCCTGTGGCACTTACGCCCATCATCATGAAGTGCTTTGAGCGGCTTGTCATGGAGCACATCCGATCCGTTCTCCCCCCCACCATTGACCCCTTCCAGTTTTCGTACCGAGCCAAACGGTCCTCTGAGGATGCCATCTGCTCTGCCCTCCACTCGACCCTCACCCACCTGGAGAGAAGGGACTCGTATGTGACATTGCTGTTTGTGGACTTCAGTTCTGCCTTCAACACCATTGTGCCACAACGCCTCATCAGCAAACTTGACACGCTGGGCCTCAGTACTTACCTCTGCAACTGGCTACTGGATTTCCTCTGTCAGAGGCCACAGGTGGTAAGTGTTGGCGACAAAATCTCCGCCAGCATCACGCTGAGCACGGGGGCCCCCCAAGGCTGCGTGCTCAGTCCGCTGCTCTTTTACCCTCCTGACGCACGACTGCACTGCAACCTACAGCGACAACCGCATAGTGAAGTTTGCTGACGACGCGACTCTGGTGGGTCTCATCACCAAGGGAGATGAGACTCAATACAGGCTGGAGGTTGACCTTCTGACCACGGGGTGCAGGGACAACAACCTCATGCTGAACGTCGACAAGACCAAGGGGATTGTTGTGGACTTCCGGAAGGGTCACACCCAACACCTGCGGCTGACCATAGACGGTGCTGTGGTGGAGAGAGTGAGCAGCGCCAAGTTCCTGGGGGTGCACATCAGTGAGGATCTCTCCTGGTCCACCAACACCGCATCACTGGCAAAGAAAGCCCAGCGCCGCCTGTACTTCCTGCGGACACTCAGGCGAGCGAGCGCTCCTCCGGCCGTCATGACTACATTTTACCGCAGCACCATTGAGAGCGTCCTCTCCAGCTGTATTGCTGTTTGGGGTGGCAGCTGCACTGACTACAACTTGAAGGCCCTGCAGCGCATAGTTAACACGGCTGGTAAGATTATTGGTGCTTCGCTCCCCTCCTTGAAGGACATTTACGCCTCCCATCTCACCCGCAAGGCGACCACGATTGTGAGTGATGTGAGTCACCCCGCTCACTCTTTGTTCGAGCTTCTGCCCTCTGAGAAGAGGTACAGAAGCCTGCGCTCCCGCACCACCAGACTCTCAAACAGCTTCATACTCCAGGCTGTTAGGATCCTGAACTCGCTTCCCCGTTCTGCGTAGCGTCCGGTACTTTTACTGTCTGTATGCACACTGGCTTATTTGTTGTGTTATCTGTTTATTTATTATTTATTATTACTCTTATTATTTATTGTTTGTGCCTTCTTGTTTTTTATATTGCGTCGTTTACTTGTATGTCTATCGTGTAATATGTCTTGTCACCGTGGGATAGAGAAAACGTAGTTTCGATCTCTTTGTGTGTCTCGGCATGTGAAGACGTTAACAATAAAGCAGACTTTGACTTTGACTAAAGACGCCAAAATGACACGCATGCCACTATCTGCCAATGGATTGTGGACGCCTGGGCTGATATATCAGTCCTTACTGTGGTTTGAGCTTTCGCGCAGGCAGAAATAATAACTGAGCTGCCAGGGAATAGCAGCGACACTGACACGGATAATGACGAGAGGGAGCCGGGCATAATGAATGCCGCACTCGCCCAACTGTTCCATTTGGACACGGAAGAAAAAGAATCCGACGGATTTGTGGACAGGGATATGTAAACATTAGGGGTTTTAACGATACATCGATACACATCGATTAATCGATATTATGCTCTACGATTTATTGGCATCGATGCTAAAGGTAAACATCGATTTATATCGCCGTGTTTGACCTCGGACATTAGACGCGACTTTATTCTGAAATACAGTTCATTGTTGCTTGCTTCCTCTTTCCGGGTGCGCGGCGTTGTTGTGTTGTGAGCAGAGCAGGCACGTGAAAGGGGAGTCGACAACTAATACGCGGCTCCTGGGCTGGTGCTATGGCTAGTGTCCAAAAAGACGAGGAAATTTGCTCCCCTTTAGGCTTCAAGTCATTCGTTTGGAAGCACTTTGGATTCCAAAGAAAAGATGGCTCAACGGACAAGACACGTGCAGTTTGTAAATCCTGCCATGCGGTGATCAAATATTCAGGGAGCACAAATCTCGCCGCACATTTAAAGAAAAAACACGACATCAAAGTTCAGTGTTAAAGTAAGCAATTTGTATACTACAATACTCTTGTAATTTCCTAAATAAAGAGTTTGCAGTACCTTGTTGATTTTGCGTATGAATTGTTATAAATCAGGATATTGTTTTATATTTTTTATTAAAAAAAATATATATCGATCGTAGAGCACTATATCGCGATATATCGTGAATGAATCGCAGCAGGCTTTAAGATATCGGCAAATATCGTATCGTAGTTCTTTATATCGATATTATATCGTATCGTGACAAAACCCGCGATTTACACCCCTAGTAAATATGCACATTAACGTTTGAACAATGTCGTGTTATTGTGCAATGTTTGTATTGTATGTCGTATTGTATATAAAGTTTGCCGTATATAAATTTTGAGGGATTGGTGGACGGGGATATGTAAATATGCACATTATTGTGTATGTTTGTATTGTATATCGTATTGTATATAAAGTTTGCCGTAAATAAAGGGATTTTTTTGTGTGTCAATAAATGTATATGAAACCATTTAAGTGCATATTTTATTATTAGAACACTAAATAATTGTTTCAAACATGTAAATAATACATTAATAGTATGAATAACATACCATTTTTTTTTTATAAATATTGAAAATATAAATATTATAAATATTATACGGGTGTGCGTGTAACATGTTAACAAGAAGTACTTAGCGAAACACCCGAAAACGGACCTCTAGTCAAGTCAAGTCAAGTTTATTTGTATAGCCTTAAATCACAAGCAGTCTCAAAGGGCTTCAATTATTCTCAAAGCATCCCCTGATCTTAAGCTCCCAAAGGAGCTATTCTAAAGGAATTTAAACGAACATTTGGAGCAATACTACATTGTCCTAAAGGTTAGACCAGGGGTGGGCAAACTTTTTGACTTGCGGGCCGAATTGGGTTCTGAATTTTGACCGGGGGGCCGAACAAGGAGCAGATGGATGTAGTGTTTGTGTGAAGTAATATAAATGACATGTAAAGGTCATTGCATAAAAGGGTTTTACTTTTAGTAGATACTAAAGCATGGATGTTAAAAAAGCTTTTTGAAAACAAATGCATTTATTGATAGCATTAAAAAAATATTTCACCAAAAAACTACTATCAGTAATTCTTATTAAATACGACACTGTTATGATGAATAACACTTTTCATCACTTCAGCGCCTGCAGGTCAGATTTATGAAATATGTTTATCTAATGAGGCAAAATCACATCCAACGGTAAACATTCTGACCAAATACATCATCTTGAAGAATCAGTGAAAGAATACATCTAAATAAAGTATTAAAGAAATCAATAGTATTGTTGGTTTCCCTTTTTTGCTAGTGCATCATAGTCTGGAGTAAAATTTGTTGTGGTAATTCCTAAGAATTACCTAAAATAGAGCCGAGGTGTCGGTCCGTTAACCTAGATCTGTGACGGGCTTTATTGACGTTCATGTGGCTGAACGTCTTCTCACACACGTAGGTCGAGCCAAATTGTCCACTCTTTTTTAACATTCGGCACTCAGTGTCCACCTTTCTTTTCTTCGGGGCACTCATTTTAATGGAAAGATTCCAGGGGAAGGTTTGTGGGTGGCATTAGCGTAAAACTGTACTTGAAAACTCAGCGCGCGAATTCCGAGAATATTGACGTCACAGCCTACACTCGAAATTCGGCACTGATAGATGAAATTACTACGTACTACTGAGTACACACACGCACTTGTGAGTGTGCACCCAGTTTTCTGACACGGCTCCCGGGAGTAAATGCGCGGGCGGGCGCTTCCCCATCTACTGGGGAAACATAGTAATTGCAGGGGATATGACCCAAAAAAAAAATTATTAAGTCAAAGTCAAAGTCAGCCTTATTGTCAATCCCTTCATATGTCAAGACACCCAAAGAAACCGAAATTCCGTTTCCTCCATCCCACGGTGACGAGACAGTACACGATAAACATACAAGTAGACGACACAAAATAAAAACAAAAGGCACAAACAATAAATAATAAATAAATAAAATGAGTGATGAATAAATAATAAACAAATAACCCAATAAATAAGAGGAGCAAAACTGAGCCAGTGTGCGTACAGCAGACAGTAAGCATAGCGCAAAGTACAGGACGCTACGCAGAAAGGGGGGGCGAGTTCAGGATCCTAACAGTAATAATACAATTTATTCAGGTTTGGCGGGCCGGATTAAACGGCCCCTTGGGCCGGATGTGGCCCGCGGGCCGTAGTTTGCCCATTCTTGGTTAGACACGTGATTTTTCATTTCACTTTTCGGGAGACCCACTTACATCGTCACTGACTCCTGTACCACTGTAAACCGACAAGTACACGAACGTAAAACAGGAAGTGGTATCGCCTGAAAACGGCCTTCAAAATAAATCACCCTACCTTAAATCAAAGCACGGCTGAATAACATGACATAAATAACATGGAGAATTCTTAACACATACTGTAAATATGTTATTAGAACAACTTATATTGTTTTTTTTTTTAACAAGGTACAAGTGTACATACTGTAAATATGTTTTTAGAACTCTTTTATTATTATAACATTTTTTCTATAACAAGGTACAACACTGTAAATATGTTTTTAGAACTTATTGTCATGCTGTCCTGTTTTGTGGGTTGTTTTTGTCTTGTCCTGTTCTTTGTATTGTCACTTCCTGTTCTGTTTTGGTAACTCTCCTCTCGTTTCAGTTCGTGGGTCCTTCCTCTGCGCGTCAGGCCACTTGACTTCCATGATCCCAATTGTGTGCACCTGTGTCGTTGGCCCTAATTGTCTGCACTTGTGTCCTCCCCCTTCTGTGTGTGTATATAGCCTGCGTCTTCCCCTTGTCTTGTGCCAGTGTGTCTTGTTCCGTCTCGAACACTAGCGGTCACGTAAGTCACAGAAAATCCCCTTGGAGATCAGAAGATATCCTTTGTCCAGCCTGAACTCTGTGTTTTTTAGTTAGGTTTTTGCCATCGTATTTCCCTCGCTTTGAGGCGTTTTTTGTTTTGCTGTCTCGAGTCTTTTCCCCTCGTTTTGAGGCGCTTTTGGTTTTTGGTGTCTCCAGCCTTTTTGTCCCTCCTTTTGAGGCGCCTTTTGTCTTTTGTGCTGTCTTCAGCCTGAGAGAACCTTTCGTTGGCACTCTGCATCGGAGGCCTCTCCCTGCTCTAAGTCTGACACTTATCCTGCCCTCCAAATATGTTGAATATCCAAACACAGTAAGCTCAACCACTTTTACTCATCAAGACTCTGAATGAAAGTTTGAAGGTTGACTCCAGGTTTAATAACAAGAGAAAGGGTGAAACTGGAAGAATACAAACCACATTGTATAATCAGTCATACGAACTAGATAAATTAAATCGATATGAAATCTCAATTATACTTTTATCCTATCGTCTAACATCACAGAAAACTATAATTTCACAACTCAAAACATCTATTTCGATCCATAATAACTTAAACAAAGATACATATCAACGATGCCTTGTATAACACAAAATGTAGGTAGTAGTTTTGCCGAACTGCAGGAGAGAGTAGAACAAGCAGCGTTCTCTTTCAACACTGTGCTGAAACATGCGTTTACTTCCTGATTCTAGTCACATGACGTACTCTATCTTAACAATGATCACAGACTTCAAAAATCACAGACTACAAAGACGTGACAGAACTCTTGTTATTATAACAATTGTTTAATTAACAGGTACAAGTGTACGCACTGCTATTGTGTCGGCACTCCTTGCCTTCTGCTGGCGTGTGAGCAAGTTTTGTGCCATAATTCCTCAATTTAGAAGTTTTATTTTGACTTTTATTTTTTCTTTTAATTTTGAAAAAAAATCCGCGATGGAGTGAAACCACGATAAACGAGCCACGATGTAGCGAGGGATTATTGTATTTACTTTTGACTCAGCCCCGCGTGAAGAATTGCTGTTCTGATGCCAGTTCAGCTTGGAGCTGCTTCACTTTAACAGCGCGGTCACTCCCTGTTAGCTTGTCGTATGTGTTGGCATGTTTAGTCTGATAGTGTCTCTTTAGATTGAAATCTTTAAACAAAGGCTATCGCCTCTTTAGAAATTAGACAAAACAAATTGCCTTTGTTGCATTTTGTTCAAGATGTCCGTCGTTGCGCAAGAAAACTAAAATGTGGAGTGATAGTTGGTTCTTTATTTGCAAGATCTTGGGTTGCTTCACGGCAGTCAGTACAAGTACACTTCAGCAGATGAGAACAACCACGTCAGACTCCAGATCAGAAGGTTTTATACTGTCCGCAAGCAGGAATACGGGAGGGGAGGGGAAAAGAAGGAAAAACATATTCTCATAAGAATGTCTTGTTATCTACTGAATGTTTTGTTTCAATGTGTCATGACGTTAATGAGTTCTGCCTTATGAGTAATGGAAAAGTTACCAAGCTGTGTGTGCCATGTCTGTACTCTGATGGAGCAACTATGTTTGTATAGATTAATAAAGAATTAATATAGAATATTTAGACATTGCTGTTGCTCCCTTTTCACCTTGATTTTCAGTGAAGAAGTATTGTAATTCCCATTTCTCTCGAAAGCGACGGCCCTTAATGTCAACTATCCTCGTTTTCTTTCCAGTCGCCATGGCAGAAATGAGCTGAGAGGGGTGGTGCTGCCACCTTTTGGTAATAGGAGGAATTACAGTTTCATTATTTTCTTTATTTCTTTTTATTATTTATTATTTATTTTATTCAGTTTGAGAGTGCAGGCGGGCCATAGATAATACATTATAAGACCGAAGCTGCGCGCCATATGAAATTTGAGCGGGGGCCGGATTTGGCCCGCGGGCCGTCGTTTGGACATGTCTGATCTAGTGGATGCAACCCCAGTCAACCCCAGTTTGATGCAGTGGTCCATTGGCTTATATTCTATGCGCCTTTTAATCTACTGCGCACTATATATGAAAATATTTCTAAAATAAAACATTCAATGAAGTTACGCCTTATACTCCAGTTCGCTTTATCGTGCAGAAAATACTATGGTTCAAAGTTCAGTAAACAATTTTTAAAAGTATTTTGTCAGTTCATAGTTCATAATTGAAATTTTAATAACTAAGTTTATGATCCCCAAAATTTAAAGTTTATCGCTCTTTTCTTCTTATCTCCAATCTAAAAAAAAAAAAAAAAAGGGCAATCTGGGAGCTGCTCGTCACACGACAGTTTTCATCAAATGAAGCGTCTGTCATCGCGCCATGCGACTGTTTCTTCCTTTACCCTCGCCTATTTAAGCCTCATTTACAGTGTGTTGAGGGGGTGGGGTTTTATTTTGAAGCCTAAGAAGAGAAAACCCGGCATCCGAAAGTAAACTGCCGTTTAAAACCATTCAATGGCCCCGAAATGAGCATGTTAACAAAAAGTCCACTGAGCAAAAATGCGCGACGTTCAGTTCAATTCTATCCAAAATATGAACAAGTTCATGAACTTTCGTTCATTGAACGCGTTATGGTACAACACTACCTGTCAAATATGGCCTGAATATACAAGGAAGAAATGATCTGCCACGTTTGTAGGTTTAATAAAATGCAAATAAATTAAAGAAACAAAGTTTTTTTTGTTTTCGAAAAGTACATATAATGCCATTTTGTTTTGTTTCGTTTCATTTAATTTTCGTTTCGTTTTTGGATAATGTTATTTTGTTTCGTTTCAGTTGCTAACATGAATTGGACCGGTGAGCATTGCGATTTCATTGTGGAAACGTTTATCAAGAACGAATCTGTAACTGCAACACAACGAGGGTTCCGTTTGCGCTTCACACTTGGTAGGTACGGGATTATACCTGCTCGAAACACGATCTTGTTATGGGTTACTAACTTCAGAGCCAGTGGATCAGCATTGAACTTAAAGATGCCATTCGTCAAGAAATTGCTGCCATTACCCATGAAATGATCAGCCGAGTTATGGACAATTTTCATGAACGCCTCTGACAGTGTGTGGACAATAACGGCTCCCATTTGACTGATTCGATTTTTAAAACCAAATACCGTTTTTTTCCGTGTATAATACGCACCCTAAAAATGGCATGTTGATGCTGGAAAAAAAGCCTGTACCCATGTATAATACGCACCAATTTTTAAAAAAAAAATTAAAGTCCCAATTATCGTCACACACGCAGGGAGGCAATGGGTCCTATTTTTATAGTCTTTGGTGTGGTCTTAACTAGGCTGGATTTTTTGTTTTTGTTGTTGGCAAATTTAGTTGTTGCGTGCGCGCCCGCGCCTGCCTGCCTGCCTGCGTGCGTGCACATACAAGATCCACAATGCCCCGCGCGCAGCCAAGATGGAAGAACCCTGGAGCAGCGAGAGAACAATGTTTTGCCTCTAGATTTGGTGGGAAAACGGAGCGTAAGTTACGATCAATGCGGCCACGTTGAGTTGCACTTAGGCTAATGTTTACATTATGTACCAATGTCAAGGACGATTATTTCACCCAGTTTATATCATTGATGTGTTTCGATAGTTGTGGGGTCGTCACAAATTACTTGTGTTTAGATAAATGTCTGAGCTATAATGGTGTAATTAATGCTTAAAACTTGAAAGTATCTGTTTATTGTATTCGTTTATATATTTAATAAAGACAAAGCCATCACAAAACTGTTGTAATTATTTAGATTTTGATCTAAATTAGCCTTGAATAAAGACTTAGCAGTCACATGAATTAACAAAAAAAAATGGACAGCCGGACTCGGACTCATGGTCAAGAGGCCGGACTCGGTGCAAAAATCCAACCGAGTCCACAGCCCTGTATTGCACGTATAAGACAATGTTGTCCATAAGTGATCAAGCTTAGTGCATGTTTGAGTTGAGACTAGATATGGCTCTTGGGAAAAAGCTGTTTTTAAGTCTGTTTGTCCTTGTACTGATGTTCCTGTAGCAGCTACCTGGGGGCAACAGGTCAAACAGGACAGAGACAGCACTTGCTAAAGTGACTAACGATCTCCTCATAGCTATGGATTCAAACACTTCGTCTGTACTGTTACTACTCGATTTTAGTGCTGTCTTCGACACTGTAGACTTCGATATTTTATTAGGGCGTCTTAAAAGTTGTGTTGGTATTTCAGGGTCAGCACTAGGCTGGTTCCATTCCTATCTATCAAAAAGGACGCACCGAGTGGTCCATGGCAATGCGTCCTCGGAGCTCTATAATGTTACGTGTGGTGTACCACAGGGATCGGTTCTCGGACCAATTCTTTTTAATATTTATATGATTCCGCTTGGGGACATAATACGTAAATAGAATATTAGTTTTCAATGCTATGCGGATGACACCCAATTATATATGCCGTTATCGATGACAGATCCGCGGGATTGTTGTAATTGTCAGGTTTATTTCAATGACTGAATAACTATTAAGAGAAGCGCAACAGCAAACAAACCACAAGTGAGACAGAATATTAAGTCTTTTCTCGCGAGGAGAATGATAGAGAGAGGAAACTCGGTTACAATCTCCATCAATTCTGAGTTCTCCCTCCACGTGCTCCTCTATTTAATGTCTTAGTTGCCCTGGTTACAGAGGCGTTGCTACACTAAAGGGAGGGAAGATTGTGTCTGTAGCAACGCTGACTAGCAAAAGAATGTAGTGTGGTGTGAATTAGCACTTCATTGTCGGCCCGTGACCCCCGCAGAGTTTGTCCATCTGTTCTTCTCCAGTTGTTGACCGAGTCGTCCGCGAATGAGATCAGATAACTTCTATTGCCGCTTTCCTGTGGAACAATGCAACTAGACCAGGGGTGGGCAAACTACGGCCCGCGGGCCACATCCGGCCCACGGGACCGTTTAATCCGGCCCGCCAACCCTGAACAAATTGTATTATTAAACTTTTTTTTTGTGGTCATTTTGCCTGCAATGATTGCGTTTTCCCAGTAGATGGCGAAGCGCTCGCCTGCGCATTTACTACCGGAAGCCGTGTCAGAAAGCTCGGTGCACACTCACAAGTGCGTGTACGTACTCAGTAGTACGGACTTGGCGCACTCTCGCTCTATTCGTATCAGTCCCAAATTTAGAGCGTGGGCTTTGACGACAGCATTCTTATAATTCGCGCGCTGAGCTTTCAGATGCAGTTTTGCGCTAAAGCCACCCACAAACCTTCCCCTGGAATCCTTCCATTAAAATGAGTGGCCCGAAAAAAAGAAGTGAGTGCCGAATGTTAAAAAAGAGTGGCCAATTTGGCTCGACGTACGCGACGTGACGTTCATCCACATCAACCCGTCACAGATCAAGGTAAACGGACCAACACCTCGGATCTCGCCTAAGAATTGCCACAACAAATTTTACTCCAGACTATGACGCACTAGCAAAAAAGGGAAACCAACAACACTGTTCCCACTGAAAATGAACGGGAGGCTCTCAAGTTTATTGTAAAAAAATGCATTTTGAATATGATTTGTACACATAGCAGGGATTGAAACTAGCGACCATTCTAATTTTCAAACAATGCAGGATGCTCAAGGACATTGATGCACCACCTATTTGCGACTAATCTTAACCTGTAAAGTTCTTAAGGCTTACTTTAAGGAGGTGTTTCCCGTTTCCTCACCTCTGTTACCAGGTGTTTGCGAGTTAAAACTCTGCTCTGATTTTCAGATACCCCTCACCGTGTTGCTGTTTTGATTACTTTATTTGGATGTATGCTTTCACCGATTCTTCAAGATGATATATTTGGTCAGAATGTTTGCCGTTTGATGTGATCTCATAAGATAAACATCTTTCATTAATCTGACCTGCAGGCACTGAAGTGATGGAGATTGTTATTCATAATAACAGTGTCGTATTTTATGAGAATCACTGATAGCAGTTTTTTAGTGAATTATTATTTTTTTAATGCTGTTAATAAATGCATTTGTTTTCAAAAAAATTGTTTGGAATATCCATGCTTTACTACCTACTAAAGGCCAAGATCTTTTATGCAATCACCTTTACAGGTCGCTTATATGACTTCACACAACGCCTACGTCCATCTGCTCCTGGTCCGGCCCTCCGGTCCAAATTTAGAACCCAGTTCGGCCCGCGAGTCAAAAAGTTTGCCCACCCCTGAACTAGACCTTTGCTAGACTTTATCTACTTAGTAAATTAACACGCAATAACAAGAGTGACTTGTCCTAAACACTTGAACAAGACTTGAGTAAATATGGGATAAGTTGTACGCAACCACTTCAAACTGTGTTTAACACTTAATAAAGAAAAACAGTTCTGATCAACAACAATCTATGAACCAAACCTACAGTTAACTAAAAGGAATGGAGTTTCTTTCAACCAAATAAGAACATTTCGCCTATGCAAATAAGCTCTGCTCATTGTTAGTGAAGGCCTCTTACAGGAACAAAAACACACAGATAACATAAGGACAGGAAGGACACATATGGCTGACAGGGATCAAAAGACTTCCCTGTCACTAAAGAGAAAGAGCCTAGATAAAAGGAAAGCCATAAACTCGTAAATGACAAGGCTTTACTTAAATTATTCCAACACTGACCCAGCTGTAATCTCTCTTCTGTGGTACATCATAAAAACAGCAAGGCCAAACAGCAAGCATCTCTTGCAGTACTATTGGGGTAAAGCATTGATTAGAGAACGCATGATAACATATATATACATTTTTCTAACAGTAATCTTGAGGCGTGCCTTGCGGAGATCAAGCAATGGATGTCTCTCAACTTCCTTCGTCTTAACACAGATAAAACTGAGATGTTGATAATTGGTCCAACTCGTTATCAACACTTATTCAAGGAAACCGCTATAACTATAGATAACCGTACTATCACTCAGAGCGATACTGTAACTAATCTTGGGGTAATATTTGACCAAACTCTCTCCTTTCAAAAGCACATTAAGAATATAACCAGAATTGCGTTTTTTCACCTTCGTAATATTGCAAAGATTCGTTCGATCCTCTCGACCGGTGATGCGGAAACTATTATACATGCGTTCGTCACGTCGCGCCTGGACTACTGTAACATACTATTTTCGGGTCTTCCTAAGTCCCGCATCAAAAGTCTACAGTTAGTACAAAATGCTGCTGCAAGGCTGCTCTCTCGGGAAGAAAATTTGATCACATTACCCCAATACTAGCCAACCTACATTGGCTCCCGGTCCATTTAAGATGTGACTTCAAGGTTCTTCTATTAACCTATAAATCACTGCATGGCTTAGCGCCTTCATATCTCGTCGACCTAGTTGTTCCTTATGTTCCGTCTCGTAACCTTCGTTCGCAAAACGCTACCCTTTTAGCGACACCGAGGGCCAAGAAAATGTCTGCAGGCTCTAGAGCAGGGGTGGGCAAACTACGGCCCGCGGGCCACATCCGGCCCACGGGACCGTTTAATCCGGCCCGCCAACCCTGAATAAATTGTATTATTAAAACGTTTTTTTGGTCATATTGCCTGCAATGACTGCGTTTCCCCAGTAGATGGGGAACCGCTCGTCTGCGCATTTACTACCGGAAGCCGTGTCGGAAAGCTCGGTGCACACTCACAAGTGCGTGTACGTACTCAGTAGTACGGACATGGCGCACTCGCGCTCTATTTGTATCAGCCCCGAATTTAGAGCGTGGGCTGTGACGACGGCGTTCTTGCAATTCGCGCGCTGAGCTTTCAGATACCGTTTTACGCTAAAGCCACCCACAAACCTTCCCCTGGAATCCTTCCATTAAAATGAGTGGCCCGAAGAAAAGAAGAAGAGTGACCAATTTGGCTCGACGTTCGCGACGTCCTTACCTCTGTTACCAGATGTTTGTGAGTTAAATCTCTGCTCTGATTTTCAGATACCCCTCACCGTGTTGCAGTTTTGATTACTTTATTTGGATGTATGCTTTCACCAATTCTTCAAGATGATATATTTGGTCAGAATGTTTGCCGTTTGATGTGATCTCATAAGATAAACACCTTTCATTAATCTGATCTGCAGGCACTGAAGTGATGGAGACTGTTATTCATAATAACAGTGTCGTATTTTATGAGAATCACCGATAGCAGTTTTTTAGTGATTTTTTTTTTAATGCTGTTAATAAATGCATTTGTTTTCAAAAAACTTGTTTGGAATATCCATGCTTTACTACCTACTAAAGGCCAAAATATTTTATGCAATGACCTTTACAGGTCGCTTATATTACTTCACAGAAACACTACGTCCATCTGCTCCTGGTTCGGCCCTCCGGTCCAAATTTAGAACCCAGTTCGGCCCGCGAGTCAAAAAGTTCGCCCACCCCTGCTCTAGAGCATTTTCTATTCGGGCTCCAGAGCTTTAGAATGCCCTACCAATGGATATTAGGACTGCTACCTCAGTAGAAACATTTAATACACGTTTAAAGACACATTTCTATGACATGGCCTTTAACTAACCTGTAGTGGCCGATTTGGCTGGAGTTTGTTTTCTCTCCCTCTCCACCCCCTCCCTCCCCCCCCTCCGGGGTGGTTAGGTGGCACCCATGCTGACAGCGGCTATCTGGATTCTCGTGGGCCAATTCAGGATGGGGGAACTGCAGCTCAACCTCATCGAAGACACTGCCAGGACAATTGAGGGCTCCTTCGGCAGCCCTCTGCTCTGACATGGACATCCACTTTTTATTTCATTGGTTTTCATGTTGTATCATTTGTGCCCTCTCTGCATCCATTTCAACCTGGTGATCCTGAAAGGGGGATCCTTCCATCTGTCGTCCCTTCTCAAGGTTTCTCATTTTCCCCCGGTAGGGGTTATTAAGTTCTCCTTGCCCTTTTGGGAGCTTAAGATCAGGGGATGCTTTGAGAATAATTGTCAATTTCTGTCTATGTGAAGCCCTTTGAGACTGCTTGTGATTTAGGGCTATACAAATGAACTCAGAGGCGTAGCCAGGAATTTTTGCAGTAGGGGCGCACGCCCACAGGAAAAAAAATCTAACACCACCCACGCCGTTCGCTGATCGCTCAAACAACATCCCTGTCAGGGAGGCAAACGGTGAATGGATAACATCGCGCACATAGAATAGCGCAAGCACATTCGCGCAAGACCGAAAGAAAAAAACGGCATGAAAATGAAGAATCGAAAAAGCTCTTTTTTTCAACCGGGGCGCAGGGAGTCCGAACCGGGGCGCCGCCCTGGCTCGCCCCGGCTTGGCTACGCCTCTGAATAAACTTGACTTGACTTGACATGTATAATGACAATAAAAGGCATTCTGATTCTGTCCACAATTTGGGAAGCGCGCTATCTGCACCTCACGGCAAGAGCCATAGACAAATACCTGTTATTCAATTCACCCACTGTGTGCTCATTTCTTGACTTTAATCACAATTCTTGTTAAGAAAGCTCTGTTTTCAGGAAAAATACAATACAGCGCTGGGCTTTTCGTGTGACAATGCTCATAAGCAGAATGTCCCCATTTAGAAAAAGCAACGTTCAAAGTTCCTTGGTCAGCTCATATTCAGTTGCACATGCCGGTGTGGGCCGAGTTCGATGGGTGATGGATGATTCCATGGGGTGGGGCAAGTTCGCATGAGAGTTTGATTCCATGGGAGTGGGTGCTTATGCGGTCGGAGCTGATTGCATGGGGGGGGGGGGGGTGATGGCCGATTCAGTGTGTGTGTGGGTGGGTGTGTGGGTGTGTGGGGGGTGACTTGGTGGGGGCTGTTGTTTTTCCATCCACCTGCTTCTAGTCTTTTGGCCTTGGGGATCACCCTTTGGGATCTTGGCTGTTCTTCTACTGGCGCTCTCCCTCTGGCACCTCTGTTGGTTTTATCTCCAAGTGTACTTCCTGTAAAAAATGTTCCTCCATTCTTGCACAACCGACCTTCTGCATACATCCACTTCACCCACTGTCATCCATTCATCATCCTGCCAATTTTTCATTTTGCACGGAATTACGTGAAGTTTTGGGTGTGACATAAACTGTTAGCCGGGACGTGAACTTGCGTTCATGCTGCATTTAGCAATTTCATTAATACTCACTTCATTAACATTCCCTGGTAATTAACATACAAAGTTTTCACTCACCACATACCATGCATTTGTTTGTTTATTCTTTTCACGCTCTATGCACTTACTTTTTTCAGATTCTCAGTTAATCATGCTTCCAACAGGGCTGTGGACTCGGTTCGGACTCGGGGACTCGGACTCGGTCGGACTCGGTCATTTTTACCGAACTCGGACTCAGTGCTGATTTTGACCGAGTCCACCGAGTCCGACAATAAAAAAAAAGGAGGCAAGACGCAGCCGGAGAGTGTCAGGTTACAGTCAGCGCGGTAGGAGTTGGAAGAAGCAGTAAAAACTCCACCAAACTCGTCGTAATGACTCGTGATATATGTTATATCCAGGGCTGTGGACTCTGGGACTCGGTCGGACTCTGTCATTTTTGCCGGACTCTGACTCAGTGCTGATTTTGACCGAGTCCACCGAGTCCGACAATAAAAAAAAAAAAAAGAGGCAAGACGCAGCCAGAGAGTGTCAGGTTACAGTCAGCGCGGTAGGAGTTGGAAGAAGCAGTAAAAACTCCACCAAATTCGTCGTAATGACCCGTGATATATGTTATATCCTTACTATTTTCCAGGTTCTTAGATAGGAAGAATAGGTCGGACAACGACGTGAATGATAACTGCTTTATTCCTTACTCACAGTGCGTTCACAGGGCGTACCAGAACAAAACAGAATCCCATCCCACTTCCGGGGTTTTTCTACTACGGAATTTGAGTTAGCCCAAAATACACAACATCTCTTCCCCTCTTACAATGAACGTGCTATATGCACCTATAACTTGACATCTTCAAGATCCACCAGACAATTATGACAATAATATTCCCATGAAACCTTAACTTTGGGTGAGGGTGGACTACCTCGAATTATACCGAATTATAGCGAAAAACCGATGTCGTACGGCGCCATACGGCGTCATACGGCGTCAGCATTATGTTGTTTTCAGTTTTAGTTTTTATAAAAGATTATTCTCATTTGATGTGTTTAAATTCATCCGCGTTCTGCCATTGAAGCGGGGTGCATTCAAAGACCAGTCGTACAGACCGAAACGTTTTGTGATCAAATCTTTCATAACGAAAATGATTTGAGTGAATTGATTTGAATGAATAATTGAGACGAAATTTCAGTTCTGAAGGCTCCTTTTGTCCCAAGCAAAGTGACAGATGGTGGGGAGGGGGGATAGAAATTGTAAAATCAATTCACTCATATCATTCTCGTTATGAAAGATTTGATCACAAAACGTGTGTGGCTTTTTCTTAAATGAACACGTTTGACATTGCTATCGTGTCAGCTTTTAATTATATTGCGCTGTCATGTTAAAGCAAATTAATAAATGCAACAATATTAATTTGCTTTGAAAATACCTGAGTAATAAAATAAAATGGATGGATGAATGATGATCACAATTAAGTATAAAGTCTCCTTTGTAATATATACTCCTTGTAGCCTGTACCCAAAAAGAGGAGTTTCTTTGCATCGAGGTTTATGCAAAGAGCTCACGTAATTATATTGTTGCGTTTTGGTGAAGTGAATGAGTGTTCCGTCTGTACGACTGGTCTTTGAATGCACCCCACTTCAATGGCAGAACGCGGATAGCATCAAATGAGAATAATCCTTTATAAAAATTAAAATTGACTAACGCAAACGTGAGTTCTTCATGTTTTTATTGAAAACAACATAGTGCTGTCGCCGTACGACATGGGTTTTTCGCTTTCCAAATAAGGGGTCGTCACTAATTATTTGTGTTTAGATAAATGTCTGAGCTATAATGGTATAATTAATGATTAAAACTTGAAAGTATCTGTTTATTGTATTCGTTTATATGTTTAATAAAGACAAAGCCGTCACAAAACTGTTGTAATTATTTAGATTTTGATCTAAATTAGCCTTGAATAAAGACTAAGCAGTCACATGAATTAACAGAAAAAATGGACAGCCGGACTCGGACTCTGACTCATGGCCAAGAGGCCGGACTCGGTGCAAAAATCCGACCGAGTCCACAACCCTGGCTCCCAACCATATATTTTCATTGTTAGGCAAAACATTTCCCTCTGTCCAGAACATTCTCCAATACTCCAAGGCTGGCGTCTAGCGTTAGGCAACATACAACGTCACATCAAGCATTAAGCAAAACACAAGATATAATCAAGCATTCAGCATTCTTAGATGCCCTTGGCAGTGTCTGTGATTTAGAAAAACATCAGGTATCCATAGAACAGTGCACACTGGTGTGCCGTGAGAGATGTTCAGCTGTGCCGTGGGAAAATGTCCAACATTAAATACGGAGCGCATTGTAAACAGGATCGCCAAACCACAGGTCAGTTAGCGCAAGGCCTGGTCAGCCACTTGCTAATCGTGCATGCGTGGGAAATCGGAGAATATTGAGATTACATGTTGTGGCATCGGCACATACTCAGTTTATGTGTGTGTTGCTGTTAGTTTTGGCTCGTGAGTGAAACGATTCGTTTACAAGAACGATTTTGTTTTCAGTGAACGAGAGTGAACGAATCACTTCCTATTCGTTCTTTTTTCAGTTCATATGACTTCAACCAGTAGGTGCCGGTAATGCGCATTGAAGCTGTTGCCACTTTGCCGTAAATTAAAACGAAGAAGAAAATGGCGTAACTTCCCGTTCGTGAATTGCATTTCCCGTTCAGCAACTGAACGGATCTGTGAGTGAACGAGTCAGTGAGTGAGTGATTTGCATTTCCAGTTCATCGCGTGAATGGATCAGTGAGGGAACGAATCTTGACTTTCCCGTTCGCGAACGAGTTAATAGGTGAACTGCCTTCCCGTGCATCAACGGATCAGTCAGTGAATGTGTTGCGTCTCCTGGCGTGAACTATGTAAGCCAAAATGTAGATTTACGATTTGCCAAGGAAAGAACCACTCACTGAAACACCACTTCTTTTATGCACGTTTTCTCCAAGCTAACGGGGAGATTATGCTTCTCTTTGGGTAATCTTGATTTTATAACACTTGTAGTAGTTTTTAAATAACGTGTATGCATATATATGCCTTAATATTGTTATCCAATATATCTACAGCAATTTCACATTGGATTGCTGGTTTGAAATTTACTTTTGTTATTTTTTTAATAAACATTTATGTTAAAACTTGTCTTGTGTTTTATTCCTTGTTTTTATATTCGCCAATTAAAACATAAAAATCAGACATTTGGTTAACTGCTTTATATGGCAATGTAGGTACACCTGATGGACACTTCAATAGGTGCACGAGGTAAAAAAAAAAAGAATAAATAAATAAAGGGTTAATGGCACAATAAAAGGACATTTAAGCATTTTCTCGCACCTGGGATGGAACTAAGATCTTACCGAGCATCAGCCCGTGTCATTAACCAGTCAGCTGTTTCGACATGACAGTCTATGGTCGTATGCGCTGTTTTGTACTAGTGATGTGCCTCACAGGCCAATAGGGAAAAAGCTTAAGTAAAAGTGAAAAGTAGCACACCCGCCCTTACTCCCACCTCCTGATTGGCTGTTTGAGCTGTGACGTCACTAGGACACTCCATTAGGTACACCGTCATTTTCAAGTGTACCTAATAACATCCATCCATTTTCTGTACTGCCTAGTCCCCACGGGGGTCGCGGGTGTGCTGGAGCCTATCGCAGCAGTCATCGGGGCAGTAGGCGGGGGACACCCCGAACCGGTTGCCAGCCAATCGCAGGGCACACAGAGACAAACAACCATTCGCACTCGCACTCACACCTAGGGACAATTTGGAGTGCTCAATCGGCCTATGTTTTTGGGATGTGGGAGGAAACCAGAGTGCACGGAGAAAACCCACGTGGGCCCGGGGAGAACATGCAAACTCCGCGCAGGGAGAGCTGTGGGTGGAATCGAACCTGCACCCTCCTAACTGTGAGGCGGACGTGCTACCCAGTGCGTCACCGAGCCGCCCGTACCTATTAACAGGCCACTTTATTAGGGAAATATCATGATCAAAGGTCACAGATGTGAAGCTCTAGTCCTCGGGGCCGCGTTCCAATATGTTTTCCAATTTACCCTCGTTAAACACACCTGCGTGAAAAGATTTTGGTCATTTTCACGTTCTGCAGGAGCTAAAACTTTTCATGCAGGTGCACTTAACGAGGGAATCACACGGACACTCCATTAGGTACACAGTCATTTTCAAGTGTACCTAATAACAGGCCACTTTATTCGGGAAATATTATGGTCAAAGGTCACAGGTGTCAAACTCTAGTCCTCGGAGCTGCATTCCAACATGTTTTCCAAGATTCACCTCGCGTATTTCCCGTATCGCCCCCCTCTGGAGCCAGGCCTGGAGGTGGGGCTCGAAGGCGAGCGCCTGGTGGCCGGGCCTTCGCCCATGGGGCCCGGCCGGGCATACCCCGAAAAGAAAACGTGGGTCCCCATCGGGGACGGTGCCTCTGGATTGGCAGACTGGGGTGGTGGTTCCCCTCTTTAAGAAGGGGGACCGGAGGGTGTGTTCCAATTACAGGGGGATCACACTCCTCAGCCTCCCTGGTAAGGTCTATTCAGAGGTGCTGGAGAGAAGGTTCCATCGGGAGGTCGAACCTCAGATTCAGGAGGAGCAGTGTGGCTTTTGTCCTGGCCGTGGAACAGCTCTACACCCTCGGCAGGATCCTCAAGGGTGCATGGGATTTCGCTCAACCAGTCCACATGTGTTTTGTGGACCTGGAGAAGGCGTTCGATCGTGTCCCTCGGGAGGTTCTGTGAAGGGTGCTTCGGGAGTACGGGGTACTGAGCAAACCGATAAGGGTGGTTTGGTCCCTGTACCACCAGAGTTTTGTCCGCATTTCCGGCAGTAAGTCGGATTTGTTCCCAGTGAGGGTTGGACTCCGCCAAGGCTGCCCTTTGTCACCGATTCTGTTTATAGTTTTTATGGACAGAATTTCTAGGCGCAGCCGAGGCGTTGAGGGGGTCCGGTTTGGGGACCTCAGCATCGCGTCTCTGCTTTTTGCAGATGACGTGGTGCTGTTGGCTTCTTCAGGCTGTGATCTCCAGCTCTCACTGGAGCGGTTCGCAGCCGACTGTGAAGCGGTCGGGATGAGGGTCAGCACCTCCAAATCCGAGTCCATGGTCCTCAGTCGGAAAAGGGTGGAATGCCCTCTCCGGATCGGGGATGAGATCCTGCCCCAAGTGGAGGAGTTCAAGTATCTTGGGGTCTTGTTCACGAGTGAGGGCAGGATGGACCGCGAGATCGACAGGTGGATCGGTGCAGCGTCGGCAGTAATGCGGACTCTGTACCGGTCCATCATGGTGAAGAGAGAGCTGAGCCAAAAGGCAAAGGTCTCGATTTACAGGTCGATCTATGCTCCTACCCTCACATATGGTCACGAGCAATGGGTCGTGACCAAAAGAACAAGATCCAGGATACAAGCAGCCGAAATTAGTTTCCTCCGCACGGTGTCCGGGCTCTCCGTTAGAGATAAGGTGAGAAGCTCGGTCATCCGGGAGAGACTCAGAGTAGAGCCGCTGCTCCTCCATGTTGAGAGGTGATGAGGTGGCTCGGGTATCTCATCATGATGCCTCCTGGACGCCTCCCTGGAGAGGTGTTCTGGGCATGTCCTACCGGTAGGAGATCCCGGGGACGACCCAGGATGCGCTGGACAGACTATGTCTCTCAGCTGGCCTGCAAACGCCTTGGGATCCCCGGGATGAGCTGGATGAAGTTGCTGGGGAGAGGGAAGTCTGGGAGTCCCTCCTAAAGCTGCTGCCCCCGCGTCCCAACCCCGGCTAAGCGGAAGAAGATGGATGGATGGATAAAAGTAAATTTCAAACCAGCAATCCAATGTGAAATTGCAGTAGATATATTGGATAACAACATTAGAGCGTATATGTGCCTAAAAACGTTATTTAGAAACTACTACAAGTGTTATAAAATCAAGATTAACCAAAGAGAAGCATAATCTCCCCGTTGTTGCATAACGGCGCATCCCTTCATGCAATAAAGTTAGCCATTAGCTTGGAGAAAACGAGCATAAAAGAAGTGGTGTTTCGTGAGTGGTTCTTTCTTTCCTTGGCAAATCATAAATCTACATTCTGGCTTCAATTGTTCACGCCAGGAGACGCAACACATTCACTGACTGATCTGTTGATGCACGGGAAGGCAGTTCACCCATTAACTCGTTCGCGAACGGGAAAGTCAAGATTCGTTCCCTCACTGATCCGTTCACGCGATGAACTGGAAATGCAAATCACTCACTCACTGACTCGTTCACTCACAGATCCGTTCAGTTGCTGAACAGAAAATGCAATTCACGACTCGTTTGTGAATGGGAAGTTACGTTATTTTTTTTCTTAGTTTTGATTTACGGCTTGGTGGCACCAGCTTCACTGAGCATTACCGACACCTACTGGTTGGAGTCATAATGTTGCGGCTCCGAGTCACGACGAGGGGCAAGTTTTGGTTTCCAAGGGTGTTTTTATTCCTCTTCAACTTCTCTCCCATACCTTTTTCACATGTCTGTACGTCACTTTTCTCTCTTTTTAACCCCCTAACTCAGGGGTGGGCAAACTTTTTGACTTGCGGGCCGAATTGGGTTCTAAATTTTGACCGGGGGCAAGATGGATGGAGTGTTTGTGTGAAGTAATATACCGTTTTTTTACCATGTATAATGTGCAAAATGTAATTAATTTATTGTCCTAAAATCTGTGGTGCGCATTATACATGGGTACAATTTTTTTTTTTTTTTTATATCTGGATATCATACGGAGGCCGCCATTACAGATGCGCTTTCTTCTCTGTTGTTCACTTCAAAAACGCTCCATACGAACACAATGCTCTCGTATCAGACACTTGCTCGATCACCTGCTCGTTTGCTGTCACAATGTACCCTACACAAATCCAAAACATTTCTTCGCTATTGAGTTCTCTAGCGGGTGCGCAGTGATACTGACCGGCAGAATAACATCCGGTTGTTCCCAAAGATGATGTTCTTTCTGAAATAATTTTACGTTTACGGACTTAAGTAGGAGTCAAAATTTGGGTGCGTATTATACATGGGTACAGGCTTTTTTCCAGCATCAACATGCCATTTTTAGGGTGCGTATTATACATGGGGGCGCATTATACATGGAACAAAACGGTAAATGACGTGTAAAGGTCATTGCATAAAAGGTTTTTACTTTTAGTAGATACTAAAGCATGGATATCAGAAAAAGCTTTTTGAAAACAAACGCATTTATTAACACCATTAAAAAAATATTTCACCAAAAAACTATTATCAGTGATTCTTATTAAATACGACAATGTTATGATGAATAACATTTTCAATCACTTCAGCGCCTGCACGTCAGATTTATGAAATATGTTTATCTAATGAGGCGAAATCACATCCAATGGCAAACATTCTGACCAAATACATCATCTTGAAGAATCAGTGAAAGAATACATCTAAATAAAGTAATAAAGAAATCAATAGTATTGTTGGTTTCCCTTTTTTGCTAGTGCATCATAGTCTGGAGTAAAATTTGTTGTGGTAATTCGTAAGAATTATCTAAGATAGAGCCGAGGTGTCGGTCCGTTAACCTAGATCTGTGACGGACTTTGTTGACGTTCATGTGGCTGAACGTCTTCTCACACACGTAGGTCGAGCCAAATTGTCCACTCTTTTTTAACATTCGGCACTCAGTGTCCACCTTTCTTTTCTTCAGGCCACTCATTTTATTGCAGTGCTTCTCAAATGTGGCGCTCTCATTGTTACTTCTGTCACGTTTGCGACAGTGCAACATTTTACGACTTACAAGACAAGTTAGGATAGTCACGGTAGGGAGGGGCGGCGCGAATAGTTTTCTTCTTGCTAGGGGGGGGCGTAACAGAAAATAATTGAGAAGCACTGTTTTAATGGAAGGATTCCAGGCGAAGGTTTGTGGGTGGCATTAGCGTAAAACTGTATCTGAAAACTCAGCGCGCGAATTACGAGAATATTGACGTCACAGCCTACACTCGAAATTCGGCACTGATAGTAAAATTACTACGTACTACTGAGTACGCACACGCACTTGTGAGTGTGCACCGAGCTTTCTGACACGGCTCCCGGGAGTAAATGCGCGGGCGGGCGCTTCCCCATCTACTGGGGAAACATAGTAATTGCAGGGAAAACGACCCCCCAAAAAATTAAGAATACAATTTATTCAGGTTTGGCGGGCCGGATTTAACGGCCCCGTGGGCCGGATGTGGCCCGCGGGCCGTAGTTTGCCCATGTCTGCCCTAATTCAACGTGGTGGTGCCTTTTTGGGCAGTCGGAGAAATCAACGTTAAACAAAATACATCCAACCTCGTTAAGAAATCACCAGAAAGATCTTCATGACAATTGTTAACACACAGAAAGATAATAAATAACTGGAACATCACTCAAATATTGGTGATCCCGTTGAGGGTCTCACACCCGCCCCCACTCAAAAAAAATGTCATCTTGACCTAACACTCACAACAAGGTAAACAATTTACAGACCGAATAGCACGGAATAGACTGGTAAACTGGTTTGAAGCATTTTTTTTTCACATACCCCGAACAATATAGATTACAGTTGTGTGTACTCCTGAAAAATCCAGTGTAAGCATTCAACCACCCAACATTTTGAATAACCAATTATAAGACCTGCATACACATGTGGCATTTGTCCATGTTCATGTTACAACAATGTTTTCCCGGTTCCTACATCTTCATAGTTGGCTGTATTTGCTACCTTACGTCAATGAACGTCGAAATACATTTGTGGTATAGTTTAAATAAGCAGCCAACTATGATGTCACAAATCAAGCATTCAACACCAAGGTCGCCAGAAACCCCTAACATCTAAACATTTAGTAGCTACTGTCCTCTCTGTGAAAGTCGGTTGACCCAGCGTATTGTAAGTCAAAATTTGTGGCTTCCGTCTTTCCCTTTTTGAGTACCACCTTCCCTGCTTTACTGCTCTTGCGTCTTCGGAATCTGGCTCATCGGATATATCACCTGCATCTGCAGTGTACTCAACTTCCCTAACAGATGGAGAAGGGACTAGCTCAACCCGTTCCTCCTCAGCTTGTTCGGAACGCTGTTCCTGCACGGAAGCACCTCTCACAATTTGTGGGACAAATTCTATTGCAGTGGGGTCCAGCAAACGCAAGTCGTACGCTCATGGACAGACCATGTGGCAGCATCCAATAAGTCCTCATCTGGATTCACCTCACTTTCCATCTGCTGCATCTGTTGTGCCTTTGTTCTCCCATTTTCATCAAAGTGTCTTTTTTTTGTTTTTTTTCGGTGTCCTCAACTGTGTTTGTTTTTCCCTTTTCCTCTTTCCTTCTGCCACTTTGAGTTTTGGGGCACATTGGATGTCAGGTTTATTTCGCTGACTGAATAAGTGAATAGAAGAGCAACAGCAAACAAACCACAAGTGAGACAGAATATTAAGTCTTTTCTCGCGAGGAGTGCAGTACAGATAGCTTGAGACAATCTCTACACACACTAAAAATCTGTAGGCACTCCCGCTCTTTTTATTTGGATTTGCCCTACCCACAGTGTGAGACACTAAAAGTCAAAGTCAGCTTTATTGTCAATCTCTCCACATGTCACAACACACAAAGAGACCGAAATTACGTTTTTCTCTATCCCACGGTGACGAGACACATAACACGATATACATACATGTACGCGACACAATATAAAAACAAGAAGGCAAAAATTCAAACAATCAATAGTAAGAGGTGTTTACATACTGATAAGAACATCTGGGAAGAGGAGTTTGAGTGGACTGGATACAGAAGAAAAACCCTTTGACCTCTAGTTAAAACATAGCAAGGGAAGTTTTACGACATTGTGTAGGATGCAACAAGCTAAGTTATTTATTACTGGTTATATACATTCCAACCTAATCCTACGATAAAGATAGTTAGGAAAACCCTGACTTTAATGGTCACTTGGAGGTTCATCTGGGGTGCAGGACAGCAATGAGGCATGTTGTCTAACAAAGTGGTCTTTGTTAGAAAGGAACTGTCCTTCTGTGGTACATCATAAAAACAGCAAGGCCAAACAGCAAGCATATATTGCAGTAATATTGCAGTAAGGCATTGATTAGAGAACGCATGATAACATATATATACATTTTTCTAACATTGGAAGTGGTTGATGGTGCTGCTAGGAGTTCGTACAAAGGTTTGGCAATGCGTGAAAAGTCTTCTATAGATGGCGTGTAGTAGGAGAGAAAGCCCAAAATGTGCCTCACCTCACCCGAATTGCAGGGCTGCCTATCTTTTAGTGCCATCACAGGAGCAATTTCTGCTGGATCTATACTATGAGAGAGTGAGCAGCACCAGGTTCCTGGGGGTGCACATCAGTGAGAATCTCTCCTGGTCCACCAACACCGCATCACTGGCGAAGAAGGCCCAGCGCCGCCTGTACTTCCTGCGGAAACTCAGGCGAGCGTGTGCCCCTCCGGCCGTCATGACTACATTTTACCGTGGCACCATTGAGAGCGTCCTCTCCAGTTGTATTGCTGTTTGGGGAGGTAGCTGCACTGACTACAACATGAAGGCCCTCCAGCGCATAGTGAACACGGCTGGTAAGATTATTGGTGCTTCACTCCCCTCCTTGAAAGACATTTACACCTCCCATCTCACCCGCAAGGCAACCACGATTGTGAGTGATGTGAGTCACTCGCTCACTCTTTGTTCGATCTTCTGCCCTCTGGGAAGTGGTACAGGAGCCTGCGCTCCCGCACCACCAGACTCACCAACAGCTTCATACTCCCGGCTGTTAGGGTCCTGAACTCTCTCCCCCCTTCTGCGTAGCATCCTGTACTTTTGCGCTATATTCTGACTGTCTGCTGTATGCACACTTGCTCCCTTTTGCTCCTCTTATTTATTGTGTTATTGTTTATTTATTATTTAGTCATCACTCTTATTATTCATTGTTTGTGCCTTCTTGTTTTTATTTTGTGTTGTTTGCTTGTATATGTAGGTCGTGTACAATGTCTTGTCACCGTGAGATATTGGAAACGTAATTTCCATTTCTTTGTGTGTCTTGGCATGTGAAGAGATTGACAATAAAGCAGACTTTGACTTTGATGCCCTTCTTTCGACACAATCCTGCTCAAAAACCTGACTTTAGGCTTGAAAAGTTCACATTTCCTAGCACTTAGTTTGACACCATGCTTCTCGTACCGCTGCAAAACTGCCCTCACGCGTTCAACATGGTCCTAAAACGACTTACTGTGAACTAAGTTGTCAAAAAGGTAGGGTAGGCAAATGTCAACTCGAAACCCCCACAGACATTCCTCCGCTCGGTTTCAAGGTTAGCTGCCTCATTGAGCCTTTCAATCAGTCTTTCATCTGTTACCTCCAAATTGTCAAGAAGTGGTTTCATCTGGAATTTAATGTTGTCATTCAGTAGTCCTGTGCCCACTGATCTAAAAAAAATCTTCTTGACCAGGTCTGCATTGTAGTGTTCAGCTGGTTCTCCTTTGGATGCATATAGGGGCTGATCTTTGAGCTCAATGACCCTGAATAAAAGTCTTGGGGCGATTCTTTGGGCTCCTGGGAAAGGTTGATAAATTTTTGATACAAGTCGGATGTATCATCTTCTCTATAATGTCATCTTAGTATTGTTATTAACTGAGAAAGGGTTATATCAGTCTTTAGTTCAAGCATGTCTCTTGAGTTTAAGCCCTGGGCAAATAGCTCTTAGAACCGCTTCAATCACTTCTGATTCACTATGGCCTTTACGAAGTCCGAGTTCCATTTGATGGAGCAAGTTGGTTGGCAGCCTTTCGCGCTGCCCGCCCAAACCTATTTGGCCACAGATGCGAAACTCCCTGCGACTAGTCACCTCCGATATTTTGGCAGGTGATGGGCTTTGGCTCACGGCTGGTGATATGTCCACCATTTTAAGTTTCTCTTGCAATGCTTGTATCTCTACCCGCAGCTCCTCGTAGTTGCGCGTCACATCAGTGGGGCGGTAAAAGGTGCTCCTCTCGCGAGCGTCACCTTCCCACACAGTGACTTTAATAAACAGCAGCAATTCATCAATGAATTGGACTACCGTAATTTTTGGACTATAAACCGCACTGGACTATAAACCTCGCCAGCTAAAATTCGGGGATATTTCAGTTTTTTCTCGTATAAGGCGCACTGGACTATAAGCCGCACGTGCGCACGAGTTATTTACAAAGAAAGACATTCCACAGAAAGTATTTTTGAAGTTTTAATAACATACTTTAACATGTCTTTCTACTGCTGCCTGTGACGCAGCAGTAGTACCGAAGCAACACGGAAGTGTGCATGCGAGATATTTACAAAGAAAGACGGTACACAAAGCCTTTTTAAAATTTTAATGACATACCTTAACATTTCTTTCCAAACATTGCCTGTGATGTGGCAGTAATACCGCAGCAACACGGATGTAACACAAGACTAATAGGGCTGGATTAAAAATAACATACGGGTAAAAGTCATTGAGACGCGGCGGTAACACAGCAGCAACACGGTAGCACAGCATTAACAGGGCTGGTTAAAAAAACATACCAGTAAAAGTAAAAAAAAAGAGCTTCATCGTCTCCATCTTCCTCCTGTGCACTAAAACCATCGAAGTCTTCCTCCTCAGTGTCCGATTGGAACAGCGTTAGATATCCTTCGCCACACACTTTATCAGTCTCTCTTTTGTCGTCGCTTTTATGCATTTCTTCTAGCATTTCCCATGATGAGGGTCCGTTCATGCTAATTTTATTCATGCACAAAGTGCTACATTACATTAAACTAGTGAGCGACACGTATAGCTCCAGAGTAGACGTGACCGGGAAATAAAGAAAAAGGGTGACGCAACACAATGTCATCAACATCGACTCCCTTTAACTCAAAAGCGGCATCATATGCATTTCGTTTGTCCCCGATAATGACGGTTTGTGTATAAAAGCTTCCTTTCGGTAATGTCCGTCTTGATCTCATTTTGTCTCTTCTTAGTGTGAATTATACGGCACGGATGGACATGCGATAAACACACCACTTTTCTCCCCAGTGACCGTGTCACATATCCCTCCGCCTCGCAAAGCGGTGCCGCACAACAGCGGTCCACAACCTTTTTACGAGTGTATAAAAGTGATCAAGTCATCACAAAAATCATGGAAAAATTCCTATATAAGCCGCCATAATGACGGTTTGTGTATAAAAGCTTCCTTTCAGTAATGTCCGTCTTGATCTCGTTCTGTCTCTTCTTTGTGTGAATTATACAGCACTATTTGCCTGGCGGATGGACATGCGATCAACACACCACTTTTCTTCCCAGTGACTGTGCCACATATCCCTCCGCCCACCAAAGCAGTGCCGCACAACAGCGGTCCACAGCCTTTTTACGAGTGTATAAAAGTGATCAAGTCATCACAAAAATCACGGAAAAAATCCTATATAAGCCGCACTGGGCTATAAGCAGGGTTCAAAATTTTGGAAAAAAGTCGCGACTTATAGTCCGAAATTTACGGTACTTCCACTGACTTGTGACTTTGCTCAACTTCATCAATTTTGTTTTCAATGAGTTTCATCAAGTCTCGTCGGCTCAATTTCTTGATGGCTTCCTCGTTCTCCCCAGTATCGTCGACATTGGAGCCCTTTAGAAAGTTACGTACACCCACTAGTTGATCCCTTTCTAGCCTACACAGCGTGGTAGTAACTTGGTCTCTTAACTGTTCTTGTTCCATCCTCGGCACTCACGAGGTAATCCGTTTGTCAGGAAGATCCCGGTTCGTTGTTGGAGCAGGGGGGGATTCGTTGGTAGCGATGCACTAGTGTTAACCGCTAACGGTGTACCCATTCAGATCTCTCGCTGATCTCGAACAAAAAAAAAACCCTGTCTCCTGGCTGGCTCGCCAAAATATGTTGCAGCTCCGAGTCACGACGAGGGGCAAGTTTTGGTTTCCAAGGGTGTTTTTATTCCTCTTCAACTTCTCTCCCAAACAGCGCCATACATGTCCGTACGTCACTTTTCTCTCTCTAACTCATAAGTGTCAAACTCACGGCTCGCGGGCCACATCCGGCCCGGCATGCAATTATATCCGGCCCGCGAGATCATTTTATATTATTGTTACTAATGGCCCGACGATATGAAGCGATGATAACACAATAAACTACAGATCCCATAATGCAGTGCTTTCGCTGCCTTGCCGAGCGTTTTTCCGCGGCAATCAGGACAAGTGCTTGTTGTTGCAAGTTATTGCGAAGCTAGCCCCTCATGATGCCGAAGAGAAAAGTTGATTCTGAAAACAGAGCCTTTAAAAACGATGGGAGGTTGAGTATATGTTTACTGACATTGCCGGTAAGCCCGTTTGTCTCATTTGTGGCGCTAATGTGGCTGTATTGAAAGATTTTAATCTAAGAAACTATGAAACAAAACATCTGGATAACCTGAAAGACCTGAATGCAGAGCAGAAGATACAGAAGGTAGAAGAGTTAAAGAATAAGCTGACATTCCAGCAGACGTTTTTCACCCGTGCAAAATCACAAAGTGAAGATGCTGTGAAAGCGAATTTTATCGTGGCAGAGGAGATCACCAAAGGACGTTGTTATTGCTGAAAAGCACAAATTGTTTTTATATTTCCAGGTTTTGTTTTGTTTTGCAGCATGTTCATATTTCTATCTTGTATAATTTTGACAGGAGATAATTTTATGGAGAGTAAAATCATTTGGGATATTTAAAATTTAAGTTTTTTATTTAAAATGACATAAAAGCAAAGAAAATCAAACGTTTTGATTTATTATTTTAATGTTTACTTGAAGTACAAGCACTGTCACCATTTTAATTTATTTTTTCAGGTGGGTTTTTTTGCAGCATGTTCCAATTTGTAACTTGTATAATTTTAACTGGATATATTTTTATGGAGATCAAGATATTTTAAATTATATAAAGTTTAAGTTTATTTATTCCAGAATAACATTCCGATCCGTTTGTATTTATATTTATGTTAAAAGTTAGTCTTAGTGTGTTCAATAAATGTTTGTTCTGTTCGGCCCGCGACATGAAGTGTGTTTTGAATTTTGGCCCCCTGTGCAATTGAGTTTGACACCCCTGCTCTAACTCATCGCGGTGGTGCCTTTTTGGGCAGTCGGAGAAATCAACGTTAAACAAAATACATCCAACCTAGTTAAGAAATCACCAGAAATTGTGAACACACAGAAAGATAATAAATAACTAGAACATCACTCAAATATTGGTGATCCCGTTGAGAGTCTCACAATATGAACTGTAAAAAGAACGAATCACTTTTGGAAGGGATTCGTTCACTAACCCTAACCCTTGTATTTATATTCCTAATATATATATAATATATATATATATTATATATATAATATATGTAATATATATATTGACTGTGTCATATATATATATATATATATATATATATATATATATATATATATATATATATATATAAAATAAAAAATATATATATATATTTTTTTTATATATATACATATATATAAAACTTGTCTCATGTTTTATTCCTTGTTTTTATATTCGCCAATCAAAACATAAAAATCAGACATTTGGTTAACTGCTTTATATGACAACATTTCGCCACATTTCAGGCTTCAAACATAAAGATATACAATTTTAACTCACTCCAGAAGTTCAGTGAGGATCTTTGAATGATCCAATGTTGTCCTAAATGACTGATGATGATAAATAGAATGCCACTGTGTGTAATCAAGTCTCCGTATAAACGCACCTGCTCTTTGATAGTCTCAGGGTTCTGTTTAAAGCGCAGAGAGAACCATGAAGACAAAGGAACACACCAGGCAGGTCCGAGATACTGTTGTGGAGACGTTTAAAGCCAGATTTGGATACAAAAAGATTTCCCAAGCTTTAAACATCTCAAGGAGCACTGTGCAAGCAATTATATTGAAATGGAAGGAGTATCAGACCACTGCAAATCTACCAAGACCCGGCCGTCCCTCCAAACTTTCATCTCAAACAAGGAGAAGACTGATCAGAGATGCAGCCAAGAGGCCCATGATCACTCTGGATGAACTGCAGATACAGTGCCTTGCGAAAGTATTCGGCCCCCTTGAACCTTTCAACATTTCGCGACGTTGCAGGCTTCAAACATAAAGATATAAAACTTTAATTTTTTGTCAAGAATCAACAACAAGTGGGACACAATAGTGAAGTGTAACAAAATTGATTGGAAACCGGAGTTGTTAGGGTGTTGCTCACTCTAACTTATTTTGCAAGAACCACACTGGAGTCAAGTTAGTCGTTTTAGGCACCTGTAGGCGGAGAGTTCACTCGTCGCTGTGCTTACAGCGATGGTCGAATGAAGTCTGACTCAGGCCTCGTCAGGTGCTTATTTATTGAGAGAAACAGAGTGGGGTTGAAAGTGGGGGTGTGGGAACACACAGGATAAGGTGAAGATGGTCCCCTGCTGATCAAAGCATAGCAGGGGGCCTTTTACGACTTTCTGTAAACAAAGCAACTTTGATTGCTTCCTCTGCGTTTAGTCAATCAGTGGTAAACTAATTTTGTCTAGCCAGGACAAACTAATTAAATTATTACAGGTTACATTCCAACATAATCATACGATGAAGATATTCTGCAAACCCTAACATATCCCTCCTGTTTTATCATATGATTATGTCAACCCGAACAATCAAGGATAAGTAAGAAAATACAATGAAAGCAATAACTTCCAGTGAAGGTGAGGTTTTCCCACAATACTCCAGTCCAAAGTATGTGCAACTCAAAAAACCTGCGGCCAGATTAAATGCAGGAAAAGAGTTACACGGTCCCTCTGCCTTGGGCGACCAGACTGTTACCAATAAAAAAAGAAAAAGAAAAACACAGAAACAGTACATCATTGAATCCATCACTTGCAAGGCATTTTCGATGGTCAAATCATCAAGTTTCCATAAAGCAATGCCGAGTCAAACAGCATCTACGCAATCCACGTTTCGCACCACATCATAGTTATCACATCCGTCATCTCTAAAAAGCTGTATATGTACTTGTGCCACGGTAGAAGACACAAACCTTGTCACAGCAGACTTCAAACACGGGATAACACAGGTCGTAAACAAGCACAACAATACCAGCACAGCAAGCACAGGAGCCAAAAATTTCAACAGCAACTGCCACCAGGCGCCAGAGAATAGCCATGAAAAGAAATCCCATTGACGTGGGATTTTGTCCTCCGACATGGCCTGCTGTAAATTCCTCAATGAGTTCATGGCTTCCTTGATGTGCGTGTCGTTATCTCCTGGAATGTATGTGCAACAGGAAGTCCCAATGATGTGGCACACACCACCTTGTGCTGCCGTTAACAAGTCCAGAACCATCCTGTTTTGCAAGGCCATTAGTCTAATAGCCTGGATCTCTCTATTCTGTCCATCATCGACTTGCAGTGAGAGGTTCACAAAGGACTGAAAACGATAGTTCAGTGTCTCGATGAAGAGAGATTGTTTTCCAACTCCGATCCAAGGAAAAAGCGCATGAACAACTTTGTTTCCGACAGGCCATATTTTATGGTCGTCCGGAACATTCGCACCCCAGACAGGGTCATGGGGGTCAAAGGTTGTAGTCCCCCTGCGTCGACGTCCAGAAGAGTTATGTGCTGTCGTCAGCTGACGATGTTGTATCCTGTAGGTGTGGTCCGTCACCCACACTGGTGCACACACTCCTGTCCAGTTGGCGGGCAGCATCGGATAAACCTTGTGACCACAAAGCCACCAGCCATTCCGTATGAAGTATGTTCCGTTCGATGGTGCAGCCATGTTGGTCGGAGAGCCCTCACCACTTGAAACGGCTCTCTTATCCTGACACTCGGTGGCGATGTCCAGAGCTCCCATCCAGTTCCCTCCTGGAGAGCAGTCACTGTCAATGCATTTGTGGGTCTCGCTTCCTTGGATGTAACACGTATAGTTCACTCCAGGCGGCCGCTCTGTGTAGGCGACCTGCGGCAATGTTTGTCCTTTAACAGTCACATTGAGATTTGTCCTGAAAAGCTGATCACAAGTACCTTCTGCAAGTCCAGGGCGGGAAGGGTCGGCATCACTGACTGTGACAGCATGGTGTTGATATCCAACTCCTCCCATGGATGCCATGCATTTCGCTTCAGTGACATTCATTGCTCTGGCCTCCAAGTGAACTTGTGTAGAGGAAGAAGGATGTTTGGAACAAACATAGCAACCCTCCTGCGTGTGCGACCTCACAGTGAATTTGACGTAGCGGTACCAAGTGTTGGTTTCATGGGTTTCTGGGGTCCCATGACCAGTCCTCAAAGTTCTCATCGTGTGACCATCGTCTTCCACGGTCAACATTGTCACTTGGTCTGTTCAGTTGAGTCCATAGACCATAGCACGCTCCAACCACAACGCAGCAGAGGATCCACCTGGCATATGGAGCCCCGTTGCTACTTGGATGACAGGGACTCCGAGGCATACCCTCGCCTAGCGGAGTGGGTGTTGTTGTTCTCTTCACCAACATTGAGACGTCTAACCCTAGACGATGAGGCTAGTTTGAAATCAGGCTTCCCAACCACTCCGAATTAGGGGTCCAGCACTCCTTGTAGCTTGCAGTGGCTGAGGTGAATCCAGCTGGGCCGTTCAGCGATCTTTACTGCAGTGGGGGTAGTCAGCAAGGCTTGGAATGGTCCCTCCCACCGTGGGCTTGCCCAGTTCTTTCTTTTGATGACTTTGATGTAGACCCAGTCTCCTGGCTTGATGGTGTTGTCAACCTGTCACGATGAAAGATCAGGCGGCAGTAAATTTGCATTTGACACCTCTGTCAGCCTGAGCGTTCTGACCATGTAATCTGCCAAAGACTGTTCTTCATCTGCCTTTTGTAAATCTGCATGGAACACAGGTAGTCTATATGGCCTCCCGTGGATGATTTCAAAAGGTGTTAGCCCTTCTGAAGTGGGAGTAATTCTCATATAGAGCTTCACTAAGTCTAGGCACTCTGGCCAAGGTCTGCCTGTTGTTTCCATGCATTTCTTCAACCTGCTTTTGATAGTATAGTTTGCTCATTCAACCAGGCCAGCGCTGGAAGGGTGATAAGCGCAGTGGTTTTTTAACGTTATCCCAAGGTGTACAGCCATGTTCTGTACCACTTGGTTCACAAAATGTGGACCATTATCACTGTAAATGGTTTGGGGAATGCCATGAGTCGGTATGATGGCTTTGCAAATGGCTTTTGCCACTCTTAAGGCATCTGCATGTTTAGATGGAACTATTTCCACCCATTTGGAAAATTCATCAATCATCACTAGGCAGATGGACCTCATCCCCCCTCTCGACACATGGCAAGGCCCATGCGTCGCAATTGCTGCTGCCTTAAAAAGTGATTTAGGTAAAACAGGTTTGTCATTGATGCGGAGGATATTACCCGTATCCGCTATCGCACCTTTTGTTGTCCACATTCTTTTTTCCACCATTGGAGCATTGCCCTGCATATCTGTCAGTATAGTCTTATCTATGAGTTGCGTGTCCTCTGAATCCATTAAAAAAATTTCATGGCCATGTTTCCCTGCCGCTGCTTTTTAGCAATTCTGTCTGCTAACCTGTTTCCATTCGAGGCTTCATCTGTGCCTGTGGTGTGAGCAGCACATTTACACACAGCTAGTTTAGCAGGTAAATGAATGGCCTGTAACGAGTCTTTTAACAAGGAGGCATGGGTAACCGGCTTACCAGTTGATGTTGTCATTCCCCTGCGCTCCCATTGTTTTGCAAAATAGAACAGAGTAGAAAACGCATACTGACTGTCTGTGTATACAGTGACTTCCTTATCTTCCGCCAATTCACAAGCTCTTGTTAGTGCAATCAGCTCAGCCGCCTGCGCTGACCTGTTGTATGGAAGCTTCTCTGCTTCAACAATTTGGTCTGGCAATCTCACAATTGCATACCCACTTTGATTGTTCCCTCTAGGATCCTTTGAACATGACCCATCCACAAACCACTTTTCCCCTTCGTCAAGTGGTGTGTTAATTAAATCTTGTCTGGGCAGCTGTAGATGTTCTGTAGCATCCGAACAGTTATGTGGTGTACCATCCCCCGGCAGCGGAATCAACGTTGCTGGGTTAAGGACTGTGCACCTCTTTATCACAATGTGTGGTTGTGACAGAAGCATAGCAGTGTAGGATAGGTGTCTGGCAGGTGACAAAAAGTTCATCTTGCTTTGCAGTAGCAACACGTCTACAGCATGTGGAACCAGCAACTCCATTTTGTGAAAGAGCACCACATCTGCAGATTGTCTCACTGCAAGCGCTGCCGCGCATACTGCTTGGACACAGTCTGGCAAGGATAGAGCCACTGGATCCAATTTTTTCGAACAAAATGCAATTGGCCGTAGTTTGCTGCCATGTCTCTGCAGCAACACTGAAGTCATAAAACCATTCCTGCAGTCTGCGGTTTGTACAAAGGTTTTACTGTAGTCTGGCAAGATGAGAGATGTGGTTTCCATCAGAGCCTGTTTCAGCACTACAAAAGCATCGTCTGGTTCCGGAGTCCACATTAATTCTTCTGTCATTGCCATGGGGACTCCATGCGCAATATCTAACAGCGGTTGCGTCTTTTCCGCATAATGTGGGATTCATGCTCTGCAGTAATTGCAGAGCCCCAAAAATGACATAATTTGTTTCTTCGTCTCCGGTTTTGGTGCATCTGCAATGATTTGCTTCCTGGTTTTCTGTATCTGTCTTCCAGAAGCTGTCAACGTGTGACCTAAATAGTTCACTTCCTGTCTGACCCATTGGAGTTTGTTCTTGTTCACTTTATTCCCTGTTTTGCAGAGATAGCGTAACAATGCTAAGGAGTCTTCCCTGCAAGCAGCTTCAGTTTCAGAGGCCACCAGGAGATCATCCACATAAACTAGAAGTTGGCTTTTGTTTGACATCTGAAAATCAGCCAAACAGGTCATGATAGCTTGCATAAAAATAGTTGGACTATCAGCAAATCCCTGTGGCAATCTGGTGTACGTATAACTTTGCCCTTTAAAGGTGAACGCAAACCAGAACTGTGAGTCTGGGTGAATTGGCACCGAGAAAAATGCATTACTAAGATCAATTACCGTGAAAAACTTCTGAGTAGGTTTCAAAGTGTTCAGAAGTGTGTGTGGGTCAGGCACATTAGGTGCTCTTGTCTGCACTGCATCATTCACTGCTCGTAAATCTTGTATCATTCGCCAATCAATTTTATTGGCCTTTCGAACTGGAAAAATAGGCGTGTTGCAAGGAGAATCCGAGCACTTCCTAATGATTCCTCCTGACAAAAGATCATTTATAACAGGGGCAATCCCGTTTATTGCCTCCTGTTTTAAAGGATATTGCTTAACTCTTGGACGCCACTCTGATCTTGGTTTGATCTGCACTGGCGGAATGGATGTTAACTGTCCTACATCAGATGGCCCCTTTGTCCAGAGCTTGTCAGGAAGCCCAGCCAATTCCCCCTCCTCCTTTTCATTCAAACAAATGTTAACTAGTCAGGGACGCGCATACGCGCCTGCCCTACCAACACCTACTTCACACACAGTTCGCTTCCACATGTCACAACTGGTACTGTAGCTCCACCCATCACCTTTATCCTCATAATCAGTGACAGAATCAGCAAGTTTAATCCGGCAACCCACATCTGCCCATGTTATACTGTGAGGTTTAAACAATGAAATGTGGGGTACAGCCGACAACTTGTATTTGTCATCCTGAGGAGCGGGCAGAAGCACAGCAGCAGCTGCAAATGACCCGCGATCAGTGTACAGAGCAGTGATTGTTAAAGTTACTTCTGTGTCACTGAGAAAACTTTCAATATAGTCATCATGTGGGTCAGTGAGGATATTCATGGTGACATGTAATTGATTACAAGGCATTTCTGATTCAGGTCGTGTCAATTGTTTTCGGGCTTCACTCAGCAAATTGCCTGGTAGCTTGGGATTCTGTTCAGCAGAGACATCATAGGAACAGAAAATCCGCTCACCTGCTTGTGCAGCATATGAGTCCACATCTCTCACTCTACATGCTCGCATGCCATCCTTTACTGGAATTATTGCAATTCCCAATCTAGTCATCAGATCTCGTCCCAGAAGGTTTATGGGACATTTTGGGGATAGCACAATCGAGACTGAAGCTATGACTCCCGTTTCATCATCTCTCACTACAACTGGATTGGAGATACTCTCCTTGTGTACCTGCCCATCAGCTGATTTTACCCAAATAGTATTTTTGGGAGGCCTTTAGATTTGGGACTTTAGTTTTTATTACGGTCTTACACGCTCCGGTATCACACAAAAACTCTACTTCACTTCCTCCAATGTTTAAGGCAGTGCTTCTCAAATAGTGGGGCGCGGTGCTATTCCTGGGGGGGCGCGTGTGACCCTGGGGAACAGACTTTTTTTTTGGCAGTACTAGAATAAAGTGTAATTGCGCGTTTACTACAGCAGGGGGCAGTGGCGCTCTCATTGTTACTTCTGTCACGTTTGCGACAGTGCAACATTTTACGACTTACAAGACAAGTTAGGATAGTCACGGTGGGGAGGGGGGGCGCGAATAGATTTCTTCTTGCTAGGGGGGGGCGTAACAGAAAATAATTGAGAAGCACTGGTTTAAGGTAACATATGGTTTTTCTTTTAATGCATTCAAAATGTCCCATGCTGCATGGACATCTACTATCTCTTCCTCCGTAGGAGGACAAGAGATCACAGGGTGGCAATCTAGTCATGCTGAGAATTTGGCTCTTCCTCTGCCCCTTCCTCCACCCTTTGATTGGTGTCGTTTTGCCCGACGACACTCTCTTGCGAAGTGTCCTCGTCCCCTACAGTTCCAACAGGTCTCTGAATCTGGTGGGGGTTTTGAATTATGTGGAGGCCTGCGACCTTGTTGGCCTCTACCTCTTCCTCTGGCCTGCTGGGACCCATGAAAGAAGACTGTTGTATCTTCATCTAGGTCAACATCATCATCATCGCCTAGATGAAATACATCAGAACTTTTGCCTCTTTTGATCACTTTTTCAGCATGTCTGGCCCATTGCATAGTTGTTGTCACACTTGCAAAATCTACTTCCACCAAATGTTTCCTCACCCAGTTGCCGATTTCAGGGCGGAAATTCGTAAGGAGCGCATTCTTAAGCTGTTGCTGATAAGCACTCTCAGCTGCATCATTGAATGGGATGCCACTATGCACCCTGAAGTCTCTTTCAAATCTTAAGCGAAAATCATCAGTATCTTCCCCAGGCTTCTGTTTAATTCCTGCCAAATGACCATAATTCGCTCGTCTTCGAAATATAGTTCTCACTCTTTGCACAAGATCATTCCATTGTGCTGCATACTCCCCTACCAATTGATTTCCCTCACCGGGATAGGGAAAGGGCCCTTGATTATTTCTACCTGTATAATGACCTCTAACCTTTGCCCAGTCTTTTCCCAAAGAAGACATTGCAGCTTCTCCTGCCTCATGCCCATTCAGTCTATAGGAATGTATGATTCCAGCCATGTCTTCTGCCCATTTATCTGGGTCTTCAGCAAAAGGGGTAATCCCTTCAACTGCTTTTCTTGCCTATTCCAAAGTCCATGGCCGAAAAACATACGTATGTGGAGGTTGGCCTTCCCCTACAATAGGGTTTGGCACCTGTATCATTGGGCCCACATCAACATTGTCCAAATTTTGGGAAAACCTAGCAGCAGTGGTCAAACTTCTTGTTTGTACAGGACTTCTAGCAATGTGACACTGACTTTTTTTCCTGTTATATGGGGGAGGGTGCAGGTCTGTTAAACCTGGATACAAGTTTTGCATACGAGCGGGAGATCCCTCTTGCTCCGCTTGAGCTGTACTTCCAGCCGCGGCTGGAGCCGTGGCCGGGACAGTGCGCCTCATTGTCTTCCGGCCTGACAAACATAGATGCAGCTTCATCACTTCTCAACTTTCTATCTTTTGTCTTTTGGATTTGTTCTCTTCTCTCTTGCGAAGCATTCAACCACATTCTAGCACAAATCAATTCTTTCTCTTTACTTTTCTTTTTCAGTCCCTTTGACTTCCTATTAACACTCTCCTCCAAAACATCAACCACTATCTTCCAGACTTCCACTTTCAACTTTGCTTCTACTCCATACTTTTTCTTCCACTTTGGCATGTATTGCATACAATTAAGAAATTTACCTGCCATGTACTTCTCATCTCCTTCAAGAGCTAGGGATTTACCGTTCTTATTTCCCATCTTAATTCGGTTTTTTAGGTTTTTTAAAATTTTTTATTTCTTTTTTTTTTCTTTTCTTTTCTTTGAGGATCCTCAATGCAGGTTTAAATTGACCTTCCACCAAATTCTCTTTGCAGTCAATTTATCCTACCAGTCGCACTCTCTCAACCACACAAACACCAACGCTTTTTATTTCTAAGCCTATCCAAGATGGGTGTAAAACCCTCCAACACAGCTTGGAAGAACGGACAAAAAAAAGAATCTACGCCCTTCTTCAATTAAGAAAAAGAAGCTCTCTTCTTTTTCTTAGCCCGTTCCTTCCTCTGGGACTTGAACCCAAGCTGTCTCCCGCGCTTTTTATTTCTAGGCCTATCCAAGATGGGTGTAAAACCCTCCAACACAGCTTGGAAGAACGGACAAAAAAAAGAATCTACGCCCTCCTTCAATTAAGAAAAAGAAGCTCTGTTTTTTCTTAGCCCGTTCCTTCCACTGGGACTTGAACCCAAGCTGTTCTTTGGCCGGAAAAACGTACAAAGAAAAATCTACACTCTTCTTTGACTAACAAAAAAGAAGCTCCGTGTTTCTTAGCACGTTCCTTCCACTGGGAATCTAACCCAAACCAGATCCCTCAGCTTGGAAAATCAGACAAAGAAGAATCTACACACTTCTTCGATGAACAAAAAAGAAGCTCTGCTTTTCTTAGCCTGTTTCTTCCCCTGGGACTCGAACCCAAGCTGTCTCCCGTGCACCTTTTACGCGTTTCACAACAACACAATTGTTAACTTACTTGACTCCTGGTTCGATGCACTGCCAGGTCCCCGTCAATCCACCTCTGTCAGACGAAGGCAGACCTAAGATGCTGGCCCAGCGAAGAATTAACTTCCCAGGTCTTTCTTTACCAGGTCCTCCTAATGGACGCTGGCCCGTCGACGGTGTACAGCGTGTCGTCCTCCGTCAGCCAGATGGCGGGTATGAGGGTCACGGGTTTCGGCACCAAAATGTTAGGGTGTTGCTCACTCTAACTTATTTTGCAAGAACCACACTGGAGTCAAGTTAGTCGTTTTAGGCACCTGCAGGCGGAGAGTTCACTCGTCGCTGTGCTTACAGCGATGGTCGAATGAAGTCTGAATCAGGCCTCGTCAGGTGCTTATTTATTGAGAGAAACAGAGTGGGGTTGAAAGTGGGGGTGTGGGAATACACAGGATAAGGTGAAGACGGTCTCCTGCTGATCAAAGCATAGCAGGGGGCCTTTTACGACTTTCTGTAAACAAAGCAATTTTGATTGCTTCCTCTGCGTTTAGTCAATCAGTGGTAAACTAAATTTGTCTAGCCAGGACAAACTAATTAAATTATTACAGGTTACATTCCAACATAATCATACGATGAAGCTATTCTGCAAACCCTAACAGGAGTGCCCGGAGAAAACCCACGTTTAAATTATCCAATAAATTTTGTTCCAATTTACGATTGTGTTCCACTTGTTGATTCTAGACAAAAAATGTAAATTTGATATCTTTATGTTTGAAGCCTGAAATGTGGTGAAATGTTGAAAGGTTCAAGGGGGCCGAATACTCTCGCAAGGCACTGTATATATACAAATGTATATATGTACATATCAGGTGCAAAAATCCGACCGAGTCCACAGCCCTGGTACATATATATATATATTATGGAATCAAAAACTTGTTTTCGATCGTGCGTACCCCTCCATTTGAAAATACATGCTCCTAAGTTCTGTTTTCCGAGTCTAACCTTTTAACTCCGGAGTTGCTCTTTCTTTACTGATGACCTCCTGCGTCGACCCAAAATCCATAGTTGAAAATTGTTTGGATATGTAATCCTCCATTGTAAAATGAAATGTAAAACCGCAAAAAACGAATGTAAAATGAAAAAAATGACGACTGCTCCTCAGTTGTTCACTGTAAACTTGAACTGGAGATCTCTTATTTTACAAGTAGGCGCCCCTCGTAGCAGACGTGTTTGCTTGCTCCGCTCTAGAGTGCTGGCTTTTTCTTCTATTATGTGTGTTACTTGTTTTTTTCTGTGGTGCACAACACTCATCCGCTGCTAACATACAGCAAACAGGATTTGCTCGATATAGTCAATCGACAAAACTTGGAATTCACGGGATTTATTTCACCGGAGCTGCAACTCATTGTTCGCTCCAACAAAGACCACCAAGAGCCCCAGGATGGCCCGGACACACTGACCTCGAGTGAACCGGCAGACCCCAGGAGAGCGCTCCGGAGATGGCGTCGAAAGCAAAGCAAGAGGGGAGGGCTCCATGCTCGGCTAAAGGCTCGCGCAAGCTGACCACCGCTACCCAGCCTCCTGCGCGCCAATGTACGGTCTCTCGACAACAAACTGGACAACCTGAGAGCACGAATCACATTACAGGGGGAAATAAGAGAATGTTGTGCTCTGTTTTTCACCGAAACGTGGCTTTCTGACAAAATTCCAGCGTGCGCCATCCAACTACAAACATACTCCGTGCACAGAGGGGACTGGACTACAGCCTCCGGCAAGACGAAAGGAGGGGTTGTGTGCGTGTTTGTAAACAACTCGTGGTGTGGAGATATACGGACTGTTTATAGACACTGCTCACCAGACGTGGAATTTTTAATGCTTGCAATGCCTATTATCTACCGAGGGAATTCACCGCTGTGTTTTTAGTCGCTGTCTACATCCCCCCGAGAGCCAACTCCACAGCAGCGCTCAGCAAACTGTATGATGTCATCAGCGCGCTAGAGACTGTTCATCCTGATGCCGTTTTTATCGCTCCTGGAGACTTCAATCAGTGCAACCTACGGACTGTACTCCCCAAATATCCCCAGCACATCAACATCCCCACCCGTGAGAAGAACACCCTGGATCACGTGTACAGCAACATTTACGGTGCATACAGGGCAGCACCAAGACCCCACTTTGGACAATCTGACCACAAAGAATAGAATAGATCTTTATTGTCATTGTCACACATGTACAACAAAATTTAAAAAGTGCCAACCGATCAGTGCGTGAAATAAAAAAATAAATAGAATGAAAAGATAAAAAAATACTAGCTAAAACCCCACAGAAGAACATACACAGACATAATCATTTTCTTTTAGCGGCATTCAATGTGATTACCGCTGTAGGGTAAAAACAGTTGGCGAATCTGCTAGTCCTTGACCTAATTGATCTGTAGCGTCTGCCTGATGGCAACTGTTCGAAAAGGGAGTGGCCAGAGTGGGAAGTGTCCTTCAGAATGTTCTGTGTTTTTTTGAGACAGCGGGTTCTGTGTAGGTCTTCCAGTGTGGGGAACACATCTCACTGTTTGTGTACCGAGCATACCGACAGAAACTGAAACAAACAAACCCCAACACCAAACAAATCAAACTATGGACACCAGAGGCTGAGTGCAAACAGACTGGGATGTGTTTAAAGCGGCTGCCACAATGGAGGACTCCTCAGTCAGCATCCAGGACTATGCTGACCACGTGACCGGGTACATCAACACGTTGATAACATCGTGCCCACTCTTCAGGTGAGGAAGTTCTCCAACCAGAAGCCCTGGATAAACAGCCAGGTACGTCACATGTTGCGTGCTCGTTCTAGCGCATTTAGATCAGGCGATGAGGCAGAGTACAAAACTGCAAACTACGGACTAAGAAAGGCCATCACATCTGCCAAGAAGTATTACAGAGATAAGCTCGACGGCTACTACTCCACTGCTGACTCCGGGCAGATGTGGCAGGGCCTCCATCACTTACCTATCCGACCTGCTTGTCCCCTACTGCCCCAACCGTCCCCTCCGATCTTCCAATACTTCACGTCTGACAGTCCCAAAATCCAAACTCAAATCCTTCGGTGACAGAGCCTTCTCCTGCACATCACCCCGACTCTGGAACTCTCTCCCCCAGTCTGTCTGTGACTCACCCACACTCCCCATATTTAAGTCCCGTCTAAAAACTTACCTCTTCTCCCAAGCTTATGACCTCCCCTACCCATAACTGGTTTCCTCTTCTTAAGTTTATCCGATTGTTTCCTCCCCGATCATGTATGTCTTTGCCTTGTTCCCTGTAAGCGTCTTTGGGTTCTTGAAAAGCGCTATACAAATTTAATGAATTTTTATTATTATTATTATTATTATCACAGACTACAGGACCTCCACCAGCATCATCGGCCACACAGACACCGGATGACCTCAACAACTTCTACACCCGCTTTGAGACCTCCAACCCCAATACAGAGAAGCACACACACACCCAGACCACCCGACCCCAGACCTCCCCCCCACCAACAGTTTCATCAGGCCAGGTTTGCAGAACCGTGAGGAAGACCAACCCCCGCAAAGCAGCAGGACCAGACAACATCCCTGGGCGGGCCCTCAGAGCATGCGCCAACGAGCTGGCAGATGGTCTCACTAGGGGTGTAAATCGCGGGTTTTGTCACGATACGATATCATATCGATACAAAGAACTACGATACGATATCTGCCGATATCTTAAAGCCTGCTGCGATTCATTCACGATATATCACGATATATTGCTCTACGATCGATATATATATATTTTATAAATAAATAATATAGAACAATATCCTGATTTATAACAATTCATACGCAAAATCAACAAGGTACTGCAAACTCTTTATTTAGGAAATTACAAGAGTATTGTAGTATACAAAGTGCTTATTTTAACACTGAACTTTGATGTGTTTTTTTCTTTAAATGTGCGGCGAGATTTGTGCTCCCTAAATATTTGATCACCGCATGGCAGGATTTACAAACTGCACGTGTCTTGTCCGTTGAGCCATCTTTTCTTTGGAATCCAAAGTGCTTCCAAACGAATGACTTGAAGCCTAAAGGAGAGCAAATTTCCTCGTCTTTTTGGACACTAGCCATAGCACCAGCCCAGGAACCGCGTACTAATTGTCGACTCCCCTTTCACGTGCCTGCTCTGCTCACAACACAACAATGCACTGCTCCCGGAAAAAGGAAGCTAGCAACAATGAACTGGATTTCAAAATAAAGTCGCACCTAATGTCCGAGGTCAAACACGGCGATATAAATCGATGTTTACGTTTAGCATCTATGCCAATAAATCGTAGAGCACTATATCAATTAATCGATGTGTATCGATGAATTGTTACACCCCTAGTTCTCACCTCTATCTTCAACCTTTCACTCAGCCAGAGCATCGTCCCCACCTGTTTCAAATCCACAACCATCGTCCCCCTCCCCCAAAAGAACCCGCCCACATGCATGAATGACTACAGGCCAGTAGCACCCACCCCTATCATCATGAAGTGCTTTGAAAGAACAGCGCTGGCCCACATCCAGAGCAGCATACCGGACTCCCTGGACCCCCTGCAGTATGCCTATCGGCCCAGAAGGTCCACCTCAGACGCCATCGCTGCTGCTCTTCATTACTGCCACTCCCACCTTGAAAATAAGGATGCGTATGTCAGGATGCTCTTTGTTGACTACAGTTCTGCTTTTTACATGGTCATCCCCCACAAACTCATCCATAAACTGTCCACACTCGGTCTTCACCCCAAGAGACGAGGCGGGCTACAGGAGGGGGGTTGACAGCTTAGTGTCATGGTGTTAAGAAAACAACCTCACCCTCAACACGGACAAAATGAAGGAGAGGATAGTGGACATGAGGCAGAAAAGGGGACCTCACCAGCCACTTTTCATTCGACAGCTTGACGTTGAGAGGGTGAGTAGCTTCAAATACCTGGGTGTCCATCTCAGTAATTACCTCACCTGGACACTCAACACCACACAGCAGGTCAACAAGGCTCAACAGCGGGTGTATTTCCTGAGGAGGCTGAGGAAGTTTGGAATGTCCCCCAAGATCCTCAGCAACTTCTACAGCTGCGGCATCCAGAGCATCATGACCAGCTGCATCTCCGTGTGGTACGGCAGCTGTACTGCTGCGGACCGCAAGCGACTGCAGAGAGTGGTGAGGACGGCAGAGAAAATCACCCGGACTCCGCTGCCCTCTCTGCAGAGTATCCACCACCGTAGGGTCCACAGGAGAGCAGCGTCCATCCTTAAAGACCCCACCCACCCCGACATGGACTGTACACACTTCTCCCCTCAGGCCGGAGGTACAGAAGTGTAAAATGTAAAACCTCCCGTTTCCAGAACTCTTTCTTCCCCACGGCCATTAGACTCTTAAACAACTGACCAGATCACTACCCCAGTCACTGATCTGCACTTTACTGTACACTGTTTACACTCCATTCTCCCCTGTTTAACAGTACATTCACTATAACACTCACAACTGTTGCACAATGCCATTTTTGCACTAGCCTATATTGCACATCCCTCACCTTCGTAGTTGTATAGACTGTGTATATATTGTTTTTTTTAATATATTTTGTGTTTTTGTTTTTTTTACTTTTTAACCTTTTAAACTCCTAACCTTGTCTGGCACTTTAAGGGACAACGAAAGAATCTCATTGTACAAAGAAAAGGTGCTTTCCATTTGTACATATGACAATAAACGCCTTGAATCTTGAATGAAGCATCCCGGGATCACTAGCACCCCCTGCCATAAGGCTGGAGAACCATTTTTCGTAGCCTCTGTAAGGTCTCCTTTCAAAGCCGTTTTGTTCATCTAAAGCAGGGGTGGGCAATTCCAGTCCTCGAGGGCTGGTGTCCTGCATGATTTATAGGTCTCCCTGCTGCAACACACCTGATTCAAATGATCAGGATTGTTATCCAGTTTCTGCAAACCTTGCTAATTATCTGACCATATCTGAGCCTCAGAAGGAGGGAGTGAATAGGACAGATAGTGGAAGATAGTAATAATACAACACTTTACGACATATGGATTTTCTAATACATTTGGTGTCATACTGTGGTAAATTTCTATTCTGATATCATGCAATGTATATCTCACTAGTAAGCCTAAGTGTGACCGGGTCATGTTTCGGGTCAGGTTCGTGCGGGATTGTTTGGGCCTTTAGTCTATGATCTCATTGGCACGAGACATCTGGTTTCCATTAACAACTGACAAGATATGCACCCGAGTGAGGAAAGGGAGGCTAACTCATAAATAATGAGGAGATATTGGGAGTAAACTGTTGGTCCTTTCTTTAAGACCCTTCCTGGTGTAGATAGGTTAGCAACAAGAGAGATTTAGAGGTTCAAAAGAAAGACAGTTAAAAGAAAACAACATTATTAATTTGGACAGTTGCAGGCTAACAGGAGCATGACAAAGAAGAGCTAAGAAGCGGGATCCAATTTGATCAGGGAGATTGGAAATTCACAACACCATATTCTAAGTCACATTTTTGAGCAAGCATGACACAGGTAATAACGTTTGAGAGGTCAAGACATAGATCAGGGCTAGATGTGGAACGCAGACCTCGTTGAGTTAATTTTGAATGATGATACTGAAGACAATGTACTGTCTCATTAAATTGGAACTATAGACAGAACGTAGCTCGAAAATAGAATGAGTTGCAGGACTTGCAATATAAAGACGAGATCGCTGTCACTAGGAGAATTTGAAGTTTGGTAAACAAACGTTACTAGCAGCAGCTACATTTGGTTACAAGTTTGATGTCCCAGTCTGTCACTCTCAGTGCCAGGATCCCTGAAACTCGATTCCGAGACTCCGCCTGCAGCCGTGGACGACTACAAAACGGTGCCTGGCTTTGAGGCACCTTTGACCTTTGGCAAGGACAGAGAAAGACTGTTGTTGTGCTTGGAGGGGGGCAAGTACACTCCGGAGGAAAGACGACATCCTCGGGGACGAGAAAAGACAGTGAGAAGCGGAGGAACTCACAATGTTGAAAATGAACTCATTTGAACAATGGACTCATTCGAGAGTGATGGATGGGTTGACTCTGAAGCAACAACAAAAGAACACCAACTTGCAGCAGAAGACACATGGACATGAAGTGGCCAACGGCCAAATCGCACTCCTTGCTGTGGCGTGGCTAAACTTGATGGAGCTTGGGTCAAAGTGGACAGGAGCTCCATTGTGCACTGAGTTTGACAGAACTGAGGAGATTTGATAAAAATTTAATAATGCGTAGAGCTACAGAGAGAAGCATCATGGTCAGAGATTGAACAGATTGGACAAAACAAATAGGCTAAAACGGTGAGAAACAAGAGCGAGATCTGATGTTTTGGCTCATCAGGCATAAGTAGAAATTGAGTTACCGTTTTTTTCCGTGTATAGTGCGCAAAATTTTACTACCGTTTTTTTCCGTGTATAGTGCGCAATATTTTACTAATTTATTGTCCTAAAATCTGGGGTGCGTATTATACATGGGTACAAAGAAAAAAATTTTTAATTTTTATTTTTTTTATTTTTTATTTTTATTTTTTAAATAAAGTCATGGTACAACAAAACCAACAACAGGACTGACCGACAAAGTCGTGGAACAAAAAGACAGGGTGACATTACCAAAGACAGGAACAGAATGACAGTAACACATGCAATGATCCAACGGTGAGCGAGGGGCAGACAGGACTTAAATACAAAACACGTTACATCGATTGAGGTGACACAGGAAGAGCGGGGTGACACGAACAGAAACTATGGCAACCTAGACACATAGCAAAACTGGGGACGGGACATGACAAATCTCCCCCGAAATAAAACTCACCTTTCTTCTTGTTTGTTGTCAATCGCGCATCGCATTCAGCCATCCTGCCCAACACACTTAGTAAAATTCATAATTGACGACACATCGTTTGATGCGATGGTGCAATCCTCGATGGTGTGTTATTGTCAAATATTGTTTGTTTTTTAATCTCCATCGCGGACCGGACGTCATACGGAGGCCGCCATTACAGATGCGCAGAACGGTTGCGCAAGACACGTCAGCTATATAAAGAGCGAGAGTTCAGTTCTCCACCTATTAGTTTCAATTCACAGTTTAATTAGCAGTTTCAATCAGCAAATAACAAAATGCGTATTACAGGTAATATTTTATTTCACAACACTTTGCCTTGTTCCTTTCGTCTCTGCTGTTCATTTCAAACACGCTCCATACGACCGCAATGTATCAGACGCTCGCTCCATCACCTGCTAGTTTGCCGTCTGTCACAATGTACCCTACACAAATCCGAAACATTTATTGCGGCTCCGAGTCACGACGAGGGGCAAGTTTTGGTTTCCAAGGTTGTTTTTATTCCTCTTCAACGTATCTCCCATACAGAGCCGCCTCATTCCCCTGCGCACGGAGCGCGGTGGTGCGTTTAGGGGCAGTCGGAGAAATCAACGCCAACAAAAAAAATGACATCCAGCCTAGTTAAGACCATACCAAAGACTTTAAAAATGGGACCCATTGCCTCCCTGCGTGTGTGACGATCTTTGGGACTTAAAAAACAAACAAAAAAAAAAAAATTAAAAATAAATTAAAAAAATTCATAAAAATTGGGTGCGTATTATACATGGGTACAAGCTTTTTTCCAGCATCAGCATGACATTGTTAGGGGTGCGTACTATACATGGGGGCGCACTATACACGGAAAAAAACGGTAATTTATTGTCCTAAAATCCGGGGTGCGCATTATACATGGGTACAAAAAAAAAATAATTTTTTTTTTTTTTTTTTTTTAAGTCCCAATGATCGTCACACACGCAGGGAGGCAATGGGTCCCATTTTTATAGTCTTTGGTATGGTCTTAACTAGGCTGGATGTAATTTTTTTGTTGGCGTTGATTTCTCCGACTGCCCGTAAACGCACCACCGCGCTTCGTGCGCGCACGGGACAGCAAACGAGCAGGTGATCGAGCAAGCGTCTGATACGAGAGCATTGCGGTCGCATGGAGCGTGTTTGAAGTGAACAGCAGAGAAGAAAGGCAAAGTGTTGTGAAATAAAATGCACAGAACGGATGCGCAAGACACGTCAGCTATATAAAGAGCGAGAGTTGTTTTCTTCCTATTAGTTTCAATTCACAGTTTAATTAGCAGTTTCAATCAGCAAATAACAAAATGCGTATTACAGGTAATATTTTATTTCACAACAGTTTGCCTTGTTCCTTTGGTCTCTGCTGTTCATCCTAAAACACAAAGGCGCTCTTTAAGCAATGCGACAGTGAGCGCCCGGCGCGCTGCACCAAATTAAGCTCCCTGCGCAGTGCGCACTGAGGTCCACTTAAATTTTAGAAAGTACATCAGGACTTTAAAAATATCTTCTAAATTTCAGCGACGGCTCTGTCACAATAATCGACCAGCCCGGTGCAGTTGGGCGGTCGGCGGCGCGCTACGGTTGAGCGTTCTCTCGCGCGCTCTCTCTCTCGCTCTCTCTCGCTCTCGCACACACGCAAACCGGATATCATACGGAGGCCGCCATTACAGATGCGCAGAACGGATGAGCAAGACACGTCAGCTATATAAAGAGCGAGAGTTCAGTTCTCTACCTAAATCCGTATTACAGGTAATATTTTATTTCACAACACTTTGCCTTGTTCCTTTCTTCTCTGCTGTTCACTTCAAACACGCTCCATGCGCACGGAGCGCGGTGGTGCGTTTACGGGCAGTCGGAGAAATCAACGCCAACAAAAAAAATTACATCCAGCCTAGTTAAGACCATACCAAAGACTATAAAAATGGGACCCATTGCCTCCCTGCGTGTGTGACGATCATTGGGACTTAAAAAAAAAAAAAAAAAAAAAAATATTTTTTTTTTTAAAAAAAATTCATAAAAATTGGGTGCGTATTATACATGGGTACAAGCTTTTTTCCAGCATCAGCATGCCATTTTTAGGGGTGCGTACTATACATGGGGGCGCACTATACACGGAAAAAAACGGTAGATAAATTTTAGAATAGGACATTTGGACTAAAGTGAATTCACTCAAGAGGAAGCTAGGTTGCTCAATGTACCTACTCAATAAAATAGTAAATTCGTTTCACCACAGTGGAGTTTGGGTGGTCAGAAAGTTAGATACGTTCAATTTTTGACTTTCACACAATCATGCATAGGAGTCGCACAAGACGACAGTTAACAGGACAATGACTGCAATAGGGATCACTTACGACTGCACCGACATGGAAAAGTAGAAGCAAGGGAGTTGAGTAAGGGATTATATGCAGAACAGTGCGCTATACAGTTACCAATAAAAGGTTCTATCAAAAGAAGCTACATGAGGGATGTATAGAATCCCTTTGTCTGTGTTCGTGCGTAATCTCTGTAAAGTTGTGTCAGGCTGTTGTCGTTTGTCTGAGCCTTGGGTGCGCGCTCGGTGTGTGTGCGTTTATGTGCACAACCTGTGTGGGGATGCGAACGTGTTAGGAAGAAGACGGCATGGATAAGGGAATCTCCTTTAAGACAGGAGGCAATAAATGGGAAAGCCCCTGTCATGAACGGTCTTTGGTTAGGAGGAATCATTAGGAAGTGCTCAAACTCTTCTTTCAAACACTCCTATCTGCCTCGTTAAAAAGGGCATTGCAATTGACTACAAGAGTTACAAAAGGGCAGAGGAAGAACAGTCCTTGGCAGATTATATGATCAGGTCCCTCAAACTGAAAGATATGTCCAATGCAAATTTACTGCCGCCTGATCTTTCCTCCTCACAGGTCGACAACCCCATAAATCCAGGAGACTGGGTCTACATCAGGGTCATCAAAGGAAAGAACTGGGCCAGCCATGGTGGGAGGGACCATTCCAGGTCTTGCTGACTACCCCCACCGCAGTGAAGATCGCTGAACGACCCAGCTGGATTCACCTTAGCCACTGCAAGCTACAAGGAGTGCTGGACCCCTCATTTCGGGGCGGTGGCAAAGTCTGCGAACAACGATCCCAACTCCGCTAGGCGGGGGTATCTCTCGGTGTTCCAGTCATCTTAGTAGCAACGGGGCTCCACGTGCCAGGTGGATCCTCTGCTGCGTTGTGGTTGGAGCATGCTATAGTCTATGGACACGTCTGAACAGACCAAGTGTCAATGTTGACCGTGGAAAAACGATGGTCACACGGTGAGAACTTTGAGGACTGGTCATGGGACCCCAGAAACCCATACAAAACCAACACATGGTACCGGTATGTGAAGGTCACTGTGAGAGCGCACACACAGGAAGGATGTTATGTGTGTGTTCAAAAACTCCCCTTGCTCCACACAAGTTCACTTGGAGGCCAAAGCAATGAATGTCACTGAAGCGAAATGTATGGCATCCATGGGAGGAGTTGGATATCAACACCGTGCTGTCACAGTCAGTGACGCTACCCCTACTGCCCTGGACTCGCAGGAATTAATCTGTGATCAAACTCTTTAGGATTAATCCCAATGTGACTGTTGGAGGACGACAGATGCCACAAGTGGCCTAAACCAGAAGGAAGAAACGAAACGAAACGAAACCAGAAGGCTACTTGGAATGGACTACACGTGTTTCATCCAAGAAAACAAGGCCCACGAATGCATTCACGACAACTGCTCTCCAGGAGGAAACTGGATGGGAGCTTTGGACATCACCGCTGTGTGCCAGGATGGGAGAGCCACTTCAAGGCACAAGGGCTCTCCTGCCAACATGGCTGCGCCATTAGACGGGACCTGCTTCATTCAGAACGGATCGTGGCTTTATTTTCGTTTTTTATTGATAGCATTCTGGTCGCCTAAGGCAGAGGGACCGTGTGAGACTTTTCCTGCGATTTAACATCGGCCAGCAGGTTTTTAGATCACATAATAAGTTTGAACTGGAGTATTGAGGGAAAACCTCATCTTCACTGGAAGTTATTGCTATCATTGGTTGTAGTTTTTGTCGTGTTTCACCCTACACATTCCCAACCCGCCCGCTGTCATCTCAGTTTTTTATTGATCTTTTTTTATTATTGTTTTTATTATTTTTACTATTCTTCTTTATATTTTCTTCCTTGTGTTTGGTTGATCGGGTTCACATAATCATATGATAAAACAGGAGGGATATGTCAGGGTTTTCCAAAACTATCTTGTTCGTATGATTATGTTGGAATGTATGTAACCAGTAATAAATAACCTAGCTTGTCCCATCCTACGCAATGTCGTAAAACATCCCCCGCTCTGCTAATCTAGAGGTCAAGGGCTTTAACTTGTTTATTCAGTCCACTGTCACCCCCACCCTTTTTCTCTTAATAAAGATGCTCTTGTGGGAAGCGAGAGTCAGACTTCATTCGACCATCGCTGTAAGCACAGCGACGAGTGAACTCTCGGCCTGCAGGTGTCTAAAACGACTAACTTGTCTTCGAGTGGTTCTTGCAAAATAAGTTAGAGTGAGCACGACTCTAACAGTGTACTTCCTGTAAAAAATGTTCCTCCATTCTTGCACAACCGACCTTCTGCATATATCCACTTCACCCACTGTCATCCATTCATCATCCTGCCAACATTCCCTGGTAATTAACATACAAAGTTTTCACTCACCACATACCATGCATTTGTTTGTTTATTCTTTTCACACTCTATGCACTTACTTTTTTCAGATTCTCAGTTAATCATGCTTCCAACAGGGCTGTGGACTCGGTTCGGACTCGGACTCGGTCATTTTTGCCGGACTCTGACTCGGTGCTGATTTTGACCGAGTCCACCGAGTCCGACAATAAAAAAAAAGAGGCAAGACGCCGCTTGCGGTTCTGTTTGCCCGGGTGTCCGCCGATTGCGGTTTTGTTTGCCCAAGTCGCCGCCCGAGTGCGGTGCGATTCGATTCCCCCAAGTCGCCGCCCGAGTGCGGTGCGATTCGGTTCCCCAAGCCGCCGCCCGAGTGCGGTTCTTTGCCCCTAGCCGCCGCCCGAGTGCGGCTCTCTGCCCCTAGCCGCCGCCCGAGTGCGGCTCTCTGCCCCTAGCCGCCGCCCGAGTGCGGCTCTCTGCCCCTAGCCGCCGCCCGAGGGCGGCTCTCTGCCACTAGCCGCCGCCCAAGTGCGGCTCTCTGCCCCTAGCCGCCGCCCGAGTGCGGCTCTCTGGCCCCCCGCCCCCCCGCGTGCCGCCGTGGGGGGTTGGGTTTTTGGGACGTCGGGAGCCGAGATCTATCAATAACTACCATTAAACAATTATCATATATGGTCCAGACAATTATGTCATGAAACCTTAACTTTGGGTGAGGGTGGACTACCTTGAATTATACCGAATTATAGCGAAAAACCGATGTCGTACGGCGTCGTACGGCGTCAGCACTATGTTGTTTTCAATAAAAACATGAAGAACTCACGTTTGCGTCAGTCAATTCTAATTTTTATAAAGGATTATTCTCATTTGATGTCTTTAAATGCATCCGCGTTCTGTCATTGAAGCGAGGTGCATTCAAAGACCAGTCGTACAGACAGAAACGTTTTGTGATCAAATCTTTCATAACGAGAATGATTTGAGTGAATTGATTTGAATGAATAATTGAGAAGAAATTTCAGTTCTGAAGGCTCCTTTTGTCCCAAGCAAAGTGACAGATGGTGGGGAGGGGGGATAAAAATTGTAAAATCAATTCACTCAAATCATTCTCGTTATGAAAGATTTGATCACAAAACGTGTGTGGCTTTTTCTTAAATGAACACGTTTGACATTGCTATCGTGTCAGCTTTTAATTACCGTTTTTTCCTTGTATAATGCACGAAATTTAGCTAATTTATTGTCCTAAAATCTGGGGTGCGCATTATAAATGGGTACAATTTTTTTTTTTTTTTTTTTATTTCTTTTAAATTTTTTTTTTTTTTTTGTTCCTTTCGTCTCTGCTGTTCACTTCAAACACGCTCCATACGACCGCAATGCTCTCGTATCAGACGCTTGCTCAATCACCTGCTCGTTTGCTTTCACAATGTACCCTACACAAATCCAAAACATTTGTTGCGGCTCCGAGTCACGATGAGGGGCAAGTTTTGGTTTCCAAGGGTGTTTTTATTCCTCTTCAACGTCTCTCCCATACAGAGAAGCCTTTTTCACGTCCGCACGCCTTTTTCACATGTGCGCACGGATCGCGGTGGTGCCTTCACGGGCAATCGGAGAAATCAACGCCAACAAAAAAAATACATCCAGCCTAGTTAAGACCATACTCCAAGACTATGTTGGAATAATTTAAGTGAAGCCTTGGCCTGCCAGACCTGTAGGCCTTGTCTTTACGAGTTTATGGCTTTCCTTTTATCTAGGCTCTTTCTCTTTAGTGACAGGGAAGTCTTTTGATCCCTGTCAGCCATATGTGTCCTTCCTGTCCTTATGTTATCTGTGTGTTTTTGTTCCTCTTCAACGTCTCTCCCATACAGAGAAGCCTTTTTCACGTCCGCACGCCTTTTTCACATGTGCGCACGGATCGCGGTGGTGCCTTCACGGGCAATCGGAGAAATCAACGCCAACAAAAAAAATACATCCAGCCTAGTTAAGACCATACCAAAGACTATGTTGGAATAATTTAAGTGAAGCCTTGGCCTGCCAGACCTGTAGGCCTTGTCTTTACGAGTTTATGGCTTTCCTTTTATCTAGGCTCTTTCTCTTTAGTGACAGGGAAGTCTTTTGATCCCTGTCAGCCATATGTGTCCTTCCTGTCCTTATGTTATCTGTGTGTTTTTGTTCCTGTAAGAGGTCTTCACTAACAATGAGCAGAGCTTATTTGCATAGGCAAAATGTTCCTATTTGGTTGAAAGAAACTCCATTCCTTTTAGTTAACTGTAGGTTTGGTTCATAGATTGTTGTTGATCAGAACTGTTTTTCTTTGTTAAGTGTTAAACACAGTTTGAAGTGGTTGCGTACAAGTTATCCCATATTTACTCAAGTGTTTAGGACAAGTCACTCATTGTTATTGAGTGTTAATTTACTAAGTAGATAAAGTCTAGCCAAGGTTTAGTTGCATTGTTCCACAGGAAAAGCGGCAATTCAAGTTATCTGATCACACTCGAGGACGACTCGGCCAACAACTGGAGAAGAACAGATGGACAAACTCTGCGGGGGTCACGGGCCGACAATGAAGTGCTAATTCACACCACACTACATTCCTTAGCTAATCAACGTTGCTACAGACACAATCTTCCCTCCCTTTAGTGTAGCAACGCCTCTGTAACCAGGGCAACCAAAACATTAAATAGAGGAGCACGTGGAGGGAGAACTCAGAATTGATGGAGATTGTAACCGAGTTTCCTCTCTCTATCGTTCTCCTCGCGAGAAAAGACTTAATATTCTGTCTCACTTGTGGTTTGTTTGCTGTTGCTCTTCTCTTAATAGTTATTCAGTCATTGAAATAAACCTGACAGACTATAAAAATGGGACCCATTGCCTCCCTGCGTGTTTGACGATCATTGAGACTTAAAAAAAAAAAAAAATTGGGTGCGAGTGAACCCTCCGCCTGCAGGTGTCTAAAACGATTAACTTGTCTCCGAGTGGTTCTTGCAAAATAAGTTAGAGTGAGCACCACTCTAACAGCTATCGTGTCAGCTTTTAATTATATTGCGCTGTCATGTTAAAGCAAATTAATAAATGCAACAATATTAATTTGCTTTGAAAATACCTGAGTAATAAAATTGATGGATGGATGAATGATGATCACAATTAAGTATAAAGTCTCCTTTGTAATATATACTCCTTGTAGCCTGTACCCAAAAAGAGGAGTTTCTTTGCATCGAGGTTTATGCAAAGAGCTCACGTAATTATATTGTTACGTTTTGGTGAAGTGATTGAGTGTTCCGTCTGTACGACTGGTCTTTGAATGCACCCCGCTTCAATGGCAGAACGCGGATGAATTTAAAGACATCAAATGAGAATAATCCTTTATAATAATTAAAATTGACTGACGCAAACGTGAGTTCTTCATGTTTTTATTGAAAACAACATAGTACTGACGCCGCACAACATGGGTTTTTCGCTTTCCAAATAAGGGGTCGTCACTAATTATTTGTGTTTAGATAAATGTCTGAGCTATAATGGTGTAATTAATGATTAAAACTTGAAAGTATCTGTTTATTGTATTCGTTTATATGTTTAATAAAGACAAAGCCATCACAAATCAGTTGTAATTATTTAGATTTTGATCTAAATTAGCGTTGAATAAAGACTAAGCAGTCACATGAATTAACAGAAAAAATGGACAGCCGGATTTGGACTCGGACTCATGGTCAAGAGGCCGGACTCGGACTCGGTGGAAAAATCCGACCGAGTATATATATATATATATATATATATATATATATATATAATAGTGGGATATATATATATATATCAAAGTGGGAAGCACCCCCTAAGGTGGCAGAGAACGGGCGAGCCAAGATCCTGTGGGACTTCCAGATCCAGACTGACAAGATGGTGATGGCGAACCAACCGGACATTGTGGTGGTGGACAAACAGCAGAAGAAGGCCGTTGTAGTGGATATAGCAATACCAAGCGATGGCAACATCAGGAAAAAAGAACTTGAGAAGCTAGAGAAATACCAGGGCCTCAAAGAAGAGCTTGAGAAGGCCTGGAAAGTGAAGGCCTCGGTGGTGGCCGTGGTCATTGGGGCACTTGGGGCACTGACCCCCAAACTGGAGGAGTGGCTACAGCAGATTCCAGGAACAACATCAGACATCTCAGTCCAGAAGAGTGCAATGCTAGGAACAGCCCAAATACTGCGCAGAACCCTCAAGCTCCCAGGCCTCTGGTAGAGGACCCGAGCTTGGAGTGGGAGACCACCCGCGGAGGGTGAGAGGGGAAAATTATTATTATTATATATATCGCCAGACAAGTACAGTGAACTGCAGCAGTTTTGCTGAATACACAGTAAACAGCCCCCACCATCGCATTTATAGAGCTAAAAAGCTGATCAAAACAATATGCATCACCGCATGCACTCGCTTCTTTCTTTTAAACTAAATAAAGTTTATAACCAGTAAAAATGAGTGGGGTTGCTGGACCAAGTAAGAAGCAAAACCGAGTCACTTTAATCCCATATCTTGATTGACATACGGGTATGCCTATCGCGATACAAGCACAGTGAACCCCCACCGCAGCACATAACGCAAGCCCGCCATCAAAGCTACCGTTTTTTTCCGTGTATAGTGCGCAAAATTTAACTAATTTATTGTCCTAAAATCTGGGGTGCGCATTATGCATGGGTACAAATGTATCTCACAAAAGCAACAAGCTGTACATTTCTTCTGACATCTGTGGATTCTGAAAGAGTCGCCAAGTTTTCCCACAACTTGTTTGACAATGTCTGCACCCATTCTGTCTATTCTGCGGAAAACAGTGTCATTAGACAAAGGCACAGTTTTTAATGTATCCGCAGATTTTTTGTCGAGCATAGTTTTGGCCAATACAACAGCGGTGGGGAGCAGCAGCTCTTCAGCTATGGTTAACGGTATTTTTGGCTTTAGCTACGGGCAAAGAAACCGCATAAGAAGCCTTCAGGGCTTTGGCTGATATAGTGGAGGCTTTTCGCAGTGTGTCTTGGGATGACTTGAAGTCCGAAAGTTTCCTCCTGAAGAACTCCGGTGGCTTACCAACATGGCATCCGTGTTTTGTGGTGAGATGCCGCTGGAGATTCATGCTAACGTTGGCTAATTTCTCCCCGCAAAAAAAGCACAGCGCTTTGGGTGGATTACAACTTGTGGACGTAAATCCCATCAAACAATAGTCTTCCATGTACTGTCGGTACTTTGTCGGCTCTGGTTTTGCCTTCTGTTTTACTTGTTTCTCTGTGTTTTCAACAGCAGCATTGCTGCTATGCTTTAGCCACATCTCCTTTTTACAGCGCGTCATCAAGGCAACCGCAGGTGACTGCTATTGGTTTGTGGAGAGTCCGTTTATTAAGGATTAAAATTGAATACTGAATATAAAACATACATTTGTATTTCATCAAACTTTTTATAACTAATTCTCAAGACAATCAAGCTTACTGTTTGTTTGTTTTTTAATACCGGTATATATTTTTGTAAAATCTCATGTACCCCCTGGAGTACCTCCACGTACCCCCAGGGGTACGCGTACCCCCATTTGAGAACCACTGATCTAGTGGATGCATACCGCAACCCTAGTCAACCTCAGTTTGATCCAGTAGTACTATTTTATTCGCCTTTTAATCCAGTGTGCACTATATATGAAATAATTTCGAAAATAAAACATTCAATTAAGGTGCGCCTTATAATCCAGTGCATTTTATAGTGCACAAAATACTGCATACAATTGTTAATCCATGACTGCAATCTTTAAGATTAGTTAAACACAAACATTTGTACTTGAGTGCAAAAAACAAATCATCATTGCAATGCAAAGTATTTCTGACAACAAGACTTCATTGTTTGGCATCAGACAATGGTTGTTATACGCGCAGGCGACTCAGGCCCTGCAGTGACAAATTTCTCGTGTCTCCTTTACTAAGGTCGGGTGACTGACACAGTCATGGAAACCAGTGTAGTTGATGCAGCACACTCGTGTTTTATCTTCACATCTGAAGTGTACCGCAACAGTCTGTTCAGAAGCGGACCGAGACCACCTTAAACAGTGGGTCAAAGAAAAATATTTTGCTAACAAAACACTTACATGTCATATAGTATATTAAGATATATTTACTCACTGTCACTAATAAATATGTACTTTATATTATTTTATTTGGTCTTAGTTGAAAGACTCATAAATATGGTACAGTGAACAAACCTGCAGTTGTAATGTGAAAATAAAGAGCAAGCAGACACCACTATCAAAGAGAAGTCATATTTGCGAAATTTAACTTTTCAGAACAGGGGCACAGTTGCTAATAAATACTTTCGATTGTTTTATTTGGTCACGATTGAAAGAGACATGAATATGGTACGGTGAACAAACCTGCAATTGTAATGTGAAAATAAAGAGCAAGCAGACACCACTATCAAAGAGAACACATGTTTGCAGATTTTTAGTTTTCAGAACAGGGGCGCTGAGTACAGCTCATAATTTGCAGGATAATGTGTCACAGTAAGTGTGAATGTGTTGGAGAATGTATTTTTGTGGCTGCTATTGCCCTTCCTGTCACCCTTCTGGACATGTGACATCCCCTTGCCTTGTGATTTGTATGTCAGTCTTAACATGGCAATGAAAATTCTGCTGCAGGCATATATGCATATATAAATGTTAATTTAAAACCATTCGCCTCCTTTCTCTTTCACACATTTGCTGTCTGTCCTGTCTATTACAGTTTGATTTGGCTCTTTGACATCCACCAAGAAGAATATGGAAAAGATCACATCACTTTGGACATGGAAAAACTGATATGCTACACTTGAAATCACCACAGGGAGATGAAGAAAGAAGACAATTTCTCAATGTACCAATTGAAAAACTTGAAATGGAAGCAATCATAAGAACTTTTGACATCTTTTTTTCCCTCTTTCATGTTCAAAATATCTGGTTCTGTGGCTCATCAGGACTGTGAGACTCAGAGGAAAATGACAGGCTTCATAAGAAGAGGACAGGCTGTCAATCAATGCTGATTTCAGTTGAGTTGGGATATATATTTTCTTGTCTTTTAAATTGAACAAAGAAAAACAAAGACAAAAAAGCCAATGTTTGTCTCTCTGAAACAGAGGACTGTGACCAGTGAAAACACATTGCATCAATAAATCATACAGTATTACCAAGTGGAAAATGCGAAGGCACAGTTTTAGATACTGCATTTGCATTTTAAGACTGCGAGGGCATGGACCACAAATCGTACTGCCTTGAACGGAAATAGTATTATTTTTGTTCTTCTTACCATTTTCTGTAAAGGTATATTCCCCCGTCCATTTTGTATACCACTTCTACTCACAAGGGTCATTGTGTGAGCTAGAGCCTATACCAATGGTGGGCAAACTACGGCCCGCGGGCCACATCGGGCCCACGGGACCGTTTAATCCGGCCCGCCAACCCTGAATAAATTGTATTATTAATTTTTTTTTGGGGTCATATTGCCTGAAATGACTGCATTTCCCCAGTAGATGGGGAACCGCTCGGCTGCGCATTTACTACCGGAAGCCGTGTCAGAAGGCTCGATGCACACTCACAAGTGCGTGTACGTACTCAGTAGTTCGGACATGGCGCACTCGCGCTCTATTTGTATCAGTCCCGAAATTAGAGCGTGGGCTGTGACGACAGCATTCTTGTAATTCGCGCGCTGAGCTTTCAGATACCGTTTTACGCTAAAGCCACCCACAAACCTTCCCCTGGAATCCTTCTATTAAAATGAGTCGTCCAAGGAAAAGCAAGGTGGACACAGTGCCGAGTGTTTAAAAAAGAGTGGCCAATTTGGCTCGACGTACGCGACGTGACGTTCAGCCACATGAACATCAACATCAACCCGTCACAGATCGAGGTAAACGGACCAACACCTCGGATCTCTCCTAAGAATTGCTACAACAAGTTTTACTCCAGACTATGACGCACTAGCAAAAAAGGGAGACCAACAACACTGTTCCCACTGAAAATAAAGGGGAGGCTCTAAAATTTGTTGTAAAAAAATGCATTTTGAATATGATTTGTACACATAGCAGGGATTGAAACTAGCGACCATTCTCATTTTCAAACAATGCAGGATGCTCAAGGACATTGATGCACCACCTGCTTGCGACTAATCTTAACCTGTAAAGTTCTTAAGGCTTACTTTAAGGAAGTGTTTCCCGTTTCCTCACCTCTGTTACCAGGTGTTTGTGAGTTAAAACTCTGCTCTGATTTTCAGATACCCTTCACCGTGTTGCCGTTTTGATTACTTTATTTGGATGTATGCTTTCACCGATTCTTCAAGATGATAAATTTGGTCAGAATGTTTGCCGTTTGATGTGATCTCATAAACATCTTTCATTAATCTGACCTGCAGGCACTGAAGTGATGGAGACTGTTATTCATAATAACAGTGTCGTATTTTATGAGAATCACCGATAGCAGTTTTGTAGCGATTTTTTTTTATTTAATGCTGTTAATAAATGCATTTGTTTTCAAAAAACTTGTTTGGAATATCCATGCTTGACTACCTAATAAAGGCCAAAACCTTTTATGCAATGACCTTTACAGGTCGCTTATATTACTTCACACAAACACTACGACCATCTGCTCCTGGTTCGGTCCTCCGGTCCAAATTTAGAACCCAGTTCGGCCCGCGAGTCAAAAAGTTTGCCCACCCTTGGCCTATACTATTGAAGTTTGGAGGAGAGGCAGGGTGACCAGCTCAGTGGCCTAGTGGTTAGTGTCCGCCCTGAGACTGGATGGTTGTGGGTTCAAACCGCGGCCGGGTCATACCAAAGACTGTAAAAATGGGACCCATTGCCTCCCTGCTTGGCACTCAGCATTAAGGGTTGGAATTGGGGGTTAGAAGGAGTGGAGCACTTTACAAGCCCTAGGCTTCGTCTCCCTCCTTGCACATATATTATTGATATAATAATATGTGCTAAACAATAAACTAAACTAAACTAAACTACATCCTGAACTTGTCATCTTAACTGGCCATTCACAGAGTACAAATAGGCAAATAGCTATTCACAGTCAATGGATGGAATAAAGACCCAATTGAATTAACATTTTGCCGTCCCGTCCGTTTGTCTTTTTCTGTCGCTGTTAAGTCACAAGCGCTACAGGTGCGTTAATAGCATAACGATCGAGCCAAATGTAGTAGTTGACAACATCTGAAGAAGTTAACAAATGCGAAGCTTTATAATCAAATTACCGTTTTTTTCCGTGTATAGTGCGCCCCCATGTATAGTACGCACCCCTAAAAATGGCATGCTGATGCTGGAAAAAAGCTTGTACCCATGTATAATACGCACCCAATTTTTATGATTCTTTTTTTATTTTTTATTTATTTATTTATTTATTTTTTAAAGTCCCAATGATCGTCACACACGCAGGGAGGCAATGGGTCCCATTTTTATAGTCTTTGGTATGGTCTTAACGAGGCTGGATGTAATTTTTTTTGTTGGCGTTGATTTCTCCGACTGCCCGTAAACGCACCACCGCGCTCCGTGCGCACGGGACAGCAAACGAGCAGGTGATCGAGCAAGCGTCTGATACGAGAGCATTGCGGTCGCATGGAGCGTGTTTGAAGTGAACAGCAGAGAAGAAAGGAACAAGGCAAAGTGTTGTGAAATAAAATATTACCTGTAATACGGATTTAGGTAGAGAACTGAACTCTCGCTCTTTATATAGCTGACGTGTCTTGCGCATCCGTTCTGCGCATCTGTAATGGCGGCCTCCGTATGATATCCGGTTTGCGTGTGTGCGAGAGCGAGAGAGAGCGAGAGAGAGAGTGCGAGAGAGAACGCTCAACCGTAGCGCGCCGCCGACCGCCCAACAGCACCGCGCTGGTCGCATTAGTGTGACGGAGCCGTCGCTGAAATTTAGAAGATATTTTTAAAGTCCTGATGTACTTTCTAAAATTTAAGTGGACCTCAGTGGCACTGCGCAGGGGGCTTAATTTGGTGCGGTCGCGCAACCGCAGCGCGCCGGGCGCTCACTGTCGCATTGCTTAAAGAGCGCCTTTGTGTTTTAGGATGAACAGCAGAGACCAAAGGAACAAGGCAAACTGTTGTGAAATAAAATATTACCTGTAATATGCATTTTGTTATTTGCTGATTGAAACTGCTAATTAAACTGTGAATTGAAACTAATAGGAAGAAAACAACTCTCGCTCTTTATATAGCTGACGTGTCTTGCGCATCCGTTCTGTGCATTTTATTTCACAACACTTTGCCTTTCTTCTCTGCTGTTCACTTCAAACACGCTCCATGCGACCGCAATGCTCTCGTATCAGACGCTTGCTCGATCACCTGCTCGTTTGCTGTCCCGTGCGCGCACGGAGCGCGGTGGTGCGTTTATGGGCAGTCGGAGAAATCAACGCCAACAAAAAAAATTACATCCAGCCTAGTTAAGACCATACCAAAGACTATAAAAATGGGACCCATTGCCTCCCTACGTGTGTGACGATCATTGGGACTTAAAAACAAACAAACAAAAAAAATTAAAAAAAAAAAAAATTACAATTTTTTTGTACCCATGTATAATGCGCACCCCAGATTTTAGGACAATAAATTAGTTAAATTTTGCGCACTATACACGGAAAAAAACGGTATGTCAAGTCAAGTTTATTTATACAGTAAAGCCCTTAATCACAGACAAGTCTCAAAGCACTTCAAATAGGCAAAATTGACAATTATTCTCAACATTCCCTGATCTTAACTCCCAGGGGGGTAAGGAAAAACTCAAGGACAGAGAACACAAACTGCAGCCGAATTGGCTAACACAGATTAATTAAAGGCCATAGCAAAATAAATTGTTTTTAATCGCATCTTAAATGTTTCCACTGAGGTAGTACCGTATTTTACTATAAGTTGCTCAGGAGTACAAGTCGCACCAGTCATAAAAGGCATAATAAAGAAGAAAAACTGAAAATTTGTCTAATGTAATATATTAAGAGTAATTCAGATAACTATAGCATAAATAACAAGTTTACCAAACCATCCATGTCACTCCAAATTCCTAAAACCAATGAAATCTTCATCCTCTGTGTCAATTGTAAACAACTCCACTATTTCTGGAGGTAGAAGATGCAACGCTTCCTCTTCTACGTGGCTTATGTCAGACTCATCGTCAGTTGCAGTTCCAATTATTCCACAGGCCGAGAGGGCTCTCATGTGGTTTAGTGTAAAACTAACAGGTGAAATGATTTTATCATGTGTTAATAGTTTCACACATAAGTCGCTTCTGAAGATAAGTCACACCTCTGGCCAAACTGAAAAAAACTGCAACATATAGTCCAGAAAATACGTTAGTTCTGTTAGTCTATCCAAAACTTGTACCTGTCCAAGACCAGGAAACGTGCAAGTAACATCTCTACAGACCCTTCTCACCCAGGTCACAGTCTGTTGGAACTACTCCCCTCCGGACGGCGTTACAGAGCGCTGTATGCCAAAACCAGCAGACACAGACACAGCTTCTTTCCGCAGCTTGTCGCTCTGATGAACTCACACCACTCATAGAGTCTCAAAGACATCACTGGGCAATAATATCCTGTTATTGCCACTTAAATGTTGTTAGTCACCTGAATGTTGTTAGTCACTTAAATGTTGTACAGAGGTTAAGATCAACCGGAGTCAAATTACTTATTTGGCACGCACAAACTTGGCCAATAAATCTGATTCTGACTCTGATCTATTGGTAAGGAATTCCAAAGCTCTGGAGCCCGAATAGAGAATGCTCTAGACCAGGGGTGGGCAAACTTTTTGACTCGCGGGCCGAACTGGGTTCTAAATTTGGACCGGAGGGCCAAACCAGGAGCAGATGGACGTAGTGTTTGTGTGAAGTAATATAAGCGACCTGTAAAGGTCATTGCATAAAATATTTTGGCCTTTAGTAAGTAGTAAAGCATGGATATTCCAAACAAGTTTTTTGAAAACAAATGCATTTATTAACAGGATTAAAAAAAAAAAAAAACACTAAAAAACAAATGCATTTAATAACAGCTTTAAAAAAAAACCCACTAAAAAACTGCTATCAGTGATTCTCATAAAATATGACACTGTTATTATGAATAACAGTCTCCATCACTTCAGTGCCTGCAGGTCAGATTAAGGAAAGATGTTTATTTTATGAGATTACATCAAACGGCAAACATTCTGACCCATTTTATCATCTTGAAGAATCGGTGAAAGCATACATCCAAATAAAGTAATCAAAACGGCAACACGGTGAGGGGTATCTGAAAATCAGAGCAGAATTTTAACTCACAAACACCTGGTAACAGAGGTGAGGAAACGGGAAACACTTCCTTAAAATAAGTCTTAAGAACTTTACAGGTTAAGATTAGTCGCAAACAGGTGGTGCATCAATGTCCTTGAGCATCCTGCCTTGTTTGAAAATTAGAATGATCACTAGTTTCAATCCCTGCTATGTGTACAAATTATATTCAAAATGCATTTTTTTACAACAAACTTGAGAGCCTCCCCTACATTTTCAGAGGGAACAGTGTTGTTAGTCTCCCTTTTTTGTTAGTGCGTCATAGTCTGGAGTAAAATTTGTTGTGGCAATTCTTAGGAGAGATCCGAGGTGTTGGTCCGTTTACCTCGATCTGTGACGGGTTAATGTTGACGTTCATGTGGTTGAACATCACATCGCGTACGTCGAGCAAAATTGGCCACTCTTTTTTAAACACTCGGCACTGTGTCCACCTTGCTTTTCTTTGGGCGACTGGTTTTAATAGAAGGATTCCAGGGGAAGGTTTGTGGGTGGCTTTAGCGTAAAACTGTATCTGAAAGCTCAGCGTGCGCATTACAAGAATGCTGTCGTCACAGCCCAGTTACGTACACGCACTTGTGAGTGTGCACCGAGCTTTCTGACACGGCTTCCGGTAGTAAATGCGCAGGCGAGCGGTTCCCCATCTACTGGGGAAACGCAGCCATTGCAGGCAAAATTTCCCCAAAAAATGTTTAATAATACAATTTATTCAGGGTTGGCGGGCCGGATTAAACGGTCCTGTGGGCTGGATGTGGCCCGCGGGCCGTAGTTTGCCCACCCCTGCTCTAGACCCTGCAGACTTGTTTTGGGCCCTCGGGGTCACTAAAAGACCAGTGTTGTGCAAATGAAGGTTTCAGGACGGAACAAAAGGTACAACTAGGTCGACGAGATAGGAAGGCGCTAAACCAGGGGTCGAGAATCTTTTTCACTAAGAGAGCCATGAAAGCAAAAAATTTGGAAATTTATTTCAGTGAGAGCCATATAATATATTTTAAAAGTGAATTCAACTAAATGGCAGTATAATAAGCCTCTGAATTTATTCTTTTAAATAATGTTGTTATAACACTCACCATTAATGCGACTTCTGGCGATCATAAACAGTTCTTGCCGACAGAGGCATGTCTTGTATCCGTTTGATTATCTTGTCTTTGTTCGGAAGATCATCAAAAAGTTCATTGGCTACATCCAGCATGAACATTTTAGCATACTCGCCATCTGTGAATGGTTTTCCGTTCCTCACTATTGCTAAAGAACCAGCAAAGCTAGCCGAATTATAGTCACCTTGCCGGGTCCATACGCGGAGTTGCTGCTGGCTAGCTTGCACCCTGCTCAGTGTCATGCTGTCGGGTTTTGTAGATTGTTTTGTTTTGTCCTGTCCTTCGTGTTATCACTTCCTGTTTTATTTTGTACACGACCTCTGCATTTCCTCTGCACTCCCGTCCACTTGACCTCCCTGTTTTGATAACTACGTGCACCTGTGTCGTCCGCCCTGATTGTCTGCACCTGTGTCCTCCCCCCTCCGTGTGTGTATTTAGCCTGCGTCTTTCCCTCGTCTTGTGCCAGTGTGTCTTGCTAGCCATGACCACCAGCGACTCCATAGCCACAGCTATTTCCCGTGCTTTGCCCGTGCGAGTTTGCCTTCGTTTTTCCCTCAGTGTGAGGCGCCTTTTGTTTGCTGTTCTCAGCCCTTTTTTCCCTCGTGTTGAGGCGCTTTTGTTTATGCCCTTTTTCCCTCGTGTTGAGGCGCTTTTGTTTATCCCCTTTTTTCCTCGTGTTGAGGCACTTTTGTTTTTACTCCCTTTTTCCCTCATCGTGAGGCGCTTTTGGTTCTCGGAGCTGTCGTCCGCAAAGGAAATAAACTCCTTGAACTTTTGAACTCTGCATTCGAGTCCTCTCCCTGCTCTGAGCCTGACACTCAGAAGCTCTTGGCACGCTTTCTTTCTGCTGTCTCCCGCAGGGTATTTTGATGCAAAGAAAGCGTGGCGCGTGTCGAAGTGCCGCTTTACATTCGACCATTTCAACGATGTAATTTTGTCATTGCAAATTAGACACACCGCTGAACCCGCTCCTCCACAAAGGCGAATTCTTCGGTCCATTCGTCCTGAAATGTACGATACTCGTCGTCTTTTTTTCTTTTCGCCATCTTCTTCGTTGAAGGGTTAGCTTTGAGCTAATGACCGAGCAAACGCAGTCTCAGACTGATTCAAAAGGGGGCGTTTACTGTTTTACCCAGCAACGGCAAACGTAGGCCAGTATCATCCAATTAAAATAATGAACAATTGCTCCTGCAGCCCTGAACAGGCCATGCGCAGTGAAAAATCGATGGATGGATTAAAACAAGTGAGAATATTTTGTTTTATCTGCGAGCCATATGCAATCATCAAAAGAGCCACATCTGGCTCGCGAGCCATAGGTTCCCGACCCCTGCGCTAAGGCATGCGGTATTTTACAGGTTAGTAAGAGAACCTTGAAGTCGCATCTTAGAGGGAACGGGAGCCAATGCAAGTTGGCTACTGTCGGGGTAATATGATCAAACTTTCTCGTCCTTGTGAGCAGTCTCGCCGTAGACTTTTAATACTGGATTTAGGAAGACCAGAGAACAATACATTACAGTAATCAAGGCGTGACGTAACAAACGCATGTATAATCATTTCTACATCATGAGTTGAAAGCATCGGCCGAATCTAAGCGATTTTACAGAGGTAAAAAGTTGCAGTTCTAATTACCGTAATTTCCGGACTATAACCCGCAAATCTTTGCTTAAGTTTTGAACCCTGCGGCTTGTCGTCCGGTGCGGCTTAGCTATGGATTTTTTGTGATGACTTGATCACTTTTATACACTTGTAAAAAGGCTGTGGACTGCTGTTGTGCGGTACTGCTTCGCTGGGCGAAGGGATATGTGACATGGTCACTGGGGAGAAGAGTGGTGTGAGGCCCACCATCACAGGTTTGAATGATTACAGACCTGTCACCCTGGTGGTCATGAAATCCTTTGAGAGGTTGGTATCGAACCACCTGAAGGACATTACGGGCCCCCTGCTCGACCCCCTGAAGTTTGCCTACTGGGCAAACAGGTCGGTGGATGTTGCGGTCAACATGGGACTGCACTACATCCTGCAACACCTCGACACCCCAGGGACGTATGCCAGGATCTTGTTTGTGGACTTCAGCTCGGCGTTCAACACCATCGCTCCTGACATCCTCCACCAGAAGCTCATCCAGCTCGCGGTGCCTGCCTCCACCTGTCAGTGGATCACCAGCTTCCGGACCAACAGGAGACAGCATGTGAGGCTGGGGACCATCACATCAGACACCCGGACCACCAACACTGACGCTCACCAAGGGACGCTGCGTCCTCTCCCCACTGCTCTTCTCTCTCTACACTAATGATCGCTACTCAGGCAACTCTTCTGAGAAGCTCCTGAAGTATGCGGACGACACCACTCTCATCGGACTGATCCGGGACGGTGACGAGACTGTGTACAGACAGGAGGTGGAGCGGCTGGTCCACTGGTGCAGCCAAAACCACCTGGATCTGAACCCGCTCAAGACCGTGGAGATGACAGTGGACTTCAGTAGAGACCCTTGACCACTTCCACCTCTCGCTATCCTCACTAATGCCATTCCCTCCACAAACACCTTCAAGTTCCTGAGATCCACAATCTCTCGGGAACTGAAATGGACCGGCCACATAGACTCTGCCCGAAAGACCCAGCAGAGGCTGTACTTTCTGAGACAGCTCAGGAAGTTCAACTTGCCACAAGAGCTGTTGAAGACCTTTTATACTGCCATCATCCAGCCTATCCTCTGCACCGCCATCACTGTCTGGTTTGGATCGGAGACCAAACAAGACAAGCATATACTGCAACAGACAATCAGGACTGCAGAAAAGATAATCGGGACCAACCTCCCATCTATCCAAGATCTAACCTGTCCAGGACCAGGAAATGTGCAAGTCATTTTTCACATGTCCTGAGTGTTGTTAGTCACCTAAATGTTGAACAGAGGCTGCGATGTACCGAAGTCAAATTTCTTGTTTGGCACGCTCAAACATGGCGAATAAAAACTCTTGAATCTTGAAGTAACATCTCTACAGACCCAGGTCACAGTCTGTTCGAACTACTTCCCGCCGGACGGCGTTAAAGACTGCTGTACGCCAAAACCAGCAGACACAGAGACAGCTTCTTCCTCCAGGCTGTCGCTCTGATGAACTCACACCACTCAGAGTCTCAGAGTCATTGCTGTGCAATAACATCCTGCTCTCGACGCTTTATCTTTGAATTGTCTATATTACAATATCAATATGAAATCTATGAATTAGTGAATCATTATTAACATATTTATTACACATGAACACATGGACTACAGCCACAATAGGGCGACAGGAGAGTGACTAACGTTAGCCATGAAACTCAATGCTAACCGACATGACGTTGGCTTTCCCATCAGTGTCACGCACCGGTGTCGTCCAGCCACGCCCTCTTGTCACCACGATCGCTGTCACGTGTCGCGACCTGATTGGGAGCGCTATATTAGCGCGACCAACGCGACAATGCTTGTTAGCTTGTCTCGTGATGTCTGCGTGCACACCGGTCCTTTCCACAGCTGCTCTACTTGGGGATCACCCGTCTGCCACGTCCAGTTCTCGCCAGTGCAAAGCCCAGCCGACAGCTCCTTCACCGGCTTTCCATCCGGCTAACCACCCCCGACGAGCGCAGCTTCGCCCGATCGCCGCTTCAGCTCTCCAGCGTTCCCCTCTCCCTCCACAATAAAGACTGCTTCACTTGCACTTTGGCTGTACTGTCCGATCTCTCACAAGCAGATCGTCTAACATCACAGAAAACTATACTAATAATAATAATTTTAGAACTCAAAGGATGTATTTCGATACATAATAACTTATACAAAGGTACATACCAACGATGCCTTGTATAACACAAAATGTAGTTAGTAGTTTTGCCGAACTGCAGGAGAGAATAGAACAAACAGCGTTCACTTTCAACACCGTACTATTATGCGCTTACTTCCTGATTCTAGTCACGTGACCTACTATCGTAACACTGATCACAGACTAGTGATGTGCATTCCAGTAACCCTAACCCTAACAACACACACACACACCACACACACACACACTCACACACACAGTGATACGTTTTTTGTTGTTGTTTTTTTTACATCCAGTGGAAACAACCCATACACATCAAACAATACAACTACACAATCCCCCCAAATTATTATATATAATAATAATTGGCTCGGGTAATTAACACATTTCTTTCTATAATAAAACACTTACACACTGATCCGTTGGCAACAGTCTCTCACCCGGCCGTGAACGGGAAATTTTGTCACTGACTCGTTCATGAACGGGAAATCACGTCACTGACTCGTTCATGGACGGGAAATTACGTCACCGACTCGTAAAGTCCCTCCTCCATCTATCGCTGGCTAGCGCTGCTGACTGGTCGTTCGCGAAGATTCACGAGTGAGTGACAGACAGCGTTGCCGCTATGCCATTGCCAGCCGACACACTTTATGCCGATTGATGTTTTAATTTTGTTTTTGGTGGCTTGTAGTTGATGGTGTTATTATATATCGAATGTGTTTGTGTTTGAATAAAAGGTTGAAAAAAAAACGTTATGCCGACATTTGTTAATTTTGGGGTCACCAACTCATATAACAACGTAAAACACATATGTATACATATTGTCATACAAAGCAGTTAACCAAATATCAGATTTTTATGTTTTGATTGTCGAATATAAAAACAAGGAATAAAACACTAGACAAGTTATAACTTAAATGTTTATTAAAATAACAATAATAATAATAATAATAATAATAATAATAATAATAATAATAATAATTAAAGTACATCTCAAACCAGCAATCTAATGTGAAACTGCAGTCGATAGATTTGGATAAAAATATTTTGGCATATATATGCATACGTGTTATTTAAAACTTACTATAAGTAAATCGTAAATCTACATTCTGGTTTACATAGTTGACGCCAGGAGACGCAACACGTCCACTGACTGATCCGTTGATGCGCAGGAAGGCAGTTCACTCATTGACTCGTTCGCTAACGGGAAAGCCAGGATTCGTTCCCTCACTGATCCATTCTCGCGGTGAACTGGAAATGCGAATCATTCAGTGAGTTAGGGATCGGCGGATCGATACCAAAATATCGATATATCGATCCAGGCTGCTCATTTTTGAGTATCGATCTCCCTAGCTAAAATATCGATACTTACAATTATTTAATTATATTTTTCCTCATTTTTTTCTGCTCCAATTTGACGACTTGCACTCATGCTAGCACTACTTTTCCTTCCGCCTGCTGCACCGGCGTGTCCTACTCTGTTCTGCTCCCGCCCCCTTTTCTCACAAGCCAAGCCCTCCTCCTCCGCCTCCCGTTCCAATCCAAACACAAACAAGCATGGCCACAGCGGCGGCCCAGTCCGAACGTAAGAGAGGTCTGGTTTGGAGGTATTATATTTTAGTTAATAACAACGAGGCAAGATGTGAAATATGTCACAAAACGATTAAATATTGTGGCAACACCACAAACTTAACAAAACATTTAATTAAAATTCACCCCACGGTTCATGAAGAGCTGCAGTTGAAACGTGCCGCAGACACTAAGGCAGCGACGGAAAACCCTGCAGCCACACCGAGGCTAAGGTACCAAAGTACCTTAGAAGCAGCGTTTCAGAAAGGCAAGACATATCCAGGTATCAGGTGCTAACCAAAAATTGTAAGCATTTGTGGTTGATGTGCTATTTGAAGCAATAATTACTGCGCTTTAGTCAGTCATTTATAAATAAAGTTTTCCCCTTTTCAATTTGTGGTCGAACGCCATACGTTTTATTTGTAACTCCACTTCCTATAAACAACACTAAAGTATTACAATATTAAATGTAAGTATCCAGTGGCTTTACAAATTGATAGTTTTGCTGCTCATGACGATTAAGCCCTGCATCTCTGTTGGTACCATGTCTCTTTTTACAATATACTAAAAGACAAAACTTTTTCCCAACAACAGAGAGAGAGAGAAAAAAGAAAAGAAAAGCTCCTTTTAATTAAAAATATACTATTAATATGCATCTTCCACTAATGTTTTTCTAAAAAGGTTAATAATTCATGTACATGACGTAATACTTTTTTCTACAAAATTCAATAGATGACTCTCCAAGAGCAAGAATGCCACTGCATTTAAACTGTTTTTTTGGCGGGAAATTACACTTCCGGTATCGATATCGGGTATTTTTGGGCAGGAAATACTTGGTATCGGATCGAATCCAAAATCATTGGTATCGCCCATCCCTACAGTGAGTGATTCACTCACTGAGTGATTCGTTCACTCACAGATTTGTTCGTTGGTGAACGGGAAATGCAATTCACGACTCGTTCATGACCGGGAAGTTACGTCACTGACTCGTAAAGTCCCTCCTCCATCTCACTGGCGCTGTGGATTGGTCTGCACGAGTGAGTGACACACAGCATTGCTGCTAAAACCATTTACTGCCGACACACGTTATGCCGACATTGATGTTTTAATTTTGTATTTGTTGGCTTGTAGTTGATGATGTTATTATACCGAATGCGTTTGTGTTTTAATAAAAGGCTGGAAAAAAAACCCGTTATTCCAACATTTGTTATTCTGAGGGGCACCAACTCATAAACAACGTAAAACACATACATATCATATAAAGAGCTGTTAACCAAATGTCTGATTTTTGTTTTAGTAGGCGAGTATAAAAACAAGGAATAAAAAACTAGATAAGTTTTAACATAAATGTTTATTGTCATGTCTCGTCCCCAGTTTTGTTAGGTGTCTAGGTTGCCATGGTTTCTGTTCGCGTTCTGTCATGTCTCGTCCCCAGTTTTGCTATGTGTCTAGGTTGCCATAGTTTCTGTTCGCGTCGCCCCTCCCTTCATGTGTCACCTCAATCAATGTAACCGCGGTCACCTGCCTCGTGTTTTGTATTTAAGTCCTGTCTGCCCCTCGCTCACTGTCGGAGCATTGCATGCATTTGCTGCTGTCACGGTAATGCCACCCTGTCTGTTTTGTCTCACGTCTCTGTTCGGTTCCCGTTGTTGATTTTGTCAGTAAGTTATGTTAGTTTGCCAAGTATGTCTTTTTGAGTTTATCAATAAACACTGGTCCAAGCTGCACTTGGTCGCCCTGCTCCATTTCTCCACTCCATCCGTGACATTTATTAATAATAATCATAATAATAATAACAAATTCACGACTCGTTTGTAAACGGGAAGTTACGTCACTGACTCGTAAAGTCCGTCCTCCATCTAACGCTCGCTGGCGCTGTTGATTGGTCTTCACGAGTGAGTTAGTGAGTAGTGAGTGAGTGAGTGACAGACAGCATTGCTGCTATGCTATTGCCAGCCGACACACGTTATGCCGACATTGATATTTTAATTTTGTATTTGTTGGCTCGTAGTTGATGGTGTTATTATACTGAATGTGTTTATGTTTGTGTTTGAATAAAAGGTTGGAAAAAAAAAGATGCCGACATTTGTTAATTTTGGGGACACCAACTCATATAACAACGTAAAAGACATATACATATTGTCATATAAAGCAGTTAACCAAATGTCAGATTTTTATGTTTTGAATGGCGAATATAAAAACAAGGAATAAAACACCAGACAAGTTATAACATAAATGTTTATAATAATAATAATAATAAAAGTACATTTCAAACCAGCAATCTAATGTGGAACTGCAGTCGATATATTGGATAACAACATTTAGGCATATATATGCTGTCAAGGAACTGGGTGGAAATGAAGCAGGGCGACCAAGTGCAGCTTGGACCAGGGTTTATTGGAGAACTCAAAAGGCAAACTGACACGACTTAACAAAACAATAACTTGAGTGACTGACCGGGACATGAAACAGACAGAAGAAGACAGCGGGACATGACGACAGCAACAGGAACCAAAAAGACATCGTGACAATAACACACAACACACAATGCTCCGACAGGGAGTGACACACAGACAGGACTTAAATACAAGACAGGTAACAAGAGGCAAGTGAGAACGATCACACTAATCATGGGCACACAGGAGGGGAGGGGCAAACACACAGACAGAAACCACGGACATGATCGGGGACGAGTCGTGACATATGCATACACGTTATTTAAAACCTACTATAAGTAAATCGTAAATCTACATTCTGGCTTCCATAGTTCACGCCAGGAGACGCAACATATTCACTGACTGATCTGTTGATGCACAAGAAGGCATTTCACTCATTGACTCGTTCGCGAACGGGAAAGCCAGGATTTGTTCCGTCACTGATCCGTTCTTGCGGTAAACTGGAAATGCGAATCACTCAGTAAGTGATTCACTCACTGAGTGATTCGTTCACTCTCGGATTCGTTCGTTGGTGAACGGGAAATGCAATTCACGACTCGTTCGTGAACGGGAAGTTACGTCATTTTCTTCTTCGTTTTGTTTTACAGCTTCAATGGGCATTACTGACACCTACTGGTTGAAGTTATATATGAAAGGAAAAAAACTCTCGTTCACTGAAAAGATTCGTTCTTTTTGAATGAATAGTTCACTCACGAGCCAACACTATCACAGACTACAAAGACATGACAGGATGTTTGAGAGTAATTGTCATTTTACACACGTCCTGAATGTTGTTAGTCACCTAAATGTTGAACAAAGGCTGAGCTCTACTGGAGTCAAATTCCTTGTTTGGCATGCCCTAACATGGCCAATAAACTTCTTGAGAGTAATTGTCATTTTACACACATGTCCTGAATGTTGTTAGTCACCTAAGTGTTGAACAAACGCTGAGCTCTACTGGAGTCAAATTCCTTGTTTGGCATGCCCTAACATGGCCAATAAACTTCTTGAATCTTGAATCTTGATTGCATGTCCATCCGCCAGGCAAATAGTGCTGTACAATTCACACAAAGAAAAGACAGAACGACATCAAGACGGACATTACTGAAGAAAGGAAGCTTTTATACACAAACCGTCATTATGGGGGACAAAAGAAATGCATATAATGCCACTTTTAAGTTAAAGGCAGTCGATTTGGCTCTTAACGTAGGAACTGCTCATGCATTGCAGAGGTTTCTTCCAGTCACTAGGGGTCACTGGGCTATTGTTGAAGACATCTTGTTGCATCACCCTTTTCTTTTTTTATTTCCTGGTCACGTCTACTCTGGAGCTATACATGTAGCTCGCTAGTTTAATGCAACTTAGCTCTTTGTGCATGAATAAAATTAGCATGAACAGACCCTCATCATATAAAATGCTAGAAGAAATGCATAAAAGCGACAATAAAAAAGAGACTGAGAAAGCATGTGGCAAAGTACCAAGGATTCCAATCGCACACTGAGGAGGAAGACTTTGAGGGTTTCAGTGCACAGGAGAAAGATGAAGACGATTCTCAGTGACTTTTACTGGTATTTTTTTTAACCAGCCCTGTTAGTGCTGTGCAACCGTGTTGCTTTGTGACCACGCGTCTCAGTGAGTTTTACTGGTATGTTTTTTTTATTCAGCCCTATTAGTGCTGTTACTTCCGTGTTGTTGCAGTATTAGTGCCACGTCACAGGCAGTGTTTGGAACGAAATGTTAAAGTATCTCATTAAAACTTTAAAAAGGCTTTCTGTGTACCGTCTTTCTTTGTAAATAACTCGCGTGCACATGCGGCTTTTAGTATGGTGCGGCTTATTTATGGAAAAAAAAAATCCTCTAATTTTTGCTGGTGTGTCTTATAATCAGGTGCGTCTTATAGTCCAGAAATTACGATATGTTCTTAATGTGTTTTTGAAAGGAGAGTTTGGTCAAGCTCAGTGGCCTAGTGGTAGAGTGTCTGCCCTGAGACTGGAAGGTTGTGGGTTCAAACCCTGGCTGGGTCATACCAAAGACTATAAAAATGGGAGCAGTGCCGCGCTCGGGAATCATTTGGTGATCTAACCCCCCAATTCCAACCCTTAATGCTGAGTGCCAAGCAGGGAGGGAATGGGTCCCATTTTTATAGTCTTTGGTATGACCCGGCCGGGGTTTGAACCCACAACCTTCCAGTCTCAGGGCGGACACTCTACCACTAGGCCACTGAGCTTGACCAAACTTTTAACTTTAAATATACATTCTGAATTACATTCAGAGGAATCTCAAAGTGCTACATGGCGAGTAAAAACAAGAAAACAAAGCAAAAACAAGTATAAAACAACTGGACGACAACCAGGATGTGGGAACAGGATTACGGAAATGCTATAGTAAAGAGGTGAGTTTTAAGTCCGGTTTTGAAAGAGTCAGTGGATTGGGGTGCTCTTAGGTGGTCGGGGAGGGAGTTCCACAGTGGGGGGGGGGGCTGCATGGCAGAAGGCTCGGTCGCCCATGGTGCGCAACTTGGTTTTCAGGACGTGGAGAAGGTGTGAGTTGGATGAGCGGAGGCTTCGGGTGGCAGGTTTTGGGGCAAGGAGTTCTTTGAGGTATGGGGGAGCATGTCCGAGGATACACTGGTGAGTGAGGAGGGCGATCTTATAATCAGTTCGGAATTTGATAGGGGGCCGGTGCAGAGAACGGAGGATGAGTGTGATGTGGTCGCTTTTCCGCACCCTCATCAGGATCCTAGCAGTGCGGTTTTGGATGTACTGTAGCCTCTGGAGGCTCTTGCTAGGGATCCAGATGAGGAGTGCATTACAATAGTCTAGCCTGGAGCAGACAAAGGCGTGGACAAGTTTCTCAGCATCCGTCAGGGTAAGTGTGGGGCGGAGTTTAGAAATATTCCTGAGGTGGAAGAAGGAGGTTATGCAGATGTGTTTTATGTGTGACTCTAGGTTGAGTTAAGGGTCCAGTTTCACATCCAGGTTGGTGACAGTGGCTGAGAGAGGGATAGTGTGACCGGCGAATGAGATGCTTGTTATTGGGCAGGTATGGATCTGATGGGGAGTGCCATTTAACATGGCTTGGGTTTTGTCACTGTTGACTTGCAGGAAGCTGAGATTCATCCACGCCTTTATCTCCTCCAGACACAGGGAGAGGATGGATGAGGGAGATGGAGGAGGCTGGGTTGTGGAGGGCGGGGGGTGGGGTTTGAGGTATAGCTGGGTGTCGTCCGCATACAATGATATGAGATGCCGAACTTCCTGATTATATTGCCGAGGTGTAGCATGTAGAGAGTGAAGAGGGTAGGACCAAGTACAGATCCCTGGGGGACACCGGAGGTGACAGTGTGTGTCGGATTTTTTCCCACGCAGGGAAACGTTCGTTTCAAGAGGTAGGACTGAAGCCAGGTTAGAGCAGTGCCAGATAATCCAGTGGAGTGAAGTTGATTAAGGAGGATATTGTGGTGGACAGTGTCAAATGCAGCGGACAGATCCAACAGAATGAGGAGTGACAGGGAGCCTGCATCGGCAGCCACGAGAAGGTCGTTGGTGACCCTAACAAGGACTGTTTCTGTGCTGTGGACAGAGCGAAAACCGGATTGAAATTTCTCAGCGATGTCATTGCGGGTGAGATGAGTGTGAAGTTGGGCAGCTACCACTTTTTCCAGAACCTTGGAGAGGAACGGGAGGTTTAATAATCGGTCTGTAGTTGGCAAGGTTGTCCGGGTCAAGTGGTGGCTGTCTTAAATGCAGGGGGTACAGAGCCAGACTGGAGTGAGAGGTTGTGTTAGGGTGGTGCTCACTCTAACTTATTTTGCAAGAACCACACTGGAGACAAGTTAGACGTTTTAGACACCTGCAGGTGGAGAGTTCATTCGTCGCTGTGCTTACAGCGATGGTCGAATGAGATCTGACTCAGGCCTCATCAGGTGCATATTTATTGAGAGAAACAGAGTGGGGTTGAAAGTGGGGGTGCGGGAAGACAGGATGGGGTGAAGCCCCTTCCCTGCTGATCAAAGCATAGCAGGGGGTCTTTTACGACGTTTTGTAAACAAAGCAACTTTGATTGCTTCCTCTGCAGCTAGTTAAATCAGTTGAAAAGATCTTAGCACATTGTTCTACAACCTTTGTTAAGACAGGACAAGCTAGGTAAATTATTACAGGTTACATTCCAACATAATCATACGATGAAGATATTCTGTAAACCCTAACATATCCCTCCTGTTTTTGATTATGTCAATCCCGATCAATCAAACATAAGTAAGAAAATACAATGACAGCAATAACTTCCAGTGAAGATGAGTTTTTTTCCTCAATACTCCAGTCCAAATATGGTATGAGTGAAAGACCTGCAGCTAGATATTATTTTGCAGGAAAAGTCTCACACGGTCCCTCTGCCTTAGGCGACCAGAATGTTATCAATAACAACAGTTCAACCTCCTCGTAGACACTGCCAGGACAATTGAGGGCTCCTTCGGCAGCCCTCTGCTCTGACATGGACATCCACTTTTTATTTCATTGATGTTCATGTTGTATCATTTGTGCCCTCTCTGCATCCATTCCAACCTGGTGATCCTGAAAGGGGGATCCTTCCATCTGTGGTCCCTTCTCAAGGTTTCTTATTTTCCCACAGTAGGGGTTTTTAAGTTTTTCCTTGCCCTTTTGGGAGCTTAAGATCAGGGGATGCTTTGAGAATAATTGTCAATTTCTGTCTATGTGAAGCCCTTTGAGACTGCTTGTGATTTAGGGCTATACAAATAAACTTGACTTGACTTGACTAACAGTTCAAGATGAAAATTGCTCGTGATTGTTCAGCCGTTAGGGGCTTGGCACGCCCACTGGTGGAGGGTGAGCACGATTCTCACCCGCTTCGCAGCTCTGCTCCGTCCGGGGAGAACTTGGAAATATATGCTGCATGGTCGTTGTCTTCAGTGGCTCAGGGTGGACTACCTGGCCACCAAGGGGGAAGAGCCTCCAGAATATTCTCCATTACTGATTTCTTCCATAGGACACACATCTCACTCGCACTCATACACACACCCATTAATGAGGATCCTCTGCGGGCACACGCACACACACACTAGCACAAAAGGATGACACACAACATATAGAACATATAGACCGCACTAAGAACACCTTTTTGCTCGTCTTGCTTGTCAGATTTATTCTCTATTTTACTTTTAAAAGCTATTTGTAATTATTTTCCATTTATTTTGCAAATCTTAACTTTAGTGTGCACACAATTTGATCTCAGATCATTTGTCATTGGGCATACAAACAGCATTGTCATACTTCTTGTATGGACAGGAGCTCTAATAATCCCCAAAAAAATATATTAATCCGACAATGACATGTTTTGCTGTCATATGGGGGAGGCTTCAGGTCCTTTAAATTTGGATACATGATTTGCATAGGAGCGCAAGCACCTCTTGCCCCTTTGCTTGAGCTGCGGCCTTGCACCAGCGCACTGGGGCCTTATTATGTTCTGGTCTGACAAACGCTTGTGACCATCAGTTTTCATCTTTCTATGTTCTGTCTCTTGAATTTGTTCTCATCTCTTTGTGAAGTTTTCAACCATAATTTGGTATTTCTTTTTTAGGTTCATACAATTTCTTTTTCACTTTTTTTTTTCTTTTTCCTTTTCTTTCTTTGAGGATCCTCAATGCAGGTTTAAATTGACCTTTCAACAAATTACTAGCCTGTGTTATTGCCGTGGATCAATGCTAGAACTGCTTTTTAGTCAATTTATCCTACCAGTCACACAAATTCCAGCACTTTTTATTTTTAGGCCTATCCAGGATGGGTGTAAAACCCTCCCAAATAGCTTGGAAGAACGGACAAGTAAAAAGAATCTACGCCCTTCTTCAATTAGGAAAAAGAAACTCTGTTTTTGCTTAGCCCGTTCCTTCCACTGGGACTTGAACCCAAGCTGTACTTTGGCCGGAAAAACGTACAAAGAAAAATCTACACTCTTCTTTGCTCAACAAAAAAGAAGCTCCGTGTTTCTTAGCACGTTTCTTCCACTGAGACTCTAACCCAAGCCCGATCCCTCAGCTTGGAAAAACAGACAAAGAAGAATCTACGCACTTCTTCGATGAACAAAAAATAAGCTCTGCTTTTCTTAGCCTGTTTCTTCCCCTGGGACTTGAACCCAAGCTATCTCCCGTGTACCTTTTACGTGTTTCACCACACAATCTTTAACTTACTTGTCCCCTGGTTTGTTGTACTGCCGGATCCCGTCAATCTACCTCTATCAGACGAAGGCAGACCTAAGATGCTGGCCCAATGAAGAAATTCTCTTCCCAGGACTTTCTTTTCTAGGTCCTCCTAAAGGACGCTGGCTTGTCGACAATACAGCACGTTCTGCTCCGTCAGCCAGATGGCGGGTATGAGGGATCCGGGTCACGGCACCAAAATGTTAGGGTGGTACTCACTCTAACTTATTTTCCAAGAACCACACTGGAGACAAGTTAGTCGTTTTAGACACCTGCAGGTGGAGAGTTCATTCGTCGCTCTGCTTACAGCGATGGTCGAATGAGATCTGACTCAGGCCTCATCAGGTGGATATTTATTGAGAGAAACAGAGTGGGGTTGAAAGTGGGGGAGCGGGAAAACAGGATGGGGTGAACCCCCTTCCCTGCTGATCAAAGCATAGCAGGGGGTCTTTTACGACGTTGTTTAAACAAAGCAACTTTGATTGCTTCCTCTGCAGCTAGTTAAATCAGTTGAAAAGATCTTAGCAGGGCTGTGGACTCGGTCTGATTTTTGCACCGAGTCCGAGTCCGGCATCTTGGCCATGAGTCCGAGTCCGGCTGTCCATTTTTTCTGTTAATTCATGTGACTGCTTAGTCTTTATTCAAGGCTAATTTAGATCAAAATCTAAATAATTATAACAGTTTTGTGATGGCTTTGTCTTTATTAAACATATAAACGAATACAATAAACAGATACTTTCAAGTTTTAATCATTAATTACACCATTATAGCTCAGACATTTATCTAAACACAAATAATTAGTGACGACCCCTTATTTGGAAAGTGAAAAACCCATGTCGTACGGCGTCAGCACTATGTTGTTTTCAATAAAAACATGAGGACCTCACATTTGCGTCAGTCAATTTTAATTTTTATGAAGGATTATTCTCATTTGATGCCATCCGCGTTCTGCCATTGAAGCGGGGTTCATTCCAAGACCAGTCGTACAGACGGAACACTCATTCACTTCACCAAAACACAACAATATAATTACGTGAGCTCTTTGCATAAACCTCGATGCAAAGAAACTCCTCTTTTTGGGTACAGGCTACAAGGAGTATATATTACAAAGGAGACTTTATACTTAATTGTGATCATCATTCATCCATCCATCCATTTTATTTTATTACTCAGGTATTTTCAAAGCAAATGAATATTGTTGCATTTATTAATTTGCTTTAACATGAAAGCGCAATATAATTAAAAGCTGATACGATAGCTGTTAGAGTGGTGCTCACTCGGAGACAAGTGTCACACGGTCCCTCTGCCATAGGCGACCAGAATGCTATCAATAAAAAATATAAATAAAGCCACGATCCGTTCCGAACGAAGTAGGTCCTGTCCAATGGTACAGCCATGTTGGCAGGAGAGCCCTTACGCCATGAAATGGCTCTCCCATCCTGGCACACAGCGGTGATGTCCAAAGCTCCCATCCAGTTCCCTCCTGGAGAGCAGTTGTCGTGAATGCATTCGTGGGTCTTGTTTTCTTGGATGAAACAGGTGTAGTCCATTCCAGGTAGCGTCCTGGTTTAGGCCACTTGTGGCATCTGTCGTCCTCCAACAGTCACATTGGGATTAATCCAAAAGAGTTTGATCACAGATTCATTCCTGCGAGTCCAGGGCGGTAGGGGTAGCGTCACTGACTGTGACAGCACAGTGTTGATATCCAACCCCTCCCATGGATGCCATACATTTCTCTTCAGTGACATTCATTGCTTTGGCCTCCAAGTGAACTTGTGTGGAGCAAGGGGAGTTTTTGAACACACACATAGCATCCCACCTGTGTGTGCGCTCTCACAGTGACCTTCACATACCGGTACCAAGCGTTGGTTTCGTATGGGTTTCTGGGGTCTCATGACCAGTCCTCAAAGTTCTCATCGTGTGACCATCGTTTTCCACGGTCAACATTATCACTTGGTCTGTTCAGATGATAGCATGCTCCAACCACAACGCAGCAGAGGATCCACCTGGCATGTGGAGCCCCGTTGCTACTAAGATGACAGGAACACCGAGACATACCTTCGCCTAGCGGAGTTGGGATCGTTGTTCGCAGACCTCGCCACCGCCCCGAAATGAGGGGTCGAGCACTCCTTGTAGCTTGCAGTGGCTAAGGTGAATCCAGCTAGGTCGTTCAGCGATCTTCACTGCGGTGGGGGAAGTCAGCAAGACTTGGAATGGTCCCTCCCACCATGGCTGGCCCAGTTCTTTCTTTTTATGACCTCGATGTAGATCCAGTCTCCTGGATTGATGGGGTTGTCGACCTGTGAGGAGGAAAAATCAGGCGGCAGTAAATTTGCATTGGACATATCTTTCAGTTTGAGGGACCTGATCATATAATCTGCCAAGGACTGTTGTTCATCTGCCCTTTGCAACTCTTGTAGTCAATTGTAATGCCCTTGTCAAGTGACATGGAGGTACGAGATGGTGTAAACTTAGGTAGTGAATTTGGCCCAGGCACATTGGCTATCCCAAAACATGTAGTAGTTCAAAATTTCACCAGGAGATGGTGTTAAAGCTTGACATAGGGGTGACCTGATGGAAATGAACAAATCTAACAAATTAAATAGTTAGCAATTGGGAGGACACGACCTGTTCAAACACGTAGATACGCACAATTTTGGAATATGAATTTGCTATGCCATAATTTTAAGATGCAACAGCTTGAGCAATATCAATATATGTGTTTAGGTTGGAAGAACCCATTATTGTGTTAAGTACTATTATGTGTTGAGATTGATCTTTATTAGACAAGATATATGTGATTCATGTTGCAATGTTTTGTCCAACCTGTATTTAACATTGGTGTTCCATCCATACCTGAATGCATTAAGTTGAGAGGAGACTTAAGGGCTGATACTAGAAGTAAAAAGTGAGCAAAACAGGAAACATCTGTTTCCGGTGATTGCTGCTTGAAGCAAGGTTGCCAAGACAACCAGTGGTTTCTAGCCGGCCTGGACAGGCATCAGCTAAGGAACATTCTCGAAACTTCCAGAAACTTCCAGGAAGGCCACCTGACGTGCGGGATGATGTCATTCCAATGAGGTAATACCAGAAGCCTATAAATAGGTTGCCCGGATACAGAGCGGGCGCGCTTCTTCCTAGTCAGGGCGATGGCCGTGACGCTGCCCGGAGTAAAAGAACGAAGATGGATTTTGCATTCTTTTTGAGATTGAACCAAAATCTACTAAGATGAATTTCCAGAGTCTTCGAATGGCCTCATGGCCAGACCTTTCCTCTTTTTTAAACAGAATTCGGATTTTGGAACAAAGGAGAGCCGATCACTCGACTTGTTCAACCAAATAGGATTTTAGACCTTTAGTCTCCTCTCTTGTTCTGTCTGGGTGAGTCTTGTTATTTTGTTTTTTCGACTTGCAATTCTTTTTCTTGCTTATTCATTAAATCTCTTCTTGAGCCTTAATTCGGTATCGATTATTTCGTATTAACTATGTCGAGCATGGTTTTATATGCGGTAATTACAACTTTAAAATGTCTTTATTTCCCTATCATAGTCATTCTTTAAATCCGTTCAATTCTTTTTAAAGTGAAGACAGCTTTAATCCTTAACATCAGGAATTGTCAGATCTGGTTCGAAGTAGTTATCTTGAGCTCAGCTAGGGCGAGGGCGCTCTAGTGAATTAACGAATCCTTGAGGTCTTAACAAAGGCATCTAAAAAATATCCGTAACGTAATACCAGCATCAAACAACAGGAGGGAGCCATCATTACGGCGCGGTCATACCGGCGACTTGTCTCGAATTGAGTTACTCGGCTTGCGCGTCGGATGACTTGAAAGGGGTTGGCGTCGTATAGAAATTACATTGATTCTGGTAGAATTAATTTAACTCGGGTGGTCAGCTACGGACGAGTCCCTCCGCCCCGGCTTATTGAACCCGTTACTGGGGAGCCGGAGGCACTTTGATAAAAAGTGCCCGTTTGACACCCTTTTTAACGAGGCAGATAGGAGTGTTTGAAAGAAGAGTTTGAGCACTTCCTAATGATTCCTCCTAACCAAAGACCGTTCATGACAGGGGCTTTCCCATTTATTGCCTCCTGTTTTAAAGGAGATTCCCTTATCCATGCCGTCTTCTTCCTAACACGTTCGCACCCACACAGGTTGTACACATAAACACACACACCGAGCGGCGAGCGCGCACCCAAGGCTCAGACAAATGACAACAGCCTGACACAACTTTACAGAGATTACGCGCGAACACAGAACACAGACAAAGGGATTCTACACATCTCTCATGTAGCTTCTTTTGATATAATCTCCCACTGGTAACTGTATAGCGGACTGTTCTGCATATAATCCCTTACTCAACTCCCTTGCTTCTACTTTTCCATGTCGGTGCAGTTGTAAGTGACCCCCATTGCAGTCAGTCTTGTTAACTGTCGCCTTGTGCGATCCTATGCATGATTGTGTGAAAGTCAAAAATTGAACGTATCCAACTTTCTGACCACCCAAACTCCACTGTGGTGCAACGAACTTACTATTTTAATGAGTAGGTACATTGAGCAACCTAGGTTCCTCTTGACTGAATTCACTTTAGTCCAAATGTCCTATTCTAAAATTTATATGCGTAATTCGACCTCTACTTCTTAAGCCTGACGAGCCAAAATATCAGATGTCGCTCTTGTTTCATACCGTTTTAGCCTATTTGTCCTATCCAAATCTGTTCAGTCTCCGATTATGATGCTTTTCTCTGTAGCTTTACGCATTATTTAGTTATTATTATTATATATATATTTTTTAACAAATCTCCTCAGTTCTGTCAAACTCAGCGCACAATGAAGCTCCTGTTCAGTTTGACCCAAGCCCCACCAAGTTTAGCCACGCCACAGCAAGGAGTGCGATTTGACACGTTTGCGATCACATTGGTCTCCATTTATCCAAGCTCACCACACAACATTCATATACAACTCAACTCAAGCTTCCTGATAGAACAATCCACCGATCCAAAAAAAACTCAACTCATAAAAACTACTGGCAAATTAATCTGAATTTTTCTTTGTTTTTAGATTTAACGAACTCAATTTCTCAGATTTAGCTCGCATATAGCAGTTTGTACAAGTTTATAACACCATCAATCAATTATTCCTATTAAATGTAGCATTGCAATGTCTTAAATTCACAATTTTGCTTCTTCCAATTCCTGAAAGCATGTTCTGTCGTTTTTTTTTCAAATTTCTCATGAGGGCTCGACACTTAACATGCACTAGTGTGGATCAATTTCTGCTCGCCAACACATTTCTCTCTTTTCCTCTCATTTTTATCTTTTCAAATCGTTTCTGTTCTGCGGTGCAAATTGAATAGACCACAGTTTAGCAAATTTCTTTACACTAAAAGTTTAGCCAATCTTCATCATTTTAACACACATGCACAGCTCTCGTGCGCGAAAGGTAGATCCCAGCACCAATGATTCGTCACAGGCTGGCCAATTCCCGTGGTCGATCATGAGCTGGTCCCTCCCACGTACACGAGGACAGCACATTCTAATCTTTCATTTATCTTCTAGAAGCAAGTTGCATTTATTTACCACTTGATTTGCAAATTTTAACTTTAGTGTACACACACAATTTGATATCTGGTCATTTGTCATTGGGCATACAAAAAGCATTGTCATACTTCTTGTATGGACAGGAGCTCTAATAATCCAAAAAAAATTCCAATAATCTGACAATGACATGTTTTGCTGTCATATGGGCATCTATTCTTTCTTTTTCTGTATTAGCATAAGGGGTCAAAGGAGAGAAGGCTTGTCCTGCTGTAAATGTGACTTTTCCTCTGCCTCTTCCTCTGCCCCTTGACTGGCACCGCTTTTTTTTTCTTTTTTTCTTTTTCTAAAACACTCTCTTGACCAGTGTCCACGTTTCCCACAGTTCCAACAGTTGTCAGAATCTGATGGGGGTTTTGAATTATATGGTGGCCTTCGGCCTTGTTGGTCTCTAACTCTTCCTCTCCCCTTTGGGAACTTTGGAATAAGATCGTTGTATCCTCATTTAGATCATTATCATCATCTAGATGAAATACATCAGAACTTTTGCCTTTTTGGATCACTTTTTCAGCATGCCTGTCCCACTGCATAGTCAAAGTCAAAGTCTGCTTTTTTGTCAACATCTTCACATGCCGAGACACACAAAGAGATCGAAATTACATTTTCCCTATTCCACGGTGACAAGACATATTATACGATAGACATACAAGTAAACGACGCAATATAAAAAACAAGAAGGCACAAACAATAAATAATAAGAGTAACAATACATAATAAATAAATAGTTGTTGTATACAAGTTTTGCACACGAGCGGAATGCCTCTCTTGCTCTTCTGCTTGAGCTGCGGCTGGAGCCGTGGCCGGGACAGTGGCCTCATTGTCTTCCAGCCTGACAACATAGTCGCAGCACTTTTCAACTTTCTGTCTTTTGGATTTATTCTCTTCTCTCTTGTGAAGCTTTCAACCACAGTCTAGCACAATTCAACTCTCTCTCTTTTCTTTTTCTACTTCAGCATGTATTATATACAAGCAAGAAATCTACTCGCCATGAACTCATCTCCTTCAAGAGCTTGAGGTTTATCGTTCCTTTTTCTCATCTCAATTTTAGTTTTTCCAGTGTGTTTTTTTTTTTCAATCTCTTTTTTTTTCTTTGTGGATTCTCAATGCATGTTTAAATTGACCTTTTAAACAACCTTTTAACAAATTACTAGCCTGTGTTATTGCCGTTGATCAATGCTAGAACTGCTTCTTAGTCAATTTATCCTACCAATCACACTCAACCACACAACTTTCATGCAAACAGCTTGGAAAAACGGACAAAAAAAACAGTCTACGCCCTTCTTCAATTAAGAAAAAGAAGCTCTGTTTTTTATTAGCCCGTTGCTTCCACTGGGACAAGAATCCCAGCTGTTTCTTAGCTTGGAAAAACCAAAGCCGTATCTCTCATAGCTCGGACAAACCAAAGCCGTATATCTCGTACACCTTTAATTTTTTACGCGTTTCATAGCTCGAACAAATCAAAGCCGTATCTCATAGCTTGGACAAACCAAAGCCGTACCTCATAGCTCGGACAAACCAAAGCCGTATCTCATAGCTCGGACAAACCAAAGCCGTATCTCATAGCTCGGACAAACCAAAGCCGTATCAGCACTTTTTTTTCTTTAACCTACGTGTCTCCTGGTTCGTTGCATTGCCGGGTCCCGTCAATCCACCTCTGTCAGACGAAGGCAGACCTAAGATGCTGGCCCAGCGAAGAAATTCTCTTCCCAGGACTTTCTTTTCCAGGTCCTCCTAATGGACGCTGGCTTGTCGACAATGCAGCACGTCTTCCTCCGTCAGCCAGATGGCGGGTATGAGGGTCCCGGGTTTCGGCACCAAAATGTTAGAGTGGTGCTCACTCTAACTTATTTTGCAAGAACCACTCGGAGACAAGTTAGTCGCTTTAGACATCTGCAGGCGGAGAGTTCACTCGTCGCTGTGCTTACAGCGATGGTCGAATGAAGTCTTACTCTCGCTTCCCACAAGATCATCTTTATTAAGAGAAAAAGGGTGGGGGTGACAGTGGACAGAATAGACAAGTTAAAGCCCTTGACCTCTAGATTAGCAGAGTAGGGGATGTTTTACGACATTGTGTAGGATGGGACAAGCTAGGTTATTTATTACTGGTTACACACCAACATAAGCATAAAACTAATCTACCTAGGTTATTTATTACCGGTTACATACATTCCAACATAATCATACAATCAAGATAGCCACTGACAATAGCCAAACGTGTCAAACGTGTTCATTTAAGAAAAAGCCACACACGTTTTGTGATCAAATCTTTCATAACGAGAATGATTTGAGTGAATTGATTTTACAATTTTTATCCCCCCTCCCCACCATCTGTCACTTTGCTTGGGACAAAAGGAGCCTTCAGAACTGAAATTTCGTCTCAATTATTCATTCAAATCAATTCACTCAAATCATTCTCGTTATGAAAGATTTGATCACAAAACGTTTCCGTCTGTACGACTGGTTTTTGAATGCACCCCGCTTCAATGGCAGAACGCGGATGAATTTAAAGACATCCAATCCTTTATAAAAATTAGAATTGACTGACGCAAACGTGAGTTCTTTATGTTTTTATTGAAAACAACATAGTGCTGACGCCGTACAACGGCGTACGACATCGGTTTTTCGCTATAATTCGGTATAATTCAACGTAGTCCACACTCACCCAAAGTTAAGGTTTCATGGGAATATTATTGTCATAATTGTCTGGACCATATATTATAATTGTTTAATGGTAGTTATTGATAGATCTCTAAGATGTCAAGTTATAGGTGCATATAGCACGTTCATTGTAAGACGGGAAGAGATGTTGTGTATTTTGGGCTAACTCAAATTCCGTAGTAGAAAAACCCCGGAAGTGGGATGGGCGCATTCTGTGTTGTTGTGGTACGCCCTGTGAACGCACTGTGAGTAAGGAATAAAGCAGTTATCATTCAGGTCGTTGTCCGACCTATTCTTGCTATCTAAGAACCTGGAAAATAGTAAGGATATAACATATATCACGGGTCATTACGACGAGTTTGGTGGAGTTTTAACTGCTTCTTCCAACTCCTACCACGCTGACTGTAACCTGACACTCTCTGGCTGCGTCTTGCCTCTTTTTTTTTTATTGTCGGACTCGGTGGACTCGGTCAAAATCAGCACTGAGTCCGAGTACGAGTCCGGCAAAAATGACCGAGTCCCCGAGTCCACAGGGCTGGATCTTAGCACTTTGTTCTACTACATTTGTTAAGACAGGACAAGCTAGGTAAATTATTAGAGGTTACATTCCAACATCATACGATGAAGATATTCTCTAAACCCTAACAGGTTGATGACATTGGTTATTAGGAGACTAATGGCTGAGGTTTGTTGTTTAATGAGGGTCCAGGGCACATGTAGAGGGTTTCATCTTTTTGATGATGTCCTCTACCTCCGACTGCAAGATAGGGGAGAAGCAGCGGAGAGGCTGGACTGTCCCGGGTGGGAGGAAGGGGGGTGGAGGTGAAGTGGAGGGACCAGAAGAGGAGAGGAGGTGGGAGCGGATGTTGTCAACCTTAGCGGTAAAGAAGGTCATAAAGTTATTGCACACTACCTCTGAGGATTCTGTTGGAGTGGTGGGTTGGGGTTTGAGAAAGTGGTTGATGGTTGAAAAGAGCTGTTTTGAATTTCCAGGGGTATTGTTTATGATATTGGAGTAGAACTGGGCACGTGCAGTCCCAAGGGCTTTTGAGTAGGCCTTCTGATGTTCTTTGTAGGCCTGTTTGTGCACGGTCAGCACTGGTGTACCAGGGGGCTGAGCGTGAAAAAGTGACTGTTTTGTTTTTTATGGGGGCGTGGACACCTAGAAGTTTGGCCAGAGTTATTGTAATGATCCACTGCCTTGCTGACTGATGGAAAGGTTGCAGAGGAGGAGGAGAAAAGCTGGAGGTCCTGTGCTATAGTGTCTTGGTTGATGTTTTTGAAATTTCTGAATGAGATTTACCGCTTGGGTTTGGAGTGGGGGTGTGGGAAAGGCAGATCCATTTGAATAAGTTTGTGGTCAGACACACAGACCTCGTGAATTTGTTGGTTGCTCATGGCCGATGAGGAGATGACAAGGTCAAGTGTATGCCCTTTGTCATGAGTGGGGACATTTACATGTTGAGTGAGGTGTGAGCAGTCCAATAGTTGCAACAGGTCAGAGGCAGGGGGGCGGGAGTGGGTGTCGACATGGATGTTAACATCACCTAGTATGGTTAGATTGGAGGAAGTGGAGGTACAGAGGGTAGTGAGTAGATTGTGTAGTTCTGGAATGAAAGCGGTGTTTGGTTTAGGAGGGCGGTAAATGAGTAAAACTGTCATAGGATATGGAGGTTTACATTTGAATGCAAGGGATTCGAATGAGGAGTGGTCAGGTAGAGGGAGGGGGGACAGCTCTAGATCAAGACGGTGGACTACAGCCAGGCCACCGCCCCGGCCAGTGCTGCAAGGTTTAGTTATGTATTTATAACCAGAGGGACAGGCTTCATTGAGGGATTGATAGACATCTGGTGGTTGCCAGGTCTCAGTCAGGCACATTATGTCTAAGCCTTTGTCCAGGATGAGGTGGTGAATAAATGATGATTTACGGGTGAGTGCTTGGATGTTGAGGAGATCCACTTTGATTGTGGCTGTGGGGCTGTGTTTAGGTAGGGAGCGAAGTAGAGAGAAATCCACTGCACGTTTTCTGTGCCACATGAAGTGCAGTCCACTCTGTGTTGAAGTGAAATCCAATTCGTGTTGTCCTGGCCACCCGGGGTCCGCTCCGTGTTGGAGTCCGTTCCGTATTGGAGAAATGACCACTCCGTGTTTTCCCGGCAACGCGGTGTCTGTCTTGTGTCGTAGTCCACTCCATGTAGAAGTGCACACCATGTCTTCCAGTCCACCTGGAGTACTGCAGCCCCGCATGGGTGCTACTATAAGATCTAAGTGCGCCAGGTCTCTGATGACGTGTTGGACATGCGACGGGGTGTCGGGCGGAGGAGGAGCAGATGGATGGTACAGTGTTATGGACGGGTTGGGAGAAAACAAAGTTACGACGGGTGCTTCTGTGGATGTAATGTGGTCTGCGGAGAAGTCCGAGTTGTTTGATGACTGAGACACACCCTGGAATGGTGTGATTACTCAACTCCAGCAAGCGGGGGATGGAATAAGTTAACATAGTGCCGGTTGGAGAACACTGAACTTGAGTGTTAGCCGTTGGCTAGGTTAGCCAGGATGCCTTGGCGAGGGTGAGGGGGTGCGCCGTAGTAGGCAGCCGGCTGATTGTGGAGGTTTGTTGCGGTCCAGGGGACTGTGGCCCGACCGCGCCAGCCTCACCAACACCGTACTCTCGTTCCTCGCCAGCTCCGCCCGACAGGGCCTCTCCGCTCAATTTACGGCCCGTTGCGGTCCTGGTAACTGCGGCCCGACCGCTTTAGCCTGCACACTAATACTAGATGCTAAAAACTAAAGTTTAATAATGACTAAAAAATAAAAAACACTAAAATTAAACTAATTCTGGTGGAGAAGCAGCGAACAATCCGCGCCAGCGTCCTCTTCCCAGATGTGCGTCGTCAATCAATCACCGCATGTTGTCTTGTAACGCGGCAGAAGCACGACCAAGTTGTGATCTCCCTTCCCAGGTGCAGGCAGAGGGGTTGCACTGTGTGCATCCTCAGAGTTCACATACAGCATGTCAATCGTCTGGTTTTCCCTGGTGTAACAATCCACATACTGGGTGAAGGCAGGTACATTCTTGTCCAAAGTCACGTAGTTAAAGTCCCCAGAGATCAGCAGCAGCGCCTCAGGGTACTGCATCTGCAGGTCAGCAACCATGGAGTAGGTGGCGCCACATGCTACGTTCATGTCGGCAAGCAGAGGAACGTAAACAAGAACGGCAATGGCTTGTCCGAACCGCCTGGCCAGATAGTAAGGATGCAGGCACACTGCTAAAAGTTCAATGCCACAGCAGCAGATGGAAGTCTTGATGTACACAGGCCCAGGATGGCACCATTTAACATTCACATACAGGGTGAGACCACCATCTTTACTCTTTCCACAGGCCTTGATGTCTCTATTGGCTCTGTTGCCCGATAGCTCAATGCTAGCATCCGGTATGCTTTCTGTTAGCCACATCTCACAGAAGCACAGCAAACTGCACGCTTTGAAGGACTTCATAGTCTTAACCAGCGCAGCCAGCTCATCAGTCTTGTTCTGCAGCGAGATGACGTTCGCCATGATCACAGAGGGTACAGGAGGTTTAAAATGCCACTTCTCAGCGAGCCACTTGGCCCTTAGCTCTGCAGCCACGATAGGGCTTCCTCACCTCCACAGGCAAGTGTGGAACACCTACCCGGACTGGCACTGGCGTAGCCAAGCCGGGCGGCGCCCCGGTTAGGACTCCCTGCGCCCCGGTTGAAAAAAATCGAGCTTTTTCAATTCTTCATTTTCATGCCGTTTTTTTCTTTCAGTCTTGCGCAATGTGCTTGGGCTATTCTATGTGTGCGATGTTATCCATTCACCGTTTGCCTCCCGGACCCGGATGTTGTTTTAGCGATCAGCGAACGGCGTGGGTGATGTTCGATTATTTTTCCTGTGGGCGCACGCCCCTACTGGAAAAATTCCTGGCTACGCCACTGCGGACTGGGCTTTCAGGTTAAATAGAAAATCCCTTGAGTAAGCAATAGCCCCCATGACAGTTTTTAAAAGTTTTTAGAAAAGAGAGAGTGAGAACTGCTGGAAGGCTACCACACACGATGCCCGCCGCCCCCCAAAAAACACTATTATATATATAGATATATATAGCTATAGATATACAGTAATCCCTCGTTTATCGCGGATCATTGATTCCAAAAACCACCCGCGATCAGTGAAATCCGCGAAGTGCGGTCACCAACAAGAAGTACTGGGCAGGCTAACGAGTTAGCAGAAAGATGGTAATTTGCGATCGTGCTAGCACGCGAAAATGGACCTCTAAACGAGTGTAAACAAACATTTGGAGCAATACTACATTGTCCTAAAGGTTAGACACGTTTCCTCAATTTAGAAGTTTTATTTTGACTTTTAAATTGTTTTTTAATTTGGAAAAAAAAAATCTGCGATGTAGTGAAGCCGCGATAAACAAAACGCGAAGTAGCGAGTGATTTTTTAATATATATTATATATGTATATATATTTTATATTATATATTTTTTTGTCCATATAAGCTTTTGACAGTTTGCGCTTGTTCTCACATCCTGGTAATGTGGCATTCTGCCCCTAATGAAAGAATGAGAAAAACAAACAAACAAACAAACAAACTTAATCCTCTTAAGCAGCTGCCTCAGTTCAGGTTGCAGTCATTGTAAGGGAATGGGGAGCAGAAAGGGCCCTTCGTGCAAAGTGATCAGTTTCTGCTACAATACAGGTACTAACAATAAGCATTAAATAATGGCCAAACTATACTTAGGGTTTCAAAATCAAATTTAGAGATATGCATGAAGTATGGGAGCAAAACTAAACCCTAACTTTGAGGTGCAGAAATAGCAAGAGGCTTCACAAAAAATCAAGTATTATATACACATGATGTTTAGATGGGGTAAGTACTAACTATCTAGTAGTATCTAAGTTAGATAAGAACATTCATTTACCTAGTTCAGGGGTTTTCAACTGGTTTAGTCCAAAGGACCACCATCAGCACCAAGAAGCAACCCGGGGATCACTGCTTTGGCGGAATATTATTTTATTTTGCACCAATGAAGGATAAACCTATACAGGCTATTTATTTGCGCTTTGTATGTCTATTTTGGGAAGCTCAGCTACATTTGATATAATTTGAGTGGGTATGTGATTCACAATATTAGCTGGAAAATAAGTCAACTTGGCGGCTTAGTGATGCACTGGTTCGCACGAACGCCTCACAGGGTGCAGGTTCGATTCCATCCCCGGCCCGCCCTGTGTGGAGTTTGCATGTTCTCCCCCTGCCTGCATGGGTTTTCTTTGGGCACTCCGGTTTCCTTTCACATCCCAAGAACATGCATGGTAAGTTGATTGAGCACACCAAATAGCCCGTAGGTGTGAGTGCGAGTGCGGATGGTTGTTCGTCTCTGTATACCCTGCGATTGGCTGGCAACCGGTTCAGGGTGTCCCCTGCCTACTGCCCGATGACAACTGGGATAGGCTCCAGCACGCCCGCAACCCCTGTGGGGACAAGTGGAACAGAAAATTAATGGATGGATAAATCAACTCTAAATAATAAAATCATTGTATTTAAAAAAAAAATTAAGATTATTTTCCATTTCTAATTTCGCGGACCACCTGTAATACCGCCACAGACCACTAGACCATTTGATTTCTGGATCCATAAGTACACTGTTTCAATAAACTAAGAAACAGTCACATCGTTTTTCAAGAAGGCGGCGCATGCATACGCAGCGACCTCTCTGTCCCGCCCAAACGGTGTTTTGTCCGTCTAATGAGTGTTTGTCCAACAGTTTTTTTGTTCGTCTCGTCGTACTGAGTCGTGCTACAAGTACGGCAGGCAGGTTCTGCTTGACATCGGCGAATGTGAGTTTTGTCGAGTTCTGGACTTTGATGCGGGGACATTAAAGGAGCTCGGACTGCTACGTCCTGAAGCGTCGCCGGGCTCGTCTGCTATTCCTCCCCTGTTTAGGAAGCGTCGAAAGCGGTGTGCGAGGAGGCTGAAGAGGGGCAAGCGCGGGGGCGTCCGGGCCAGGCTGGCGGCCAACCCTGCTCGCCCGGCCGTGCCTTCCATTCTTCTGGCGAATGTTCGATCGCTGGACAACAAAATGGATTACATTCGCTTGCTGGGATCTACAAACCGGACAGTGCGGAACTGCTGTGTGCTCGTGTTCACTGAGACTTGGTTGTCTGTCAACATTCCGGACTCTGCCGTACATCTGGAGCGGCTAGCGTGCTATCGGGCGGACCGGGCCATTGTACAAGGGGGGAAATCTCGTGGAGGTAGAATATGCGTCTACATCCGTGACGAATGGTGCCGAGACTCTGTAGTAGTATGCAAGCACTGCTCGCCACTGGCGGAGTTCGTGATCATTAAGTGCCGTCCTTTTTACCTGTCAAGGGAATTTACCGCGATTCTGCTAGTCGCGGTTTACATCCCGCCTTCCAACATCGAAGGCGACAGGATCGCGGCTCTTAGTAAACTGTACCAGGCTGTCAGTGAACAAGAGACAGCGCACCCTGACGGTTTCACCATCTTCGCTGGGGATTTTAATCATGCTAACCTGAAGTCTGTTTTTCCGAGGCTTCACCAGCATGTTAATTTTCCTACGTGTGGCGACAGTCTGGTCTACTCTTCGCATAAAGGAGCTTTCAAAGCCGCCCCCCTCCCCCATCTTGGACTTTCTGACCATATCACTGTTATGCCCGCATACAGACAAATGGTGAGAACGTCCAGGCCAGTACGCAAGCAGGTACGGGTGTGGCCTGAGGGTGCCTCTGATGCGCTTCGTGACTGCTTTGGCTCTACTGACTGGGACATGTTTAGGAGTGCTGCCACTTGCGACGATCGGACAGACATTGAGGAGTATACTGACTCTGTTTCCTCCTACATCAGGAAGTGCATTGATGATGTGACTCTCTCGAAATCCATCGTCACTCGGGCTAACTGAAAGCCATGGCTTACAGAGGCTGTTTTCAGGCTGCTGAGGGCCAGGGACAAAGCCTTTAGAGCGGGGGATGAGGCTGGCTTGAGGACTGCGTGGGCTGACCTGTCCCGGGGCATCAAAGATGCAAAGAGGGCGTTCTCGTGCAAAATTACCGCCCACTTCAAGGACAGCGGGGACGCACGGAGCCTTTGGCAGGGCATTCAGACCATCACGGATTACAAGCCCGCGCCGCAGAGCTGTGAAGGCGAAGTCCGTCTGCTCAATGACCTTAACCGCTTTTTTGCTCGCTTCGACGCTCAGAACGGCCCTTGCCCGCTGAAGGCCACTCCCCCTTGACACGAGCTGCCCCTGTGCCTCTCCGCCGACAGCGTGAGGAGGGCGCTTGCCGCTATCAACATCCGTAAGGCGGCGGGCCCTGACAACATCGAGCGCTGAAGGACTGCGCTGGGGAGCTGACGGATGTCTTCACAGACATCTTTAACACTTCCCTGCAGCAGGCCATCGTCCCGTCGGCCGTCATGACTACGTACATTTTACCGCAGCACCATTGAGAGCGTCCTCTCCAGCTGTATTGCTGTTTGGGGTGTCGGCTGCACTGACTACAATTTGAAGGCCCTGCAGCGCCTAGTGAACACGGCTGGTAAGATTATTGGTGCTTCGCTCCCCTCCTTGAAGGACATTTACACCTCCCATCTCACCCGCAAGGCGACCACGATTGTGAGTGATGTGAGTCACCCCGCTCACTCTTTGTTTCAGCTTCTGCCCTCTGGGAAGAGGTACAGGAGCCTGCGCTCCCGCACCACCAGACTCTCAAACAGCTTCATACTCCAGGCTGTTAGGATCCTGAACTCGCTTCCCCGTTCTGCGTAGCGTCCTGTACTTTTGCGCTATGCTTACGGTCTGCTGTATGCACACTGGCTCCGTTTTGCTCCTCTTATTTGTTGTGTTATCTGTTTATTTATTATTTATTATCACTCTTATTATTTATTGTTTGTGCCTTCTTGTTTTTATATTGTGTCATTTACTTGTGTGTCTATCGTGTAATATGTCTCGTCACCGTGGGATAGAGAAAACGTAATTTCGATCTCTTTGTGTCTCGGCATGTGAAGAAGTTGACAATAAAGCAGACTTTGACTTTGATTTTTATTACTTGTCATCTGTTAAGCGAAGTGCATACGAGTGTAAATTCAAAGATAGAAGTTTTTTCATACTGACTCGTTAACCTTGAAAGCGTGTTGTTTGGAAAGTATTGTTTGTTTAGAAACGCAGGTTTTAGGCAGCCAAAGGGGTCCTTTGTTACATTAATTTAGGTCAGGCATGTTTTGGGGCAGCCAAAGGTGTCCGTTTGCCGTCTGGCTCCACACACATCGAAGTCTGTTGACATTTTATTAAAAGAGAAGCAATAACAAATGACAATATCAGGCAGATTGAGTAAGCCATTTTCATGCTATGTGAATTGGATGGAAGAGAGAATAACGCCTTTAAACTGGACACGGAAATTCTTTAAATCACTAGCGCTAAGATTTACGATCGAGTCATTTAACTTCGTACAGTCCTTATATCATCCATTTAAAGTACTACTTGAAAATGTATTCATGACAAAAGACACTGGTGTCCATGACCAAACCGCGATAGACAGAAAGTTGCAAAGAATCGAGGCGAATAAAATCAAATTCAGGATTTGATTTTATTCGCCTCTGATAATCTCGTCTCTGTCAACATCGGACACAGGAACGATGGACAAACGTTTTGGACAAACGTTATCTACCTTAGTTAGATAAAAGTTTATCCTTGCAAGTATAACACTGAATTAATGTCATGTGTACCATACAATAGAACAATGAAATATTAAAAAATAAAGAAAGAAACGTGCTGTATCCAGTGACGTGCGATGAAGTTCATGACTGGGGAGGCACTGACGTCATCCCCCCCCTAGCCGTTACAATTTGTCCGACACCTAATCTTGTCACAAAAAGATTGGAGAACGCTGCTCTAGAGTAGTTTATTCATTATTTAATTTTAACAATTTTAATTAAAATCTCATATCCGCAGTCTTCACACATAAAAACACACAATAAAGCGCATGGAATCAAAAACTTGTTTTCGATCGTTCTTTATTTATATGAGTCCATGCGCCGCTCCTTCTGGACAAAAGCATCAATAACTTGTTTATAAAAGTTTTAAAAGTCTCTCATTGGAGATCACTGCCAGAGAAGAAAGTTGTCCTTGCTCAGTCCTGTTCCGACTGTATGTTTTCAGCCTTTTCAGCGCTGAGAATGAGGTGTTACGGACGACGTCGTAGCTGGAACAGTGATAACGAGCTGGAGTAACTTTGTCGCCTCAGGGACTGTTTGAATGAGCTTCTTCTGGACCAAAAAGTTGAGAAGGTGTCCAGGAGATTTACATTCGTGTCTCACCGTTTATGAGCTGTACAGTCCAACAAGATCCGTCTTTAGGTTCACAAAGTCAAAAAAATTGGCGTATTTTGACAGGCTCTGCAGTTTCATGTCATCAAAATTTTGGGACATTTCTCGGAATTTTGTACAGTCCACCAAACCAAGGAAAGACAGCTCACCGAAATGGTCAAATCTTGCCTTCATTTGACAGCTGATGTTGTCCATAATGTTACAGAACAATCGTTTTCGTTCATTTCTGACTGATTGTTCGCTTCTATTCTCTATCAGGCCAAGTGCGTTGCATTTCCTCTCAAATCGGTCATAGAAACTGTTGAACTCCAGTTTCATGCGCTCAAGAGCTTCATCGATGTCGCGAATGCATGTAAGACAGTATTCAATGTCCATTACTTTGTTCTGTAGCACTCTGTAAAGCGTTTCATTGAAAATGTTCTCGTATGTCATGAGAAGAAAGCATGTGGATGATTTTGACAGCCACCGATCGTATCCTGCTGCCATCATCAGCGTAGCATTATCCCACCTGTCAGCGTTTTCTTGAATAGCATTAAATAATGCATGCAGATCATTTTGGTGCATACTTATACGTAGTCTGCACCAGCCTGGAGTTTGAGTTCTATCTCGTAGGTGCGGCTCTGGGTAAGCGGCACTTAACAACTTCATCCAGCATGTGAATGCGCTTTGTAGACTTGCTGATAAATGATGCTAGTCCCTCAGCTGTTTTAAAAAATGTGCGACCCTCGGGCATGCACTTTGCCGAATGCAATAGCACCAAGTTCAGCTTGTGTGCGTAACAGTGGGTAAACATGACTTCGGGCACTTTTTCTTTAATTTTAGCTTGCACACCATTAAGCTCTGAGGCCATTACAGCTGCTCCATCATAGGTCTGAGCTAGAAGATTTTCAACACAGCCATACTTCTCCAGCACTCCCAGGACATACTTGGCAATAGGAAGAGCACGTCTGTCCTCACTTACGTCATTGAAGCCCAAAAACGCCTCCTTCACCTCACAGCTTGCTTCAGTTAGAGCCACATAGCGCAATATGACCGACACCTGAGCTTGGTTTGTCACATCGGTGGTCTCGTCTACCTCTATGGCAACAAATGGAGCTGCACTGATCTCCTTTTTAATGTCATTTCTAATGACATCTCAAACTGCTTCAATTAAATCATTTTGTATTCTGTTCTACAAGCCAGAAAACACAGTGGATGTCTTCAAATTATTTGCTAGCCTCTCATCTTTTTCGGCAAAGGCATGTCACGTTCCTGCGTCATCTGCCACTCGGCCACGCCCCAATCAGCTGAATCACCCACACCTGACAGCCTCTCTATTTAAACCTTGTCATCCAGTCACTCCTTTGTCAGTTCGTCTGCTTACCCTGCCCGAGGCACCACTGCTCTTTGTGCCCTGAACGATCTCTGTTGCCAACCGTTTCCGTAAACTGACCGACTACGCTTCAAATCGCTGCCTGCCCCGACTACCGACCCGTCACGCCAGCCAGATAACGAGTCCAGTGTTTCACTTCTCCTTTCCTCTTATTAAATAAATCTGTGTCACTCTGCATTTAGCTGTACTGCCCGATTCCTGACATGTAAGAGCTCCATGAAATGCTAGCTGCTGTTTGGCGAGGAAGCAAGTGGCATTGATGAGATCTTTTAAAACTTCTCCTTCAGTGCGATCTGGGTTTGGATGTGACTGGCGGACCGCTCATGTCTGAATAGGCTCTACCACTCCCGCCGGATAGACCACACCATGGTTTGCCACAGCAGACGTTTATTTATTGGTCTCCGTCAAACTACAAACAAACATAAAATCATATAAAACATATACTCACAAACAGCAATAAAAGAAATATACAAAACTACGACAAGCAACAATTTCGTACCTCGATGGCTGCACAGCATCGAAAACGGGAATGAGTCCGAACTTGCACCGAGAGCCTGGGAACGCAAATCCGCTCTCCTCCAAATGGCGATAGCACGTACGTCACCAACCGGAGAGTGCATCCGCCCAACGGTCCCCAGTGTAACAAATCAAGCAACTCAGTACTGTCCCAGGTGCAAATCGCGATTAGTAAAAGAAACTCTGAACAAAAAGCATTTATACAATAATAATAATAATAAATCAAACAAATTAAATGACAAATATAATTTGGCAGTTAAACTCCCACCAAATCACAGCTATGGGATTTCCCTCTCAATGACAACACAGTGTTTGTTAGAAAAATGTATATATATGTTATCATGCGTTCTCTAATCAATGCTTTACCGCAATATTACTGCAATATGTGCTTGCTGTTTGGCCTTGCTGTTTTTATGATGTACCACAGAAGAGAGAGGTTACAGCTGGGTCAGACAGGTCGCAGCTGACAACGAAGCAAAATGAAGAGATCTACCAAGACAGTTCCTTTTTAACAAAGACCCTTTTGATCTGATCAACAACATGCCTCAACGCTATCTCGCACCCCCCAATGAACCTACAAGTGATCACTCGTGTTTCCTGATTTTATCACAGATAGAAAGAATGGTTGCTGATCACTCATGTTTCCTGATTTCATCACAGACACAAAGAATGGTTGCTGATCACTCATACTCCTCCTCACACTGTTCCATATCAGTATGTAACACCTTGTGATTTTTCTGCTTACGAGACAAAGCCCACGTGCTTTCCCCTTCCCCTTTAGGGGCATTGTCTCATTTTGTGGGTAGGGCAAATCCAAATAAAAAGAGCAGGAGTGCATACAGATAGTTAGTGTAGTGAGATTGTTGTAAGCGATCTGTACTGCACTCCTCGCGAGAAAAGAATTAATATTCTGTCTCACTTGTGGTTTGTCTGCTGTTGCTCTTCTCTTAATAGTTACCGTTTTTTTCCATGTATAATGCGCCCCCATGTATAATACGCACCCTAAAAATGGCATGTTGATGCTGGAAAAAAGCCTTTACCCATGTATAATACGCACCCAAATTTGGACTCCTACTTAAGTCCGTAAACGTAAAATTATTTCAGAAAAAAGATCATCTTTGGGAACAACCGGATGTTATTCTGCCGGTCATTATCACTGCGCATGCGCTAGCAAACTCGATAGCGAAGAAATGTTTCGGATTTGTGTAGGGTACATTGTGACAGCAAACGAGCAGGTGACCGAGCAAGTGTCTGATACGAGAGCATTGTGTTCGTATGGAGCGTGTTTGAAGTGAACAGCAGGGAAGAAAGCGCATCTGTAATGGCGGCCTCCGTATGATATCCGGATTAACAAAAAAAAATAGTTTTTTTTTTTTCTGTACCCATGTATAATGCGCACCCCAGATTTTAGGACAATAAATTAGTAAAATTTTGCGCATTATACATGGAAAAAAACGGTAATCAGTCAGCGAATTAAACCTGACAGTGTTTATAAAATTGAATAATAACCACTATTCTGCTTTAAGCAAAAAAAAAAGTACTGTCTTCTGTACAGGCCTATCGAGATAGGTTGACATTGTAGTGCGTTTACCCTGACCATCTAATGAGGAGTCACTAAGTTGAAGTTTCACCTTTCTGACTCTTCCATCTGAGCTAGGATAAACCTTCGCTACTGTGGCAATCTTCCACTGGTTTCTGGGAGAATTTTCTTCACATAGAATGACGATGTCATTAATCTTCATATCTCTTCTGTCCCTTTGCCAGGTCTGTCTTTGCTGAAGACTGAGCAAATACTCTTTCTTCCATCTTTTGCAGAATTCATTTGTTAAGAATTGCACCTGACGTCATCTCTTGCGCAAGTATCGATCTTGACTCACATATTCGCCAAGTGGAGGATAGATTATGCTGGACTTCATCATGAGAATATGGTTTGGAGTAAGAGGTTCAATATGTGGATCATTCAGATGTTCCGTTGTTAGGGGCCTGCTGTTTATGACAGCTATCACTTCATACAGAAAAGTTCTAAGTGAGGCACTATCTAGTGTCTTTGCAGACTGATCGAGAATGGCTGTTAGGACACTTCGGATCGTCCTAATCTGCCTCTCCCATACTCCACCCATGTGGCTTGAAGACGGAGTATTCATTAGGAATTCACATCCGTATTTTTTCATTTCTTCTTGATCTAGTTTAGGGGTGTCCAAACTACGGCCCGCGGGCCAACTGCGCGGTCCAGTTTTTATTGGCCCGCAGCTAATTCTGAAAACATACTAATTGAATATGGCCCGCACAAGAAGCTTGAGCTTGAAACTTCTCAGTTTCCACTCTAGATGGAGCCCGCCACACAAAGCGTTTGACGTCCCATTAGCACACCCCCCCCCCCCCCCCGGAAGACAAGCGAAAATGAGTAAGGAGGACACATGAGTCCTTTTAGGTACGATAGCCGGATGCTTGACATGAGGGTGTAAAGTAGATCTTGTGAGGCGTCCGCCAACCCTGAGTACACCTTTCTCATCTACAAATGGACTTAGCTTGTGGAGCCTGTTTGTTTCGTCTTTGGGGCTTAATTCCTTGCCTTGTTCGATTCTCTTAATTTCACTACTGAATGCTTCTTCTTGGGCGAGTGTGATGATGAACAGCTCTGCCACTTGTCTTTCCTCAACACTTGTTGCTTTGCTTATTCTCTGAGTGAGGCCTTTGATTTGCTTAGCATGGCTAAATCTTCAAGTCACCATTATGCTAAAGACTCCCCGCCCTTTTTTTTTTTGTCTTCCGGGTTAGAGCAACGCTGGTGTCTGGATTGTTGACTGCCGCTTCTACCCCGAACCATGTCCGCTATTTGTTTGTCCCCTATCTGTTCTGTGTTTCCCGTTTTAAGTGTGCCCGTTTTTTCTTTTCTTTTTATCGCCTTTTCACCCGCCCACCGCATATCTCTGGAGCTCTGCTCGCACCTCTCTGTCCCCGCTCCCTCTGACTACGAGCTATGCTTGCCAGCTAGCCAACCCACCACCGGACCCTCCTACCTCCCGGCTCTGAGGCTGTAGCTGCTCGCTCTTGGCTCGGCAAACAGCTTCAACCCAACTTTCTGGCCACTTGGCCGGCGTCCTCGTGGCTCGGCTGTGTGCCACCATGACACACTGGGGCTTGCCGTTTGCACGGGTACAGTCGGGAATGACTAACACCACCACCCACTCTACCAACATCACTACTCGGTCCACTGCTGCTTCCATGCATTTCACTGCCTACCAACTTCTAGCTAACCAGCTACTAGCCACTTCTAGCATTTTATCTGGATTATTCCCAGCTGCTGTCACGTCTCATCTCCTCCATTAACTATCACTTCTGCTACTCCGGGCTTCTATTCCACCAACTTCTCGTCCAATTGTCTACACTGCTGCTGATCGTCATCATCTCAACAATAATCAACGTATCCCTGCTGCTGCTGCCTCAGCTGCCACCAAGGCTGGGATCCTCCGCCGTCGCCGCTACATCCACCGTAGCTCTGGACTATCTTTTAACCGACATTTCCCTGATGGCTCACCCATCCCTCGTTTCTGGACTACCTCTTGCCCCCCCGTCACCCCCACCTCCCGTACTGTCAACCTCAACAATCTCCGCTCTCCCCCCGCTCCTTCATCTATCTCCCTCGCGCTGCTGAACTGTCGCTCCCTCTCCAACAAACCACTAGTTATTTTTTAACTACTATTGGACAATAACTTGGATCTGCTCCTTCTCTGTAAAACATGGCAACAGCCCCTGGATTTTTTTACTCTCACCAAGCCACTCCGTCCAACTACAGCTATATCGCCAAACCCCGCCTCTCTGGGCAAGGTGGTGGTATTGCTGTCCTCCATAAGCAGTCCCTACTGTCATGTAAAATGGAGTGTGGGGGGGAACAAATGGTGCAAAAAGTGAGTATGGATTGCTCCCAGGAATAAATTGGCAGGGCTGACATTCCAAATTTTAACAGCAGATGGTGCAAAACTTGAGTTGGGAATTATTGAATGAATTGGCAAAGCTGAAATTTCAAAATTTTCCAATAGATGGAGCCATATCGTTGCAGGGGACCAAAATAGAGCGGGGTCGGATTATGAGTCACACATGGAAGCACAAACGTGTTTTTTTAAACGTGCTATTATTGCCATACTTCTGCCAATTTGACTCTCTTCCGAAAAAAGAGAAGTAGGCTCGCTACTTCATCAACCCAGTATCAACCCTTATCAAAATTATTTAATTTTATCGAGCCGCGTCAAAAGCTACTTTGGATGATTTTGAGGGATTAATTTGCCTTCAAAATTAATTGCAAGATAATAATAATTCGATTAAATCATTTTGACTCGTATTAAGTAAAATATTATTTTGTTGGAAACAATCGAGTTTGTGGAAGCACTCACACGGTTAAGTGTTTATATATATATATATATATATATATAACGTTAGAATTAGTGATTAATGCATTAAATATATTTTCTAACACTATCATTGCCATACTTCTGCTAATTTGACTTTCTTTTTCGGAAGAAAGTCAAATTAGCAGAAGTTAGCGGGGCCATATCAAAAGTTACTTCGACAAAAGTAGTGCCACGGTGCGCTAGACGAACGAATCCCTGAGGCCTTAACAAAGGCATCTAAAAAATATCCGTAACATAATACCAGCATCAAGCAACCGAAGGGAGCCATTACTACAGCGCGGTCATTTCGACGACTTGCCTCGAATTGAGTTACTCGGCTCGCACGTCGGATGACTTTAGCGAGATTGACGTCGTATAGAAGTTAGGTTGATTCCAATAGAATTAATTTAACTCGGGTGGTCAGCTACGGACTAGTCCCTTCACTCCCGGCTTATTGAACCCGTTACCGGGGAGCCGGAGGCACTTCAATAAAAAGTGCCCGTTTGACACTACCCATCACTGAATTGGACCTCAACCTCCCATCTATTTCATCCTTTGAATATCTCGCTTTTTCCCTCCCCAACTCTACTACTGCTGTTCTTATCTACCGCCCCCCAAAGTCACATCCGTCTTTTCTTTCTGAACTCTCTGAACTCCTCAGTCACCTATTGCCTCCTACTCATCGGTGACTTCAACATCCACATCGACCAGCCAACTGCTCCACTGACGTCTGACTTCATCTCCCTTCTGCACTGCTTTCATCTCACCCAGCACATCAACTTCCCCACCCACACCAAAGACCAGACCCTGGATATAGTATGCTCCTCCTTTCCACTCACATCCAACCCCCGTCCTCTCACCTTTCCACTGTCAGATCATCTCTGCATCCTCTTCTCCGCCCCTCTACCTTTACCTCATAATTCCACAAAACGCACCATCTCCTACCGCAACATCAAGACTGTAAACCCAATCACGCTTTGCCAGCTCTTATCCTCTGCTCTTCCCTCCGACCCCACTTCTTTCTTCCCTGATGACCTCGCCACCATGCTCAACAACATCCTTTCTGACTCCCTTGATTTCCTAGCCCCCTGGAAAACTTCCTCTGTTACATTCACTAACTCTGCCCCTTGGTACACCCCGGAACTCCGCTCCATGAAACAAACTGGCCGTCAACTCGAACGCCTCTACAAAAGAACCCGCCTCACCGTCCATGCTGAAACCTTCAAACAACACATCTCCTCCTATCGTGATGCTCTTCTTGCTGCCGAATCTGCTTACTTCTCATCTGTCATTAATAACACCAACCGGAACCCCCGCATACTGTTCTCCACCGTCAACAAATTGCTCCAGCCACCGGCCACCAAGCCACCCTCCTCACCCGCCCTCTGTAACTCCTTCCTTGTCAACTTTAACAACAAAATCGCCCAAATCAACAGTTCTCTGACCGACACCATCAATAACTCCTCCTCCCCCACCTCCCCTGCCCTCCTTCCTGACCTCCCGCCCTTCCCCTCTCTCACTGCCTTCTCCCTTGTCGACTCCTCCACCATCCTAGACATCATCACCGCATCCAAGAAAACCACCTGCTCTCTCGACCCCCTTCCAACGACCTTAATCAAGGCCTGCCTCCCTGTCCTCCTCCCTCAACTCACCACCCTTTTTAATCAGTCTCTATCCCTTGGTCACTTTCTCACTGTCTATAAGCTTGCAGCCATCACCCCTGTCCTCAAAAAGCCCACCTTGGACCCATTCAACCTCCAACTACCGTCCCATCTCCAACCTTTCATTCCTTTCCAAAACCCTTGAACGCATTGTCTCCGCCCAACCCCACACCCATCTCCAGTCCAACAACCTCTATGAACCCTTCCAGTCCAGATTCCGCCCACTTCACAGCACCGAAACAGCTTTGTTAAAGTCACCAACGATCTCCTCGTTTCTGCAGACTCTGGTGCCCTCAACATCCTACTACGACTTGACCTTAGCGCAGCCTTTGACACTGTGAACCATTCCATCCTCCTCCAACTAGGTGTTGAGGGCACTGCACTCGACTGGCTCACCTCCTACTTTGCCAACAGAAACCAGTTCATCTCTCTCGCCGGTCACACATCCATCTTCTCCCCAGTTACACAAGGGGTCCCCCAAGGCTCAGTTCTTGGCCCCCTCCTATTCATCTGTTACCTCTTTCCCCTTGGTAATGTCATCCGCAAACTCAATCTGAACTTCCACTGCTACGCTGATGACACCCAGATCTATATACGCACCCCACCAACCCAAAACCCTTCCCTCGCCCACTTTGAAACCTGCATCTCTACAATAAAAACATGGCTGACCCACAACTTTCTCAAACTCAACAGTGACAAAACAGAGCTCCTCCTCATAAGCACTAAATCCTCCCTTAATAAAACTGCATCCATCACACTCACCATTGACTCCTCAAACATCACTCCCTCTCCTCTGGCACGCAACCTTGGCGTTATTTTTGATCCTACACCAGGGGTGGCCAACCAGTCAGAGATTAATAGGCACATTTTTTACTGTGTCATGGCAAAGAGCCACATCATACACATGAGCACACATGACCCCCCCCCCCCCCCACACACACACACACACAAACACACACACACACGCACACACACACGCGCGCACACACACACACACCCCTCTGCTCAGCCAAATTTATTGTGTGACATTATTATGTCACGCACCAACATGATAATGACAAATTGACTTTCAGGAGACAAGATTTCAATAACGTCACTGAGGCATATTTTAACGAACTCCACTTCATTGTATGGCTTTTTAGCCCGTGCAATGTTCCAAGCCAGTTGAAACAATGCAAGTGTGACAGTCTCCGAGTGCTTCGTAATTTTTTGAAAAACTGTACCTTTTCTGCCTGACTTTTCAAAGTCTCCAAACTTGTGCTCTCGAAATTCAGTCCCTTTTGCAAAGTCCTTATCGATATTGGCATGAAGTGAGCTGAAGTGGCGCTGGCCATTTGAAGCTTTTAAATGCGCAAACGACGTCCGACATATCAGGCAGAATGGCTTTAACTCTGTTAAAAACGTCCTGTGGTCATCGTCATATATTCGTTTAGCTGTGCATTTTTTCCTTGCCATTTTGGCCGGGTTGGCCACCCCTGGTTTAGCATCTTGTCAGCTTTTCTAGACCTAATGGGCCCCCGTAGTCACAGTCGCCATTCATTAAAAAGCCAGCGAAACCAATCGCTCCGTTTGCCCCTCCTCCTTTGTGGGATTTCACCTCACGCGCATGCGCGTTTGACCAAAATACCATATTGAACTCAAGCGAAGCAAATACGAACGAAGAATAAACACAAATGTTAATATGAATGTAAAAGATCCGCATGAAACCAGCCAAAGAGCCGCATGCGGCCCGCGAGCCACCCCTGCCCTACACTGTCCTTACACCCTCATGTTAGCTCAGTTGTTAAGACCTCCTACTTCCACCTCCGACGCGTCGCCAAAATCCGGCACTGCCTCTCTCTCCCTGCCGCTGAATCCCTCATCCACGCCTTCATCTCATCCCGGCTTGACTACTGCAACTCCCTTCTCACTGGAATCACTGTTCTCTCACTCCATAGACTTCAACTAGTCCAAAACTCTGCTGCCCGCCTCCTTACCCACACCCGGTCCCGTGAACACATCACTCCTGTTCTCCACTCTCTTCACTGGCTCCCCATTAAGGAGCGTATCATCTTTAAGATACTCCTCCTCACCTTCAAAGCCCTTCACCACCTGGCCCCCACTTACCTATCCGACCTCCTTGTCCCCTACTGCCCCAACCTCCAATACTTCACGTTTGACAGTCCCAAAATCTAAACTCAAATCTTTCGGTGACAGAGCCTTCTCCTGCACATCACCTCTGGAACTCTCCCTCAGTCTGTCTGTGACTCATATTTAAGTCCCGTCTAAAAACTTACCTCTTCTCTCAAGCCTCCCCTACCCATAACTGGTTTCCTCTTCTTAATTTTATCCTAGTCTCTTCCCCGTCCGCCTCCCCCTCCCCTCCTGTATGGCTTTGCCTTGTTCCCTGTAAGCGTCTTTGGATTTTTGAAAAGCGCTATACAAATTTAATGAATTATTATTATTATAGTAATTATTATTATTATTATTATGGCGCTTGAAATAAGCGATAGCTTTGACTGCTCTGTTCCAGTCAGAGAACTTTGACAGACAGTCTAGTAGAGTTCTCTCTTTCTTTGATTTGGTGTTAAGCACTTGGACCTTTCATAACTCTGGGTTGTTGTCAATGACCTCTACCACCTTGCTTTCTTCGATGGACAATTCTTTCTCCCACAGAAAGGCTGGTCCAGTGAACCAGTTAGAGGCAATGAGCTGGTCTGCCCCAAGACCCCTCGACGCATGATCTGCCGGATTATCCTCTGCCTTCACGACGCCACTGATCAGGTCAAAGTCAAAGTCTGCTTTATTGTCAACATCTTCACATGCCGAGACACACAAAGAGATCGAAATTACATTTTCCCTATCCCACGGTGACAAAACATATTACACGATAGACATACAAGTAAACAACGCAATATAAAAAACAAGAAGGCACAAACAATAAATAATAAGAGTAACAATAAATAATAAATAAATAGATAACACGACGAATAAAAGCCAGTGTGCATACAGACAGTAAAAGTACAGGACGCTACGCAGAACGGGGAAGCGAGTTCAGGATCCTGACAGCCTGGAGTATGAAGCTGTTTGAGAGTCTGGTGGTGCGGGAGCGCAGGCTTCTGTACCTCTTCCCAGAGGGCAGAAGCTCGAACAAAGAGTGAGCGGGATGTGTGGTAGACTTGATTCTTTGAATTCTGTTCGCCACGAACACGTGGAACCGTCTGGCGTCATTGTTTATGTATCCCAAGATGACCTTTGAGTCTGTCCAGAAATATTCTTGGAGATCATTGATGTCAAGTTCGTTCCTGAGCATTATGCTCATTCTTGCCGCGACCACTACTGCCGATAACTCTAGCTGTGGTATTGTGGTTACTTTGGTAGGTGCAACACGTGCTTTGCCAATCACTAGCGAGCAGTGGACCTTACCCACGCTGTTGACTACTGTGAGATAACTACACTCTCCATATCCTATGACATGAGCATCAGAGAAGTGATGCAACTCATACTTGGTTACTTGTGAGAAGTGCGCTGGGATGAAGCATCTTCTGATCTTTATTTGGGACAGATTTTGTAGATCTTGCACCCACACTTCCCATTGTGTTTTGAGCTCTTCTGGGAGTGGCTCATCTCCACTGATGTTCTCTCTACACATTTGTTGCAAGATCTGTTTCCCTAACGAGATGAAAGGGTCACGAACCCTAAGGAGTTGTAGATTGATGCTACAGTGGATAAACTCCTCTTCTAGTCAGTGGGTGCTTTTTAACCTTAACTCTGAACTGGAAGTCGTTAGAGGAGACACACCACTGATGTCAGGTTTAATTCGCTGACTGAATAACTATTAAGAGAAGAGCAACAGCAAACAAACCACAAGTGAGACGGAATATTAAGTCTTTTCTCGCGAGGAGTGCAGTACAGAAAGCTTCACAACAATCTCACTACACTAATTTTCTGTATGCACTCCTGCTCTTTTTATTTGGATTTGCCCTACCCACAAAATGAGACAAGCCCTCTAAAAGGGGAGGAGGGAAGCACGTGGGCTTTGTCTCGTAAGAAGAAAAATCACAAGGTGTTACATACTGATATGGAACAGTGTGAGAAAGAGTACGAGTGATCAGCAACCATTCTTTGTGTCTGTGATGAAATCAGGAAACATGAGTGATCAGCGATCATTGTTTGTGTCTGTGATGAAATCAGGAACTGTCTTGGTAGATGTCTTCATTTTGCTGTGTCACTGAGTTGCCAGCTGCGTCCTGTCTGACCCAGCTGTAATCTCTCTTCTGTGGTACATCATAAAAACAGCAAGGCCAAACAGCAAGCATCTCTTGCAGTACTATTGGGGTAAAGCATTGATTAGAGAACGCATGATAACATATATATACATTTTTCTAACAACGGAACTCCTAACGCTCTCTCTATGAGCGGTTCTCCTATAGGCATGTCTTGTTCTTTGACACTTTTTGCACACTCTTCATCTGGCATAGATTCCAGTACCTTCTTACTATTGCAGACAAACTTGTGCAATCTTAGCTTGCCTGTACTGCATAACTGTCTAGCCTTCTTGATGAGCTGAACTGCCTCACTATCAGATGTGACACTCACTAACCCGTCATCTACATAAAAATTTCGCTGGATGAATTTAACTGCATCATGGCTAAATTCCTCTTGACCTTCAGTGGCTAGATGTTTCAGACCAAAATTGGCACAGCCAGGGGAGGAAGCTGCGCCAAACAAGTGGAATCGCATACGAAAGACTGATGGTGGTGACTCTAGATCTCCGTTCTCCCACCATAAGAACCCCAGGTAATCTTGGTCCTCAGGTCTTACGTGAGATTGATGAAACATTCGTTCCACGTCACACATGATAGCGAGTGGGCCCTTACGAAATCTCCAAAGGACTCCCACCAAGGTATTTGTGAGTTCTGGCCCGGTGAGAAGGTGGTCGTTCAAGGCTGTGTTCTGGAACCTTGCCGAGCAATCGAACACCACGTGTATTTTAGCAGGTTTTTAGGGTGATAGACACCGTGGTGGGGGAGATACCATGCTGGCTGGTTTTCCAGTTCTTCTGTTGGAACCTTCCCTGCATCACCACAAGTGATGATGTCTTGCATCAAGTTCACATAGTCTGTGCAGTACTTCTGATCTCTCCTGAGCCTTTTCCCTAGACCCTTCAGACGCTGCACAGCACATGCCTTATTGTTAAGAAGATTTGGTCGACCTTGTTTGAAAGGTAGGGGCATTTCAAAATGACCGTCTTGTTTGTGTTTGATTCCTTCTTGTAGCTTGGTAAGGAAGTGGAGATCCTCTTGGGATACAGGTGTCTCTTCTTTAACTCTTTCGCTGAAGTCAGACTCCAATACCTTCAGAACATCTACTGGAGTAATTTCTTTGATGAGAGTGTTGCAGACAAAGTGCACTTTACCTTTTAGCTTGACTGCTGGTTTGGGCTCAGGTCACTTGTCGTGCAATAATGTGGTGACTCACTCCTATGACGTCATCTTCATACTCACCGGGACTACCATAGCTCACTATGCTCCAGCCTAAGTCAGTCTTCTGAGCGAATGGCTAGTGCTTTTCTCCACACACAACCTCTCTAGGCATGAGAGCGGGCAATTGTAGCCGATTAGTAGACGAATCTGACAATTTATTGGTTGAGCAATGTTCTCTGCAAGATGATCCAGGTGAGGCCATGCCTTGGCAGTCTCGGGGGTACGAATGTGTTTCTTATTTGCAGGGATGAACTCATGCGTGTATGTGGTTAGAACTGTGATTTTGTCCATGGAGAATATCCCTCTCACTTGCAGGTCTATGATTTTTTTACAGTGCACAATCTTCTTCTTTGATGTCATTGTAGATAATTTAAGTTTGACTTGTTCTGTATGGGCATCTAAGGTATCTGGTGTTAGGGTTAATAGATTAGTTTGATCCTATTATTATATTGGAATGTAACCTGTAATAATTAACCAAACTTGTCCTGTCTTAACAAAGTAGTAGAACAAAGTGCTAAGATCCTTTGAACTGATTGACCAGCTGCAGAGGAAGCAATCAAAGTTGTTCTGTTTACACAACATCGTAAAACACCCCCTGCTATGATTTGACCAGAGGCCAGGGGTTCACCCCATCCTGTCCACTCTCACCCCCACTCTGTTTCTCTCAATAAATATGCTCTTGCAAGAGGCCTAAGTCAGACTTCGTTCAAACATCGCTGTATGCATGGTGACGAACAAATTCTCCACTTTCAAGCGCTCAAAGGGCATACTGTCTCCCATGTGGTTCTTGCAAATAAGTTAGAGTGAGCACTACTCTAACATTTGCTACTTCCTCTAAGATAAAGGAAGAGTCACTTTGCAAGTATAAAAGAGCATAGACAAGCACTTTGTTGGCAGAGTCAGTGGGCTTTGACACCTAGAAAGGGATGATTGCTGAAGTCTGGGTGCTATTGCCATTTTGAACGACTCTGTGGCTGTGGGCCGTAGCTTCTGCAATGTCATCCCTTTGCTGTGTTGATTGTGGCTTTCTTTCTTGAGTTGAATTCTTATGCTCTTTCTTTGATTCATGTTCTTGCTGTGGTTCTTGCTCTTTCATTGAGCGATCTGCATGTAAACATGTAGGGTGTCGCTTTGGGCAGGTGTCGCAGGTCATTCGCTTAATACAGTTCTTAGATAAATGACCAGGCTTCAAGCAACCGAAGCATAGCCTCTCACTCTCGATGTGTTTCACACGGTCTTCAATTGTTTCCGCTACGAATTTGTGACCCTTGTGTATGCTATTTCCTGCTTTCTTACAGAATGCGCATGTGAAGGTGTTCTTTTTACTTGTGTTTGTCGTGAACGTCTTAGCGCCTGCAAAACGTTTCTTGTGTTCTTTTTCATTCTGATTTTTTACCTTTCCTTTCTCAGGTCCACTTTGATGTATTGTTTAGTATGATGTTATTGGATTATATGCGATGCTTGCGTCCATCGACAGAAATGTGACAAAGTAGTTGAAATTTGGGAACTTGTCATGCTGCAGTTGGTATTGTGTCTTTACGATTCCATCTGGTGCATAACCAGTCTGGCAGCTTTGCACTGAGCTTCTGATTTTTCAATCCCATCATTGAGTATATTTAGATTGTCACTTTTTGTTATTGCCGAGTTGCAACTACGCAAGAAGTCCACAAATCTCCTCAAACCACCACTCTCCTTAGAGGCTACCTTAGGCCAGGAATGTTGTTTGTCTTTGAAAGCCTTGGTAATGACGAAGGGTTTACCATATCGTTTGTGGAGCAGATTCCATGCTGCTTCATACGCGTCTTTAGAGTCACTCATGAAGTAGCCTTCTATGGCTTCTTTAGCTCCAAAAGAAAAGTCTCTCGCGGTCGGGATATTCTTTCAGTCAGGGTCTGAAAGGCCAACTTTCAGTGTCTAAACGAGTGGATTTCCAGTGAAGACTGTGGGCTCTGGGATGGGAAGCCTGTTAGCTGATATGGCCTCAGCCAAAACCTTCACTAGATCTCCGGTGTCATTTTGTGGTGCTCTACTTGGAGATGTCGCTGGAGCTTCATGTAGAGGTTGGGTGTTATACACAGGTGGCTCATACTAAACTACTAGCTCCTGTTTAGGCACCTCCAAGCACTATGGTTTGAATCCTTGGATTGGATTGAACTCTGCTTCATCATAGACTTGAAGTCTAGCCTTATCTGCATTAAGTCGTTTTAGCTCTTCTAAACGTGTTGGTTCTCTTTTTAAGCCATCGACCGACTTCTGCCTTGCAGCATGCTCCTCCTGCTGTTTCTTTATGAGAGCAGTCTCACGGTTCTCTTTCTCTATCTTACGTTCTGCATCTTCTTTTTGGGCTTGCAGAAGACGGGCTTTTGCGTCTGCTTCTTCTGCTGCAACTATCAACTTATTCTCAGTTTCAAGTGCTAGCAGTCTCTCTTGCTGTTGTTCTTGTTCAGACATTATCTGTAGCACAGCTTGTGTGGCTGCATACTCAGCAGCAGCTTCTTGCCTTTTAGCTGCTGATTGACTTGTGCAAACACTATCGCTCCTAGTACCTGATTTTAAGCTACCACTGACTGTAGTTGCAAATACAGAGGGTGCATCAGGCCAAATTATTTCTTCTGTATCTCCTGCTATCTGAGATTGTGCATTTCCTACTACTTGACGGGTGATGGAGACAGTTGTCCATTTTGCGGCGCACTTCATGTGTGGGGCTGTCAATCTTTTGGTATTCATCATACATGAGATTCAGTTCAGAGAGTTCTAGTTGAATATTACTAATTTGCGTCTGAATCATATCACTAGAATCCTGCTGAATCACTGATTTTTGGGCCACCTTGACTAAGGCCTTCCAGTACTCATATTTTCTCTGAAAGCGACGTAGAAGCTTGTTTAATTTTACACTGTCACGTTATTTACTAGGGGTGTAAATCGCGGGTTTTGTCACGATACGATATAATATCGATACAAAGAACTACGATACGATTTTGCCGATATCTTAAAGCCTGCTGCGATTCATTCACGATATATCGCGATATAGTGCTCTACGATCGTTTTTTTTTTTTTTAATAAAAAATATAGAACAATATCCTGATTTATAACAATTCATACGCAAAATCAACAAGGTACTGCAAACTCTTTATTTAGGAAATTACAAGAGTATTGCAGTATACAAAGTGCTTATTTTAACACTGAACTTTGATGTCGTGTTTTTTCTTTAAATGTGCGGCGAGATTTGTGCTCCCTGAATATTTGATCACCGCATGGCAGGATTTACAAACTGCACGTGTCTTGTCGGTTGAGCCATCTTTTCTTTGGAATCCAAAGTGCTTCCAAACGAATGACTTGAAGCCTAAAGGGGAGCAAATTTCCTCGTCTTTTTAGACACTAGCCATAGCACCAGCCCAGGAGCCGCGTACTAGTTGTCGACTCCCCTTTCACGTGCCTGCTCTGCTCACAACACAATGCCGCGCACTGCTCCCTGCTCCCGGAAAGAGGAAGCCAGCAACAATGAACTGGATTTCAAAATAAAGTCGCATCTAATGTCCGAAGTCAAACACGGCGTTATAAATCGATGTTTACGTTTAGCATCGATGCCAATAAATCGTAGAGCATTATATCGATTAATCGATGTGTATCGATGTATCGTTACACCCCTATTATTTACCTTTCTCTGTCAGTGTACGCTGTCTTTTTCTTCTACGTGGTGGCTCCACAAGCTGCTCGGTATGATGCTTTGCCTGCTCTACCTCATCTTTTAAATCGTCACATAGCTCAGACACTTCCTCTGGGTCAAATAGCTGCTTAGACTCATCTATATCCAAAGGCAGCTCTGTCTGATCTACTTCTGACATTTTTACACTTGACTGATGAAATAAACTTAAATGTCAACACATTTCTCTTTACCCAAAAATAAATGAATTGGGCTCTCGATATTCAAACCAATATTAACATAAGTGGATGATAGGAAATCAACATACGTCACAAATGCTCCTACTTTCTTAAGGAAAACGATATAACATGCTGCACACGCTACACTTGTTTTTTATACACTCTCTTCAGTCTCTTTTGAACACACAACTTAAGTGTCTATCTTGGACAATACTGAATGAAAAACGGTATACAGATGTGCCAGGCGTATCTGATTTCCAGCTTTGATCTGTCGTCGTCCTCCTTCATTGAGCATGCTTTGATCTGTCGGCGTCCTCCTTCATTGAGCACGTGCGAGCAGAAAGGCGGCACGGATGATCGTTTCTTCCTTCATCTAACGCAGTCGAAACTAGCAGAATGACGGCGCAGATGATCACTTCTTCATCCAACGCAGTCGAGTTGACTTTCTCTTTCAACTTCCGACGAGTTTGACTGCCTCGACTATCACGCCCGCCGGATAGACCACACCATGGTTTGCCACAGCAGACGTTTATTTATTCGTCTCTGTCAAACTACAAACAAACACACAATCATATAAAACATACACTCACAAAAAGCAATAATAGAAATATACAAAAATTTGACAAGCAACAATTTCGTACCTCGATGGCTGTACAACACTGAAAACTGGAATGAGTCCGAACTTGCACCGAGAGCCCTGGAACGCAAATCCCCTCTCCTCCAAATGGCGGATGTCCTCCGTTTTGCTCCTCTTATTTACTGTGTTATTTGTTTATTTATTATTTATAAAGGGAATTTACCGCGATTCTACGAGGGACAACCTGTCCCGGGGCATCAAAGAAGCGAAGAGGGCGTTCTCTTGCAAAATTACCGCCCACTTCAAGGACAGCAGGGACGCACGGAGCCTTTGGCAGGGCATTCAGACCCTCACGGACTACAAGCCCGCGCCACAGAGCTGTGAAGGCGACGTCCGTCTGCTCAATGACCTTAACCGCGTCTTTGCTCGCTTCGACGCTCAGAACAGCACTTGCCTGCTGAAGGCCACTCCCCCTTCACACGAGCTGCCCCTGTGGCTCTCCGCCGACAGTGTGAGGAGGGCGCTTGCCGCTATCAACATCCGTAAGGCGGTTGGCCCTGACAACATCCCGGGTCGAGCGCTGAAGGACTGCGCTGGTGAGCTGACGGGTGTCTTCACAGACATCTTTAACACTTCGCTGCAGCAGGCCATCGTCCCGTCGTGTTTCAAAGCTGCCACCATCCTACCTGTGCCGAAGAAACCTGCTCCGTCCTGCTTCAATGACTACCGCCCCGTGGCACTTACGCCCATCATCATGAAGTGCTTTGAGCGGCTTGTCATGGAGCACATCCGTTTTGTTCTCCCCCCCACCATTGACCCCTTCCAGTTTTTGTACCGAGCGTACCGTAACCTCCAACCCTGCTTTGACTGCACCGATTCGGGAGTTTTCGAGGCTGCAACTTCAGACTTGCATGAACTGAACTGTCACATCATACATCCGTTTTTGTGAGGATCTGTGTGTGCAGACTAAGACCTTCTGCACGTACAACAACGACAAACCTTGGTTTACACCAAACCTCAGGAGGCTGCGCAAAGTCAAGGAGGAGGCCTACAGGAGCGGCGACCGCGACCTGTTCAAGCAGACCAGAAACACACTGAACCGAGAGGTCAGGAAAGCCAGGAGGTGTTACGGGGAGAACCTGAAGAGACACCTCTCTGCAAATCCTGATCCCTCAACAGTGTGGAAAGGTCTGCAGAGCATCACGGGGTACAAGAAACGAACCCCGTACGTCCTGTGGAGAGCCCAAGGCTTGCTAACCAGCTAAACAGGTTCTACTGCAGGTTTGATCGGTCCTCCCACACAACGGGACTTCCTGCAGCACAATCTACATACTCACCTCCCCCCACAACTACTCTGTCCACACCTCTATCATCATTGTCACCCACTCTCTCTCTTGCAGAGGCCGCACCGCACTCCAGATCCGCGAGGAGGAAGTGCGCCAGATGTTCCGGAGACAAAAGACCAGGAAGGCACCGGGCCCAGACGGCGTGTTACCTTCCTGCTTGAAAGTCTGCGCTGAGCAGCTGGCGCCCACCTTTGCACGGATCTTCAACCGTTTTCTGGAGCTGTGTGAGGTTCCCTCGTGCTTCAAGAGCTCCACCATCGTTCCAGTGGCCAAGAAGCCCGCCATCACAGGTCTGAATGACTACAGACCTGTCGCACTGACATCTGTGGTCATGAAATCTTTCGAGAGGTTAGTGCTGAACCACCTGAAGGATGTCACAGGCCCCCTGCTTGACCCCCTCCAGTTTGCCTACCGGGCAAACAGGTCAGTGGATGATGCGGTCAACATGGGACTGCACTACATCCTGCACCACCTGGACACCCCAGGAACGTACGCTAGGATCCTGTTTGTGGACTTCAGCTTGGCGTTCAACACCATCGCTCCTGACATCCTCCAACAGAAGCTCATCCAGCTTGCGGTGCCTGCCTCCACCTGTCAGTGGATCACCAGCTTCCTGACCAACAGGAGACAGAGTGTGAAGCTGGGGGGAATCACATTTGACACCTGGACCACCAATACTGGAGCCCCTCAGGGGTGCGTCCTCTCCCCACTGCTCTTCTCTCTCTACACCAACGATTTCTCCTCAGGTGACTCTCCTGTGAAGCTCCTGAAGTATGCAGATGACACCACTCTCATCGGACTGATCCAGGATGGTGATGAGACTGCGTACAGACAAGAGGTGGAGCGGCTGGTCCACTGGTGCAGCCAAAACCACCTGGAGCTGAACCCACTCAAGACCATGGAGATGACATTGGACTTCAGGCGAGACCCTTCACCACTCTTACACCACCCTATCCGCAGTAATACTATTCTCTCCACAGACACCTTCAAGTTCCTGGGAACCACAATCTCTCGGTACCTGAAATGGACCGGCCACAAAGACTCTGTCCGGAAGAAGGCCCACCAGAGGCTGTACTTCCTGAGACAGCTCAAGAGGTTCAACCTTCCGTGAGAGCTTCTGAAGACTTTCGACACTGCCATCATCCAGTCTGTCCTCTGCACCTCCATCACTGTCTGGTTTGGATCGGCCTACAAACAAGACAAGCACAGACTGCAACGGACAATCAGGACTGCAGAAAAGATCATTGGAATCAACCTCCCATCTATCCAAGACTTGTACATGTCCAGGACCAGGAAATGTGGAACGAACATCTCTACAGACCCTTCTCACCCAGGTTGCAGTCTGTTTGAACTACTCCCCTCCGGATGGCGTTATAGAGCGCGGTACGCCAAAACCAGCAGACACAGAGACAGCTTCTTCCCCCAGGCTGTTGCTCTGATGAACTCACACCACTCTTAGAGTCTCAGTGTCATTACTGTGCAATAACATCCTGCTCGTCACACCTTTTTTGAATTTATCTACACTGTTTTTGCCATTTTTCCCATGTCCTGAGTGTTGTTAGTCACCTAAATGTTGAACAGAGGCTGTGTTTTACCGAAGTCAAATTCCTTGTTTGGCACGCTCAAACATGGCGAATAAAAAACTCTTGAATGAATTTGGACACCAGTGTTGCGGTCTAGTTGCAGAGGAAATTATGTCACATCGTCGCCATATTTTATGTTGAAAGGCGTTACCTATTAATTTGTACGCAGCTATTTTGTTTGTCCAAATTCACTACGGTTTATGTGGCCACGGAGGCGGAGCTTCCAGGGGATGGATGGATGAATGGACAGACGGATGGAGAGAGAGCGAGACAGAGAGAGGTCGCAATCAGAGAGAGAGCGAGAGATTGGGTTGGTAGTGTGGGTGGGTGTTAGGTTTATTTCCTAAACGCCTCACAAACAATGAGGAGAGAAGATGCTTCCAGTTACTTGCAAGGAGAATTAGGAGAGCTCTATGTTGTTCTCTCACCTGTTCTCCTCGCAAGGAGAATAGGAGAGCCGTATGCTGTTCTCTCAACTACTCTAATCAGCTCTCTTATCAACCTCACTTTTATTTTGGTTGAGGTCCCTAAGTTACATAACTTTAAGGGGTGGGGAATTCAGCACTTGTTTACATGATTTTCTTGCAGAGTTTCTGCAAGCAGACATTAGCAGATAAGCTCTTTTGCACATCATTTCATCAAATCATCTAAAAGCAGAAAAGTCTTCTCCGGTGGTTTCCTCATATCACCAGGTTGAGATCAGTTTCGGCTCCTCTGCTTCTGTTCCTTATTCACAACACACTTTCCACAGCAATCACAAATGTATAATAACACATAATAAATCATAATAAAATATTATTCCTCCAGTGGGGTTTGGAATGAATGTATGTATGTATGGATGTATGTATGGATGTATGGATGGATGGATGGATGGATGGATGGATGGATGGATGGATGGATGGATGGAGAGAGACAATAAGAGGTACCAATCAGAGAGCGAGAGAGAGAATTAAGCAATCACAGCGAGATAGCGAGAAAGAGAGAATGTGTGTGTGTGTGTGTGTGTGTGTGTGTGTGTGTGTGTGTGTGTGTGCGCGCGCCCGCGCACATGTGTGTGCGTGATAAGATACTTAATTTTTCATTTCAAATGCAATTTTGTGCACATGCAATTTTCTGTGGTTGGGAAGTACCTGCACATATTTGTCTGTGCAACATGGTTCAGCGTTGGTATTTGGTATTTTATATCAACAACAACCTCAATATGGAGCATCCATCATGACCACCTCTCCCGCCTGCAGGTACTTGAACAGACCCAACGAGTAGCAGCAATTTTCCATTTTCATTTGTTGACCACTTGACCGTTTGCTATCCTCAGCTGTGGCTGATGAGCTCATGGGTGACTTCTTGTCTGTGCACATCTGTAAGATCTGGGCCAATACCTGTGTCCACAATGCAGTCCAGAGAGCTATTTGCACAGTCTCACAAATGAACTGAACATGGAGAGAAAGAAGAGCAAGGAACCAAGATTTATACCCTATAGTTGTTTTTGATTATAATTGTATTATGAAACTTCCAAAAACTAATTTATAATAAAAAGAATTATAAATTATGAAATTATAATTTATTATGAATAATTTCACGTGTGAAACTCAGTAGCTCATCTGTAAGGATTTGGGCTTTAGAGCCGTAATATGAAGTACCAAAAGTGCCAAAATAAAAAAAAAATAGATAAATGTACACTGGAGTTTTTATTTATTTCAGTTTGTATTTAATTATTTCAAGATTTATTTTGTCATTTATTCACTTGTGTCCATATTTATTTAACTATTTCAATATTTTATTTTTGTTAGGGTTTACAGAATATCTTTATCGTATGATTATGTTGGAATGTAATCTGTAATAATTTACCTAGCTTGTCCCGTTTTAACAAAAGTAGTAGACCAAAGTGCTAAAATCTTTTCAGCTGATTGAACAGCTGCAGAGGAAGCAATCAAAGTTGCTTTGTTTACACAATGTCGTAAAAGGCCCCCTGCTATGCTTTGATCAGCAGGGAAGTGGCTTCACCCCATCCTGTGTTCCCACACCCCCACTTTCAACCCCACTCTGTTTCTCTCAATAAATATGCACCTGACGAGGCCTGAGTCAGACCTCCATTCGACCATCGCTGTAAGCACAGCTATGAATGGACTCTCCACTTGCAGGTGTCTAAAATGACTTGCTTGTCTCGTGTATGGTTATTGCAAAATAAGTTAGAGTGAGCACCACCCTAACATTTTGGTGCCATGACCCGGATCCCTCATACCCGCCATCTGGCTGACGGAGGAGGACGTGCTGCATTGTCGACAAGCCAGCGTCCTTTAGGAGGACCCGGAAAAGAAAGTCCTGGGAAGGGTATTTCTTCGCTGGGCCAGCATCTTAGGTCTGCCTTCGTCTGACAGAGGTGGATTGACGGGATCCGGCAGTGCAATGGACCAGGGGACAGGTAAATGAAAGGTTGTGTGGTGAAACGCGTAAAAGGTGCACGGGAGATAGCTTGGGTTCAAGTCCCAGGGGAAGAAACAGGCTAAGAAAAGCAGAGCTTCTTTTTCATTCATCGAAGAAGTGCGTAGATTCTTCTTTGTCTGTTTTTCCAAGCTGAGGGATCTGGCTTGGGTTAGAGTCCCAGTGGAAGGAACGTGCTAGGAAACACGGAGCTTCTTTTTTGTTAATCAAAGAAGAGCGTAGATTTTTCCTTGCACGTTTTTCCGGCCAAAGAACGGCTTGGGTTATAGTCCCAGTGGAAGGAACGTGCTAAGAAACACGGCGCTTCTTTTTTGGTAATCAAAGAAGAGTGTAGATTTTTCTTTGTACGTTTTTCCGGCCAAAGAACAGCTTGGCTTTAAGTCCCAGTGGAAGGAACGGGCTAAGAAAAAACAGAGTTTCTTTTTCCTAATTGAAGAAGGGCATAGATTATTATTTTTGTCCGTTCTTCCAAGCTGTGTTGGAGGGTTTTACACCCATCCTGGATAGGTCTAAAAATAAAAAGCGCTGGAATTTGTGTGACTGGTAGGATAAATTGACTAAATAGCAGTTCTAGCAAGGATCCACGGAAATAACACAGGCTAGTAATTTGTTGAAAGGTCAATTTAACCCTGCATTGAGGATCCTCAAAGAAAGAAAATTTTGAAAATAAAAATTGTATAAACCTAAAAAAGAAATTAAGATGGGAAATAAGAACGGTAAATCTCTAGCTCTTGAAGAAGATGAGAAGGTCATGGCGAGTAAATGTCTTAATTGTATGCAATACATGCCGGAGTGGAAGAAAAAGTATGGAGTAGAAGAGAAGTTGAAAGTTGAAGTATGGAAGATGGTGGTTGATGTTTTGGAGGAGAGTGTAGATAGGAATTCAAAGGGACTGAAAAAGAAAAGAAAAGAGAGAGAGTTGAATTGTGCTAGAATGTGGTTGAAAACTTCACAAGAGAGAAGGGAACAAATTCAGAAGACAGAAAATAGATTTGAAAAATAATTCTGGGTGCACAGAGGCATCCCATTCGATGATGCAGCTGAGAGTGCTTATCAACAACATCTTAAAAATGCGCTCCTCACTGGTTCCCCCCCCCCCCCCCCCCCACTTAGGCAACTGGGTGAGGAAACACTTGGTGGAAGCAGACACTGCTTGCGTTGTGACGATTGAGAAAGGCAAATGTTCTGATCTATTTCATCTAGATGATCAAAGTCAAAGTCTGCTTTATTGTCAACATCTTCACATGCCGAGACACACAAAGACATCGGAATTACGTTTTCCCTATCCCACGGTGACAAGACATATTACACGATAGACACGCAAGTAAGCAACGCAATATAAAAAACAAGAAGGCACAAACAATAAATAAGAGTAACAATAAATAATAAATAAATAGATAACACAACGAATAAAAGCCAGTGTGCATACAGACAGTAAAAGTACAGGACGCTACGCAGAACGGGGAAGCAAGTTCAGAATCCTGACTGCCTGGAGTATGAAGCTGTTTGAGAGTCTGGTGGTGCGGGAGCGCAGGCTTCTGTACCTCTTCCCAGAGAGCAGAAGCTCGAACAAAGAGTGAGCGGGGTGACTCACATCACTCACAATCGTGGTCGCCTTGCGGGTGAGATGGGAGGTGTAAATGTCCTTCAAGGAGGGGAGCGAAGCACTAATAATCTTACCAGCCGTGTTCACTATGCGCTGCAGGGCCTTCAAGTTGTAGTCAGTGCAGCCGCCACCCCAAACAGCAATACAGCTGGAGAGGACGCTCTCAATGGTGCCGCGGTAAAATGTAGTCATAACGGCCGGAGGGGCACTCGCTCGCCTGAGTTTCCGCAGGAAGTACAGGCGGCGCTGGGCTTTCTTTGTCAGTGATGCGGTGTTGGTGGACCAGGAGAGATCCTCACTGATGTGCACCCCCAGGAACTTGGCGCTGCTCACTCTCTCCACCACAGCACCGTCGATGGTCAGCGGCAGGTGTTGGGTGTGACCCTTCCGGAAGTCCACAACAATCTCCTTGGTCTTGTCGACGTTCAGCAGGAGGTTGTTGTCCCTGCACCACGTGGTCAGAAGGTCAACCTCCAGCCTGTATTGAGTCTCGTCTCCCTTGGTGATGAGACCCACCAGAGTCGTGTCGTCAGCAAACTTCACTATACGGTTGTCGCTGTAGGTTGTCTCCTGTATGGTTCTTGCAAAATAAGTTAGAGTGAGCACCACCCTAACAATTTTGGCACTCTTGTTCTCCTGTACTTTGTTGAAAAAAATGTATTTGTGAATAATTAATATTCTATAATACATGCTAGCTTTTTTAAATGCCACTGATAAGGTCTCAGCTCTGTATGCTACTTTTAAATTACCGTTTTTTTCCGTGTATAGTGCGCCCCCATGTATAGTACGCACCCCTAAAAATGGCATGCTGATGCTGGAAAAAAGCTTGTACCCATGTATAATACGCACCCAATTTTTATGAATTTTTTTTAAAAAAAATTTTAATTTTTTTTTTTTTTTTTTTTTTTTTTTTTTTTAAGTCCCAATGATCGTCACACACGCAGGGAGGCAATGGGTCCCATTTTTATAGTCTTTGGTATGGTCTTAACTAGGCTGGATGTAATTTTTTTTGTTGGCGTTGATTTCTCCGACTGCCCGTAAACGCACCACCGCGCTCCGTGCGCGCACGGGACAGCAAACGAGCAGGTGATCGAGCAAGCGTCTGATACGAGAGCATTGCGGTCGCATGGAGCGTGTTTGAAGTGAACAGCAGAGACGAAAGGAACAAGGCAAAGTGTTGTGAAATAAAATATTACCTGTAATACGGATTTAGGTAGAGAACTGAACTCTCACTCTTTATATAGCGGACGTGTCTTGCGCATCCGTTCTGCGCATCTGTAATGGCGGCCTCCGTATGATATCCGGTTTGCGTGTGTGCGCGTGTGCGTGTGTGCGCGTGTGTGCGAGAGCGAGAGAGAGCGAGAGAGAGAGTGCGAGAGAGAACTCTCAACCGTAGCACGCCGCCGACCGCCCAACTGCACCGCGCTGGTAGCATTATTGTGACAGAGCCGTCGCTGAAATTTAGAAGATATTTTTAAAGTCCTGATGTACTTTCTAAAATTTAAGTGGACCTCAGTGCGCACTGCGCAGGGAGCTTAATTTGGTGCGGTCGCGCAACCGCAGCGCGCCGGGCGCTCACTGTCGCATTGCTTAAAGAGCGCCTTTGTGTTTTAGGATGAACAGCAGAGACCAAAGGAACAAGGCAAAGTGTTGTGAAATAAAATTTTACCTGTAATACGCATTTTGTTATTTGCTGATTGAAACTGCTAATTAAACTGTGAATTGAAACTAATAGGAAGAAAACAACTCTCGCTCTTAATATAGCTGACGTGTCTTGCGCATCTGTTCTGCGCATCTGTAATGGCGGCCTCCGTATGACGTCCGGTCCGCGATGGAGATTAAAAACAAACAATATTTGACAATAACACACCCTCAAGGATTGCACCATCGCATCAAACGATGTGTCGTCAATTATGTATTTTACTGACTAAGTGTGTTGGCCAGGATGGCTGAATGCGATGCGCGATTGACAACAAACAAGAAGAAAGGTGAGTTTTATTTCGGGGGAGATTTGTCATGTCTCGTCCCCAGTTTTGCTATGTGTCTAGGTTGCCATAGTTTCTGTTCGCGTCGCCCCTCTCTTCCTGTGTCACCTCAATCGATGTAACGTGTTTTGTATTTAAGTCCTGTCTGCCCTCGCTCACCGTTGGATCATTGCATGTGTTACTGTCATTCTGTTCCTGTCTTTGGTAATGTCACCCTGTCTTTTTGTTCCACGACTTTGTCGGTCAGTCCTGTTGTTGGTTTTGTTGTACCATGACTTTCTTTAAAAAAAAAAAAAAAATTAAAAAAAAAAAAAAAAATTTTTTTTTTTTGTACCCATGTATAATACGCACCCTAGATTTTAGGACAATAAATTAGGTAAATTTCGCGCACTATACACGGAAAAAAACGGTATTGGTTATCTGAAGACAGAACATTGTTATTTTCCATTTTAAATATTTTATCTTGCTGTTAACATGGTGGCGTATTGGCCTCAGTTCAGTAGTACAGGGTTTGATTCCTGTGCTGGCCTTCCTGTGTAGAGTTTGCATGTCTTCCCTGTGCCAGCGTGGGTTTCCTCCCATATTCCAAAGACATGCTAATTAGTCATTCTATATTGTCCTTAGATGTGATTGAAAGTGTGGATGCTTGTTTGTCTATGTGTGCCCTGGAATTGGCTGGTGACCAGTTCAGGATGTCCCCCGACTACCACCCAAAGATTGCTGGGATAGGCTCCAACGCACGACCCTTGTGAGGATAAGTGGCTCACAAAATGGATGGATGGTTTTAAGAGGCCAAGTGCATCTTTATTCTGCATATGTTTGTTATTTCATTGTAAATCATGACGTCAAATATGCAGTAGTCTAATAGTGGTTTCATTGTGTGCAATTCTGACTTTGCCTTCTTACAATAAAGATATCTCATTGCCTTTGACACCAGCGCACAGTAGAATCCCCCAATTTCACTGGTGTGTGTGTGTGTGCGTGTGTCTGTGCATGCGCGCGTGTGTGTGCACGTTTGTGTCACTACAGTAATTTAGATTAAAAAACATAGGCTGGGAGGAGGATTTTCTTCAGAGAACAAAGTCAATTCTGTGACAGACCGGACAGAACAGTCAGGTGATGCGAGACAGACTTTATCGAAATGAGGGAAGGAGAAGTGGAGAGCTGGAGCGCTGACTGGACTGGGGTGGCCGATTGGCTGGCTCGTGTGTAACTCTGTTGATCAACGTCCACCGAGTGGCTGATGGGCAGATGACAGGAATCAACCTGGTGAGAAAAGCAACAGAGAAAGGGTGCTGCACAGCAGAGAGTAGCACGTAATCATGGTCTGGGGCAGGCAGATGGTCAGGGCAGGGGGAAGGCAGAGCTTTATCAAAAACGGGCAAATGGTCAGGGCAGTCGGCAAGTAGGGCTGGGCAGGTCAGTACATGGGCAGAGTTGGCAACGGGAGTCAGACGGTAGAAACGGAGTGAGCTTATGACAGGCATCACAGACAGACTGACAATAAACCAGTGGGAGTGTTGGGTTTAAGTGGTGTCTACTAACAAGCCTGGACAGGTGCGGGTGATTACTGATTGCATGGGCATGGCTGTGAACAAGAGTCTTCAGTAGAAGTGGCTGGGTGGCAGGTGATATAGGCACGTGACAGGACCCCGTCCCTCAAGGAACAGCCCACAATGGCCAAAGGCAGGACCCTGACCCCCGGACCCCCTCGGCTGCCCCCGCCGTCCAACGGGCCGGCACCCAAGAAGGGGCCGAATTGTCACACCCCTCCCAGTCCACTTGGATAACCCCTGGCACACCGACGGGAATGGAGCAATTTACGGACCGTGTACACTGGGGCCCCCATCGACGAGCCACACGCAGGAACCAGTGGGCTCTCGTGGATGGGCCTCACTCATGACACATGGAAGGTGGGATGGACCCTCAAGGAACCTGGAAAACAGATCGGACCGCGGAGAGGTTGACCACTGTTACAAATTACCTTGATCGTATGATTATGTTGGAACGTAGACTAGAATTATTAACTTTGTTTAGACCTTTCTGCTTTCCTTGACTCTGGAAAGTTTAACCATTCAGTTGTTGAAACTATCCAAATCATGTGGAAACATTCTTGCTTAGTTAGTCATCTAAAATGCTCCACTAGATTGTGTTTTTCACAACCTTGTAAAACAATGAGCTGGGACCCTCTGCACTGATTAACCAGTTGCTGAGGTGACCACCAAACATGTCCACTGTCACCCCCGCTTGTTCTCAATAAATATGCTCTTGCAAAAGACCAAAGGCAGACTTTGTTCGAACATCACTGTATGTACAGTGACGAACAATTTCTCCACTTGCAAGTGTGCAAAGGCCACACTGTCTCCCGTGTGGTTCTTGCAAATAAGTTAGAGTGACCACAACTCTGAACAACCAACTTGCATATGGGGAACAGACCAATGAAACAAGGAGCCAACTTGCGGGACTCCACCCGGAAAAGGAGATCCTTCACAGACAGCCACACTCTCTGGCCTACCTGGAACGTCGGGGCTGGCGTCCGGTGCTTGTTGGCCTAGCAGACGAATCCGGCGACAACTCGGAGGGGGCTGGCGCGGGCTCGTGCTACACCGACGAACACATACCAGTAGTGATGGACAAGCGGTGCTCTTCTCTTGACTGATGCAGGCTGATATCCAAAGACGCAGTGGAATGGTGACAGGCCTGTGGCAGACCTTGGGAGTGAATTGTAGGCATACTCCACCCAGGGAAGTTGCTGAGCCCACATATGCTGTTTACTAAAAGTTGCAACGGAGGGAGTTACCCAGCTCCTGGTAGTTCTGTAGTGCATTCCAGTTGTATTAGGTGAACTGAATCTTTAGAATCAGTTCACTCAAAAAATTTGTTCAAACTAATCGTTCAATGAATCCCCCTAATCCTACCCCCCCCCCCCCCCACACACACACTGATACGTTTTTGTTTTGTTTTTTTACATCCAGTGGAAACAACCCATACACATCAAACAATACAACTACACAACCCCCCCCCAAAAAAATATTATATATACCGTTTTTTTCCATGTATAATGCGCCCCCATGTATAATACGCATCCTAAAAATGACATGTCGATGCTGGAAAAAAAGCCTGTACCCATGTATAATACGCACCCAAATTTTGACTTTTTTTTTTTCCCCCAATGATCGTCACACACACATCTGGGTGTGGTGAAATTTGTCCTCTGCATTTGACCCATCCCTGTGTGATTTTGATCCATCCCCTGGGGGAGAGGGAAGCAGTGAGCAGCAGCGGCGCCGCGCCCGGGAATCATTTGGTGATCTAACCCCCCAATTCCAACCCTTAATGCTGAGTGTTAGGGTTTGCAGAATATCTTCATCGTATGATTATGTTGGAATATAACCTGTAATAATTTAACTAGTTTGTCCTGTCTAGACAAAAGTAGTTGACCAAAGTGCTAAGATCTTTTCAACTGATTGACGAGACGCAGAGGAAGCAATCAAAGTTGCTTTGTTTACAGAAAGTCGTAAAAGGCCCCCTACTATGCTTTGATCAGCAGGGGACCGGCCTCACCCAACCTGTGTGTTCCCACACCCCCACTTCCAACCCCACTCTGTTTCTCTCAATAAATAAGCACCTGACAAGGCCTGAGTCAGACTTCATTCGACCATCGCTGTAAGCACAGCGACGAGTGAACTCTCCGCCTGCAGGAGTCTAAAATGACTTGCTTGACTCCTGTGTGGTTCTTGCAAAATAAGTTAGAGTGAGCAACACCCTAACATTTTGGTGCCGAAACTCAGGACCCTCATACCCGCCATCTGGCTGACGGAGGAGGACGTGCTGCATTGTCGACAAGCCAGCGTCCTTTAGGGGGACCTGGAAAAGAAAGTCCTGGGAAGAGAATTTCTTCGCTGGGCCAGAATCTTAGGTCTGCCTTCGTCTGCCAGAGGTGGATTGACGGGGTTCCCGCAATGCAACGGACCAGGGGTCAGGTAAGTTAAAAATTGCGTGGTTGTGAAACGCGTAAAAGTAAAAGTGCACAGGAATAAAAATAGGCAAGACAGAAGATAAGAAGTCTTGTGGAAGGAGGGGGTGTTGTAGAGTCCCCCTCCGGATGAAGTGGCTCTTCTGGAGCAGTGGTTTTCAAACTGTTTTATATATTTTTGTAAAATCTCACGTACCTCCGTGTACCCTCATTTGACAACCACTGTTCTAAGGGGACAACTTCGCGTTGGCAGGGCTGGGTAACTGGACAGTTGTCTTCAGTTCCCAGGGAAGGAAGGGGTGTTGTAGAGTCCCCAATCCGGATGAAGCAGCTCTTTTATTTTTAAAAGAGGACTTCGCGTAGGCAGGGATAAGAAATTTGTGTGGTTGAGTGTGCGACTGGTAGGATAAATTGACTGCAAAGAGAATTTGGTGGAAGGTCAATTTAAACCTGCATTGAGGATCCTCAAAGAAAAGAAAAGAAAAAAAGAAAGAAAGAAAAAAATTGTATAAACCAAAAATACCAAATTAAGATGGGAAACAAAACCGGTAAATCCCGAGCTCTTGAAGGAGATGAGAAGTACATGGCAGGTATATTTCTTAATAGTATGCAATACATGCCTAAGTGGAAGAAAAAGTATGGAGTAGAAGGGAAGTTGAAAGTTGAAGTGTGGAAGATAGTTGATGTTTTGGAGGAGAGTGTAGATAGGATGACAAAGGGACAGGAAAAGGAAAGAGAGAGAGTTGAATTGTGCTAGAATGGGGTTGAAAGCTTCACAGGAGAGAAGAGAACAAATTCAAGAGACAAAAAAATGGAAAGATAAAAAGTGATGAGACCACCATTCAATTAAGATTTGGAAAAGAATTCTGGGTGCATAGTGGCACCCCATTCGATGATGCAGCTGAGAGTGCTTATCTTCAACATCTTGGAAATGCGCTCCTCACTGTTTCACCCCCCGACTTAGGCAACTGGGTGAGCAAACACTTGGTGGAAGCAGACACTGCTTGTGTTGTGACGATTGAGAAAGGCAAATGTTCTGATGTATTTCATCTAGATGATGATAATGATTTAAATGAAGATGCAACGACCTTCTTCCGAAGCTCCCAAAAGGGCAGAGGAAGAGTTAGAGACCAACAAGGCCGCAGGCCGCCATTCAATTCAAACTCCAGCTCAAATTCTGACTGTTGTAACTGTGGGAAACGGGGCCACTTGGCGAGAGCGTGTCGTCGTGCAAAACAATACCAATCAAAGGGTGGAGGAAGAGGCAGAGGAAAAGCCACATTTTCAACATGTCAAGCTTCCCCCCCCCCCCTTTTTGACCGCTCATGCTAGTACAGAGACATTGTATGCTACATTTAATAGAAATTATTGATTGGTTGTGTTGTGAGATTATACAAACTTCTATATGCAAGCTGAATCTGGGAGATTGAGTTCTTTGAATTTGAAATCAAGGAGAAAATTCTGATTAATTTGCAAGCAGTTTTTTTTGTGTTGATTTTTTTTTGGATTGGTGGATTGTTCTATCAGGAACCTTGAGTTGAAAATGGTATGTGAATATTGTGTGGAGAGCTTGAATGAATTGGGACCAATGTGATAGAAAGACTCCTTTTTGGAGGCTATGTGTGAGATGCAAATGAGCATTGATGACTGAATGCCCGACTGAAGGGAAAATACAGGTTGAATGGTTGAAGTTGTTGGAGAATACTATGGAAAATGAGTTGAGCGACTTTGAGTAAGTTAGATGCTAGAAAGGAAAGAAGGAAAAACAAAACCCCAAATACAAGCAAAAGAAAAATAAAGGTTGCTTTTGACAAGAGTTGCAAAGAACAGACGAAGAACAGTCCTTGACCCGGCATTTGCGTTCGGCGGTCGTCAATGTGGTTCCAAGACCTGCGTCTTGTGGTTTGTCATTTGTAACGTTTGGCTGTTGTGATCCTCCCAAACAGACATAAGTGATTTGTGCTTTTGTTGTTTGTTGTAATTGGTTAGTGGGAGGACTCCTGGAGCTTGCTCCTACGGTGTCTCACCTGTGCCTTCCTGCCTTCCATTGTCTCCACTTAGACTGGACTGTGGAGGGGGGAGTGTGGTATTGTGGTGTGAAAAGGGTGTAGGAGCCGGCTCCTGTGGTGATTGATATTGTAATTTGATTGTGGGGGAGACTGATGTAGGTGTGGGGCTCTGGACTCTGCGGGTAGCTGTTTGCTGGGTTGGCGGGGGATGGGGGATGACGTCATTGGTTGTCCCAGGACTGGCCAGACTGGGATAAATCAGTATGAAAATGGCGCCCCCCCCCCTCTTGCTTCCCTTGCTGTGGCTCCTCGCGGAGTGGGGTCGTACCCACTCCAGGGGTGTGCTAAGTGCGTGGTGGCAAGTGATATTGAAGCCGGGTGATGCTTAGGGAAGGTGTGACAATAGTTGCACAAAGGATAAAAGTACTACCAAAACGTCAAAAAAGGGGATGGCGTTTGTGCAGCGTTGTTTTTTGGTAATGTTTGTGAGCTGTGTCTCTGCTGTTTTTGTGTTGTCTGTGTGTTGTGTTATGTGTTAAAAGGATGAAATTCGCTAATATAGGTGCACTAAAGAATTTATTTATCTGTAGTCTATCTGATTTGCACCGCAAAACAAAACCGATTTTGTTAAGATAGGAAGGAAAAATAAAAAAGCAAGCAATTTGTTTATGGGCAGAAACTGGTCCAAGCTCCTTTATTGCCTAGCCTTGGTTAGACAAAATTTGAGAGATGGAAAGAACTTGCTTTCTGGAATTAGATGATGTATAATTATAAAATACCGACATTTCAAAGCTGGAGCTTGCTCCTACGGTGTCTCACCTGTGCCTTCCTGCCTTCCATTGTCTCCACTTAGACTGGACTGTGGAGGGGGGAGTGTGGTATTGTGGTGTGAAAAGGGTGTAGGAGCCGGCTCCTGTGGTGATTGATATTGTAATTTGATTGTGGGGGAGACTGATGTAGGTGTGGGGCTCTGGACTCTGTGGGTAGCTGTTTGCTGGGTTGGCGGGGGATGGGGGATGACGTCATTGGTTGTCCCAGTACTGGCCAGGCTGGGATAAATCAGTATGAAAATGGCGGGCCCCCCCCTCTTGCTTCCCTTGCTGTGGCTGCGCGCGGAGTGGGGTCGTACCCACTCCAGGGGTGTGCTAAGTGCGTGGTGGCAAGTGATATTGAAGCCGGGTGATGCTTAGGGAAGGTGTGACAATAGTTGCACGAAGGATAAAAGTACTACCAAAACGTCAAAAAAGGGGATGGCGTTTACGCAGCGTTGTTTGTTGGTAATGTTTGTGAGCTGTGTCTCTGCTGTTTTTGCGTTGTCTGTGTGTTGTGTTATGTGTTAAAAGGATGAAATTCGCTAATATAGGTGCACTACTAAAGAATTTTTTTATCTGTAGTCTATCTGATTTGCACCGCAAAACAAAACCGATTTTGTTAAGATAGGAAGGAAAAATAAAAAAGCGAGCAATTTGTTTATGGGCAGAAACTGGTCCACGCTCCTTTAATGCCTAGCCTTGGTTTGACAAAATTTGAGAGATGGAAAGAACTTGCTTTCTGGAATTAGATGATGTATAATTATGAAATACCGACATTTCAAAGCTAAATTTAAAATTTGAGAATAAGAGAGCGATTGAGTTAGTTAAAGTTATGAAACTACAACAGTTAACTATTATATTATTTTACCAGCAGTTATTTTGTTTATTTTGTTTATTTTTTTATTCAATTGGTGGATTGGGTTGTTACGTTGAGAAAGGAAAGGAAACGATACAAATGGGCAGCTGTATTGAGCCATGGTGTTGTCACGTGCCGTTGACACCTGGCTCAACAGGGTGGATGGAAGGGCAGTTCAGTCAGCTTTATACATCATATGAATTTGATTCATATTCAAAACAGTTATAAAAAATAAATTGTAGAGCTTTTTTAACATGTGCTTAACACAATCCACAGGGTTATTATGCCTGGTCATAATAGATGCATTCTAAATATGGATTGAATTGGCTTCAAAATAAACACTGAAGGCCTTAACAATGGCAAAAAAGTTATGTAAAGAAATAATAGTTTGTCAACAACTGCTGTAGATGTTAAAGAATGGAATCAATATCTCAAAAATGAATGTGGATAGTTTGTTTACTGATTGTGAAATGTGCGACAGTGTTCTATATAATATCCGTTGAATGGAAGAAAAAGAAAAGAAACCATTGCTTTTAGAGACTGTAGTCAACCAAAATTATATATGTACCGACATGCCAAGATCTGGGAAAAAGCTGGAAAAAACAAAAACATAATGTCTTTAAATTTGAGAGGCGACGATGATCTGACTGAAATTGATGCAATTAGAGTCCCCAGAGGAGTTCCTGATAAATAAGAATTAATTGACCAAATTGAAGCGGGATGGGAGTCCTCCATTTGCTGCTGGTGGACGATGAACAAGAACGTTGACAGGATAAATTACATCCATTGCAACATGCAGAAATTGGGCAAACGGACACGAGCGGGACTTGAGGCAGTGCACGAACAGCTAGCCATGCCTTCCCTAATGTCAATCCAGAACCGCAATGCTCTTGTTATGTTGTTGTCTGGGAAAGGAAGGGTCTGCGCAATGTTCAGGGAACGATGCTGCACCTTCATCCGGAATGACACCACCCCTGATGGGAGCCTGTCGAAGGTGATTGCAAGCTTGCAATCCCTCAACACGAGGATGAAAGAGCACAACAAGTGGATGACTGCTTTTGGGAAGTATAAAGCCCTTGTGTCCTCAATTACTGCTATACTCACCTTGTGTGGATGTTGTTGTATTCCATGTCTCCGTGCTCTGTTTAATCGTCTTATCACTACAGCAATCTCGCCCATAATAATAATAATAATAATAACTGGGATTTATATAGCGCTTTTCTAGGTACCCAAAGTCGCTTTACATGTGTGTGTGTGTGTGTGTGTATGGGGGGGGGGGGGCTGGGGGAGGAGGGAGGAAAAAGAACAACATTATTGGGAAAGAAAACTAAGAAAAAGAAAGAAAAAAAAGAAAATAAGAAGAACAAAGAAACACCAAGGGCAGGGTCAGTTAGGAAAGGCTAATGTGAAGAGGTGGGTTTTTAGGGTGGTTTTGAAGGTAGGGAGGGAGGGGGCATCTCTGGTGTGCCTGAGAGATGGGCGTTCCAGAGAGAGGGGGCAGCCACGGAGAAGGCCCTGTCGCCCCAGGTTCGGCGCCTGGTCTTGGGGACCTCCAGGAGGCCGGCATCACTCGACCTGAGGGAACGGGATGGGACGTGTGGCTGGAGGAGGTCAGAGAGGTAGGGTGGAGCCAGGTTATGGAGTGCCTTGTAGGTGGTGAGGAGTATTTTGAAGGTGATTCTATATTTGACAGGCAGCCAGTGGAGGTCATGAAGGACAGGTGTGATGTGCTCTCTGGAGCGGGTTCCGGTGAGCAGGCGGGCAGCGGAGTTCTGGACATATTGCAGTTTGTTGAGGGTTTTGGAGGTGATGCCGTAGAGGATGCTGTTGCAGTAGTCTAGTCGGGATGAGATGAATGCGTGGATGAGGGTTTTGGCAGCAGAGGATGTGAGGGAGGGCCGGAGACGGGCAATGTTTCTGAGGTGGAAGAATGCAGTTTTGGTGATGTGGTTTACGTGGGGGAGGAATGAGAGGGTAGGGTCGAAAATTACACCTAGATTGCGGATGTGGGTGGAGGTAGTGAAAAGGGAGCCGTCGATGTTTAGTGAAAAGTCCTGAGTGGAGCGAGTGAGGGAGTCGGGGCCAATGATGATTATTTCAGATTTTTTGCAGTTGAGTTTTAGAAAGTTATTTTGCATCCAGGTTTTTATGTCTGTGAGGCAGGTGGTGAGGGTGGAGTGGGTGGCTGCGGTGATGGTCGTGGTGGAAAGGTATAGTTGTGTGTCGTCGGCATAGCAGTGAAATTGAAGGCCGTGGTGGCGGAGGATCTGACCGAGGGGTAGGAGGTAGATGGTGAAGAGTAAGGGGCCAAGTACTGAGCCCTGGGGGACGCCGTGGGTGACTGGGGCAGTGGAGGAGGTGCAGTTGTTGATTGAAATGAATTGCTGACGGTCAGAGAGGTAGGATTTCATCCAGGAGAGGGCAGTGCCGGATAAACCAAGGGAGGAGTGGAGGCGTGATAGGAGGATGGAGTGGTTGATGGTGTCGAAGGCAGCACTGAGGTCGAGGAGGATGAGGATGGAGAGGGAACCAGAGTCGGCGGAGAAGAGGATGTCGTTGGTGACCTTGAGGAGGGCAGTTTCTGTGCTGTGGAGTGAGCGGAAGCCGGATTGGAACGTTTCGTATAGGTTGTTGTGGTGAAGGTGGGATTTAATTTGGGAGGCAACTGCACGTTCGAGAATTTTAGAGAGGAAGGGGAGGTTGGAGATGGGCCTGTAGTTGTTGGGGGAGTTGGGGTCGAGACCGGGTTTCTTGAGAATGGGGGTGATGGCAGCCAGCTTGAGGGCAGGAGGGACAGAGCCAGTAGATAGGGAGGAGTTAATTATAGTGGTGATGAGAGGTGAGAGTGAGGGGAGCCAGGCTATGACTAAAGTGGATGGGATTGGGTCGAGGATGCAGGTGGAGGCTTTCATACCAGAAGTTATGGAGGATAGGTCAGCTGTGGTGATTTCGGATTTCGCCCATGGACGACGAGATGGCCCAGGTATGCCTAATGTCTGAACGGCAGCATGTTGATGATAACGATGATGGTGATGCAATTTTTGCACTTGAGTTTTCAGACTTTTTCCCAGATCTGTGTGTTTCCGAATAATGATGTCGCAACATTTATCCTCTTTGGTGGAAATATTTGTGCACATACTTGTGATCCGACAACTGAAAATCAAGAGAAGTGGTTGTTTTTGGTAATGTAAAAATTTAGCAAATGTGTGATAAACAGGAGGGAAATGTTGGAATAATTTAAGTGAAGCCTCGGCCTGCCAGACCTGTAGGCCTTGTCTTTACGAGTTTATGGCTTTCCTTTTATCTACGTTCTTCCTCTTTAGTGACAGGGATGTCTTTTGATCCCTGTCAGCCATATGTATCCTTCCTGTCCTTATGTTAGCTGTGTGTTTTTGTTCCTGTAAGAGGCCTTCACTAACAATGAGCAGAGCTTATTTGCATAGGCAAAATGTTCTTATTTGGTTGAAAGAAACTCCATTCCTTTTAGTTAACTGTAGGTTTGGTTCATAGATTGTTGTTGATCAGAACTGTTTTTCTTTGTTAAGTGTTAAACACAGTTTGAAGTAGTTGCGTACAAGTATTTACTCAATGTTTGTTTAAGGAACTGCATACCAGTTACCTTACATTTACTTAACATTTGTTTTAGTGTTTAGGACAAGTTACTTATTGTTATTGAGTGTTAATTTACTAAGTAGATAAAGTCTAGCAAAGGTCTAGTTGCATTGTTCCACAGGAAAGCGGCAATTGAAGTTATCTGATCTCACTCGCGGACGACTTGGCCAACAACTGGAGAAGAACAGATGGACAAACTCTGCGGGGGTCACGGGCCGACAATGAAGTACTAGTTCACACCACACTACATTCCTTAGCTAATCAACGTTGCTACAGACACAATCTTCCCTCCCTTTGGTGTAGCAACGCCTCTGTAACCAGGGCAACCAAAACAGTGATGAGAGGAGCAGAAGAAACATCTCAAATGACTAATGCAAATGTTGCAGAAAAGGTGCTGTTTTTTGCTGTTTTCCGGACGTGCTGCTGTCCTTTTGGTGGCGGATCCAGGTCCAGATCACCCCAACGTTCTGGCTGAAGGTCCCAAGAAGGAGGGGGACGGAGCCTGCGTCGACTGGACCCTATAAATTGGTGGAGCGCATCTCACATGCCGTCCGGCTGGCCGGCAAAGGAGGATCGTGGTATCATCTGTCCCAGTGCGCCCCAGTGAAGGGTTCCTGCAAGGAACCAGATCAGCCATCGACAGTCCCCGCCCCAGTTCATACAGAGGCAGAATAATCCTCTTCCCCCTTGGTGGCCAGGTAGTCCACCCTGAGCCACTGAAGACAACGACCACGCAGCAGACATTCCCAAGTTCTCCCCGGACGGAGCAGATCTGCGAAGGGGGTGAGAATCGTGCTCACCCTCCACCAGTGGGCGTGCCAAGCCCCCAACGGCTGAACAATCGCGAGCAATTTTTATCTTGATTGATAACATTCTGGTCGCCTAAGGCAGAGGGACCGTGTAACTCTTTTCCTGCATTTAATCTGGCCGCAGGTTTTTTAAATTACACACACAATTTGGACTGGAGTATTGAGGAAAAACCTCATCTTCACTGGAAGTTATTGCTTTCATTGTATTTTCTTACTTATGTTTGATTGATCGAGGTTGACATAATCATATGATAAAACAGGAGGGATATGTTAGGGTTTGCAGAATATCTTCATCGTATGATTATGTTGGAATATAACCTGTAATAATTTAACTAGTTTGTCCTGTCTAGACAAAAGTAGTTGACCAAAGTGCTAAGATCTTTTCAACTGATTGATCAGACGCAGAGGAAGCAATCAAAGTTGCTTTGTTTACAGAAAGTCGTAAAAGGCCCCCTGCTATGCTTTGATCAGCAGGGGACCGGCCTCACCCAACCTGTGTGTTCCCACACCCCCACTTTCAACCCCACTCTGTTTCTCTCAATAAATAAGCACCTGACGAGGCCTGAGTCAGACTTCATTCGACCATCGCTGTAAGCACAGCGACGAGTGAACTCTCCGCCTGCAGGTGTCTAAAATGACTTGCTTGACTCCTGTGTGGTTCTTGCAAAATAAGTTAGAGTGAGCACCATCCTAACACTGAGTGCCAATCAGGGAGGCAATGGGTCCCATTTTTATAGTCTTTGGTATGACCCGGCTGGGTTACTTAAGTCCGTAAACGTAAAATGATTTCAGAAAAAAGATCATCTTTGGGAGCAACCGGATGTTATTCTGCCGGTCAGTGTCACTGGGCATGCAGTAGTAAACTCGATAGCAAAGAAATATGTGAGACTCTCAACGGGATCACCAATATTTGAGTGATGTTCCAGTTATTTATCACAATTATTTATTATTATAATAATAATATATATAATATATATAATAATTATATACTTATTATTCACAATTGTCATGGTGATCTTTCTGGTGATTTCTTAACTAGGCTGGATGTATTTATTTTGTTAGCGTTGATTTCTCCGACTGCCCAGAAAGGCACCAACGCGATCAGTTAGGTTAAAATGAAAAGAGAGGAAAGTGACAAAACGTGTGGGGCTTTTTCTTAAATGAACACGTTTGACATTGCTATAGTGTCATCTTTTAATTATATTGCGCTGTCATTTTAAAGAAAATTAATAGATGCAACAATACTAACTTGCTTTGAAAATACCTGAGTAATAAAATGGATGGATGGATGAATGATGATCACAATTAAGTAGAAAGTCTCCTTTGTATTATATACTCCTTGTAGCATGTTTTTTTTTTCTTTGCATCGAGGTTTATGCAAAGAGCTCACGTAATTATATTGTTGCTTTTTGGTGAAGTGAATGAGTGTTCCGTCTGTACGACTTTGAATGCACCCCGCTTCAATGGCAGAACGCGGATGAATTTAAAGACATCAAATGAGAATAATCCTTTATAAAATGTAAAATTGACTGACGCAAACGTGAGTTCTTCATGTTTTTATTGAAAACAACATAGTGCTGACGCCGTACGACGCCGTATGACATCGGTTTTTCGCTTTCCAAATAAGGCATGCGCGCTCCCGCGGCAGGGGGAAGAAAATCTCACGGCCTCCGAATGATATCCGGTCTGGGATGGAGATTAAAAAACAAACAATATTTGACAATAACACACCATCAAGGATTGCACCATCGCATCAAACGATGTCTCGTCAATTATGAATTTTACTGACTAAGTCTGTTGGGCAGGATGGCTGAATACAAGAATAAAGGTGATTTCAAGTTTTATTTCGAGGGAGATTTTCTTCTTCAAAAAAAAAAATTGTACCCATGTCTAATGCGCACCCCAGATTTTAGGACAATAAATTAGTTAAATATTGCGCATTATACATGGAAAAAAACGGTAATAATAATTGGCTCGGGTATTTAACACATTTCTTTCTATAATACAACACTTACACACTGATCCGTTGGCAACTGCAGCAGGCCGTCGTCCCGTCGTGTTTCAAGGCTGCCACCATCGTACCTGTGCCGAAGAAACCTGCTCCCTCCTGCTTCAATGACTACCGCCCGTGACACTTACGCCCATCATCATGAAGTGCTTTGAGCGGCTTGTCATGGAGCACATCCAATCCGTTGTCCCCCCCACCATAGACCCCTTACAGTTTGCTAACGTGCCAAACGGTCCTCTGAGGATGCCATCTGCTCTGCCCTCCACTCGGCCCTCACCCACCTGAAGAGAAGGGACTCTTATGTCAGATTGCTGTTTGTGGACTTCAGTTCTGCCTTCAACACCATTGTGCCAAAACGTCTCATCAGCAAACTCGACAACCTGGGCCTCAATACCTACCCCTGCAACTGGCTACTGGACTTCCTTTGTCAGAGGCCACAGGTGGTCCGTGTTGGCGACAAAATTTCCGCCAGCATCACGCTGAGCACAGGGGCCCCCCAAGGCTGCATGCTCAATCTGCTGCTCTTCACCCTGCTGACGCATGACTGCACTGCAACCTACAGCGACAACCGCATTGTGAAGTTTGCTGACGACACGACTCTGGTGGGTCTCATCACCAAGGGAGACGAGACTCGTTACAGGTTGGAGGTTGACCTTCTGACCACGTGGTGCAGGGACAACAACCTCCTGCTGAACGTCGACAAGACCAAGGAGATTGTTGTTGACTTCCGGAAGGGTCACACCCAACACCTGCCGCTGACCATCGACGGCGCTGTAGTGGAAAGAGTGAGCAGCGCCAGGTTCCTGGGGGTGCACATCAGTGAGGATCTCTCCTGGTCCACCAACACCGCGTCACTGGCGAAGAAGGCCCAGCGCCGCCTGTACGTACTTCCTGCGGAAACTCAGGCGAGCGAGCGCTCCTCCGGCCGTCATGACTACTTTTTACCGTGGCACCATTGAGAGCGTCCTCTCCAGCTGTATTGCTGTTTGGGGTGGTAGCTGCACTGACTACAACATGAAAGCCCTGCACCGCATAGTGAACACGGCTTGCGCTCCCGCACCACAAGACTCACCAACAGTTTCATACTCCAGGCTGTTAGGATCCTGAACTCTCTCCCCCTTTCTGCGTAGCGTCCTGTACTTTGCGCTATGCTTACTGTCTGCTGTATGCACACTGGCTCAGTTTTGCTCCTCTTATTTATTGTGTTATTTGTTTATTATTATTTATTATTTATTATTCATTATTTATTATTTATTATTCATTATTTATTGTTTGTGCCTCCTTGTTTTTATTTTGTGTCGTCTACTTGTATGTCTATCGTGTACTATGTCTCGTCACCGTGGGATAGAGGAAACGTAATTTCGGTTTCTTTGTGTGTCTTGACATGTGAAAGGATTGACAATAAAGCAGACTTTGACTTTGAACAGTCTCTCACCCGGTTGTGAACGGGAAATCGCGTCACTGACTCGTTCATGAACGAGAAATTACATCACTGACTCGTAAAGTCCCTCCTCCATCTATCACTCACTGGCGCTGCTGATTGGTCATTCGCGAAGATTCACGAGTGAGTGACAGAAGGCATTGCCGCCATACGATTGCCAGCCGACACACTTTATGCCGACATTGATGTTTTCATTTTGTTTTTGTTGGGTTGTAGTTGATGGTGTTATTATATATCGAATGTGTTTGTGTTTGAATAAAAGGTTGAAACCCCCCCCCGGTATACCGACATTTGTTAATTTTGGAGACACCGACTCATATAACAACGTAAAACACATATACATATTGTCATATAAAGCAGTTAAGCAAAAGTATATGTTAGGGTTTACAGAATATCTTCATCGTATGATTATGTTGGAATGTAACCTGTAATAATTTACCTAGCTTGTCCTGTCTTAACAAAAGTAGTAGAACAAAGTGCTAAAATCTTTTCAACTGATTGACTAGCAGAGGAAGCAATCAAAGTTGCTTTGTTTACACAACGTCGTAAAAGACCCCCTGCTATGCTTTAATCAGCAGGCCAGGGGCTTCACCCCATCCTGTCTTCCCACACCCCCACTTTCAACCCCACTCTGTTTCTCTCAATAAATATGCACCTGATGAGGCCTGAGTCAGATCTCATTCGACCATCGCTGTAAGCACAGCGACGAATGCCCGTGACAAGGCGTCAGCCTTGGCATTGTGGGAACCCGGTCTTTAGTTGCAGGTGAAATAAAACTGGCCCACGGACAGAGACCGCCAAGCCTGATGTAAGTTTAGTCTCGAGGCTGTCCTCGGGTAGTCCAGGTTGTGGTGATCAGTCCAGACAATAAAAGGGGTTGCTGCACCTTCTAGCCAGTGCCGCCACTCCTTTACAGAAAAGCTCGCCGTTGCCGATGTTGTAGTTGCCCTCTGGAGGTGATAAGCGCATGATCAAAAGGCGCATGGATGGAGCTATTTGTCCTGTCTGCAGCGCTGGGATGGCACCGCTCCTACTCCCACATCCGAGGCATCCACCACTACAACAAACTGCCTCTCGCGGTTAGACATCTTGAGGATTGCCGCGGAAGTGAACCTCCTCTTCAACTCTCGGAATGTCTGGTCAGCCTCACCGGTCCACCGGAATGGAGAGGCGGGGCTGTTGAGGGAGGTGAGCGGCCACAAATTAATCGGCAGTAGAAGATGGCAAAGCCCAGAAACTGTAGCAGGTTCTTGTGTGTCTCCGGTAGCAGCCAAGACGTGACAGCTCTCACCTTGTCCGGGTCCATTTCGACCAAGCCTTCGTGCATGATGTACCCCGTAAACTCGACTGAAGATGCGTGGAACTCACATTTCTCCACCTTGACATACAGGGAGTTTTCCAGCAAGCGACGCAGCACCGCTCGAACATGATCGGCATGCTCCGTGAGTGTGAGGGAGTAAATCAGAATGTCATCAAGATAGACAAACAAAAAGTTGTTTAACATGTCCCAGAGCACGTCGTTCACCAACGCCTGGAACACAGCAGGAGTGTTGGTGAGATTGAACAGCACCACTTTGTTCGCAAGGTACGTATGTGCATGTATGCTGCATGATCTTGGGGTGTTATACTTCAGACTGTGTGTAGCTTGTTTCTGTACTATTTCTATCGTAGGGAACCCAATGATGAGGTGTACATTTTATGGTGCATTTGCATGTAGGAATGTACGGATTATATCAGGTCAATTTGAAGGGTCCCGAATAGCAAAGTCAAAAGTCAAAGTCTGCTTTAGTGTCAATCTCTTCATGCCAAGACACACAAAGAAATCGAAATTACGTTTCCCCTATCCCACGGTGACGAGACACAGTACCCGATAAACATACAAGTAAACAACGCAAAATAAAAACAAGAAAGCACAAACAATGAACAATAAGAGTGATGAATAAATAATAAATAAACAAATAACACAGTAAATACTCTTATTTATCTTAAACGGAGCAAGAGTGCACAGCAGACAGTCAGAACAAACCGCAAAAGTACAGGACGCCACGTAGAAGGGGGGGAGAGAGTTCAGGACCCTAACAGTCTGGAGATCACAAACTCCGCAGTGCTCGCATACCACCACAGTCCAGAGTCCCGTCACCATCCGTCACGGATGTAGACGCACATCCCACCTCCTCGCGACTTTCCCCCTCGTACAATGGCCCGGTCCGCCCGATAGCACGCTAGCCGCTCCAGATGCACAGCAAAGTCCGGAATGATGACGGTCAACCAAGTCCCAGTGAACACGAGCACACAGCAGTTACGCACTGTCCGGTTCGTAGATCTCAGCAGGCGAATGTAAACCATGTTGAATGTGATAGAACTGCTGTTTCCTGCAAGGATACGGCCCGTGTTGAATGCAATGAGTGGTACCCAGTGCTGTGATGTGTGAGCGTGATGATTACAAATTAAAATCTACCAGTAAACCATATCCTTAGTCTGCTTGTCTTCAGGATATGGATATGGGTTACTTGAACCATGTCCTGTGGGCTGATGACCAAGATAAACATATTTGGTTCAGATGGTGTCCAGCCTGTGTGGCGGCAACCAGGTGAAGAGTACAAAGACAAGTGTGTCTTGCCTACAGTCAAGCATGGTGGTGGGAGTGTCATGGTCTGGGGATGTATGAGTGCTGCTGGCATTAGGGAGCAACAATTCATTGAGGGAACAATGAATGCCAACATGTTCTGTGGAATACTGAGGCAGAGCATGATAAACTGGGCCACGGAGCAGTTTTCCAACACGATAACGACCCCAAACACACCTCCAAGACAACCACTGCCTTCCTAAAGAAGCTGAGGGTGAAGGTGATGGACTGGCCAAGCATGTCCCCAGACCTAAACCCTATTCAACATCTGTGGGGCATCCTCAAACGGAAGGTGGAGGAGCGCAAGGTCTCCAACATCCATCAGCTCCGTGATGTCATCATGGAAGAGTGGAAGAGGATTCCAGCGACGACCTGTGAAGCTCTGGTGAACTCCATGCCTAAAAGGGTTACAGCGGTGCTGGAAAATAATGGTGGCCACACAAATCATTGACATTTGGGTCAAATTTTGACATTTTCAGTTGGGGTGTACTCACTTTTGTTGCCAGCATTTTACACATTCATTGTTGTATCTTGAGTTACTTTGAAGTAACAATACATTTACTTTGCTATCCAAGCTCTACAGTGACTACTTAACATTGTCTCAAAATGTCATTTCTTCAGTGTTGTCCCATGACAAAATATAATTACCGTTTTTTTCCGTGTATAGTGCGCCCCCATGTATAGTACGCACCCCTAAAAATGGCATGCTGATGCTGGAAAAAAGCTTGTACCCATGTATAATACGCACCCAATTTTTATGAATTTTTTAAAAAAAAAATTTTAATTTTTTTTTTTTTTTTTTTTAAGTCCCAATGATCGTCACACACGCAGGGAGGCAATGGGTCCCATTTTTATAGTCTTTGGTATGGTCTTAACTAGCCTGGATGTAATTTTTTTTGTTGGCGTTGATTTCTCCGACTGCCCGTAAACGCACCACCGCGCTCCGTGCGCGCACGGGACAGCAAACGAGCAGGTGATCGAGCAAGCGTCTGATACGAGAGCATTGCGGTCGCATGGAGCGTGTTTGAAGTGAACAGCAGAGAAGAAAGGAACAAGGCAAAGTGTTGTGAAATAAAATATTACCTGTAATACGGATTTAGGTAGAGAACTGAACTCTCGCTCTTTATATAGCTGACGTGTCTTGTGCATCCGTTCTGCGCATCTGTAATGGCGGCCTCTGTATGATATCCCGTTTGCGTGTGTGCGAGAGCGAGAGAGAGCGAGAGAGAGAGCGCGCGAGAGAACGCTCAACCGTAGCGCGCCGCCGACCGCCCAACTGCAACGCGCTGGTTGATTATTGTGACAGAGCCGTCGCTGAAATTTAGAAGATATTTTTAAAGTCCTGATGTACTTTCTAAAATTTAAGTGGACCTCAGTGCGCACTGCGCAGGGAGCTTAATTTGGAGCGGTCGCGCAACCGCAGCGCGCCGGGCGCTCACTGTCGCATTGCTTAAAGAGCGCCTTTGTGTTTTAGGATGAACAGCAGAGACCAAAGGAACAAGGCAAAGTGTTGTGAAATAAAATATTACCTGTAATACGCATTTTGTTATTTGCTGATTGAAACTGCTAATTAAACTGTGAATTGAAACTAATAGGAAGAAAACAACTCTCGCTCTTTATATAGCTGACGTGTCTTGCGCATCCGTTCTGTGCATTTTATTTCACAACACTTTGCCTTTCTTCTCTGCTGTTCACTTCAAACACGCTCCATGCGACCGCAATGCTCTCGTATCAGACGCTTGCTTGATCACCTGCTCGTTTGCTGTCCCGTGCGCGCACGGAGCGCGGTGGTGCGTTTACGGGCAGTCGGAGAAATCAACGCCAACAAAAAAAATTACATCCAGCCTAGTTAAGACCATACCAAAGACTATAAAAATGGGACCCATTGCCTCCCTACGTGTGTGACGATCATTGGGACTTAAAAAAAAAAAAAAAAAAAAAAAAAAATTAAAAAAATTTTTTTGTACCCATGTATAATGCGCACCCCAGATTTTAGGACAATAAATTAGTTAAATTTTGCGCACTATACACGGAAAAAAACGGTAAAACATTGCAGAAATGAGAGGGATGTACTCACTTTTGTGAGATACTGTAAATGAATGCGATGACTAATGTAACATTAGTAACACTGGAGCCTAAGGTGGTCTAATGCAGGAGGTATATTCATTTTAGTGTGAAGGCAGTGAATTGAGTCAGCTAGTGTAAGTTTAGGGTTTATAAATGCACAGCCATGAACCTACTATATGATTATGACATTTAACCTTGGTAATATCAATTAACTAATTACTATTTGTTGTCTTTTTCAGTAAATCATCACAGTTTCATATGGACAAATATGTGCACAAAGCCCCATCATGTACCCCTGAGCAAGCAGCTGAGTTGACTAACAGCATTTTAAAGCATGATGGTCACAGACCTGCGCCCATTGAGCACGGTGGGGGATGGCAGCTTTGAAGCCATGATTTCCACTTTTCATCCCAATTACGAGCTTCCATAAAGAACCGTCTTTACAAAACAGATGGAGAGAAAATATGAAGGCATCAAAGCCAAGCCCTGTATGAGACTGACAGCCTTACACTCACAACAGATATGTGGACGAGCGTATTAACAGAGACTTATATGGCGGTAACAGGCCACTATCGAGGAAAGACATGTAATATGGTGTCCCACTGCCTGACAACGATGCCCCTTGAGGAGAGACACATGGCTGCAAATATTGCAGAGTGGATCGAGGAGGTAATTGCCAAATTCGATATTTCTGCAGAGAAAATCAAGGCTGTCGCCAAAGACAATGGTGCTAAGGTCGTAGCAGCAACGATTTGGCATGAGCGACTCGGCTGGGCATCCGTGCAATGTGCAGGGCACACCCTCAACTTGATTGTACAAAGCTCTCTGAAGAGGCATGAGGCTATCTCCAAGTGTGTGGCTGCTGAGAGAGGCCTTGTCAAACACTTGTGTTATTTGTTTATCTATTATTTATTCATCACTCTTATTTATTCATTGTTTGTGCCTTCTTGTTCTTTATTTTTTTTGTGTTGTTTACTTGTATGTACGTATATTGTGTACTATGTCTTGTCACCGTGGGATAGTGGGAACGTTATTTCGATTTCTTTGTGTGTCTTGGCATGTGAAGAAATTGACAATAAAGCAGACTTTGACTTTGTCCAGGCTGCAAGAACAGAGATGGCTGGTGAAAGCTACACTTTCTCACCCAGCAGTGATACAGAGAGGGAAAAACTATCTGGACCTCAAACCTGAACAGTGGAACCTGATTGAGGAGCTGAACCAAGTCATTGAGACCTTTGAATCAGCCACAGGGTTTCTGAATGAAGAACAGGATGTATGTATGTATGTATGTATATTTTCGCGGACCGGCCTTTATATAGTAAAATAAAACATTTAGTCAAAGTCAAAGTCAGCTTTATTGTCAATCTCTTCACATGTCAAGACACACAAAGAAACCGAAATTACGTTTTCTCTATCCCACGGTGACGAGACATATTACCCGATAGACATACAAGTAAACAACACAATATAAAAACAAGAAGGCACAAACAATAAATAATAAGAGTGATGAATAAATAATAAATAAACAGATAACACAATAAATAAGAGGAGCAAAACGGAGCCAGTGTGCATACAGCAGACAGTAAGCATAGCGCAAAAGTACAGGACACTACGCAGAAAGGGGAAGCGAGTTCAGGATCCTAACAGCCTGGAGTATGAAGCTGTTGTTGAGTCTGCTGGTGCGGGAGCGCAGGTACCTATACCTCTTCCCAGAGGGCAGAAGATCAAACAAAGAGTGAGCAGGGTGACTCACATCACTCACAATCGTGGTCGCCTTGCGGGTGAGATGGGAGATGTAAATGTCTTTCAAGGAGGGGAGTGAAGCACCAATAATCTTACCAGCCGTGTTCACTATGCGCTGCAGGGCCTTCAAGTTGTAGTCAGTGCAGCCGCCACCCGGAACAGCAATAAAGCTGGAGAGGACGCTCTCAATGGTGCCACGGTAAAATGTAGTCATGACGGCCGGAGGAGCGCTCGCTCGCCTGAGTTTCCGCAGGAAGTACAGGCGGCACTGGGCCTTCTTCGCCAGTGATGCGGTGTTGGTGGACCAGGAGAGATCCTCACTGATGTGCACCCCCAGGAACCTGGAGCTGCTCACTCTCTCCACCACAGTACCGTCGATGGTCAGCGGCAGGTGTTGGGTGTGACCCTTCCGGAAGTCAACAACAATCTCCTTGGTCTTGTCGACGTTCAGCAGGAGGTTGTTGTCCCTGCACCACGTGGTCAGAAGGTCAACCTCCAGCCTGTATTGAGTCTCGTCTCCCTTGGTGATGAGATCCACCAGAGTCGTGTCGTCAGCAAACTTCACTATGCGGTTGTCGCTGTGGGTTGCAGTGCAGTCATGCGTCAGGAGGATGAAGAGTAGCGGACTGAGCACGCAGCCTTGGGGGGCCCCTGTGCTCAGCGTGATGCTGGCGGAGATTTTGTCGCCAAAACGTACCACCTGTGGCCTCTGACAGAGGAAGTCCAGTAGCCAGTTGCAGAGGTAGGTACTGAGGCCCAGCTTGTCAAGTTTGCTGATGAGACGTTGTGGCACAATGGTGTTGAAGGCAGAACTGATGTCCACAAACAGCAATCTCACATACGAGTCCCTTCTCTCCAGGTGGGCGAGGGCCGAGTGGAGGGCAGAGCAGATGGCATCCTCAGATGACCGTTTGGCTCGGTACGCAAACTAGAACGGGTCAACGGTGGGAGGAGAACGGAACAGATGTGCTCCATGACAAGCCGCTCAAAGCACTTCATGATGATGGGCGTAAGTGCCACGGGGCGGTAGTCATTGAAGCAGGACGGAGCAGGTTTCTTTGGCACAGGTATGATGGTGGCAGCTTTGAAACACGACGGGACGATGGCCTGCTGCAGGGAAGTGTTAAAGATGTCCGTGAAGACATCCGTCAGCTCGCCAGCGCAGTCCTTCAGCGGTCGACCCGGGATGTTGTCAGGGCCCGCCGCCTTACGGACGTTGATAGCGGCAAGCGCCCTCCTCATGCTGTCGGCGGAGAGGCACAGGGGCAGCTCGTGTGAAGAGGGAGTGGCCTTCAGCGGGCAAGTGCTGTTCTGAGTGTCGAAGCGAGCAAAGAAGCGGTTAATGTCATTGAGCAGACGGACGTCTCCTTCACAGCTCTGCGGCGCGGGCTTGTAGTCCGTGATGGTCCGAATGCCCTGCCAAAGGCTCCGCGTGCGTCCTTGCTGTCCTTGAAGTCGGCGGTAATTTTGCAAGAGAACGCCCTCTTCGCTTCTTTTATGCCCCGGGACAGGTCGGCCCTCGCAGTCCTCAAGCCAGCCTCATCCCCCGCTCTAAAGGCTTTGTCCCTGGCCCTCAGCAGCCTGAAGACAGCCCCCGTCAGCCATGGCTTCCGGTTAGCCCGGGTGACGATGGATTTTGAGTGAGTCACATCATCAATGCACTTCCTGATGTAGAAGGAAACAGAGTCAGTATACTCAATGTCTGTCCGATCGTCGCAAGCCCCTCATAAACATGTCCCAGTCAGTAGAGCCAAAGCAGTCACGAAGCGCATCAGAGGCACCCTCAGGCCACACCCGTACCTGCTTGCGTACTGGCCTGGACGTTCTCACCATTTGTCTGTATGCGGGCAAAACCATAACAGTGATATGGTCAGAAAGTCCAAGATGGGGGAGGAGGGCGGCTTTGAAAGCTCCTTTATGCGAAGAGTAGACCAGGTCCAGGAAGCTGTCGCCACGCGTAGGAAAATTAACGTGCTGGTAAAGCCTCGGAAAAACAGACTTCAGGTTAGCATGATTAAAATCCCCAGCGAAGATGGTGAAACCGTCAGGGTGCTCTGTCTGTTGTTCACTGACAGCCTGGTACAGTTCACTAAGAGCCCCGATCCTGTCGCCTTCGATGTTGGAAGGCGGGATGTAAACCGCGACTAGCAGAATCGCGGTAAATTCCCTTGGCAGGTAAAAAGGACGGCACTTAATGATCACAAACTCCGCCAGTGGCGAGCAGTGCTTGCATACCACTACAGAGTCCCGGCACCACTCGTCACGGATGTAGACGCATATTCCACCTCCACGAGATTTTCCCCCTTGTACGATGGCCCGGTCCGCTTGATAGCACGCTAGCCGCTCCAGATGAACGGCAGAGTCCGGAATGTTGACGGTCAACCAAGTCTCAGTGAACACAAGCACACAGCAGTCACGCACTGTCCGGTTCGCAGATCGCAGCAAGCGAATGTAATCCATTTTGTTGTCCAGCGATCAAACATTCGCCAGAAGAATGGAAGGCACGGCCGGGCGAGCAGGGTTAGCCGCCAGCCTGGCCCGGACGCCCACGCGTTTGCCACTCTTCAGCCTCCTCGCACACTGCTTTCGACGCTTCCCAACTGGGGGAGGAATAGCAGACGAGCCCGGCGATGCTTCACGACGTAGCAGTCCGAGCTCCTTTAATGTCCCCGCATCAAAGTCCAGAACTCGACAAAACTCGCTTTCGCCGATGTCAAGCAGAACCTGCCTGCCGTACTTGTAGCACGACTCAGTACGACGAGACGAACAAAAAAACTGCCGGACAAACACTCATTAAACGAACAAAACACCGTTCGGGCGGGACAGAGAGAGGTCGCTGCGTATGCACGTGCCGCCATCTTGAATAAAAAACGTATAAACTTATATATAACTTATATAAATATATAATACATTTATAATAAATACGTATATAAATACGATGAAATAAAATGATACGACTGGCATAAACACAAGTATAAACAACATAAAAATAAAACTCACCATTACGTTGAATTAGTGGGAGCACTGAGCTTGTTTCTCAGAAACGAGCCGGTCCCATCTAGGCATAATCGGAGACAATGACACGCGAAGTGGTTAAGGTTTGTCTTTTAATGCAGGATGCTTGGTCTCCATGTGCCGAAGCAGTTTTGAAGGCTTCATTTCCTCGTTAGCTAGCCTGTCGCCACATAGTATTATGCCGAGAGGGCTTGGCGCGTCAGAGTCACCTGTGGCGATAAATCCATATTTTATGTAGGACTCCAGAAATTTTCTTTTAAATGCAGCTTTCCTTTTCTTAGAAGTCGTAGCCTCTTCTTCTTCCGTCTCCTCATTGGCCTTTTTTCCCTTTCCGAAGAAGCTTTCCAAACATCTCTGTTTCTTGCGCATATTTGCTTGCTTTGCGGGCTCAACTGAGGTGACATGTCACGTCACGTCACTGAGACGAGCGACTTGACCTGAACCGACGGATGTAGTTTGGAGAGAATCACCAATTTTTTATATTTTTCAAAATAAGTTCTTGTTCATTTTTGCTAGCTTGCGAGCTCGACTGGGGAAACATGTCACGTGACCGGGACGAGCATCTTGACCTGAATAATTGATTGTCGATAAAAAAAAAAAAAAAGAATTCTGTGTGGCTTGGCGGCCCGGTACCAAGTGACTCACAGATCGGTACCGGTGGTTGAGGACCCCTGTCCTAGATGATGATGAACCTTACCCAGTCCCTGCTCTAGTCAACCAAGAATTGTCTTGAATAGTCTAGCAGACTAGTACGTATGCCATCACATCACACTGGTGTGAAAGACAACACTCTATATATATATATAAAACACAATTTCAACAGTAATGGGATGTAAACTGTTAGAGTGGTGCTCACTCTAACTTATTTGCAAGAACCACACGGGAGACAGTATGCCCTTTGAACACTTGCAAGTGGAGAAATTTTTGTCACTGTGCATACAGCGATGTTCGAACGAAGTCTGCCTTTGGTCTCCTGCAAGAGCATATTTATTGAGAACAAGCAGGCTGGGGGTGACAGTGGACATATTTGGTGGTCACCTCAGCAACTGGTTAATCAGTGCGGAGGGTCCCAGTTCATTGTTTTACAAGGTCGTGGAAACCAAAACTAGTGGAGCATTTTAGATGACTAACTAAGCAAGAATGTTTCCACACCATTTGGAAAGTTTCAACAACTGAATGGTTAAACTTTTCAGAGTCAAGGAAAGGTGAAAGGTTTAATCAAATTTACCGTTTCTTTCCATGTATAATGCGCCCCCATGTATAATACGCCCCCTAAAAATGGCATGTCGATGCTGGAAAAAAGCCTGTACCCATGTATAATACGCACCCAAATTGGTGAAATTTGTCCTCTGCATTTGACCCATCCCCGTGTGGTTTTGATCCATCCCCTGGGGGAGAGGGGAGCAGTGAGCAGCAGAGGCGCTGCTCTCGGGAATCATTTGGTGATCTAACCCCCCAATTCCAACCTTTAATGCTGAGTGCCAAGCAGGGAGGCAATGGGTCCCATTTTTATAGTCTTTGGTATGACCCGGCCGGGTTACTTAAATCCGTAAACGTAAAATTATTTCAGAAAAAAAATCATCTTTGGGAACAACCGGTTTTTATTCTGCCGGTCAGTATCACTGCGCATGCAGTAGCAAACTCGATAGCGAAGAAATATGTGAGACTCTCAACGGGATCACCAATATTTGAGTGATTTTCCAGTTATTTATCACAATTATTTATTATTATAATAATAATATATATAATATATATGATAATTATTTATTTATTATTCACAATTGGTGATTTCTTAACTAGGCTGGATGTATTTTCTTTGAAATAAATAAACTTGACTTTTGCTGGCGTTGATTTCTCTGACTGCCCAGAAAGGCACCACCGCGATCAGTTAGGTTAAAATGAAAAGAGAGGAAAGTGACGTTGTAAAGAACCATCCGTGACTGGATTTTCTTCAAAAATTGTTTTACCATGATTTTCTTAAAAATAAAAATAAAATAAAAAGTATTATTTATTTTTTTTGTACCTATGTATAATGCGCATCCCAGATTTTAGGACCATAAATTAGTTAAATTTTGCGCATTATACATGGAAAAAACGGTAATTCTACCGTATACATTCCAACATAATCATACGATCAAGTTAATTTGTCAACCCTAACATAAACTATTCATCATCTGTGAACATGCATCCATATGAACTACAATACCAATGTGAAACAAAAGGGGTGAGCCTGGATACATTTTACAAGGGATGAACAGCTATGAGAAATTCCGTGCCAACTGTTTGCAAGTTGCACAAAACTATTCAATTGATACAGATTATTAACCCTAATCCTTTACTCATCTACCAAGTTGTTTTTGTTATTCTGCCATTGTAAATCACTTTGTGACTTTTTTTTATATGCACTAGTGTTCATACATATTCAGCCTTTGTTAGGGTTTGCAGAATATCTTCATCGTATGATTATGTTGGAATATAACCTGTAATAATTTAACTAGCTTGTCCTGTCTAGACAAAAGTAGTTGACCAAAGTGATAAGATCTTTTCAACTGATTGACTAGACGCAGAGGAAGCAATCAAAGTTGCTTTGTTTACAGAAAGTCCCCCTGCTATGCTTTGATCAGCAGGGGAGCGTCTTCACCCTATCCTGTGTGTTCCCACACCCCCACTTTCAACCCCACTCTGTTTCTCTCAGTAAATAAGCACCTGACGAGGCCTGAGTCAGACCTCCATTCGACCATCGCTGTAAGCACAGCTATGAATGGACTCTCCGCCTGCAGGTGTTTGAAGTGACTTGCTTGACTCCAGTGTGGTTCTTGCAAAATAAGTTAGAGTGAGCACCACCCTAACAGCCTTCACTGTTAATTTACCACACCGGGCCAATGTTGTTAATTTGCAACATCCCAGAATGCATTGGATATAAAGGTTTTGCAAAAACTAAAGTCAGAATTGTATACTACTATTCTACATCAGTGTTTTTCCGAACCTTTTTTCATCCACAGCTCACGTTTCCCTTGGAAAGAATCTCAAGGCACACCACCAACAAAAATCTGTTACGTGTTACACCAGCTTCGATATTAAAATTAGTTCTATTACAACGAAAGACGTGAAAGTTTTACACAAATAGTCCTATTCCTATATGTATGCATGGAGAGTCCATCCATCCATCCATCCATCCATCCATCCATCCATCCATCCATCCATCCATCCATCCATCCATCCATCCATCCATCCATCCATCCATCCATTTTCTTCCGCTTATCTGGGGTCGGGTCGCAGGGGCAGCAGCTTTAGGAGGGACTTCCAGACTTCCCTCTCCCCAGCCACTTCGTCCAGCTCATCCCGGGGGATCCCAAGGCGTTCCCAGGCCAGCTGAGTCTCTCCAGCGCCTCCTGGGTCGTCCATGGGGTCTCTTGCCAGTGGAACATCCCCGGAACACCTCCCCAGGGAGGCGTCCAGGAGGCATCCTGTTGAGATGCCCGAGCCACCTCATCTGGCTCATCTGAACGGAAGAAAAATTTTATAATATTAAATTAATATTTTTCAAATTGTACTTCCTTTACTCTTACTAAAAGTGACTTTGAAAATGATTGTGATTAAAATCCCAAAAAATTAACATGACTTCGTTCTCTGTTTTAGACTAGCTCTATAAATATTGAGACAATAACTACAAAGTAAAGACGCTCTGCTCTTCTGGCATAAGCTGAGTGGCTACCACAGCCGAGGTAGACGTGCTAACCAGTGCGCCACCGAGCTGCCTGTGTATTTTTTGTAAAACTGAACAATCCAGGTTTTCCGGTTGAACTCCTTGCTCTGATTTCCATCAGACCGCAAACGCACACAAACTGAATATGTGCCGATGCAATACAATCAGACCAATACAACATGAAATCTCATGATTCTCCGATTCACCACGTATGCGCGATTAACATGTGGCTGATCAAGCCTTGGGCTAACTGACCAGTGGTGTGGCGATCCTACTTACAATGCGCTCCGTAATTAATATTGGATAATTTCCCATTGCACAGCTGAACATCTCTCATGGCACACAAGTGTGCTGGGGCACAGTAGTTGGGAAACACTGCCCTGTAGGATGGTGGCTCCCCAAATATCAGATTTTTCCTGTGACTAAAAGTTAATTTCAGCCTGAGAGGGTGCTGTAAACCTTTGGTATCTTTGCTTCTCACCCCCACACCCATCCCTCTTTACTACATTCCTATCTATGAGATGTAATCCCAGCGCCATTTGGCAGCGCTTGGTACTGGATAATAAGGAGTACTGTGAAAAAGTTGTAGTCCTCGTGTTTTGGGTGAAGTCCCCGCCAACAGATGCTCGCCTTGGAGCCCTGCCTCCAGGCCTGGCTTCAGAGAACTGCCTCGTTGACCCGTGTCCAGGCAAGGGAAAACTGTGTCCATTTTTTATCATCATAAGTCTATAAGTCATGCTTTGTCTGTTTGTTTGCCATGAGTGACCCTGCCAGGGGAATAAAGCCCAAGACAACTTGGCGCCTAGGATCATGAGGACACGCAAACCCCTCCACCATGGTAAGGTGACGGAGGGGATATAGTCCAACATCAACAGTAAACGATTTAGGACAAATTACAGATCAACCACATATTTTAACAGTTAGTGGCCAAAAATGACAAGCAAATAAAGAATGTCTCTCTTGTCTGACCTGCTTTCCTATTTTACAGCAAGTTAAAACTAACTTAAGTTTAATGACCTTTTCATGCCTGTCAAATTGGATTAGCAATACACACCAGCACCAAGAGAGACTGACATTACGTTACCTTCAAATCTGAATAAAATTGGACTGCTTGTCATAGATAAATATGTTGTCACGTGCTTGCGCCACCTGCCACTCAGTAAAATTCCCATTCCAATTGTTCTCAGTCACCCCCACATGAACTAATAACCAGCACCCATTCCCGCTTGTTAGAGGGCGTTATTTACTAAACCCTGTGCTCCCTGCTATCAATTTCAGTTTGTCTGTGTGCTCACTGTGTCCTTTCCGACTTTGCCCCGGGTGCCAACTTTGTCTGTGCTTTGACCTGATTAGCCCTAAACGCCGCCCATCCTGACCAACTGTTTGCCCCCGACCACGTTTTGAACGCCGCCCGTCCTGACCAACTGCTTGCCCCCGACCATGCTTACCCGCTGCGTCCCAATGCACCTGCTCTTCTCAGTGTCAGATTGCTTCCAGTGGCCAGCCGGCTTGTCCTCTCACGACCAGCTACCGACCGAGGCAGCTTTCCAGTCGGCCGTGGGCCGCCAATCACCCACCCACTCGCTCCAGTCCGGCCAACAACTCAGCCATCCACTTCCCCTTTCCCTACTTTCAATAAAGTCTGTGTCGTGCTGCAGTTGGTTGTTCTGCCCGGTTCGCACATACCTTATTTATTCTAATTATCGCCCAGGACGATAATTAGCGAAGGTTTATGTCCAACAGGGGGGTGGGCGATAAATAAAGAACACTTTTTGTCCGATCGCCAAGGGGCACTGAAATGGGGGATAATGTGTACGTATATTTTCTAGTAAATATATATATATATATATATATTAACTAGAACAGCGGCTGTTTTGATCTGCCTGTAACAGCGGGGTGCGTCGATTGACGCTCCATCGATGCGACACGTTACCGTCGCACATCACATGTTGCGCACATCATGTTATCCTGATCGTCATGTTCGAGCGCACAGCCCGATAACGAAATTGTGTGAGGAAATTGTAGCGGAGTGACCAGTGTAATTGTATCATAGTTTATGGAGAAAATCAATTTAAAAGGGACATTCGATGTGCTGTCAAATCAGTCATATTTAAACTTGCGCAATGACGTCGGCATGCGGTCGCGGAGGAAAGAGTAAGTTTTGGGGGGAATTTTTAGCAGCATGGGCGATAAAGTCAAAGTCAAAGTCAAAGTCTGCTTTATTGGAGACTTCTTCACATGGCGAGACACACAAAGAGATCGAAATTACGTTTTCTCTATCCCACGGTGACGAGACATATTACACGATAGACATACAAGTGAACGACACAATATAAAAACAAGAAGGCACAAACAATAAATAATAAGAGTGATAACAAATAATAAATAAACAGATAACACAACAAACAAGAGGAGCAAAACGGAGCCAGTGTGCATACAGCAGACAGTAAGCATAGCGCAAAAGTACAGGACGCTACGCAGAACGGGGAAGCGAGTTCAGGATCCTAACAGCCTGGAGTATGAAGCTGTTTGAGAGTCTGGTGGTGCGGGAGCGCAGGCTCCCGTACCTCTTCCCAGAGGGCAGAAGCTCAAACAAAGAGTGAGCGGGGTGACTCACATGGTTCACAATCATGGTCGCCTTGCGGGTGAGATGGGAGGTGTAAATGTCCTTCAAGGAGGGGAGCGAAGCACCAATAATCTTACCATCTGTGTTCACTATGCGCTGCAGGGCCTTCAAATTGTAGTCAGTGCAGCCGCCATCCCAAACAGCAATACAGCTGGAGAGGACGCTCTCAATGGTGCCGCGGTAAAATGTAGTCATGACGGCCGGAGGAGCGCTCGCTCGCCTGAGTTCCCGCAGGAAGTACAGGTAATTAAAACAGTAATTAGAGGTATCAATGTTTTTTATTTATGTCATCGCTAGCACACACTGGGCGATTATTAGAATATGGGCGATAATTAGAATAAATACGGTAAGTAAGTCTTAATGGTTATAAATGAAGCCACATAATCTATATACTGAATATCCAGTAACGATTTGTGTTAGTCTGATGGACACAACTTTTGATTTTTTTAATTTGATTTGTTTATTTTGGCCAATTCATAATCATACTTCTTTCAAATTCATTTCACATTTTGTTTTCCATGACTTGCCAAAAAGGAAGCCAAGTTGAAGCAATTTTGCTTATTTAGTCCCGTCCCGATTTCAACCAAAGATTCACACAGTCTAAATATTCACAGTATTACCTAGAATACGACTATAAACAGGAAGTGGAATAAACAAAGAGTCAGAAAATTGCAACAGGTTAAAATCTGATTTGAATACAGCAACTACAAGTTAACTGGAAGTTTGCTAAGTTCAGCAAGTTAACTGAGTTATAACAGATCTGATATGAATACAACAGTAACAATTGAATTTCGAGAGAGTTGGAATCACAATCTCGCAGGCACCCTGGGCATCGTCCCCAGCACCGGGTAGCACCTGCACCAACAGATCACAGCTAGTCATTTCCCATGCTTATCCATTTTCTTATTGAGTCCAGACATTTCATGACATCTCCTGAACATTGTCATCATCTAACACATCGAGGCACATGACATGCCACTTGTTCCAGCCGTCCTTCGTGTACCCTGCAAGAGAGGTACCTTGGGGGCATTACGGCTCCCAAGTTCCTGGACGTCGAGTGGAGATGGTCTGGTTGATTGCACTGAAGGCCCATCTTAGGAGATCCATTGCATATGATACAGTTTACGAAGCTTGTTCCTGCCGCTCGGAGACCTGCCCTCGGTGCGCCCTCAAGACTGCAACTTTCCTCATTACACGCTCAACAATTCAGCATTCCAAAACATTGTTTATGAATTGCAATAACGTTAGACACAATTGATGAATTTTTGTATCGACCCTTGCACAAATCAGCAGCACACACACAGCCTCCTATTGTTGACATCATACTAAAGATATCAACGCTCAAGTCACAGTAGATTTAATATGGAATGTGTATCATATGACACATTGTATTTTTATATCAGTAGGCTCGTCACAGTTTTTTTTAAAGTCTTGGTTTCTACATTTTTCTAATATTTAACAACCAGTCTAATAGGGTGTGGCTCCTTAATGTTGTGCTTATTTGTAGGTGTTCAAATATCAACAGTCCAATGACCCCAAGGTTATTTTTACTCCTACTTTATTTTGGTACCTCAACGCCAAACTTGATCGCCTTACCTCGTTTGCCTTCGGTTGGTGGTGGGTAATATTAGTCAGGAAATTGAAATGTATTCATTTTTGCTTGATGGCATGAAAAATAGTTGGACCGTGATCTTCCTAAATATTGGCAGGACACCCAATGAGTGCTGGTGCAGCAGGAAATCTGGCATACCCATGTCAAAACTTGTTAATCAGTGCATTTTGCTTATCCCATGTCTTTTACTCTATCCAGAGATCCTCACTCTTTCTTCATTGGTCCCTACAGACCCATCAAATATTTTCCACACTGGCGGGCCAGGCAGGGAGGAGCACAGCCAGGAACAGGTGGCAGGCAGGGAAAACTGTTGGAAGGCCAGTGAGCCACCCCAGAGTGCTGGGTGCAGGCCAGTAACTGAACTGAAAATTGTCCTGCCCACACACACAGGTCTAAAGGGCCACATGGTTTCCACTCTACACACAGTTGGACAGCATAACTCGGGATCTATTTATTGGAAATATGGCACTCTGGCATTTGTTTGATATTTTAAAAAAAATGTCATGCTCCACGGCAAACAAATGTACATTCAGCAGTGTCTTTCAGATTTCTTCTTTTTCTTTCCTAACCAAATTACGTACACTGAAATCAATATCCATCCTTTACCAAGGAATAAACTGCTACTATACGAGTTAGTACACTGAAGCCATCAAGCATTTTTTACTGGTACCCCGGCTCCCAGCCCTTTAATATTTTGAACTTCCCCTGCCACCTTCCATTTTATACTAGTGTAAATGGTTTTCCCAACAAAATCTATAGTGCATCTTTAAAAAGTGACAACTCTGATCGTAGGATTATGACATTGACCCTCCCCGCTTTTCGCAGCAGGACGGTTCAGGTTCAGTGACCAGGCCTCATGGTTGTTGAAGAGACACATATCCACACACTGTGGGCCAGACCCCAGTGCACCAAGAGGAGCAGTTAAATTTCATCATTACACTTTCTTCTTTGCGTTGTATTTTTATTTTTTTTATAGGGCATTTTTATGGCCTACTCTGAAGGTGCCATTTTGGTCCCAATGGTACACAGAAAAAAGAAAGATTGATGTTGACTCAAAGAATAAAGAAGGCCTGTGCAAAAGAAGGGAGACAAGGGAGGTTGTGGATGCCCACGACTGTGTACGCGGTCAAGTGCAGATGCAAAGCAAGAGGGGCACATGGGAGTAAGAAAAAAGAGAAATACAGAGAAATTCAGAGAGAGCAAGCGAGAGCGAGAGAAAGAGCGAGAGAGAGAGCGAGAGAGAGCACGAGCCATACGTTGTCAGTTTGACTGCTGGCTGATATGAAAACAGTGGTGAGAGTGGCGGATAAGACAGAAAGGCAGATGATGAATGGGTTGAAGACACTCATCCATCCTACTGAAGGATTTGTGGCCACGGTGTTGTGTACAGACATAATGGGCTGCGTGTGTGTGTATGGTGGGAGGGATACAGGTTTTGTTTATTTTTAGGATTGTGTGATGGACTGGGGACTGGAAGAATGGACAAGTCAGAAATAATGGTTTGATTATGAAAATGTGTGTGGTTGCTACTTGCTTTGGAATGACTTAGTATGTCCTGTGAGTGGATATTCAGTGTATCCTCTTGTTAATACTTCTATGACACACTCACAACTATCCTTTTTCTGAGCCACTTTATCCTCACAAGGCTTGTGCACATGGTGGAGCCTATCCCAGAAGTCTTTGAGCGGTTAGTGGGGTACACCATGAACTGGTCACCAGCCAATTGCAGGGCACACGTAGACAAACAACCATTCACACTCAATCAAACCTAGAGAGAATTAGGAGCCGTCAATCGGCCTGTCATGAATGTGTTTGGGATGTGGGAGGAAACCCGAGCACCAGGAGGAAACCCTAGCAGACACGGGGAGAACATGTACAATCCAGTCATAACTGACTGATTGACTGACTAACTCCCTGCCTACGACTTGTGCAGTATCATAAAGCGGCAATGCAATTTACTTGCGATTTCTTAGCGTTCGTGGGTATTGATTCAGCTTCTCAAAATCAATTCAGTTCGATTCACAATTCGTTTTGATTTTTGATTCAGTTAAGGATTTCAAGCACTACAATAATTTCCTTTCATATGGAAGACATTCTCAGAAGAACCAATGCTGCAGATAATCGAAACCTCTTGCTCTAACTTGGTGCATCAGTAAAAGATGTGAATATTTATTTAAGAATTTAACCCAATGCAGTTCTAGTAATCATGTATGTCACTGACCGTGACCAGATCAAACCAATATTAATTTATATCAATTTCTACAGAGTTAGGGTTACTGGGCAGACTGTGTTAATAACGTGGAAAAATCACGCTGTACACTCATGACGATAAAGGATTTGTATCATTCTTTGTGGTATTCAAAACCCAAAGCTGATGACACATCAACAAATCATCTAGGTTAAGAGTTGTGCAACCTAAATTATCAAGATGATTCGCAAGAAGAGCGTCACAGGAAGTTTAACAGCATGAATTTATTGGCTTCACACTACAATGTGGCAAACAAACTATATGAAAAGGAACTCGAGCTTTTCATTGAACAGCTAAAAATTGAGAAACAGTTTAGTCATCCGCTGGATGTCAATTAATTAAGATACAATGTCATTAATAGCCTATGAAGTTAAATGTGTGTTTCAATTTGAAATAAATTCTTGTATAATTGCAATTTTATTAACTGTAATTGCAGGATTCATATGTCATGTTCTGTTTTAGTAAATATCAATTAAATTTGATTATCAGTCAAAATAATCAGATCATAAAAATGTTTTTTTGTCTCTGGACCTCTTGATGTTTGTACACCTTGGTAAAATGGTTTGAATAAGATCAAGGCGTTGCCTACAAAATGGTAACACACTTCCAGATCTGCTCAACTGACAGGTGAAGAGCATACGCGCATATGACTAACCCACCTTTGTACATACCCAAAATGTACTTTTGTGAGATACTATCATTGTATTATATAGACGTAAATGTGATAAAACTACATCTTGTCTAGTGCATTTGAGACTATGTTAGCTCAGTCCATCTGAAACACTGACTGTAGAACTCAAGCTATTTCGGCATCACCCCCCAACCTGCAGTGCGTTTATTGGACATTTGGATAAATACCCTAATGATGATAATAATACCTAAATTATATTTTATAATTATTTTGGTATCAGAACTTTCAAGAACTTTTAAAAATTTTAAATTTAGATGTAAATTTTCCATCCAGGGCGGCACGGCGACCCATTGGTTAGCAAGCTTGCCTCACAGTTCAAAGGTTACAGGTTCGATTCCACTTCCCTCCCTGTGTGAAGTTTGTATGTTCTACCCATGCCTGCATGGGTTTTGCTCGGGAACTCCGGTTTCCTCCCACATCCCAAAAACATGCTTGATAGGCCGATTGAGCACTCCAAATCGCCCATGGGTGTGAGTACGAGATGGTTGTTCGTCTCTGTGTGTCCTGCGATTGGGCTGGCAGCCAGTTCAGTGTGTCCCCAGTGACTGCTGGGATAGGCTCCAGCACGCCCGTGGCAAGCGGTACAGGTAATGCCTGGATGGATGGATCGATGTTCCGTAAATTCGAGACAGTTCTCTGATAAGGTTATATTTAAAAATCTATCAAATCGTTTATGTTCAAATGGATGCCCACCCCCCCTCTTTAACACGTTGTCATGTTGATCATACCAATAGTTCCATTCTCCCCATCATAACTATCTGACTTCCCTGGACTATCATAAAAAAAGAAAAAAAAGTTCAAAGATGTCCATACATTACCCAGCTCCCTCACATCTCACAATATCGTACACGGTAGCAAGAAAAAGCAAGACAAAATAAGTTTAAAGATTTCCATACATCCCCTGCTCTCTCACATCTTACATTATCGTACACGGTACAAATTCTCAAACTTGCTCAACAACAAAGCAGCCGTTCTAAATGATTTCATCATGGATAAATAACCTGCATATCTTCTGTATCACCGAAACCTGGCATTACTATGGATTATTTTCCCCTCAATCAAGCGATTTCCATTGAATACAAATCAACCCAGTCCCATTGTTAGAGGTTGTGGTGTTGCTTTTGTTTGAAAGAATTGCCTCAAAGTTAACCAGATTTCCAGCCCCCAGGTTGAATCATTCAAACACATTGCTTTCAAATACCTCAAGCCCCTAATGATCACAATAGTCTACCAACCACCTTCAACTGGACAAATCCGCCCTTATCCATGCCCACGCTACCTATCCCTCAAAACTCATCCACACAGGCTACAATAATCAAAATGGTCTCATTTCCACCGTTAACAAACTTATCAACTTATCAACCGCAGTGATGACACCTCTAATTCACTTTTGATAAATATAATTCCGTCCTGTTGTTCAAATCTAAAACTCGGTTGTCCCGTCACTTATAAACCTGCGAAGTAGCGCACTCACGAAAGGTGAAGCACGCAGTGGCAAGGGATCATTGTATTTGAATCAGGGGTGTTGAAGGAGTGAATCATCATAAACATGTAGGATAGCGGCCCTTGATGAATGGTCTCGACTTTTCTCATTTGTCCTTTTGTGCCTTCTTTTGTCATCCCTGTTTAGGTGGTATGCAGGCACAAGCACAAACATTTTGGGGAACAATTATTGAAGCAATAAAAAGATGACATCCATCAGCAAAATTGTTCCAAAATAATAAAAACCACCCACATGGTCCAAATGGGGGGAAGTCATAGAAGCAGTCTACAACCTCTGTGTTCAGAAAAATTGAGGTGCATATTTGTCACACCAGCAGCAATTGGACTGTCTTTTATTTTGTGCCAGGTTCAGTTGGCACAGGACCTAAGCTTGCGCCGCATGCCCTGGGTCTCTGCAAACTTTTCTATGTGCATACAGTACGCTCCATATGTTATAGGACCAATGCCAATTTTTGACCATCTGCTCAAGTCAAACCCTTACATACAGAAGCAAGATCTTTGCAGCAGCCACCACACTTCACCTAACTGTTGTTTGAAGAAAATGTAAATTTACGTGTGCTGCTTTTCCTTTCCAGACAGCTTCCCCTAATTTCTTTGCATTTTTGCATCTTCATGCTCTTGCTGTGGCATGACACTGTAAGAAGGAGAAAATGAGACAAAACAAGTTTTGATAAAAGGAGAAAATGGGGAAACATATTACAGTTCTTTTTGTATGAGAACAAGGTTTTTTTTACTCTATTTGTGTATTGGAGTGTCTTTTGAGCAGCTGTCCAAGACCAAAGAGTAATCCTAAGAAGCAGCAGCAGACACTAAATATTGTGATTTGGTAGATTTGCGAAACCTCCACTCACTCACTCACTCACTCACTCACTCACTCACTCACTCACTCACTCACTCACTCACTCACTCACTCACTCACTCACTCACTCACTCACTCACTCACTCACTCACTCACTCACTCACTCACTCACTGTAGATGCCACCTCTGTTTCAGTTTCTGTTAATTGTCTCAATGTCCGGGTAATAATTGGTACATATATTAAACTTGAGAACATGGGTCTGCTCTATGCGTTTGTAGATTCTTTCTGTCAGGGAAACAATGGTGGGTGGAATATGAGGTGGAGAGGACATCTTCAATTTTCAAGAAGATATATTGCTTACAGATGTCAGGGTTCTTGCAGGTTTGAGTAAGTGAAATTTAAGACCTTTTTAGACCATTCTGCAAATAAATTTAAGACCAACGCTCGGTCACGGCTCGGGGCATTCGGGCTTGATCGGTGGATGGGCAATAGTGTTGGCTCGTGAGTGAACGATTCGTCAAAAATAACGAATCTTCTCAGTGAACGAGAGTGAACAAATCACTTCCTAAAGTGATTTGTTCTTTTTTCCTTTCATATATAACTTCAACCAGTAGATGTCAGTAATGCCCAATGAAGCTGGTGGTACCTTGCCGTAAAACAAAACGAAGAAGAAAATCAGCCAATCAGCAGCGCCAGCGAGCGTTAGATGGAGGAGGGACTTTACGAGTCAGTGACGTAACTTCCCATTCACGAACGAGTCGTGAATTGCATTTCTAGTTCACCAACGAACGAATCTGTGAGTGAACGAATCACCCAGTGATTTCTAGTTCACCGCGAGAACGGATCAGTGAGGGAACGAATCCTGGCTTTCCCGTTCGCGAACGAGTCAATGAATGAAATGCCTTCTTGTGCATCAACGGATCAGTCAGTGAATATGTTACGTCTCCTGGCGTGAACTATGGAAGCCAGAATGTATACTTATAGTAGGTTTTAAGAACGTGTATGCATACCGTAATTTTCCATCTATAATATGCTCCAATGTATAATACGCACCCTAAAAATGGCATGTCGATGCTGGAAAAAAGCCTGTACCCATGTATAATACGCACCCAAATTTTGACTCTTACTTAAGTCCGTAAACGTAAAATTATTTAAAAAAAAAGATCATCTTTGGGAACAACCGGATGTTATTCTGCCGGTCAGTATCACTGCGCATGCGCTAGCAAACTCGATAGCGGAGAAATATTTCGGATTTGTGTAGGGTACATTGTGACAGCAAGGTGATCGAGCAAGCGTCTGATACGAGAGCATTGTGTTCGTATGAAGCGTGTTTGAAGTGAAGAGCAGAGAAGAAAGCGCATCCGTAATGGCGGCCTGCGTATGATAGCCGGATGAAAAAAAAATAAAAAATTGTACCCATGTGTAATGCGCACCCCAGATTTTAGGACAATAAATTAGTTACATTTTGCGCATTATACATGGAAAAAAACGGTATGTTAAAACTTATCTAGTTTTGTATTACTTGTTTTTATACTCGCCTATTAAAACATAAAAATCTGACATTTGGTGAACACAGCGGCGTCCAAACTAACTGCGGCCCGCGGTCCAGTTCTATTGGCCTGCAGCAAATTCTGAAAACATAATTGAATATGGCCCGCACAAGAAGCTTGAGCTCAACTCTGTTGCACTTCTCAATTTCAACACTAGATGGAGCCCGCCACACAAATGAAATCAAGCGAAGAAAAACTTTTACCGCGAGTCCCCAGAAATGGCTGCACTTTGTTTACACTTTGCTGAGGCTCATGGGAGATTGCGAGCTGAGGCTCATGGGAAATTGCAGATGGCTAATGCTATAACGATAGCTGCTATACGCGCGAGGCTATTTCATGTCAAAATAGGCTGCTCTGTTAATGTTTCGAGTAAATCTACGGATCGATATGGAAGGGAAACATAGGTAAGTAGTATCAATACGTTAGACCGAACTTTAGTCAGTTTCAATCGTTTTATAGGAGATCGTTTGAGAAACGCGATTGTTTACAGAGGGCTCGTTGGTTATTGGCTAGTGGGTGCATACCGCAACCCTAGTCAACCTCAGTTTGTTACAGTAAAGCTTATATTTTATGCGCCTTATAGTCCGGTGCGCCTTATATATGGACAACGTTTTAAAATGGGCCGTTCATTGAAGGTGCGCCTTATAACCTGGTGCGCCTAATAGGGCGCAAAATACGGTAATAACACCATCAACTACAAGCCAACAAAAACAAAATTAAAACATCAATGTCGGCATAAAGTGTGTCGGCTGGCAATGCTGTCTGTCACTCACTCGTGAATCTTCGCGAATGACCAATCAGCAGCGCCAGCAAGCGATAGATGGAGGAGGGACTTTACGAGTCAGTGACGTAATTTCCCGTTCATGAACGAGTCAGTGACGCAATCTCCCGTTCACGACCGGGTGAGAGACTGTTGCCAACAGATCAGTGTGTAAGTGTTGTATTATAGAAAGAAATGTGTTAATTACCCGAGCCAATTATTATTATATATAATAATTTGGGGGGGTTGTGTAGTTGTATTGTTTGACGTGTATGGGTTACAAAAAAACATATCAGTGTGTGTGTGTGTGGGCGGGGGGGGCGTAGGGGGGATTCATTGAATGATTCGTTTGAACGAATCTTTTGAGTGAACTGATTCTAAAGATTTAGTTCACCGAAAATAACTGGAATGCACATCCCTAATGGGCAATTGGTCAGGACAGGCGGCGTTTGGGCTTGGTCAGTGGACGGGCGATTCATCAGAGCAGGCGGCGTTTGGGCGTATTCCGTCAGTAAAAGGAACAAGATCGACAACTGTGAATCAGAACAAGAAGCAAGGTACGAGACACAGGAACATATGGGTGGCATTCGAGGACAAACTGACAAGGAAGTGACAAGTGTGTGGTGTTTAAATAGGAGCTGGTTGATAAGCAGGAAAAGGTACAGGTGATTGAGTTGATGAGTGGCTGTGACTGATAGAGTGTGGTGGAAGGTTACCAGCTGGGTGACATGTAGCACGGCACATGACACTGTTGGATGACAACAGAACCTCCTGTGAACCATATTCAAAACACAATTAGTATATCCAGTACAACCTAACCCAGGGGTGGGCAAACATTTTGACTTCCGGGCCGAATTGGGTTCTAAATTTTGACTGGGGGCCGAACCAGGAGCAGATGAATGTAGTGTTTGTATAAAGTATTATAAATGACATGTAAAGGTCATTGCATAAAATGTTTTTGTCACGGATCGGAATGGAAATGGAGCAGGGCGACCAAGTGCAGCTTGGACCAGGGTTTATTGACGAACACAAACTAACAGACTCTGTAAACTGACATGACTCACTAACAAAACCAACAACAGAAACTGAACAGAGACGTGAAACAAAAAGACAGAGTGACATTGACATTAACAACAATGATCCGACAGGGAGTGACACACAGACAGGACTTAAATACAAGACGGGTAACAAAAGGTGACTGAGATTACGATGATTGTGAGGTAACACACGAGGGGAGGGGCGACGCGAACAGAAACTATGACAACCTACACTACCGTTCAAAAGTTTGGGGTCACAAAATTGTTTGGGTGACCCCAAACTTTTGAACGGTAGTGTAAATATTATTATAATAAAATATTATGAATTAAATATTATAAATTATATTTTATATTTGTATAAGATTATATATAATCTATAAATATAAGTATACATATATATTATAAGATTTTTTACACAGAAGATTATATATATAATCTATAAATAATTATCTAAATAAATATATACGCTACCGTTCAAAAGTTTGGGGTCACCCAAACAATTTTGTGACCCCAAACCTTTGAGCGGTAGTGTACGTAATAGACCAACCCGGGACGAGTCCTGACAGTTTTGGCCTTTAGTAGGTAGTAAAGCATGGATATTCTAAAAAAAGGTTTTTGAAAACAAATGCATTTATTGACAGCATTAAACAAAATATTTCACCCAAAGACTACTATCAGTGATTCTCATTAAATACGACACTGCTATTATGAATAACAGTTTCCATCACTTCAGCGGCTGTAGGTCAGATTTATGAAAGATGTTTATCTTATGACACATACAACGGCAAACATTCTGACCAAATACATCATCATGAAGAATCACTGAAAGAATACATCTAAATAAAGTACTAAAGAATCAAAACGGCAACACGGTGACGGAAATCTGAATATCAGAGCAGAGCTTTAACCAGGGCCGGTTCTAGGAATGCACATAAAAGGGGGCAGTCAGAAATGTGAAGGGGGCATTCAGAAATGTGAAAGGGGGCATGTTCTTTTTTTTTTTTTTACACATTTTTAACAGTGTTAGTGTTTTCTTTACGGCAGTTGTTAGCTGTGTGTCCAGATCTCAACCTGGAGAAGTGGATTGCACTCTGTCAGGCTTCTACACTAAGACCTGTCCAGCTTGGGTGTCCCACCTAAAGATTAAAGCTTCTGCTGGTATTGCTCTTAGGGTCACTGAGGCACGCAAAGCCCCTGACCACAATAAGGTGGCAATTTCTCAGGGGGGGGGGGGGGGGGGACATAGAATATGAATGTTATATTAACTATTATTTGAGTTGTCGTTAATCATTAGTCACGGGTCGCTACGACGGGTTTAGTGGAGTTTTTACTGCTTCTTTCAACTCCTACCGCGCTGACTGTAATTTGACACTCTCTGGCTATGTCTTGCTTCATTTGCATACTCACAGTGATTGGATCTTTACGGAGGGGCACGGAGTCCTGACAGCAGGCTGTGTGAGGGAGGACACACACTGCACCGACATGACAGAAGAGAGGGGGCTGATTAACGTGTGTTTCTATCAGCGGATTTTTCACTTCTATAAGTTTGATTCGAAGGGGCAGGACATCTGTTTGAGGGGGCGTTGCCCCCTCTTGCCCCAGCGTAGAGCCGGCACTGGCTTTAACTCACAAACACCTGGTGACAGAGGTGAGGAAACTGGAAACACCTCCTTAGAGTTGGCCTTAAAACCTTTAAAAGTTAAGATTAGTCGCAAACAGGTGGTGCATAAATGTCCTTGAGCATCCTGCATTGTTTGAAAATTAGAATGGTCGCTAGTTTCAATCCTTGCTATTTGTACAAATTATTTTCAAAATGCTTTTTTTTCCCTCCCCTTCATTTTCAGTGGGAACAGTGTCAACAACACTCCCTTTTTTTGCTGGTGCGTCATAGTCTGGAGTAAAATTTGTTGTGGCAATTCTTAGGATAGAGCCGAGGTGTTGGTCTGTTAACCTAGATTTGTGACGGGGCTTTGTTGATGTTCACGTGGCTGAACGTCTGCTCACACGCATCGGTAGAGCCAAATTGTCCACTCTTTTTTAAACACTCAGTCGGCACTCAGTGTCCGGCTTTCTTCTCCTTGGGCCCCTCATTTTAATAGAAGGATTCCAGGGGAAGTGTTAGGGTGGTGCTCACTCTAACTTATTTTGCAAGAACCACACAGGAGACCAGTAAGTATTTTTAGACACCTGCAGGTGGAGAGTCCATTCGTCGCTGTGCTTACAGCGATGGTCGAATGAAGTCTGACTCAGGCCTTTTCAGGTGCATATTTATTGAGAGAAACAGAGTGGGGTTGAAAGTGGGGGTGTGGGAACACACAGGATAGGGTGACGCCGCTCCCCTGCTGATCAAAGGATAGCAGGGGGCCTTTTACGACTTTCTGTAAACAAAGCAACTTTGATTGCTTCCTCTGCATCTTGTCAATCAGTTGAAAAGATCTTAGCACTTTCCTCACCGGGATAGGGGAAGGGCCCTTGATTATTTCTACCCGTATAATGACCTCTAACCTTTGCCCAGTCTTTTCCCAAAGAAGGCTGTTAGGGTGGTGCTCACTCTAACTCGAATGACGTCCGACTCTGGCGTCATGCAGGAGCATTTTTATTGAAGAAACAGAGTGGGGGTGAGAGTGGGGGTGAGTGGAGTTGAAGCCCCTGGCCTGCTGACCAAAGCATAGCAGGCGGTCTTTTACGACGTTGTGTAAACAAAGCAACTTTGATTGCTTCCTCTGCAGCTAGTCAATCAGTTCAAAAGATCTTAGCACTTTGTTCTACTACTTTTGTTAAGACAGGACAAGCTAGGTAAATTATTACAGGTTACATTCCAACATAATCATACAATGAAAATAATCTGTAAACCCTAACAGGAAGGTTTGTGCGTGCGTGGCTTTAGCATAAAACTGTATCTGAAAGATCAGCGTGCGAATTATGAGAATGCTGACGTCACACCCCACACTCGAAATTCGGCACTGATAGAAAAATAGCGAGGAGTGCGTCGGATCCGTACTACTGAGTACGTACACGCCCTTGTGAGTGTGCTCTGAGCTTTCTGACACGGCTTCCGGGAGTAAATGCGCGGGCGGCCGTTTCTCCATCTACTGGGGAAACACAGTCATTGCAGGAAAAATGACCCAAAACAATGTCATAATACAATTTATTCAGGTTTGACGGGCCGGATTAAACGACCTCGTGGGCCGGATGTGGCCCGAGGGCCGTAGTTTGCCCATGTCTGACCTACCCTACACATGTCTGAGTTAATCTCCTTTAGCACTGATCTCAGTTTCTAGGCAGTTGACTTAACACAGCATGAATTCTGCGGGAAGGTAGCCTCGTGGACACGCAATAAGATCGGTAGTTTTCATAAAATGTAGCTTATGATTATTTTCTATCGTACCGCTTTGTAACAGCCTTTTATTTTTTGCTGAAAATGTTTTAATACTAATAATAAAATAAATACTGTATTTTCTGCACCACAAGGTGGTTCGAGTTAAAGGTGAAGAATCAATTTCGGGGTCTATTCTGTACTTAATCCACATAGGGAGCACCGCATTGCAGGGCGCATGCATGCCATGTGTGAAAAAAAAAAGAGAAAACAAAACGGGAGCAAAACAGTGAGTTCGGTTGTACTTTATTCTACTATTTAACCATGTACTATACTCACATTATTATTAATCGATATTCATATGCAAATCCATCAAACTCCCCTTATCTTCTGTATCCAAATTTAACAGTTGGGCAAGTTTACCATTGTTAGAGTGGTGCTCACTCCAACTTATTTGCAAGAACCACACAGGAGCCACTGTGTCCTTTTAGCACTTGCAAGTGGAAAAAACGTTTGTCACTGTGCATACAGCGATGTTCAAACAAAGTCTGACTTCCGTCTGTTGCAAGAGAGTATTTATTGAGAGAAAGCAGGGTGGGGGTGAGAGTGGACAGGTTTGGTGAACCCCCGGCCTCTGGTCAAATCAGAGCAGGGGGTGTTTTACAACGTTGGGGGAAACAGAACAACTTTGATTGTTTCCTCTGCAGCTGGTCAATCAAGCAGAGGATCCAACCACTTTATTTTACTGCGTTGTGAGAACAGGACAAGTTCGGTTAATCATTCTAGTCTTTATTCCAACACAATCATACGATCAAAATAATCTATCAACCCTAATAACCATTAAACATGCCAAGTTGCCTCCCGTCATTGTCGGAGTCAAACTCGTTATTCAGTGGGGCTCTGTGGCTGTCATGTCACCTAACAGAGGCAGAGATCATTCAGACAATGCTTGTCCCCCTCCAGACCTGCAGGGGGCAGAAAACAAACAGCCACATCACAGTTCACCAAAGCTTCCTGTCAGATGCCAGGGACAATGTTGCCTGTTAGTGAAAGAAAGAAAACTTATAACAGAAAGCAAAGAAAATAAAACCAAAGAGACTCCTTAGTTCCTGGTCACATGCCACTGGTAGGAAATGGACTTGAATGCTTTCGTTCTGAGTTTGGTTAATGCTTATTGTTTGAAATGTTTGCTTTGTTTGAAATCTTTGATTTGAGCTACAAACTGTGTTTATCATTTAACTTTGAGTTTTTCATTCACTTTGTAGTTACTTATGCTTTGTATTTTTGTATTATATGTATGCAATTACTGAATTTGGTTAAACTTAAGATAATGCAATGTTTTTTTGTTTAAGGTTATCAACTTAATCACTCTCTAAATAATTGTGCAATAAATTGCTAAAAGAAAAAGAAAAGAGGAAGATCTGAGATGGTCTTGTGTTCTAAGAACCAAGGCCCTTTTTCAAGTTGGGGCAAAGTACTGGAGAAAATCAGAACAACTTGACAGTGGCGTCGTTTACCGGTAAGTATGGCATCAGAGTCAGAGTCAGAGTCAGCTTTATTGACAATTCCTTCATGCCAAGACACACAAAGAAATCGAAATTACGTTTCCTCCATCCCACGGTGACGAGACAGTACACGAGTAACATGCAAGTAAACAACGGGGAAGAGAGTTCAGGACCCCAACAGCCTGGAGATCACAAACTTGGCCAGAGGCGAGCAGTGCTTGCATCCCACCACAGAGTCCCGGCACCATTCGTCAAGGATGTGGACGCCCATTCCACCTCCTCGCGATGTTCCCCCTCGTACAATGGCCCGGTCCGCCCGATAGCACGCTAGCCGCTCCAGATGCACAGCAGTTACGCACTGTCCGGTTCGTAGATCTCAGCAGGCATGTTGATGTCCAGCGATCGAACGTTAGCCAGAAGAAAGGAAGGCACGGCTGGGCGAGCTGGGTTGCCTCCTCGCACACCACTTCAGACGCTTCAGGACGGAGCAGACCGAGCGCCTTTAATGTCCCCGCTTCAATGTCGCTTTATCAGATAAAAAGGTTTGCCTGGCTCCGTGTACCACCAGCACCCTTATTTTACAGCGATCATGACTTAAACCAGGGGTGTCCAAACTTTTTGCAAGGAGGGCCAAATTTGATAAGGTGAAGGGGCCCGGGGGCCAATAGTTTTTCCGGACAATTTTTAACTACAAAAATTGCATGCAAATACACACTGTTATAAAACAAATGTCATTGTCCCAATTGTCTTTATTCTTTTAAATGACAAAATAAACAAATATAAGCCACTTAGCCAGATGTGAACAATCTAAAAACAAATTCTGCCTTTAATTCATATCCGAAGAGTCTGATAACATTGAACAAGCTGTATAAAATATCTTAAATTTACATGAGTTTAAACTTATTTTTACCTCATGAACATTTTAAACAGGAGTTATAAGTAATGCAAAGTTGTCTGTTATTATTAAAAGTTAAAACAAGTGAATTCTGCTCTTGTCATTTAAAGTTAAAGTCCCAATGATCGTCACACACACATCTGAGTGTGGTGAAATTTGTCCTCTGCATTTAACCCATCCCCATGTGATTTTGATCCATCCCCTGGGGGAGAGGGGAGCAGTGAGCAGCAGCGGTGCCGCGCTCGGGAATCATTTGGTGATCTAACCCCCCAATTCCAACCCTTAATGCTGAGTGCCAAGCAGGGAGGCAATGGGTCCCATTTTTATAGTCTTTGGTATGACCTGGCCGGGGTTTGAACCCACAACCTTCCAGTCTCAAGGCGGACACTCTACCACTAGGCCACTGAGCTGGTTTACAATGTCGTTCAGAAAGTAATAGTTTGTGTCTTGTCTACAGGTTCATAACCAACAGTATTAACATGGCCACTTCATAATATTTAATATTAAGTAATATTTTACTTTTGATTTAATTTTGACTCGCAGCCCCACGTGAAGAATCGCTGTTGTGATGCCAGTTCAGCTTGAAGCTGCTTCACTTTATCAGCGCGGTCACTCCCTGTTAGCTTGTCGTATGTTTTAGCATGTTTAGTCTGATAGTGTCTCTTTAGGTTGAAATCCTTAAACAAGGCAACCCTCTCTTTAAAAATTGGACAAAACCAATTGCCTTGATTTTCAGTGAAGAAGTATTGTAATTCCCATTTCTCTTGAAAGCGACGGGCCTCAATGTCAACTTTCCTTGTTTTCTTTGCAGTCGCCATGGCAGAAATGAGCGGCGAGGGGTGGTGCTTCCACCTTTTGGTAATAGGAGGAAATACAGTTTCATGATTTTTTTTCCGTTCAATTTGACAGTTCGGCGGGCCATAAATAATACATTATAAGACCGAAGCTGCGGGCCGTATGCAATCTGACCGGGGGCCGGATTTGGCCCGCGGGCCAGACTTTGGACATGCCTGACTTAAACAAAAGTAGGCAGGTGCATAAATTTGGGCACCCCAACAAAAAAATGACATCAATATTTAGTAGATCCTCCTTTTGCAGAAATAACAGCCTCTAAACACTTCTTATAGCTTCAGATGAGAGTCTTGATTCTGGTCAATTCTGGAGAGCAACTTCCGAGCATTATTGCATTATGCACAGCAAAGCTTTTACCTGACATCTTTTAGAGACCAAAATATTTTAAAACTGCAAAAGTCATGTCAGTTGCAAGGCATGGTTTTATTTATGCTATACTGTAATTGCTGTATATATTGGGTTTCGTACAACTCAGTTCACATGGATCAGAATTCTGTGTGTTGTTTTATAGTTCAATCCTGAGGAGCTCCTATATAGAGTACAGCTTGGTTTTGAAGAATATTGCTGTTGACTATGCACTGTACTAAGAAGATGAAAAATGTAAATTTGTCATTTCAAATGTAGACTACCGTTTTTTTTTCCATGTATAATGGGCAAAATTTAACTAATTTATTGTCCTAAAATCTGGGGTGCGGATTATACAAGGGTAGAAAGAAAACAAACACTTTTTTTTTTTTTAAAATCCGGATATTATACAGAGCCGCCATTACAGATGACTTAGACTTTAGACTTAGACAGACTTTATTGTCATTTTGTAAACACTCAGTGCACACAAAACGAAATTACGTTGCATACGGCTCTCAACAAAGGAATGACATTTCGGCTGGATAAAAAGTGACATTTCTATATAAATATGAAATAAGATAAGATAAATAAGATAAATATAAAGTGCAGCAATGAAGGAAACAAAAACAGTATTTACAAAGTGCGCAGGGGAATGCTAGGTTGACTGTTCAACGACAGTAGGGAAAAACCTATTGCAGAACCTGGTAGACCTGCAGCGGATGCTGCGAAACCTCTTCCCAGAGGGTAGCAGGGAGCACAATCCTTGGTGGGGGTGTGATGGGTCACTAATAATATTTCGGGCTCGGGACACACAGCGTTGGGATGACAAGTCCTGAATGGAGGGAAGAGGAGCCCCGATGATCCTCTCTGCTGTCCTCACCACTCTCCTTACGTTTTTCCAATCGGAGGCGCTGCAACCCCCACACCACACTGAGAGACAGCTCGTCAGAATGCTCTCTATGGTGCTTCGGTAGAACGTCCTCATGACGGGTGGGGGCAGGTGGGCTCTCCTCATCCTCCGCAGGAAGTACAATCGCTTCTGTGCCCCCTTGACCAGTGTCGTGGTGGTCCCAGTCCAGGTGAGGTCGTCTGTGATGTGGACCCCCAGGAGTTTAGTGCTGCTGACCACCTCCACATCTGAGCTGTTGATGATCAGTAGAGCGTGGTGAGGCTGGTTCTTCCTGAAGTCGACGATGATCTCCTTCGTCTTCTCCAAATTCAGGATCAGGCCATTGTCTCTGCACCAGCCCACCAACTGCTCCACCTCCTCCCTATAGTCCAGGTCGTCGTTATCGCTGATGAGGCCCACCACCGTTGTGTCGTCAGCAAACTTCACGATGTGATTGGTGGTGAACCTGGGGACGCAGTCGTGTGTCATCAGGGTGAACAGCAGGGGGCTCAGGACGCAGCCCTGAGGGGAGCCTGTGCTGAGGGTGATGACATCTGAGGTGTTCTGTCCGACCCGGACTGACTGAAGTCTGTTGGTGAGGAAGTCTAGGAGCCAGTTCCGAAGGGGGGTGCCGAAGCCCAGGCGTTCCAGTTTTCCCACCAGATGCTGTGGAATGATGGTGTTAAACGCTGAACTGAAGTCCAGGAACAGCAACCGCACGTGGGTGTTCCTCTCCTCCAGGTGAGCCAGGCTCAGGTGAAGAACGGAGGAGATGGCATCCTCAGTAGAGCGATTCTTCCGGTAGGCAAACTGGAACGGGTCGAATGTCGGGGGGAGTCTGGAGACGATGTGGTCTTTGACCAGCCTTTCGAAGCACTTCATCATGATGGGAGTCAGTGCCACAGGTCTGTAGTCATTGAATGAGGTGATTTGAGGGTTTTTTGGCATCGGAATGATGGAGGCAGGCTTGAAGCATACAGGCACCGTGGCTTGGCCCAGCGAGATGTTAAAAATGTCTGTGATGACACCAGCCAGCTGACCTGCACATTCCTTTAACACCCGCCCAGGTATGCTATCAGGTCCTGGGGCCTTACGTGGGTTGACTCTCCTCAGAGTCTTGCGCTTTCTTCTCTGCTGTTCACTTCAAACACGCTCCATACGAACACAATGCTCTCGTATCAGACGCTTGCTCGATTACCTGCTCGTTTGCTGTCACAATGTACCCTACACAAATCCGAAACATTTCTTCGCGATTGAGTTTGCTAGCGCATGCGCAGTGATACTGACCGGCAGAATAACATCCGGTTGTTCCCAAAGATGATCTTTTTTCTGAAATAATTTTACATTCACGGACTTAAGTAGGAGTCAAAATTTGGTTGCGTATTATACATGGGTACAGGCTTTATTCCAGCATCAACGTGCCATTTTTAGGGTGCGTGTTATACGTGGGGGCGCATTATACATGGAAAAAACGGTAATTTATTTTTACCAAAGAATTCATAAGAATATCACATTACCGTTTTCTCCATGTATAATGCGCAAAATTTAACTAATTTATTGTCCTAAAATCTGGAGTGCGCAAAAAATGGGTACAATTTCTTTTTTTTTGACACGTCAGCTATATAAAGAGCGAGAGTTCAGTTCTCTACCTAAATACAGTTTAATTAGCAATTTCAATCAGCAAATAACAAAATGCTTATTACAGGTAATATTTTATTTCACAACACTTTGCCTTGTTCCTTTCTTCTCTGCTGTTCACTTCAAACACGCTCCATACGAACACAACGCTCTCGTATCAGACGCTTGCTCGATCACCTGCTCGTTTGCTGTCACAATGTACCGTTTTTTTCCGTGTGTAATGCGCCCCCATGTATAATACGCACCCTAAAAATGGCATGTTGATGCTGGAAAAAAGCCTGTACCCATGTATAATACGCACCCAATTCAATTATTTTTATATTATATTATATTATATCAATTATTTAAGTCCCAATGATCGTCACACACGCAGGGAGGCAATGGGTCCCATTTTTATAGTCTTTGGTATGGTCTTAACTAGGCTGGATGTATTTTTTTTGTTGGCGTTGATTTCTCCGACTGCCCGTAAAGGCACCACCGCGATTGATTGATTGATTGATTGATTGTATATTTATTGATCCCCAGGGGTGGGGAAATTCAGGCCCCAGCAGTATTCATACCACAGAGTGGGTATACAAAAGACGCACAAATGGCATGAGCGCAACTCAACAGGCTCTCATAAGGCTGCCACACAACGGCGCCACAAAGAAAGCCAGAAAGTGCTCAAGATAAAAGTCATCAAAGCAAAACAAAGCTAAAAGACAAAGGAAAAAAAGTAACTGTGGCCAACCAGCACCCCTCAATACAAGAGAACATCCCAAAACACACTAAATAGCCTCCACGGGGTCCATAGACAGGTGTAGGGGCAGTCCAGTTCAACGGCGCCCAATGGACCGTGGTCGTGAATCGGTGAAAAACATCACGAAGCAGGCAAACGTGTGAGCAGCGTCCTGGGCACCCAGTCGGGTGCACGTGCAGATGGTCACCACGGGGCCAGCATGGCGAAAGTCGTTGGTTCCGACGAGCACGAGGGAGCGGACTCCCCACAGGGGTTGCGGCTGCAAGGCCAAGGCGAGGGACCCGGTCATCACTGCCCGGATAAGCAGGAAGCCGCCGTAGAGTTACGCCGGTCTCGACCGATGATCCCGGTCCCAGGAAGAAAAAAAATAATACAAAATATCCGATCCGAAGAGATACCGAGGTGCGGTAGAAGGCACCAGCATTGCCGAATGGACAAAAAGAAAAGGGAGAAAAGAAAGAAATAAAGAGGAAAAGAGAGAACACTGCTGGGAGGCAGCCACTTACGGCGCCATACCGAAAGAAAAAAAAGAGGAAAGTGACGTGCGGACATGTGAAAAAGGCGGCTCTGTATGGGAGAGACGTTGAAGAGGAATAAAAAACACCCTTGGAAACCAAAACTTGCCCCTCGTCGTGACTCGGAGCCGCAACAAATGTTTCGGATTTGTGTAGGGTACATTGTGACAGCAAATGAGCAGGTGAACGAGCAAGCGTCTGATACGAGAGCATTGCGTTCGTATGGAGCGTGTTTGAAGTGAGCAGCAGAGAAGAAAGGAACAAGGCGAAGTGTTGTGAAATAAAATATTACCTGTAATAAGCATTTTGTTATTTGCTGATTGAAACTGCTAATTAAACTGTGAATTGAAACTAATGGGAAGAAAACTGATTTTTCACTCTTTATATAGCTGACGTGTCTTGCGCATCCGTTCTGCGCATCTGTAATGGCGGCCTCCGTATGATATCCGGTTTGCGATAGAGAGTGTGGGTGTTGCAGTTGGTGCAATGGGTTGAGCAAATGGCATTGTAGGAGGTGGTGGCATCACTGAAGTTGCCAGTGGTGGTGTTGTGAAGCTTGTACTGGTAGCAGAAACACCTGGATATTGAGATGGGAGATCTGTAATTGGTAGCGTTCCAACTGCATGGCTTGTCACCGTGGGGAGGACGGGCGAGGATGATACACGTCCAGGTGGAAATGCAGCTACTGTTGCTGCAATGGGTGCTGCGCTGACAGGAACACTAGCTTGGGCACTTGTGATGAGATTAGCGGGTGGTGCTACTACCTGTCCAGGGACAGTAGCTGGAGGTGGTATTTGAACGGGCGCTGGAGGTGGTGGTTGTACAGGTGGATGCTGGGTGAGAACGAAGGGCACCCGCGGTGGTTGTGATCGCAGGGACGGCTTGGAGAATGTAGTGGGAGCTGATGAAGTGGACAAGGCATCATCGTTCGTCTCTGATAGGTAGGTCCTCACAAGACTGGCAATTTGTACCTCTTTCTCCAGCGTCTTCAAGTGCCTGCGTCTCCCCATCTCTTTAGCTAGTCTCTCTTTAGCCAAATGTGCCTCTTCTTGTAGCCGTTGTCCTTCCCTGGCTTGGGCATCCAATGCTGCAGCCTCCAAGTCAGCCTTTCTATCCTCTTCTATTTCCTGTTGTAGGTCTGCTAGCTCCAAACCCTTTATCTCCTCTTCTAACGCAGCTGCTTGTATATCTGATGTGCTTTGAAGCAGACTGAGACCGTTTGACATCTGAGAGGATCGTCGTGAATGTGCAGCTGACCGGTAACTTGTCAAACTCCTTGCTCTGGTTGACAGAACCTGGCCTAGTTGTCCTACAGGTGTAGAGGAGGCTTGGGCTACAGGTTGTTGAGAGGGCAAAAGAGTGACTTCATATGGGTCCAAATGTGCAGGTGGACGAGGATCTCTCTTGGGTCGGGCCTATGGCTCCCGCTGCTGACTATCAGTTGTTGATTCCATAGTGTCGGGGGAACCCTAATCCGGCTCCAAGGACCATGTAAAGATGTGGATTAGTGGTTAGGGATGGAGCACTATGGACGAGTCCGGTCAGAGAATCTTGCATCAACTTTATTCTCAACAGCAGTGAGTATACAGGTTTCCAGGAGTGTATGTTAGTGGGTTTGAGTGTGTACTTTTGTGGGTGGTGTTAGGGTGGTGCTCACTCTAACTTATTTTGCAAGAACCCAGCCGGGTCATACCAAAGACTATAAAAATGGGACCCATTGCCTCCCTGATTGGCACTCAGTGTTAGGATGGTGCTCACTCTAACTTATTTTGCAAGAACCACACTGGAGTCAAGTTAGTCGTTTTAGACACCTGCAGGCGGAGAGTTCACTCGTCGCTGTGCTTACAGCGATGGTCAAATGAAGTCTGACTCAGGCCTCGTCAGGTGCTTATTTATTGAGAGAAACAGAGTGGGGTTGAAAGTGGGGGTGTGGGAACACACAGGTTGGGTGAGGCCGGTCCCCTGCTGATCAAAGCATAGCAGGGGGCCTTTTACGACTTTCTGTAAACAAAGCAACTTTGATTGCTTTCTCTGCGTCTGGTCAATCAGTTGAAAAGATCTTAGCACTTTGGTCAACTACTTTTGTCTAGACAGGACAAACTAGTTAAATTATTACAGGTTATATTCCAACATAATCATACGATGAAGATATTCTGCAAACCCTAACATATCCCTCCTGTTTTATCATATGATTATGTCAAACCCGAACAATCAAACATAAGTAAGAAAATACAATGAAAGCAATAACTTCCAGTGAGGTTTTTCCCTCAATACTCCAGTCCAAAGTATGTGCAACTTAAAAACCTGCGGCCAGATTAAATGCAGCAAAAGAGTTACATGGTCCCTCTGCCTTAGAAGACCAGACTGTTATCAATCAAGATGAAAATTGCTCGTGATTGTTCAGCCGTTGGGGCCTTGGCACGCCCACTGGTGGAGGGTGAGCACGATTCTCACCCCCTTTGCAGATCTGCTCCGTCCGGGGAGAACTTGGGAATGTCTGCTGCGTGGTCGTTGTCTTCAGTGGCTCAGGGTGGACTACCTGGCCACCAAGGGGGAAGAGGAGTATTCTGCCTCTGTATGAACTGGAGGCGGGGACTGTCGATGGCTGATCTGGTTCCTTGCAGGAACCCTTCACTGGGGCGCACTGGGACAGATGACACCACGAATCTCCTTTGTCGGCCAGCCGGACGGTATGTGAGATGCGCTCCACCAATTTATAAGGTCCAGTCGACGCAGGCTCCGTCCCCCACCTTCTTGGGACCTTCAGCCAGAACGTTGGGGTGATCTGGACCTCGGTCTTTGCTTCCGTATCCGCAGTAGTTTGCTGACCAAATCCCGATCTGGATCCGCCACCGAAAGAACAGCAACACGTCCGGAAAACAGCAAAAAACAGCACCTTTTCTGCAACCTTTGCATTAGTCATTTGAGATGTTGCTTCTGTTCCTCTCATCACTGTTTTGGTTGCTCTGGTTACAGAGGCGTTGCTACACCAAAGGGAGGGAAGATTGTGTCTGTAGCAACGTTGATTAGCTAAGGAATGTAGTGTGGTGTGAACTAGCACTTCATTGTCGGCCCGTGACCCCCGCAAAGTTTGTCCATCTGTTCTTCTCCAGTTGTTGGCCGAGTCGTCCGCGAGTGAGATCTGATAACTTCAATTGCCGCTTTCCTGTGGAACAATGCAACTAGACCTTTGCTAGACTTTATCTACTTAGTAAATTAATACACAATAACAATAAGTAACTTGTCCTAAACACTAAAACAAATGTTAAGTAAATGTAAGGTAACTGGTATGCAGTTCCTTAAACAAACATAGAGTAAATATAGGATAACTTGTACGCAACTACTTCAAACTGTGTTTAACACTTAACAAAGAAAAACAGTTCTGATCAACAACAATCTGTGAACCAAACCTACAGTTAACTAAAAGGAATGAAGTTTCTTTCAACCAAATAAGAACATTTCGCCTATGTAAATAAGCTCCGCTCATTGTTAGTGAAGGCCTCTTACAGGAACAAAAACACACAGCTAACATAAGGACAGGAAGGATACATATGGCTGACAGGGATCAAAGGACATCCCTGTCGCTAAAGAGGAAGAACGTAGATAAAAGGAAAGCCATAAACTTGTAAATGACAAGGTCTACAGGTCTGGCAGGCCAAGGCTTCACTTAAATTATTCCAACATTTCCCTCCTGTTTAACCCACATTTGCTCAATTTTTATATTACCAAAAACAACCACTTCTCTTGATTTTCAGTTGTCGGATCACAAGTATGAGCACAAATAAGTTTACACCAAAAAAGGACAAATGTTGCGATATTATCATTTGGAAACACACAGATCTGGGAAAAAGTCTGTAAACTCAAGTGCAAAAATTGCATCATCATCATCGTTATCATCAACATGCTGCCGTTCAGACATTAGGCATACCCGGGCCATCTCGTCGTCCATGGGCGAGATTGCTGTAGTGATAAGACGATTAAATAGAGCACGGAGACATGGAATACAACAACATCCACAAAAGGTGAGTATAGCAGTAATTGAGGACACAAGGGCTTTATACTTCCCAAAAGCAGTCATCCACTTGTTGTGCTCTTTCATCCTCGCGTTGAGGGATTGCAAGCTTGCAATCACCTTCGTCAGGCTCCCATCAGGGGCGGTGTCATTCTGGATGAAGGTGCAGCATTGTTCCCTGAACATTGCGCAGACCCTTTCTTTCCCAGGCAACAACATAACAAGAGCATTGCGGTTCTAGATTGACATTAGGGAAGGCATGGCTAGCTGTTCGTGCACTGCCTCAAGTCCCGCTTGTGTCCGTTTGCCCAATTTCTGCATGTTGCATTGGATGTAATTTATCCTGTCAACGTTCTTGTTCATCGTCCACCAGCAGCAAATGGAGGACTCCCATCCCGCTTCAATTTGGTCAATTAATTCTTATTAATCAGGAACTCCTCTGGGGACTTTAATTGCATCAATTTCAGTCAGATCATCGCCGCCTCTCAACTTTAAAGATATTATGTTTTTGTTTTTTCTAGCTTTTTCCCAGATCTTGGCATGTCGGTACATATACAATTTTGGTTGACTACATTCTCTAAAAGCAATGGTTTCTTTTCTTTTTTTTTCTTTTTCTTCAACGGATATTATATACAACACTCTGTCGCACATTTCACAATCAGTAGACGTGACAGATTTCACACAATCTTTTATCAATGGCAACAGTACAACATAAAGAATTGGTCGTGAACCCATACACATGACATTCATTATTTTTCCTGTCTTTGCAGCTTGTTTTGCCATTAGCAATCAATTGTTTATTTTACCAGTTACTCTTATAGTCACCTAAAACAAACTATCCACATTCATTTTAGAGATAGTGATTCCATTCTTTAACATCTACAGCAGTTGTTGACAAACTATTATTTCTTTACATAACGTTTTTGCCACTGTTAAGGCATTCAGTGTTTATTTTGAAGCCAATTCAATCCATTTTTAGAATGCATCTATTATGACCAGGCATTATAACCCTGTGGATTGTGTTAAGCACATGTTAAACAAGCTCTACAATTTTTTTTTTATAAACGTTTTGAATATGAATCAAATTCATATGTTGTATAAAGCTGACTGAACTGCCCTTCCATCCCCCCTGTTGAGCCAGGTGTCAACGGCACGTGACAACACCATGGCTCAATACAGCTGCCCATTTGTATCGTTTCCTTTCCTTTCTCAAGGTAACAACCCAATCCACCAATCGAATAAAAATTTTTTAAAAAAAAATAAAATAACTGCTGGTAAAGTAATATAATAGTTAACCGTTGTAGTTTCATAACTTTAACTAACTCAATCGCTCTCTTATTCTCAAATTTTAAATTTAGCTTTGAAATGTCGTTATTTCATAATTGTTCATCATCCAATTCCAGAAAGCAAGTTCCTTCCATCTCTCAAATTTTGTCTAACCAAGGCTAGGCATTAAAGGATCGTGGACCAGTTTCTGCCCATAAACAAATTGCTCGCTTTTTTATTTTTCCTTCCTATCTTAACAAAATCGGTTTTGTTTTGCGGTGCAAATCAAATAGAATACAGATAAATAAATTCTTTAGTGCACCTATATTAGCGAATTTCATTCTTTTAACACAGAACACAACACACAGACAACACAAAAACAGCAGAGACACAGCTCACAAACAATACCAACAAACAACGCTGCGCAAACGCCATCCTCTTTTTTGACGTTTTGTTTGTACTTTTTCTCTACTTTTTTTTTTTTCTTTCCTCAGTGCCTTTTATCCTTCGTGTAACTATTGTCACACCTTCCCTAGGCATCACCCTGCTTCAATATCACTTGCCACCACGCACTCAGCACACCCCTGGAGTGGGCACGACCCCACTCCGCGCGCAGCCACAGCAAGGGAAGCAAGAGGGGGGGGCCCAGGATTTTCATACTGATTTATCCCAGCCTGGCCAGTACTGGGACAACCAATGCCGTCGTCCCCCATCCCCGCCAACCCAGCAAACAGCTACCCGCAGAGTCCAGAGCCCCACATCTACATCAGTCTCCCCCACAATCAAATTACAATATCAATCACCACAGGAGCCGGCTCCTACATCCTTTTCACACCACAATACCACACTCCCCCCTCCACAGTCCAGTCTAAGTGGAGACAATGGAAGGCAGGAAGGCACAGGTGAAACACTGAAGGAACAAGCTCTAGCAGTCCTCCCACTAACTAATTACAACCAACAACAAAAGCCCAAATCACTTATGTCTGTTTGGGAAGTTCACAACAGCCAAACGTTACAAATGACAAACCACAAGACGCAGGTCTTGGAGGTCTTGGAACCACATTGACGACCGCCAAACGCAAATGCCGGGTCAAGGACTGTTCTTGTCAAAAGCAACCTTTATTTTTCTTTTGTTTGTATTTGGGGTTTGTATTTGGGGCTAACCCTTTCTAGCATCTAACTTACTCAAAATCATTCTTCCTTCAAAGTCACTCAACTACTTCTCCATAGCAGTCTCCGACAACTTCAACCATTCAACCTGTATTTTCCTTCAGTCGGGCATTCAGTCATCAATGCTCATTTGCATCTCACACACAGTCTCCAAAAAGGAGTCTTTCTATCACATTGGTCCCAATTCATCCAAGCACTCCACACAACATTCACATACCATTTTCAACTCAAGGTTCCTGATAGAACAATCCACCAATCCAAAAAACTCCACACAAAAAAAAAACTGCTTGCAAAGAACTCAATCTCTCAGATTCAGCTTGCATATAGAAGTTTGTGTATTCTTACAACACAACCAATCAATAATTTCCATTAAATGTAGCATACAATGTCTCTGTATTAGCATGAGCGGTCAAAAAGGGGGGGGGGGGAGCTTGACATGTTGAACATTTGGCTTTTCCTCTGCCTTTTCCTCCACCCTTTGATTGGTATTGTTTTACACAACGACACACTCTCGCCAAGTGGCCCCATTTCCCACAGTTCCAACAGTCCAAATTTGAGCTGGAGTTTGAATTGAATGGCGGCCTGCGGCCTTGTTGGTCTCTAACTCTTCCTCTGCCCTTTTGGGAACTTCGGAAGAAGACCGTTGTATCTTCATCTAGATCATTACCATCCTCTAGATGAAATACCTCAGAACATTTGCCTTTCTCAATCGACACAACGCAAGCAGTGCCTGCTTCCACCAAGTGTTTCCTCACCCAGTTGCCTAAGTCGGGGGGTGAAACAGTGAGGAGCGCATTTCTAAGATGTTGCTGATAAGCACTCTCAGCTGCATCATCAAATGGGATGCCACTGTGCACCCAGAATTCTTTTCCAAATCTTAATTGAATGGTGGTCTCATCACTTTTTATCTTTCCATTTTTTGTCTCTTGAATTTGTTCTCTTCTCTCTTGTGAAGCTTTCAACCACATTCTAGCACAATTCAACTCTCTCTCTTTCCTTTTCTTTTTCTGTCCCTTTGTCATCCTATCTACACTCTCCTCCAAAACATCAACCACTATCTTCCACACTTCAACTTTCAACTTCCCTTCTACTCCATACTTTTTCTTCCACTTCGGCATGTATTGCATACAATTAAGAAATTTACTCGCCATGTACTTCTCAACTCCTTCAAGAGCTAGGGATTTACCGGTTTTGTTTCCCATCTTAATTTGGTATTTTAGGTTTATACAATTTTTTTATTTCTTTTTTTTCTTTTCTTTGAGGATCCTCAATGCAGGTTTAAATTGACCTCTCACCAAATTCTCTCTGCAGTCAATTTATCCTACCAGTCGCACTCTCTCAACCACACAAACACCAACGCTTTTTACTTCTAGGCCTATCCAAGATGGGTGTAAAACCCTCCAACACAGCTTGGAAGAACGGACAAAAAAAAGAATCTACGCCCTCCTTCAATTAAGAAAAAGAAGCTCTGTTTTTCTTAACCCAAGCTGTTCTTTGGCCGGAAAAACGTACAAAGAAAAATCTACACTCTTCTTTGATTACCAAAAAAGAAGCTCCGTGTTTCTTAGCACGTTCCTTCCACTGGGACTCTAACCCAAGCCAGATCCCTCAGCTTGGAAAAACAGACAAAGAAGAATCTACACACTTCTTCGATGAACGAAAAAGAAGCTCTGCTTTTCTTAGCCTGTTCCTTCCTCTGGGACTTGAACCCAAGCTGTCTCCCGTATGGGTGTAAAACCCTTCAACACAGCTTGGAAGAACGGACAAAAAAAAGAATCTACGCCCTCCTTCAATTAAGAAAAAGAAGCTCTGTTTTTTCTTAGCCCGTTCCTTCCACTGGGACTTGAACCCAAGCTGTCTCCCGTGCACCCTTTACGCCTTTCACAACCACACAATTTTTTAACTTACCTGACCCCTGGTCCGTTGCATTGCGGGAACCCGTCAATCCACCTCTGGCAGACGAAGGCAGACCTAAGATGCTGGCCCAGCGAAGAAATTCTCTTCCCAGGACTTTCTTTTCCAGGTCCCCCTAAAGGACGCTGGCTTGTCGACAATGCAGCACGTCCTCCTCCGTCAGCCAGATGGCGGGTATGAGGGTCCCGGGTTTCGGCACCAAAATGTTAGGTTGGTGCTCACTCTAACTTATTTTGCAAGAACCACACTGGAGTCAAGTTAGTCGTTTTAGGCACCTGCAGGCGGAGAGTTCACTCGTCGCTGTGCTTACAGCGATGGTCGAATGAAGTCTGACTCAGGCCTCGTCAGGTGCTTATTTATTGAGAGAAACAGAGTGGGGTTGAAAGTGGGGGTGTGGGAACACACAGGTTGGGTGAGGCCGGTCCCCTGCTGATCAAAGCATAGCAGGGGGCCTTTTACGACTTTCTGTAAACAAAGCAACTTTGATTGCTTCCTCTGCGTCTGGTCAATCAGTTGAAAAGATCTTAGCACTTTGGTCAACTACTTTTGTCTAGACAGGACAAACTAGTTAAATTATTACAGGTTATATTCCAACATAATCATACGATGAAGATATTCTGCAAACCCTAACAGGTGGGTGTGTGTCTGGGGTTTCATAAACGCACACAAATGTCACGGGAAAAAGGGGTTTCGTAAGTCCGTTTTCCTCCCTAAGCGCGAGACCAAAAAAGGAGCGTGCAGCGTTCTCATAAGTGTCCCGCTTTCTGAGGAGGCGTTCAAGTGCACCTCGGAAAAGTTGGTGTCGAATCAATAGACTTTCGGACAGGGGCCTTCAAAGACAGTGGACTGAAACTGGAGTCCAGGTATCAAAAGCCACTGTTCACAGACGTGTCCGGGAAATGGGCTACAATAGCCGTATTCCCAGGGTCAAGCCAGTTCTGAACTCCAGACAACGGAAGAAGCGTCTGACTTGGGCTATGGAAAAGAAGCACTGGACAGTTGCAGAGTGGTCCAAAGTCCTCTTTTCAGACGAAAGCAAGTTTTGTATTTCATTTGGAAGTCAAGGCGCCAGAGTCTGGAGAAAGGTTGGAGAGGAGCAAAATCCGAGTTGCTTGAAATCCAGTGTGAAGTTCCCACAGTCAGTAATGGTTTGGGTAGCCATTTCAGCTGTTGGTGTTGGTCCACTGTGTTTCATCAAGTCCAGAGTAAATGCAGATTTTAGAGCACTACATGCTTCCGTCTGCTGAAAAGCTCTATCGAGATGATTTCATTTTCCAGCATGATCTGGCTCATGCCCACAGTGCCAAAACCACCAGTAAATCGTGTACTGACCATGGCATTACTGTCCTCGATTGGCCTGCCAATTCCCCTGACCTGAACCCCATTAGAGAATTAGTGGGTATTGTGAATAAGAAGCTGAAAGACACCTGACCCAACAATGCAAATGAGCTAAAGGCCGCTATTGAAGCATCCTGGGCATCCATAACACCTCAGCAATGCCACAGGCTGATTGCCTCCATGCCACGCTGCATTGGTTGCAGTAATCCGTGCGAAAGGATTCCCAACCAAGTACTGAGTGCGTTAATGGACATTTTCAAATATTTGATTTTGTTTTGCTGTTTTAAATCTGGTCTGAGGAAATATTCAAAATTTTTGAGATAGGATTTTCGAGTTTTCTTAAGCTGTAAGTCATAATCAGCAATATTAAAATAATAAAAGGCTTGCAATATTTCAGTTGATTTGTAATGAATCCAGAATGTATGACATTTTTGTTTCTTTAATTGCATTACAGAAAATAAAGAACTTCATCACAATATTCAAATTTCCTGAGACAGTCCTGTATATATATTCACACACTTGTGTTTTTGGAGGGAAGGTGTCAGCTTTTTGAAAAACCCTCGCAAAAGAGGCAGAGGTATGTGACAGGGAACAGATGGTGGTCACGTTGCAGGAGGGCGGCATGGCACAAGTATCGCAAACGCAGCAAGAAAATGGCCTTGGGAGGGTGCGAACAAGAAAATCCTGATGCAGGATTTTTTCAAATAACAGATATTTATTCTTCAAGAGTGCACACAAAGCAAAATTCTTGGGAAAATGTTGCATTGCATTTTTGGAATAATAATGTAGCTGCCGTCAGAGGCAACTCTCATTCATTCATTCATGTATGTATGTATGTATGTATGTATGTATGTATGTATGTATGTATGTATGTATGTATGTATGTATGTATGTATGTATGTATGTATGTATGTATGTATGTATGTATGTATGTATGTATGTATGTATGTATGTATGTATGTATGTATGTATGTATGTATGTATGTATGTATGTATGTATGTATGTATGTATGTATTTATCTATAATTTTTGTGGGTCAAAATGTTTTGGAAGAAGGGAAACTTTTTTCCCACATGTTTAAGTTTGGTGATGCAGTGCAATGATGTACTTGATATTACATGAGGCACTGTGCAGAGAATGCTGTATTAGCAGGTGGTCAAGACAACAAGTTGTGTTTCATTAGAGATTTGTGGACAATTTATTCCTTTTGAGTCAAAGTGGCCAATGAGGTAAATATTGTACTATTTGGTTTCTTTATATTTATGTAAATCCTGTTCATGTTCAAACTAAGTGAATTTGTATTGTCTTTTTTCTTAGTTTTGATTGATTGATTGATATCTTTATTTTGAATATCCAAAACAAAAAAGAAAAACAAACAAAACAAAACAAATACCACTCTAAAGTGCCACATATAAGGCCATCGTTCTGACGGCATCGACAGATGTTGTTTTTTAACAACATTAAATGTCTGTTTAAGTCCAAGAACGAGCTTGAGCCTTGATCGAAGAACTCAAAAGGAGTAACAAATAATTTATAAAATATTTATGTAAATATAATAATAATAACAACAACATCAACAACAACAATAATAATATTAATAACAACAATAACTATAATAATGAAATAATAATAAATGATTGCACAGTACAACATTTCAATAAAGAGAAATGAAGAGCTGGAGAGCTACTTATTACCGTGGTGCGTGACATGACTATGATGTGTTTTTCTGGGTAAGGTAGTGAATAGGAAGCGGGACCATAAAACACATCCAACTTTCTGAACCGTATCTTGTGAGTGGTTTAAATTGTTGACAACTGTTTGTGTCCACCAAGATAGCATTTAGCTGACAACACAAACATCAGATTGACTGGCGATGTGTTAACTTTTCTGACAGGAGGAGAGGACCATTAGCTCGTGACCATAGGTGAAGGTAGGAACGTATATTGACCGGTAAATTGAGGGGGCGGGGGTCCTCCCAATCACATCCTTCTAGGTCTCACTGTTATTGCCCACATGAGAATGGAGCGCTCCAGCACTTTTTCCAAGGACTCCCAAAAGGGTGGATACTCTGAACTGCCGTTTGGTGCATAGACACAAACAACAGTCAGGACCTGTCCCCCCACCAGAAGGCGGAGGGAGGCTACCCTCTCGTAGGAACCCCAATGTACAGACGCCAAGCCGGGACGCAATAAGTATGTCGACACCTGCACTGCGGCTCCCGCCATGGGCAACTCCAGAGTGGAAGAGAGTCAAACCTTTCTCGAGAGCACTGGTAGAGGCAAGTCTATGTCTAGTCCAGTGGTTCTTAACCTTGTTGGAGGTACCAAACCCCGCCAGTTTCATATGCCCATTCACGGAACCCCTCTTAAGTGAAAAATTAAATATTTCTTTTCAAATTCTAGACATAGATGTTTTTTACTGGTGCATAAATTGAGCCATGCATGAACATCACCTTGATCAAAGAATAAAACCAACACAATGCAAGAACTCATAACAAATTACATACCGTTTTTTTCCGTGTATAATGCGCCCCCATGTATAATACGCACCCTAAAAATTGCATGTTGATGCTGGAAAAAAGCCTGTACCCATGTATAATACGCACCCAATTTTATTATTTTTTTAAATTTATTATTTTTTATTTTCATTTTTTTTGAGTCCCAATGATCGTCACACACGCAGGGAGGCAATGGGTCCCATTTTTATAGTCTTTGGTATGGTCTTAACTAGGCTGGATGTATTTTATTTGTTGGCGTTGATTTCTCCGACTGCCCGTAAAGGCACCACCGCGATCAGTGCGGACATGTGAAAAAGGCGGCTCTGTATGGGAGAGACGTTGAAGAGGAATAAAAACACCCTTGGAAACCAAAACTTGCCCCTCGTCGTGACTCGGAGCCGCAACAAATGTTTCGGATTTGTGTAGGGTACATTGTGACAGCAAACGAGCAGGTGATCGAGCAAGCGTCTGATACGAGAGCATTGCGGTCGTATGGAGCGTGTTTGAAGTGAACAGCAGAGACGAAAGGAACAAGGCAAAGTGTTGTGAAATAAAACATTACCTGTAATACGCATTTTGTTATTTGCTGATTGTATTAAACTATCACATTCATCGCTCATTAGTAAATAGCTGACGTGTCTTGTGTTAGGGTTTGCAGAATATCTTCATCGTATGATTATGTTGGAATATAACCTGTAATAATTTAACTAGCTTGTCCTGTCTAGACAAAAGTAGTTGACCAAAGTGCTAAGATCTTTTCAACTGATTGACCAGACGCAGAGGAAGCAATCAAAGTTGCTTTGTTTACAGAAAGTCGTAAAAGGCCCCCTGCTATGCTTTGATCAGCAGGGGACCGGCCTCACCCAACCTGTGTGTTCCCACACCCCCACTTTCAACCCCACTCTGTTTCTCTCAATAAATAAGCACCTGACGAGGCCTGAGTCAGACTTCATTCGACCATCGCTGTAAGCACAGCGACGAGTGAACTCTCCGCCTGCAGGTGTCTAAAACGACTAACTTGACTCCAGTGTGGTTCTTGCAAAATAAGTTAGAGTGAGCACCACCCTAACATCTTGCGCAACCGTTCTGCGCAGCTGACCCATAGTGCGCATGCGCAGTTATACTGCCTCGGTATGACGTCCGGTCCGCGATGGAGATTAAAAAACAAACAATATTTAACACACCATCAAGGATTGCACCATCGCATCAAACGATGTGTCGTCAATTAAGAATTTTACTAATTGTGTTGGGCAGGATGGCTGAATGCGATGCGCGATTGACAACAAACAAGAAGAAAGGTGATTTCAAGTTTTATTTCGAGGGAGATTTGTCATGTCTCGTCCCCAGTTTTGCTATGTGTCTAGGTTGCCATAGTTTCTGTTCGCGTCGCCCCTCCCTTCCTGTGTCACCTCAATCAATGTAACGTGTTTTGTATTTAAGTCCTGCCTGCCCCTCGCTCACCGTCGGCTCATTGCATGTGTTACAAAGTCAAAGTCAACTTTATTGTCAATCTCTCCACATGTCACAACACACAAAGAGACCGAAATTACGTTTTCTCTATCCCACGGTGACGAGACATATTACACGATAGCAAAACAAGTAAGCGACACAATATAAAAACAAGAAGGCAAAAACTGTCATGATGTCTGTTTGGTTTCTGTTCCTGTCTTTGGTAATGTCACCCTGTCTTTTTGTTCCACGTCTTTGTCGGTCAGTCCTATTGTTGGTTTTGTTGTACCATGATTTTCTTAAAAAAAAATAATAATAATAAATAAATAAATAAAAATTGTACCCATGTATAATGCGCACCCCAGATTTTATGAGAATAAATTAGTTAAATTTTGCGCATTATACACGGAAAAAACGGTCATTTATTGTCCTAAAATCTGGGGTGCGCAAAAAATGGGTAAAATTTCTTTTTTTTTGACACGTCAGCTATATAAAGAGCGAGAGTTTAGTTCTACCTAAATGCGTATTACAGGTAATATTTTATTTCACAACACTTTGCCTTGTTCCTTTCTTCTCTGCTGTTCACTTCAAACACGCTCCATACGAACCCAATGCTCTCGTATCAGACACTTGCTCGATCACCTGCTCGTTTTCTGTCACAATGTACCCTACACAAATCCGAAACATTTGTTGCGGCTCCGAGTCACGACGAGGGGCAAGTTTTGGTTTCCAAGGGTGTTTTTATTCCTCTTCAACTTCTCTCCCATACAGAGCCGCCTTTTTCACGTCCGCACGTCACTTTCCTCTCTTTTCATTTTAACCTAACTGATCGCGGCCTTTATGGGCAGTCGGAGAAATCAACGCAATCAAAAAAAATACATCCAGCCTAGTTAAGAAATCACCAGAAAGATCACCATGACAATTGTTAGGGTGGTGCTCACTCTAACTTATTTTGCAAGAACCACACAGGAGTCAAGCAAGTCATTTTAGACACCTGCAGGCGGAGAGTTCACTCGTCGCTGTGCTTACAGCGATGGTCGAATGAAGTCTGACTCAGGCCTTTTCAGGTGCATATTTATTGAGAGAAACAGAGTGGGGTTGAAAGTGGGGGTGTGGGAACACACAGGATAGGGTGACGCCGCTCCCCTGCTGATCAAAGGATAGCAGGGGGCCTTTTACGACTTTCTGTAAACAAAGCAACTTTGATTGCTTCCTCTGCATCTTGTCAATCAGTTGAAAAGATCTTAGCACTTTCCTCACCGGGATAGGGGAAGGGCCCTTGATTATTTCTACCCGTATAATGACCTCTAACCTTTGCCCAGTCTTTTCCCAAAGAAGGCTGTTAGGGTGGTGCTCACTCTAACTTATTTTGCAAGAACCACACAAGAGTCAAGCAAGTCATTTTAAACACCTGCAGGCGGAGAGTCCATTCATAGCTGTGCTTACAGCGATGGTCGAATGGAGGTCTGACTCAGGCCTTTTCAGGTGCATATTTATTGAGAGAAACAGAGTGGGGTTGAAAGTGGGGGTGTGGGAACACACAGGATAGGGTGAAGCCGCTCCCCTGCTGATCAAAGCATAGCAGGGGGCCTTTTACGACTTTCTGTAAACAAAGCAACTTTGATTGCTTCCTCTGCGTCTAGTCAATCAGTTGAAAAGATCTTACCACTTTGGTCAACTACTTTTGTCTAGACAGGACAAGCTAGTTAAATTATTACAGGTTACATTCCAACATAATCATACGATGAAGATATTCTGCAAACCCTAACATATCCCTCCTGTTTTATCACATGATTATGTCAACCTCGATCAGTCAAACATAAGTAAGAAAATACAATGAAAGCAATAACTTCCAGTGAAGATGAGGTTTTTCCTCAATACTCCAGTCCAAATTGTGTGTGTAATTTAAAAACCTGCGACCAGATTAAATGCAGGAAAAGAGTTACACGGTCCCTCTGCCTTAGGCGACCAGAAAGCTATCAATAATAACAGTTCAATACAAAAATTGCTCGTGATTGTTCATCCGTTGGGGGCTTGGCACGCCCACTGGTGGAGGGTGAGCACGATTCTCACCCCCTTCGCAGATCTGCTCCGTCCGGGGAGAACTTGGGAATGTCTGCTGCGTGGTCGTTGTCTTCAGTGGCTCAGGGTAGACTACCTGGCCACCAAGGGGGAAGAAGATTATTCTGCCTCTGTTTGTACTGGGGGCGGGGACGCTGTCAAAGGCGGATCTGGTTCCTTGCAGGAACCCTTCACTGGGGCGCACTGGGACAGATGATACCACGTATCTCCTTTGCCGGCCAGCTGGACGGCACGTGAGATGCGCTCCACCAATTTATAGGGTCCAGTCGACGCAGGCTCCGTCCCCCTCCTTATTGGGACCTTCAGCCAGAATGTTGGGGTGATCTGGACCTCGGTCTTTGCTTCCGTATCCGCAGTAGTTTCCTGAGCAAATCCCGATCTGGATCCGCCACCGAAAGAACAGCAAAAAACAGCACCTTTTCTGTGACCTTTGCATTAGTCATTTGAGATGTTTCTTCTGCTGCTTTTATCACTGTTTTGGTTGCCCTGGTTACAGAGGTGTTGCTACACCAAAGGGAGGGAAGATTGTGTCTGTAGCAACGTTGATTAGCTAAGGAATGTAGTGTGGTGTGAATTAGCACTTCATTGTCGGCCCGTGACCCCCGCAGAGTTTGTCCATCTGTTCTTCTCCAGTTGTTGGCCGAGTCGTCCGCGAGTGAGATCAGATAACTTTAATTGCCGCTTTCCTGTGGAACAATGCAACTAGACCTTTGCTAGACTTTGTCTACTTAGTAAATTAACACGCAATAACAATGAGTGACTTGTCCTAAACACTTGAACAAACATTGAGTAAATATGGGATAACTTGTACGCAACTACTTCAAACTGTGTGTAACACTTAACAAAGAAAACCAGTTCTGATCAACAACAATCTATGAACCAAACTTACAGTTAACTAAAAGGAATGAAGTTTCTTTCAACCAAATAAGAACATTTCGCCTATGCAAATAAGCTCTGCTCATTGTTAGTGAAGGCCTCTTACAGGAACAAAAACACACAGATAACATAAGGACAGGAAGGATACATATGGCTGACAGGGATCAAAAGACATCCCTGTCACTAAAGAGGAAGAACGTAGACAAAAGGAAAGCCATAAACTCGTAAAGACAAGGCCTACAGGTCTGGCAGGCCAAGGCTTCACTTAAATTATTCCAACATTTCCCTCCTGTTTATCACACATTTGCTCAATTTTTACATTACCAAAAACAACCACTTCTCTTGATTTTCAGTTGTCGGATCACAAGTATGCGCACAAATATTTCCACCAAAGAGGATAAATGTTGCGACATCATCATTCGGAAACACACAGATCTGGGAAAAAGTCTGTAAACTCAAGTGCAAAACTTGCACATCATCATCGTTATCATCAACATGCTGCCGTTCAGACATTAGGCATACCCGGGCCATCTCGTCGTCCATGGGCGAGATTGCTGTAGTGATAAGACGATTAAACAGAGCACAGAGACATGGAATACAACAACATCCACACAAGGTGAGTATAGCAGTAATTGAGGACACAAAGGCTTTATACTTCCCAAAAGCAGTCATCCACTTATTGTGGTCTTTCATCCTCGTGTTGAGGGATTGCAAGCTTGCAATCACCTTCGTCAGGCTCCCATCAGGGGCGGTGTCATTCTGGATGAAGGTGCAGCATTGTTCCCTGAACATTGCGCAGACCCTTCCTTTCCCAGACAACAACATAACAAGAGCATTGCGGTTCTGGATTAACATTAGGGAAGGCGTGGCTAGCTGTTCGTGCACTGCCTCGAGTCCCGCTTGTGTCCGTTTGCCCAATTTCTGCATGCTGCAATGGATGTAATTTATCCTGTCAACAGTCTTGTTCATCGTCCACCAGCAGCAAATGGAGGACTCCCATCCCGCTTCAATTTGGTCAATTAATTCTTATTAATCAGGAACTCCTCTGGGGACTTTAATTGCATCAATTTCAGTCAGATCATCACCGCCTCTCAAATTTAAAGATATTATGTTTTTGTTTTTTCCAGCTTTTTCCCAGATCTTGGCATGTTGGTACATATACAATTTTGGTTGACTACATTCTCTAAAAGCAATGTTTTTGTTTTTTTTTCTTTTCAACAGATATTATATAGAACACACTGTCGCACATTTCACAATCAGTAGACGTGACAGATTTCACACAATCTTTTATCAATGGCAACGGTACAACATAAAGAATTGGTCGTAAACCCATACACATGACACTCATTATTTTTCCTGTCTTTGCAGCTTGTTTTGCCATTAACAATCAATTGTTTATTTTACCAGTTACTCTTATAGTCACCTAAAACAAATGATCCACATTCATTTTAGAGATAGTGATTCGATCCTTTAACATCTACAGCAATTTGTCGACAAGGTATTATTTCTTTACATAACGTTTTTGCCACTGTTAAGGCATTCAGTATTTAATTTGAAGCCAATTCAATCCATTTTTAGAATGCATCTATTATGACCAGGCATTATAACCCTGTGGATTGTGTTTAGCACATGTTAAACAAGCTCTACAAAAAAAAAATTATAAACGATTTGAATATGAATCAAATTCATATGTTGTATAAAGCTGACTGAACTGCCCTTCCATCCCCCCTGTTGAGCCAGGTGTCAACGGCACGTGACAACACCATGGCTCAATACAGCTGCCCATTTGCATCGTTTCCTTTCCTTTCTCAACGTGACAACCCAATCCACCAATCAAAGAAAAAAATCAAAAGAAATCAACAAAATAACTGCTGGTAAAGTAATATAATAGTTAACTGTTGTAGTTTCTTAACTTTAACTAACTCAATCGCTCTCTTATTCTCAAATTTTAAATTTAGCTTTGAAATGTCGTTATTTCATAATTGTACATCATCCAATTCCAGAAAGCAAGCTCTTTCCATCTAGGCATTTAAGGAGCGGGGACCAGTTTCTGCCCATAAACAAATTGCTTGCTTTTTTATTTTTCTTTCCTATCTTTACAAAATCGTTTTTGTTTTGCGGTGCAAATCAGACTACAGATAAATAAATTCTTTAGTGCACCTATATTAGCCAATTTCATCCTTTTAACACATAACACAACACACAGACAACACAAAAACAGCAGAGACACAGCTCACAAACAATACCAACAAACAATGCTGCGCAAACGCCATCCTCTTTTTTGACGTTTTGGTTGTACTTTTTCTTTTTTTCTTTTCTTTGCAACTCTTGTCAAAGGCAACCTTTATCTTTCTTTTGTTTGTATTTGTTTCTTTTTTTTCTTTCCTTTCTAGCATCTAACTTACTCAAAATCATTCTTCCTTCAAAGTCGCTCAACTACTTGTCCATAGCAGTCTCCGACAACTTCAACCATTCAACCTGTATTTTCCCTTCAATCGGGCATTCAGTCATCAATGCTCATTTGCATCTCACACAGCCTCCAAAAAGGAGTCTTTCTATCACATCGGTCCCAATTCATCCAAGCTCTCCACACAACATTCATATACCATTTTCAACTCAAGGTTCCTGATAGAACAATCCACCAATCCAAAAAAAACTCAACACACAAAAAAACTGCTTGCAAATTAATCTGAATTTTCTCCTTGTTTTCAAATTCAAAGAACTCAATCGCTCAGATTTAGCTTGCATATAGAAGTTTGTATAATCTTACAACACAACCAATCAATAATTTCCATTAAGTGTAGCATACAATGTCTCTGTATTAGCATGAGCGGTCAAAAAGGGGGGGGGGGGGGAGCTTGACATGTTGAAAATTTGGCTTTTCCGCTGCCTTTTCCTCCACCCTTTGATTGGTATTGTTTTACACGACGAAACTCTTTTGACTAGCGTCCACGTTTCCCACAGTTCCAACAGTTGTCAGAACCTGATGGGGGTTTTGAATTATATGGCATTTTGCGACCTTGTTGGTCTCTAACTCTTCCTCTGCCCCTTTGGGAACTTCGGAAGAAGACCGTTGTATCTTCATCTAGATCATTACCATCCTCTAGATCAGGGGTCTCAAACTCGCGGCCCGCGGGCCAATTGCGGCCCTCAGGACAATGTTTTGCGGCCCCCAGCCTGAAATAAAATCTTTGTGTTAATGCGGCCCGCGCAATTTTTCTCACATGCATCTGGGGGTTTTATATTTTTAACACCTGTGGGCTCCCGTAGCTCAGGCTCGTGACAACAGAATTAGCGATTGGTCATCTGACCAAGATGGCGGCCGCATTTCTCGCCGCGCAGCACCCCCAGCGGGGTCTACCCTTTTATTATGTCTATGATTGGGAACGCGCGACAATGTGACCGGATGCGGAAGCGCCGAAAAACACTGAAACGCGACAGTGACATCAAGTAGAACTAAATAATATTACAAAAGCCCCAAACATGTCTTGTTCAAAGCCTGCAGTGAAGAGAAAGGTTGGTGATGAGCACAGACAATTTCAGGAGAAGTGGGAAGTGCAATATTTCTTTGTTGAGCACAGGGGCATCCCGACGTGTCTTATTTGCACAGAGAAAGTTGCAGTGCACAAAGAATACAACTTGAGACGTCATTACACAACTAGACATGCTGAGGAGTATGAGAAATACCAGGGAGATGAGAGAGCCAACCAGGTTGTTAATCTTAAAACAGGTCTACTGAGGCAACAGGATTTCTTTAAAAAAGCAACCAAAGAGAATGATGCAGCAGTCGAAGCTAGCTATGTGGTTAGTGAGATGATTGCTAAAGCAGGAAAGCCATTCACAGAAGGTGAATTTGTCAAAACCTGCATGTTACAGGCTGCAAGTATTGTCTGTCCAGAAAAACAAGGTCAGTTTAGCAACATCAGCCTTTCTGCCAACACTGTGGCAGAGCGCATTACTGACCTGTCAAGTGACGTTTATGATCAACTGTGTGAAAAAGCAAAATGTTTCAGTGTATACTCAGTCGCTCTTGATGAGACCACAGACATCACCGACACTGCCCAGCTTGCCATCTATGTCCGTGGTGTTGATGACAATTTTGAAGTCATAGAGGAGCTGCTCTCAGTTATTCCAATGCATGGCCAGACCACCGCTCAGGAGATATTTCACCAGCTATGTGATGCCATTGAGAATGCCGGTTTATCATGGAAGAGGTTTGTTGGATTAACAATTGATGGAGCGCCATCAATGACAGGGAGGAAAAATGGACTGGTGGCATTCGTTAAAAATAAATTGGAAGAGGAGAGTGTGGAGGAGGCCATTGCTCTGCACTGCATTATCCATCAGCAGGCCCTTTGCAGCAAATGCCTGAAGTTTGACAATGTTATGTCTGTCGTTGTGAAATGTATCAGCCACATCAGATCCAGGGGCTTAAAGCACAGAAGGTTCCGTGCAAAGACATTTGATAACACTGGAATGTTTTTGTAAGAGCTTTTCTTGTAAAAAACCTGCTGCGGCCCAGCCTCACCCAGAATCTACATCCAGCGGCCCCCGGGTAAATTGAGTTTGAGACCCCTGCTCTAGATGAAATACCTCAGAACATTTGCCTTTCTCAATCGACACAACGCAAGCAGTGCCTGCTTCCACCAAGTGTTTCCTCACCCAGTTGCCTAAGTCGGGGGGTGAAACAGTGAGGAGCGCATTTCTAAGATGTTGCTGATAAGCACTCTCAGCTGCATCATCAAATGGGATGCCACTGTGCACCCAGAATTCTTTTCGAAATCTTAATTGAATGGTGGTCTCATCACTTTTTATCTTTACATTTTTTGTCTCTTGAATTTGTTCTCTTCTCTCTTGTGAAGCTTTCAACCACATTCTAGCACAATTCAACTCTCTCTCTTTCCTTTCCTTTTCCTGTCCCTTTGTCATCCTATCTACACTCTCCTCCAAAACATCAACTATCTTCCACACTTCAACTTTCAACTTCCCTTCTACTCCATACTTTTTCTTCCACTTAGGCATGTATTGCATACTATTAAGAAATATACCTGCCATGTACTTCTCATCTCCTTCAAGAGCTCGGGATTTACCGGTTTTGTTTCCCATCTTAATTTGGTATTTTAGGCTTATACAATTTTTTATTTATTTTTTCTTTTCTTTGAGGATCCTCAATGAAGGTTTAAATTGACCTTCCACCAAATTCTCTTTGCAGTCAATTTATCCTACCAGTCGCACACTCAACCACACAACTTTCATGCAAACAGCTTGGAAAAACAGAATCTACGCCCTTCCTCAATTAGGAGAAAGAAAAAAAATTTTTTTCTTCTTCTTAGCCCGTTCCTTCCACTGGGACTAGAATCCCAGCTGTTTCATAGCTTGGAAAACCCAAAGCTGTATCTCATAGCTCGGACAAACCAAAGCCGTATCTCATAGCCCGGACAAACCAAAGCCGTATCTCATAGCTTGGACAATCCAAAGCCGTATCTCATAGCTAGGACAAACCAAAGCCGTATCTCATAGCTAGGACAAACCAAATCCGTATCTCATAGCTAGGACAAACCAAAGCCGTATCAGCGCTTTTTTCTATGACTTACTTGTCCCCTTGGTCAGCTGCACTGCCGGGTCCCGTCAATCCACCTGTGTCAGACGAAGGCAGACCTAAGATGCTGGCCCAGCGAAGAACTTCCTTCCCAGGTCTTTCTTTACCAGGTCCTCCTAATGGACGCTGGCCCGTCGACGGTGTACAGCGCATCGTCCTCCGTCAGCCAGATGGCGGGTATGAGGGTCCCGGGTTTCGGCAACAAAATGTTAGGGTGGTGCTCACTCTAACTTATTTTGCAAGAACCACACTGGAGACAAGTCAGTTGTTTCAGACACCTGCAGGCGGAGAGTTCACTCGTCGCTGTGCTTACAGCGATGGTCGAATGAGTTCTGACCCAGGCCTTTTCAGGTGCATATTTATTGAGAGAAACAGAGTGGGGTTGAAAGTGGGGGTGTGGGAACACACAGGATGGGGTGAAGCCGCTCCCCTGCTGATCAAAGCATAGCAGGGGGCCTTTTACGACTTTCTGTAAACAAAGCAAATTTGATTGCTTCCTCTGCGTCTAGTCAATCCGTTGAAAAGATCTTAGCACTTTGGTCAACTACTTTTGTCTAGACAGGACAAGCTAGTTAAATTATTACAGGTTACATTCTAACATAATCATACGATGAAGATATTCTGCAAACCCTAACATATATTATATATATTATTATTATAATAATAAATAACTGGAACATCACTCAAATATTGGTGATCCCGTTGAGAGTCTCACATGTTTCTTCGCTATGGAGTTTGCTACTGCATGCGCAGTGATACTGACCGGCAGAATAACATCTGGTTGTTCCCAAAGATGATCTTTTTTCTGAAATAATTTTACGTTTACGGACTTAAGTAACCCGGCCGGGTCATACCAAAGACTATAAAAATGGGACCCATTGCCTCCCTGCTTGGCACTCAGCATTAAGGGTTGGAATTGGGGGGTTAGATCACCAAATGATTCCCGAGCGCGGTGCCGCTGCTGCTCACTGCTCCCCTCTCCCCCAGGGGATGTATCAAAATCACACGGGGATGGGTCAAATGCAGAGGACAAATTTCACCACACCCAGATGCGTGTGACGATCATTGGGACTTTAAAAAAAAAAAAACATTTGGGTGCGTATTATACATGGGTACTGGCTTTTTTCCAGCATCAACATGCCATTTTTAGCAGGGCTGTGGACTCGATCATTTTTGCCGGACTCGGACTCGGTGCTGATTTTGACCGAGTCCACCGAGTCCGACAATAAAAAAAGTACGTTCAATCTTATTTTCATGATACTTTCAAAGTCAAAGTCAGCTTTATTGTCAATCTCTCCACATGTCACAACACACAGAGACCGAAATTACGTTTTTCTCTATCCCACGGTGACGAGACACATAACACGATAGACTTACATGTACGCGACACAATATAAAAACAAGAAGGCAAAAATTCAAACAATCAATAGTAAGAGTGATGAATAAATAATAAATAAACAGATAACACAATAAATAACGGAGCCAGCAAGCATAGCGCAAAAGTAAAAAACATCATAAACAAAAAGGCACAAACAATAAATAAGAGTAATAACAAATAATAAATAATAAGAGCCAGTGTGCATTCAGACAGTTCAGACAGTAAAAGTACAGGACGCTACGCAGAACGGGGGAGCGAGTTCAGGATCCTAACAGCCTGGAGTATGAAGCTGTTTGAGAGTCTGGAGGTGCGGGAGCGCAGGCTTCTGTACCTCTTCCCAGAGGGCAGAAGCTCGAACAAAGAGTGAGCGGGGTGACTCGCATCACTCACAATCGTGGTCGCCTTGCGGGTGAGATGGGAGGTGTAAATGTCCTTCAAGGAGGGGAGCGAAGCACCAGCAATCTTACCAGCAGTGTTCACTATGCGCTGCAGGGCCTTCAAGTTGTAGTCAGTGCAGCCGCCACCCCAAACAGCAATACAGCTGGAGAGGACGCTCTCAATGGTGCCGCGGTAAAATGCAGTCATGACGGCCGGAGGAGCGCTCGCTCGCCTAAGTTTCCGCAGGAAGTACAGGCGGCGCTGGGCTTTCTTTGCCAGTGATGCGGTGTTGGTGGACCAGGAGAGATCCTCACTGATGTGCACCCCCAGGAACTTGGCGCTGCTCACTCGCTCCACCACAGCACCGTCGATGGTCAGCGGCAGGTGTTGGGTGTGACCCTTCCGGAAGTCCACAACAATCTCCTTGGTCTTGTCGACGTTCAGCAGGAGGTTGTTGTCCCTGCACCACGTGGTCAGAAGGTCAACCTCCAGCCTGTATTGAGTCTCGTCTCCCTTGGTGATGAGACCCACCAGAGTCGTGTCGTCAGCAAACTTCACGATACGGTTGTCGCTGTAGGTTGCAGTGCAGTCATGCGTCAGGAGGGTGAAGAGCAGCGGACTGAGCACGCAGCCTTGGGGGGCCCCCGTGCTCAGCGTGATGCTGGCGGAGATTTTGTCGCCAACACGTACTACCTGTGGCCTCTGACAGAGGAAGTCCAGTAGCCAGTTGCAGAGGTAGGTACTGAGGCCCAGCGCGTCAAGTTTGCTGATGAGGCGTTGTGGCACAATGGTGTTGAAGGCAGAACTGAAGTCCACAAACAGCAATCTCACATACAAGTCCCTCCTCTCCAGGTGGGTGAGGGCCGAGTGGAGGGCAGAGCAGATGGCGTCCTCCGAAGACCGCTTGGCTCGGTACGCAAACTGGAAGGGGTCAATGGTGGGGGGGAGAACGGATCGGATGTGCTCCATGACAAGCCGCTCAAAGCACTTCATGATGATGGGCGTAAGTGCCACGGGGCGGTAGTCATTGAAGCAGGACGGAGCGGGTTTCTTCGGCACAGGTACGATGGTGGCAGCTTTGAAACACGACGGGACGATGGCCTGCTGCAGGGAAGTGTTAAAGATGTCCGTGAAGACATCCGTCAGCTCACCAGCGCAGTCCTTCAGCGCCCGACCCGGGATGTTGTCAGGGCCCGCCGCCTTACGGATGTTGATGGCGGCAAGCGCCCTCCTCACGCTGTCGGCGGAGAGGCACAGGGGCAGCTCGTGTGAAGGGGGAGTGGCCTTCAGCGGGCAAGTGCTGTTCTGAGCGTCGAAGCGAGCAAAGAAGCGGTTGAGGTCATTGAGCAGACGGACGTCGCCTTCACAGCTCTGCGGCGCGGGCTTGTAATCCGTGATGGTCTGAATGCCCTGCCAAAGGCTCCGTGCGTCCCTGCTGTCCTTGAAGTGGGCGGTAATTTTGCACGAGAACGCCCTCTTTGCTTCTTTGATGCCCCGGGACAGGTCGGCCCTCGCAGTCCTCAAGCCAGCCTCATCCCCTGCTCTAAAGGCTTTGTCCCTGGCCCTCAGCAGCCTGAAGACAGCCCCTGTCAGCCATGGCTTCCGATTAGCCCGAGTGACGATGGATTTTGAGAGAGTCACATCATCAATACACTTCCTGATGTAGGAGGAAACAGAGTCAGTATACTCCTCAATGTCTGTCCGATCGTCGCAAGTGGCAGCCCTCCTAAACATGTCCCAGTCAGTAGAGCCAAAGCAGTCACGCAGTGCATCAGAGGCACCCTCAGGCCACACCCGTACCTGCTTGCGAACCGGCCTGGACGCTCTCACCATTTGTCTGTATGCGGGCAAAAGCATAACAGTGATATGGTCAGAAAGTCCAAGATGGGGGAGGGGGGCGGCTTTGAAAGCTCCTTTATGCGAAGAGTAGACCCGGTCCAGGAAGCTGTCGCCACGCGTAGGAAAATTAACATGCTGGTGAAGCCTCGGAAAAACAGACTTCAGGTTAGCATGATTAAAATCCCCAGCGAAGATGGTGAAACCGTCAGGGTGCGCTGTCTCTTGTTCACTGACAGCCTGGTACAGTTCACTAAGAGCCGCGACCCTGTCGCCTTCGATGTTGGAAGGCGGGATGTAAACCGCGACTAGCAGAATCGCGGTAAATTCCCTTGGCAGGTAAAAAGGACGGCACTTAATGATCACGAACTCCGCCAGTGGCGAGCAGTGCTTGCATACCACTACAGAGTCCCGGCACCATTCGTCACGGATGTAGACGCATATTCCACCTCCACGAGATTTCCCCCCTTGTACAATGGCCCGGTCCGCCCGATACTTGTCAGGTTTATTTCGCTGACTGAATAACTATTAAGAAGAGCAACAGCAAACAAACCACAAGTGAGACAGAATATTACCGTTTTTTTCCGTGTATAGTGCGCAAAATTTAACTAATTTATCGTCCTAAAATCTGGGGTGCGCATTATACATGGGAACAAAAAAAAAAAAAAAATTTTTTAATTTTTTTTTTTTTTTTTAAGTCCCAATGATCGTCACACACGCAGGGAGGCAATGGGTCCCATTTTTATAGTCTTTGGTATGGTCTTAACTAGGCTGGATGTAATTTTTTTTGTTGGCGTTGATTTCTCCGACTGCCCGTAAACGCACCACCGCGCTTCGTGCGCGCACGGGACAGCAAACGAGCAGGTGATCGAGCAAGCGTCTGATACGAGAGCATTGCGGTCGCATGGAGCGTGTTTGAAGTGAACAGCAGAGAAGAAAGGAACAAGGCAAAGTGTTGTGAAATAAAATATTACCTGTAATACGGATTTAGGTAGAGAACTGAACTCTCGCTCTTTATATAGCTGACGTGTCTTGCGCATCCGTTCTGCGCATCTGTAATGGCGGCCTCCGTATGATATCCGGTTTGCGTGTGTGCGAGAGCGAGAGAGAGCGAGAGCGCGTGAGAGAACGCTCAACCGTAGCGCGCCGCCGACCGCCCAACTGCACCGGGCTGGTCGATTATTGTGACAGAGCCGTCGCTGAAATTTAGAAGATATAGACAAGACACGTCAGCTATATAAAGAGCGAGAGTTCAGTTCTCTACCTAAATCCGTATTACAGGTAATATTTTATTTCACAACACTTTGCCTTGTTCCTTTCTTCTCTGCTGTTCACTTCAAACACGCTCCATGCGCACGGAGCGCGGTGGTGCGTTTACGGGCAGTCGGAGAAATCAACGCCAACAAAAAAAATTACATCCAGCCTAGTTAAGACCATACCAAAGACTATAAAAATGGGACCCATTGCCTCCCTGCGTTTGTGACGATCATTGGGACTTAAAAAAAAAAAAAAAAAAAAAAATTAAATTTCTTTTTTAAAAAAATTCATAAAAATTGGGTGCGTATTATACATGGGTACAAGCTTTTTTCCAGCATGAGCATGCCATTTTTAGGGGTGCGTACTATACATGGGGGCGCACTATACACGGAAAAAATCGGTAAGTCTTTTCTCACGAGGAGTGCAGTACAGATAGCTTATTACAATCTCTACACACACTGAATATCTGTGGGCACTCCCGCTCTTTTTATTTGGATTTGCCCTACCCACAGTGTGAGACATAAGACACTAAAGGGGAGGAGGAAAGCATGTGGGCTTTGTCTCGTAAGCAAAAATCACTAGGTGTTTACATACTGATAAGAACATCTGGGAAGAGGAGTTTGAGTGGACTGGATACAGGAGAAAAAACCTTTGACCTCTAGTTAAAACATAGCAAGGGAAGTTTTACGACATTGTGTAGGATACAACAAGCTAAGTTATTTATTACTGGTTATATACATTCCAACCTAATCCTACGATCAACATAGTTGGGAAACCCTGACTTTAATGGTCACTTGGAGGTTCAGGACAGCAATGAGGCATGTTGTCTAACAAAGTGGTCTTTGTTAGAAAGGGACTGTCCTTCTGTGGTACATCATAAAAACAGCAAGGCCAAACAGCAAGCATATATTGCAGTAATATTGCGGTAAGGCATTGATTAGAGAACGCATGATAACATATATATACATTTTTCTAACAATTCCCTCCCGTTTATCATAAGTTCTCAGAGACCATCTTATCACCTAAAAGCGGCCATTTCAAAAAGATTTTCAGCCGTAGGATCACAATTCATGAGAACAAATTTAAACCTGGGAGGAGATCGAACCTTAATAATCAATGTCAGAGTCGGGAAACAAATCGGACAGGTTTACCACAGGAGCTTCACAGATGGGGCCATCGCCAGAGCGACAACCCTCGTCAGTCGCAAAGTCTTCCCCTTGGAGCAACGGAAAAGTCTCAGCTGCTGGAGAGATAGCAGTTGTAATTAACCTGTTAATTAGAGACCGTAGACACGGAATACAACAACATCCACACAAGGTCAAAACAGCAGAAAAAACGGCAATGGAGACTAGGACCGAGGAAACCAGGGTACGGTACTGTCCGAACACGTTTAGCCAGTCATTCCAAACCTCCGTGTTCACTCCACTGTGTTCCTTCATTTTCCCATTCAAGGTCCTCAGGCCCTCAAGGGCCTGGGACAGGCTTCCATCAGCGGCAGTACCACATAAACATGGCGCAGACACCACGCTCTTTTGAGAGTAGCATGTCAAGGGCCATTCGGTTCTGGAAAGCCATGAGGGAAGTCGCGGCCAGTTGGGAGTGGACCGCCCTGAAACCCGCCTCGGTCCAATTTCCAAGCCTCTGCACGTTGTAATGGATGTAGTTGATCCTGTCGACAGTTAAGAGTACACCACCAACACAGGGTGGATTCAAAACCAGCTATCTGATTCACCAGCTTACACTTATCCGGCACTCCTCCGGGAACACCAATTGCATCAATTTCGGTCAGATCATCGTCGGCTGTCAATTTCAAAGATATTTTGGTTTTTAGCAGCTTTTTTTTTTCTTTTCTTTTTTCAGATCTTGGGATGTTGATACATACACAATTTAGCTTGACTACATTCTCTGAAAGCAATGGCTTCTTTTTTCTTTCTTCAATGGATATTACTATATAGAATGCTCTGTCACACATCTTACAATCCAATCGACGTGATAGACTTCACACGATCTTTGATCAATGGTGACGGTAGAACATAAAGCAATGGTCGCAAACCCATACACATGACATATTCAATTGTCTTTACAGCTTGTTTTGCCAATAGCAATCAATTGTTTCGTTTAGCAGTTTATTCTCATACTAGTTACCTGAAACAAATTATCCACATTCACTTTAGATATATTCATCCCATTCTTTAACATCTACAGCGGTTGTTGACAAAGTATACATATAAACATCATACTCTCATGGCAGTCCAGATCTGACACAGCAGATCATCCTGCAAAGGTCAAATTGATCTTTTAAATTGCTACAATGCAGCATAATTAAAAAAAAATTTGGAGTGATCAATATAAGTTGAAGTATAACTTCACGCTGAGCACGGGGGCCCCCCAAGGCTTCGTGCTCAGTCCGCTGCTCTTCACCCTCCTGACGCATGACTGCACTGCAACCTACAGCGACAACCGTATCGTGAAGTTTGCTGACGACACGACTCTGGTGGGTCTCATCACCAAGGGAGACGAGACTCAATACAGGCTGGAGGTTGACCTTCTGACCACGTGGTGCAGGGACAACAACCTCCTGCTGAACGTCGACAAGACCAAGGAGATTGTTGTGGACTTCCGGAAGGGTCACACCCAACACCTGCCGCTGACCATCGACGGTGCTGTGGTGGAGCGAGTGAGCAGCGCCAAGTTCCTGGGGGTGCACATCAGTGAGGATCTCTCCTGGTCCACCAACACCGCATCACTGGCAAAGAAAGCCCAGCGCCGCCTGTACTTCCTGCGGAAACTTAGGCAAGCGAGCGCTCCTCCGGCCGTCATGACTGCATTTTACCGCGGCACCATTGAGAGCGTCCTCTCCAGCTGTATTGCTGTTTGGGGTGGCGGCTGCACTGACTACAACTTGAAGGCCCTGCAGCGCATAGTGAACACGGCTGGTAAGATTGCTGGTGCTTCGCTCCCCTCCTTGAAGGACATTTACACCTCCCATCTCACCCGCAAGGCGACCACGATTGTGAGTGATGCGAGTCACCCCGCTCACTCTTTGTTCGAGCTTCTGCCCTCTGGGAAGAGGTACAGAAGCCTGCGCTCCCGCACCTCCAGACTCTCAAACAGCTTCATACTCCAGGCTGTTAGGATCCTGAACTCGCTCCCCCGTTCTGCGTAGCGTCCTGTACTTTCACTGTCTGAACTGTCTGAATGCACACTGGCTCTTATTATTTATTATTTGTTATTACTCTTATTTATTGTTTGTGCCTTTTTGTTTATGATGTTTTTTACTTTTGCGCTATGCTTGCTGGCTCCGTTATTTATTGTGTTATCTGTTTATTTATTATTTATTCATCACTCTTACTATTGATTGTTAGAATTTTTGCCTTCTTGTTTTTATATTGTGTCGCGTACATGTATGTCTATCGTGTTATGTGTCTCGTCACCGTGGGATAGAGAAAAACGTCATTTCGGTCTCTTTGTGTGTTGTGACATGTGGAGAGATTGACAATAAAGCTGACTTTGACTTTGACTTTGACTCATCTCTCCCCTACTCATTATAACTTAGTTCCCACAAATACCATATTGCTGAAGTTAACAAAGTGGCAACAAAGTGGCATTTTCTTGTTCCCGGCATTTCTCTAAGAGGTAAGGCTCCCTTTGGGTCACTTTTTCCCGATTGAACGTTACCGCAAAAGAAATTACCCTTTTGTAATTTGCAAGGACTACCTCAACTGACCTTTCTGCTATTTTAATGGCAGTTGATGTAATTATCAATATTCAATGTGGCCCTTCCCCCTTGGAAGAACACCAGCGTTTTGTTTTCAATGCTCTTAATGAGAACATGCTTTGTTCTTTTTGCCTTTAAAATATTAATTATAAATATAAAATGTAAATGCAAAATTTGAATCATCCTTAGTTTCCCACTTGGTTTTAAAACATGGTAATCTATATTGTCGCCCAAACATTTTTTCATACGGGGTTAAATCCACAGTACTTGTAATATTTATGTACAGTTTGACCAGGTCTAAACATTTTGTCCATGATCTTCCATTTTTCCCATGCACATTTTCACACTTTATACCAGTTCTGTCACGAGAATTAATTTTCAAAATCCCATATCTCGGTATTATTATTATTATTATTATTATTTTTACATAACGTTTTTGCCACTGTTAAGCCATTCAGTGTTTTTGTTTAAACCAAATCAAACCATTTTGAGAATGCATCTATTATGACCAGGCATTATAACCCTGTGGATTGTGTTTAGCACATGTTAAACAAGCTCTACAATCTTTTTATTTTTTATTTTTTTTTTTTTTTAACATGTTTTGAATATGAATCAAATCCGTATGTTGTATAAAGCTGACTGACCTGCCCCACTATCCCTCCTCTTGAGCCATGTGACCTACAACTATGGCTCAATATTGCCGCCCATTTGTGTAGGTTTTTTGTAGGATAGGTCAGTCTTCTGGTCATTTATAGACACCATTCTCCACTCATGCCCCACTTTTCGTCCATAATTGAGTTTCAGTCTATGGACTTTGTCGCTACACATCTTCAAACAAAAAAAAAAAATTCCAGTAATTCAATCCGCTTCTTGTGTGTATAAAATTTGAAGCGTCTTTTGCACCGCAGCTATGCGGTTCCGTCTGCAAGCTTGTTACCTCTTGACACCTTATCAGTCTCGTGCGTGCCCTGCACACGTGCATATAGCCATTTGTCGTGGCAATTGGACTGCTTCCACAACTAGCTTAGTTGTAGTTTCTTGTAGGTTTTTTTTTCAATTAGTTTCTCATCGTTTATCACAAGAATCTTAGTAATTTGAACAAAAATCTAAAAGTATGTTTTATTTTACTCAATTGTACGATTTAGAGAATCCATATGTAGTAAAGTGTTGTATTACTACATATGATTTCATCTTTATTTAATTTTACACACCTTACAAAATGCTTCTCAGTGTCCCAGTGCACACATGTTTTGCGTGTGTAACTGGTTGTCTCAACCCGTGTTCCACATCCTAATCTTTCCTCCCTCCAGGTGTCAAACCAATCAAGATAAAGATAAAAAACAACAAAGTAACTGCCAGTAAATTAATATAAGTCAATTGTTGTTGTTTCTTAACTTTAACTAACTCAATCACTCTATTATTCTCAAATGTAAAAACTTGTGTAGTCTTGACACAACCAATCGACTATTTCTTCTAAATTTAGCTTTGAAATGTTGTTTAATAATTTTGCTTCATCCAATTCCAGAAAGCAAGTTCTTTCCATCTTTCAAATTTTGTTTCATCAGGGCTAGGCATTAATGCAGTGTGGACCAGTTTCTGCCCACAAAAAATAATTGCTTGCCTTTCTTTTCTTCTTATTTTCACAAAATTGCTTTTGTTTTGCAAACAATACAAACAAACAACGCTGCGCAAACGTCATCCTCTATTTTGACGTTTTGGTTATACTTTTGTTTTCTCATCAGTGCCTTTTATCCTTCATGCAAATATTGTCACATCTTCCTCAAGCATCACCCTGCTTCAAATATTCAAACATTCTCTGAGAAACTCACACTTTCCCTGCTTCGCCTGCAGCCACAGCACCCCTCGTGCGAGGGGTGGGGGCGCAGCATCAATGTTGATTGGTCACAGGCTGGCCATTTCCTGCAACAACCATGATGCCGGCCCACCGCTCACACGAGCATAGCAATGGCCCCGCGACAACGCGCGAGCGCAGGCACGCTTATCAGTTTCACCTTCTCAAAGGGCAGGCCAACTTTGCCGTTGCCCCCTTCATCATGTTCACGTTCAACATCTTTCAGTCTTCTACACAACATTTGCTGTCTCTTATTCTCGTCCTATCAAGCCACCATTCTAGTCACTTCCTGCCACGCACGTCTTATTTTCTCTACTTCCACACACTGCTCATCTAAGTTTCTCCAACCACCCTAAACACATCATCGTCCACTTCTCAATTTCCCTATTATTGCTCAACAGCCTCCCGAATATTCTCCATTACTGATTTCTTCCATAGGACACACATCTCACTCGCATACACACACCCATTCATGAGGATCCACACGCACATGCACACGCACACACACACCAGCACAAAAGGATGACGCTCAACATATAGAACACACATCGATCCCACTAACACACCTTTTTGTTCGTGTTACTTTTCTGATTTATTCTCTATTTTACTTTTAGAAGCTATTTGTAATTCTTTTCTATTTATTTAGCAAATTTTAACTTCAATGTTTCTCTATCTTACTTTATCCTTTTAACATAAGTATCTCCTGTATATTTAAGCTAATTTCTCCTTAATTTTGGCAGCCGGGTTCCCACTTCATTACATGGAAACCTGATTTGATTTGATTTTGGCCTAGTCATAGTGTTTCTGTTAATTTGTGCAGTCACGTGCCATGTGACCGTTTTCTCCGCAATTCCAGCATTTTATTGGAGGTTGCACAACTCCTCTTCCTCGGCGTCTAAAGCCTCCTCTGTTAGACATTGCTCGCCCTCTCTGGCCTTTCTGTCCTCTGCCTGCATTTTGGTAAAAAGTGTCACTATCCTGGTCTACCAGAAAAGTGTCTTTTGAAGCTTTCATTTGTTTTCGTTTTTGTTTGTCTATTACTACTTTTTCCGCATGGAGGGCATGATTTATGTATTCCTCCAAAGTTCCGGTGTTCATTCCTATTTGATTATTGATCACCCTAATTTGTATTGCAGGCTTGGACCCTAAATGGATGGCATTTTTTTAATTGTTTTTGATAAGCACCTTGAGGCGCATTATCTTCCACCAGTCCACTGTGTGTTTTAAACACTTTTGTCATGCGCACTCGATACTCATCAAAGGTTTCAGCCTATTTCTGTATAATTTGCTCTGATTTCCTTTGACCAATCCATTTCTAGCGGGCTTTTCTGCCTAGTGGCTCTGTCCGTCATCCCATAAGGAGGAGGTGATTCCTCAATTTTGTGTGTGTCATGCATTTGCGGATACAACTTCGCAATGATCTTTAGTTTTGAATTTGTAGCATGTGTTTTCTCTTCTTGCTCTTGTACTGCTTCTAGTTCTCCCTCAAATTTATATTTTTTAACCCATTTATCGAAAAAAATTTTAATCGGTTGGGATCCTGCCTTTCAATTATTTTCCAATCTTTGCATTTTAGTTCATGTCGGGGTAGGGACTTTCGCTTACTATTTAAGAGGAGCGCTCAAATGAGATCACTCTCAGTCAAACCGTTCACAAGCATACCACGCGCGTTTTTTAATAACAGAGGAGTCCGCCCCTCCTGCTGCGGAATTTAACTAACATAAAACGTTAGGGGGCTCCACATCCGCCCCTGCGGAATTTAACTGTTTCTAATTGTACTTGATAGGGTCTAGAATTCTCAAGTTTTTTTTTTTTAAATGTTTAAGTGAATAACAGAGGAGTCCGCCCCTCCTGCTGCGGAATTTAACTGTTTCTATTTAGTAGAATTATATTACTACTTACGGTCTGCTGATTCTCTTCCTCGGAAGATCTCGTCAACCCTCCCGGTGTCCAGCCGGACTGATCGAGACAGTCCCGTCAAAGGGCTTTTGTTTACCTCGGCCGAGGATTGTCACCTGCGTTGAAGAGCCCGCTGGAACCGTTCAGGGCGTGTTGAGATCCCGGACGAGCCCCCAATTTCTGTCAGGTTTATTTCGCTGACTGAATAACTATTAAGAAGAGCAATATTAAGAATATTAGGCCTTTTCTTGCGAGGAGTGCAGTACAGATAGCTTAATACAATCTCTACACACACTGAATATCTGTAGGCACTCCCGCTCTTTTTATTTGGATTTGCCCTACCCACAGTGTGAGACATAAGATACTAAAGGGGAGGAGGAAAGCATGTGGGCTTTGTCTCGTAAGCAAAAATCACTAGGTGTTTACATACTGATAAGAACATCTGGGAAGAGGCTTTTGAGTGGACTGGATACAGGAGAAAAAACCTTTAACCTCTAGTTAAAACATAGCAAGGGAAGTTTTACGACATTGTGTAGGATGCAACAAGCTAAGTTATTTATTACTGGTTATATACATTCCAACCTAATCCTACGATCAAGATAGTTGGGAAACCCTGACTTTAATGGTCACTTGGAGGTTCATCTGGGGTGCAGGACAGCAATGAGGCATGTTGTCTAACAAAGTGGTCTTTGTTAGAAAGGAACTGTCCTTCTGTGGTACATCATAAAAACAGCAAGGCCAAACAGCAAGCATATATTGCAGTAATATTGCGGTAAGGCATTGATTAGAGAACGCATGATAACATATATATACATTTTTCTAACAATTCCCTCCTGTTTATCATAAGTTCTCAGAGACCATCTTATCACCTAAAAGCGGCCATTTCAAAAAGATTTTCAGCCGTAGGATCACAATTCATGAGAACAAATTTAAACTGTTTGTGACAGCGAAAGTGCCGCGCAAGACGATCCAATACATGGTGGACCGTGAGGAGTTTCAAAAGGCGGTCATTTCTCTGATTGTTCATGATGGCCTCTCGCTCGTCACATTCCAGCAGTCGGCTGTGCGGACACTGCTAGGGCCGGCTGCTAATCAGCTCTCTGTCAGCCTAGACAGAGATCAGATCCGCCACATGGTGGTGGCTGAGGCCGACAGGTTGAAGGAGGAAATCAAGTCGGAGCTGAGCCAGGAATGCGTATTCATCAAGGCAGACGCCGCCACCAGGCTCATGCGTCCAGTACTTCGGCGACGGGGAGATTAAAATCAAGACTCTTGCCATCAAGGACACCGACAGGGGGCATGACAGTGAGGCGGTCAAGAATGTCATCAACGGCGTCATCAAGGATTTTGACCTGCATGTCCTCTCCATCGTCGTCGATAACGCAGCGACCATGAGCAAAGCCGTGCGGCTCATCAATGAGGACGACGAAGATGCTGATGATGAGAATGAAATGGATGAGGACGAGGGGGCCGTCAATCTGGACAACGAGGTCCAGCTTGAGAAATTCGCTGGGATTCAGGATGCTGATTTTCGAATGATTCATCACATGCGCTGTGCTATTCACACGCTGCAACTGGCAATTCGTGACGGATTGAAGGCGGAGCATGTCATGAAACTACTGGATAAAGTCCGACGGGTGGTGAAGAGACTGCGGACCCCCAATCTGCTTGCTGTCCTCCGTCGTCGAGGAGGTCTTCTCCCTGTCGTTGATGTGCCCACCCGTTGGGGAAGCACCTATCTCATGACAAAACGGCTCCTTCATCTACGAGAGCATGTCCAGGACTTGGCGGCTGCTTCTCTGGAACTTCTCCTTAACGAGTCAGAATGGAAGAAGCTTGAGACCTTGGCCACGATCCTCAAGATGCCATACGATGTCACGGTCAAGCTCCAGTCGGCCTCAATCACCCCCGGCAGCTTTCTCAAGGAGTGGTCGGCCTTGAAGGCAGCGTTGCACAAGCAGCCCCCTCTGGCTTCACCAATCGCCAATTCAATGGAGCAACGAGAGGACAAGCTCTTCGACAATGATTTTTTTCTGGCAGCCGTCTTCGTCGATGCGCGTTACCGCATTCTCCTCAGCGAAGAGCAGATGGAGCGCCTCCGTGCCGTTGTGAGGCGAATCCGGTCTCGTACCCACCAGCACCTGGAAGAGCCGTCGATGGAGGCCGAGGTTGATTGCTCCACATCGACGGAGGAGGATGAGTTTGAAAAAGAACTTGACAGCATTGAGCGCCTCCGTGCCGTTGTGAGGCGAATCCGGTCTCGTACCCACCAGCACCTGGAAGAGCCGTCGATGGAGGCCGAGGTTGATTGCTCCACATCGACGGAGGAGGATGAGTTTGAAAAAGAACTTGACAGCATTGAGCGCCGCGTGGCGTTTGTTGGCCGCCACCTCGCCAACCGACATAGATGAAGACATTGGGGCAATGTTGGCACTTGGTCGAATGAAAGAGAGCCCATTTGTTACAGCTGATCGTTATCCGTCCGGCCTCAAGGCAGCGACTCGGACACTAACAGCAATGCCAATCAGCGTAGAGCGCCTGTTTTCCGGCCTCAGGTTCATCATGTCTGATCAGCGCGGCGCAATGAAGGCTGACTTGGTTGAGGCGATTTTGTTCCTAAGAACAAACGCAAGTCGTTGAATTGAAACTTGAAAGTATCTGTTTATTGTATTTTGTTTATATGTTTAATAAACCAAAAAGCCATCACAAAACTGTTGCAATTATTTAGATTTTGATCTAAATTAGCCTTGAATAAAGACTAAGCAGTCACATGAATTAACAGAAAAAATGGACAGCCAGACTCGGACTCTGACTCGTGGTCAAGAGGCCGGACTCGGTGCAAAAATCCGACCGAGTCCACGGCCCTGATTTTTAGGGTGCGTATTATACATGGGGGCGCATTATACATGGAAAAAAACGGTATTTGAGGCAGAATTATTGTGTACGTTTGTGTGATCATGAATAATAGTGAAAATAATGACCAAGAGCATCAGGCATAGATGAGACCCCCATCTGGCTATCCTCAGAGGGGTAAATGATACTAAAGACACTGGCGAGTGCCCCGGCTGTGACCCACACACCCACCCACACACACATCACCCATCCACCAAACCAACGCTCCAACCATTTGTTCGCTTTATAACATTACAAAATGGGCTTTTAATTTAGCTAGGCGGCTGGGGCGTGTGGGACCTGCCAGAATCAATCATCATGAGAAGGCTGTCCCCTGGGTCATCTCAGTGAAGAGGGTGTCAGTACTCAAAAACACACACGCACGCACCCCCCCATACATGCACACACACACCCTGCTTGCTCAAACAGAAAGTGCTGTGTATCCTGTCAAACATACATGTATGTGTGTGTGCAGATCAAATGTACATATGAACTCATAATCAATAATTCCTTAGTTAACTTCCATCCACTGAAATTGTTTTCTTCTCTTCCTTTATGTGATTGTTTTTGCAATCCCTTTTGCATATGTGTTCTCTTTCAATCACAACCCTAACCCTCAGACAATGAGCATGTTGAGGTCATGTTAGATGACAGCAGAAAGCCCGTCTCTACTCGAAACACCATTACCTTGACCACCAAATAAGGTATTTTTTGTATTGTGACTTTATGTTCAAATATTGGGGAAATACAATCTCTTTAAATATTGTGAAAGGCTACCACCTTGCTCACATAAAGTTTCCACACAAAATATGCCTGTAGCTTTTGATTAATTCTACCAGGAAAAAGGAACTAATTCGAACGATTCCCGCATTTTTCAATGTAAACAAAGATGGCGTCACCCACCGTACTGGTGTAGGGATCACCTACTGGGGTGTTCAGATCGGCTGGAGAGGCCTACGACTGTTCATGACGTCATGCTCCGGCAGCTCCAATTAGACAAACTACACTAAACCACTTTAAATTAGAGTCGGGATGCACATGTGTTTTCTGTATATGTGTCATTTACATCATAATACAGAAAATATCAGTACTATCGACTGCAATAGTATTAATATCAGGCAATCTCCTACCATTGAGTCAAAACGTTTAACATACAACCCACTAAAGAACCTCACTATAAACTGACATTACCAGCTGTTGTTAGAGTTGTGCTCACTCTAACTTATTTGCAAGAACCACACGGGAGACAATATGCCCTTTGAGCACTTACAAGTGGAGAAATTGTTCGTCACTGTACATACAGTGATGTTCGAACAAAGTCTGCCTTTGGTCTCTTGCAAGAGCATAATTATTAAGAACAAACAGGGTGAGAGGTGACAGTGGACATGTTTGGTGGTCACCTCGGCAACTGGTTAATCAGTGCGGAGGGTCCCAGCTCATTGTTTTACAAGGTTGTGAAAAACAGAAACTAGTGGCGCATTTTAGATGACTAACTAAGCAAGAATGTTTCCACACCATTTGGAAAGTTTCAACAACTGAATGGTTAAACTTTCCAGAGTCAAGGAAAGCAGAAAGGTTTAAACAAAATTAATAATTCTAGTCTACATTCCAACATAATCATATGTTTAAGATCATTCGTCAACCCTAACATATCCCTCCTGTTTACCACGTGATTATGTCAACCCAATCAATCAAACATAAGCAAGAAAATATAACGAAGAAAGAAAAATAAACAAAACAGCACACAGAAACAGTCCATCATTGTATCCATCACTTGCGAGGCATTTTCGACGGTCAAATTATTAAGTTTCTGTAAAACATGTACGGTTAAACAGCATCATCGCAATCTTCTTTCCACAGCGTGTTATAGTCATCACATTTGACATGTCTGGCATGTTGTATTTGCACTTGTGCTATGGTAGAAGTCACAGATCTTGATACAGCAGACTTCAAGCACGACACAACACAGGTCGCAAATAAGCACAACAACATCAGTACAACAAGCACAGGAGTCACAAATTTCAACAGGTTGCCACCAGTTGCCAGAGAATAGCCATGAAAAGAAATCCCATTGACATGGGACTTTGTCTTCCGACATGGCCCGCTATAAGTTCTTCAGTGAGGTCATGGCGTCGTTGAGCTTTGTGTCATTTTCTCCTGGTATGTACATATGTGCAATAATATGGCACACACCACCTTGTGCTGCAGTCATCAAGTCCATCCTGTTTTGTAAGAACATTAGTCTGATAGCCTGAATCTCTCTATTTTGTCCATCATTGACCTGCAGCGAGAGATTCACAAAAGATTGAAAACGATAGATCAGTGTCTCGATGAAGAGTGATTGTTTTCCAACTCCGATCCAAGGAAAAAGCGCATGAACAACTATGTCTCCGGCGGACCATACTTTGTGGCCGTCTGGGACATTCCTATCCCAGACAGGGTAATGAAGTTCAAATCTCGTAACAGCCCTGCGTTGACGTTCAGGAGATTTGTGTGCTGCTGACAGCTGATGTTGTTGTATTGTATAGGTGTGGTCTGTCACCCACACCGGTGCACACACTCCTGTCCAGTTGGCGGGCAGCATCAGATAAACCTTGTGCCCACAAAGCCACCAGCCATTCTGTATGAAGTAGGTTCCGTTTGATGGTGCAGCCATGTTGGTAGGAGAGCCCTCACCACTTGAAATGGCTCTCTTATCCTGACACTCAGCGGTGATATCCAAAGCTCCCATCCAGTTTCCTCCTGGAGAGCAGTCGCCGTTAATGCATTTGTGGGTTTCGTTCCCTTGTATGTAACACGTGTAGTTCACTTCAGGTGGCCTCTCTGTACAGGCCACTTGCAGCAATGTTCGTCCTTTAACAGTCACATTGAGATTTGTCCAGAAAAGCTGATCACAGGTACCGTCTGCAAGTCCAGTGCGGAAAGGGTTGGCATCACTGACTGTGACAGCACCATGTTGATATCCAACTCCCCCCATAGAGGCCATACATTTGGCTTCAGTGACATTCATTGCTCTGGCCTCCAGGTGAACTTGTGTGGCGGAAGGAGGGAGTTTGGAACACACATAGCATCCCTCCTGTGTGTGGGATTTCACAGTGAACTTTACATACCGGTACCAAGAGTTGGTTTCGTATGGGTTTCCGGGGTCCCAAAGTCCTCATCATGTGACCAGCTCATACCTCGGTCGACATTGTCAATCGGTCCATTCAGATGAGCCCATAGACCAGGGTTGTCAAACTCATTTTTCTTGCGGGCCACATCGTAGTCATAGCTTCTTTCGGAGGGCCATTATGACTGTCAACTCAATATGAGCACTTCATATTATATACAGTAAAAGCTACAAAACAAACCGACAAATAACTCGTTTTCAAATCAGACAAGTAAAAACTGGTCAAATATTTAAAAAAAGATATTATTAAAAGTGAAGACAATTTGCAATTCTAGTAATGACACACAAATTCGATGCACAATTTGTCTTCACGGGCCACATAAAATGGTGTGATGGGCCATATCTGGCCCCCGGGCCTTGAGTTTGACACATGTGCCATAGACCATAGCACGCTCCAACCACAACGCAGCAGAGGATCCACCTGGCATGTGGAGCCCCATTGCTACTAGGATGGCAGAGACACCGGGACATCCCCTCGCCTGTCAGAGAGGGGATTGTTGAATTCTTCACCAACATTGAGACGCTCCACCCTAAATGATGAAGCCCCTTTGTAGTCAGACTTTCCCACCACTCAGAAATTAGGGGTCCAGCACTCTCTGCAACTTGCAGTGGCTGAGGTGAATCCAGCTGGGCCTTTCCGCAATTTTTCACTGCAGTGGGGGTTGGAATGGTCCCTCCCACCATGGGCTGGCCCAGTTCTTTCTTTTGATGACCTTGATGTCTCCTGGCTTGATGGAGTTGTCAACCTGAGAGGAAGGAAAATCAGACGGCAGTAAATTTGCATTTGACACATCTTTCAGTCTGAGCATTCTGATCATGTAATCTGCCAAGGACTGTTCTTTGTCTGCTCTTTGTAAATCTGCAGGGAACACAGGTAGCCTATATGGTCTCCTGTGTATGATTTCAAAAGGTGTTAACCCTTCTGAAGTGGGGTGATTCTCATATAGAGTTTCACCAAGTCTAGGCACTCTGGCCAGGCTCTGCCTGTTGATTCCATGAATTTGTTTAACCTGCTTTTGATAATGGTGTTTGCCCGTTCAACCAACCCAGCACTCTGAGGGAGCCAAGAGCAGTGTTTTTTTTAACGTTATTCCAAGGTTGTTGGAGTGGTGCTCACTCTAAATTATTTTGCAAGAACCACACGGGAGACAGTATGCCCTGTTAAACACTTGTAAGTGGAGAGTAATTCATCGCTGTGCATACAGCGATGATCGAATGAGGTCTGACTCAGGCCTCTTGCAAGAGCATTTTTATTGAGAGAAACAGGGTGGGGGAGAGAGTGGAGGTGAGAGTGGACAGGATGGGGTTAAAGCCTCTGGCCTCTGGTCAAAGCATAGCAGGCGGTCTTTTACGACGTGTACACAGAACAACTTTGATTGTTTCCTCTGCAGCTGGTCAATCAGTTCAAAAGATCTTAGTACTTTGTTCTACTACTTTTGTTAAGACAGGACAAGCTGGGTTAATTATTACAGGTTACATTCCAACATAATCATAGGATCTAACTAATATATCAACCCTAACATATCCCTCCTGTTTATCATATGTCACCCCGATTAACAAGCATAAGCAAGAAAATATAATGAAGATCGCAAAATAAAAACAAAAAAACAGACACAGTACATTAACTTCAGCTTCAGCTCGGCGTTCAACACCATCGCTCCTGACATCCTCCAACAGAAGCTCATCCAGCTCACGGTGCCTGCCTCCACCTGTCAGTGGTTCACCAGCTTCCTGACCAACAGGAGACAGCGTGTGAGGCTGGGGAGCATCACATTTGACACCCAAACCACCAATACTGGCACCCCTCAGGGGTGCGTCCTCTCCCCACTGCTCTTCTCTCTCTACACCAATGATTTCTCCTCAGGTGACTCTCCTGTGAAGCTCCTGGAGTATGCAGACGACTGGATCGGACTGATCCAGGACGGTGATGAGACTGCGTACAGACAGGAGGTGGACCGGCTGGTCCACTGGTGCAGCCAAAACCACCTGGAGCTGAACCCGCTCAAGACCGTGGAGATGACAGTGGACTCCAGGCGAGACCCTTTCACCAATTTCACCCCTCACTATCCGCAGTAATACTATTCTCTCCACAGACACCTTCATGTTCCTGGGAACCACAATCTCTCGGGACCCCTGATGGACCGGCCACATAGACTCTGTCGGGAAGAGGGCCAGCAGAGGCTGTACTTCCTGAGACAGCTCAAGAAGTTCAACCTGCCGCGGGAGCTGCTGAAGACCTTCTACACTGCCATCATTCAGTCTGTCCTCTGCACCTCCATCACTGTCTGGTTTGGATCGGCCTCCAAACAAGACAAGCACAGACTGCAATGGACAATCAGGACTGCAGAAAAGATGATTGGAATCAACCTCCCATCTATCCAAGACTTGTACCTGTCCAGGACCAGAAAACGTGCAAGTAACATCTCTACAGACCCTTCTCACCCAGGTTCCAGTCTGTTTTAACTACTCCCTTCCGGACGGCGTTATAGAGCTCTGTACACCAAAACCAGCAGACACAGAGACAGCTTCTTCTCCGAGGCTGTTGCTCTGATGAAGTCACACCACTCTTAGAGTCTCAGAGTCATCGCTGCGCAATAACGTCCTGCTCTCCACACCTTTTTTGAATTGTCTACACTGTTTGTGCTTTGTGTCCTCTCTGCATCCATTGCAGCCTGGTCATCCTGGAAGAGGGACCCTGCCATCTGTGGTCTCTTCTCAAGGTTTCTCATTTCCCCAAGCTGGAGTTTTGAGTTTTTCCTTGCCCTCCTGGGAGTTTAAGATCAGGGGATGTTTGAGAATATTTGTCATTTTTCACATGTCCTGAGTGTTGTTAGTCACCTAAATGTTGAACAGAGGCTGTGATGTACCGAAGTCAAATTCCTTCTGTTAGGGTTGTGCTCACTCTAACTTATTTTGCAAGAACCACACGGGAGACAGGCAAGTCATTTTAGACACCTGCAGGTGGAGAGTCCACTCGTCGCTGTGCTTACAGCGATGGTTGAATGAAGTCTGACTCAGGCCTCATCAGGTGCATATTTATTGAGAGAAACAGAGTGGGGTTGAAAGTGGGGGTGTGGGAAGACAGGATGGGGTGACGCCCCTTCCCTGCTGATCAAAGCATAGCAGGGGCCCTTTTACGACGTTGTGTAAACAAAGCAACTTTTATTGCTTCCTCTGCAGCTAGTCAATCAGTTGAAAAGTTCTTAGCACTTTGTTCTACTACCTTTGTTAAGACAGGTCAAGCTAGGTAAATTATTCCAGGTTACGTTCCAACATAATACAATGAAGATATTCTGTAAACCTTAACACCTTGTTTGGCACGCTCAAACATGGAGAATAAAAACTCTTAAATCAATGTAGTCATCACATGCGAGCCATTTCCGACGGTCAGATTATCACGTTTCTGTGAAAAACGTTCAGCTAATCAGCATTATCGCAATCTTCTGTCTGCAGCGCATTAAAATCATCACATTCAACATGCCTGAGATGTTACATTCGCACTTCAGCTACGGTAGAAGACACAGATATTGATACAGCTGACTTCAAACATGAGATAACACAGGTTGTAAACGAGCACAACAATACCAGCACAACAAGCATAGGAGTCACAAGTTTCAACAGCAGTTGCCACCAGGCCCCGGAGAACAGTCATGAAAAGAAATGCCATTGATGAGGGACTTTGTCTTTTGACATGGCCTGCTGTAAATTCTTCTGTGAGTTCACGACGTCGTTGATGTGAGTGTCATTAACTCCTGGAATGTATGTGCAACAGGAAGTCCCAATGATGTGGCACACGCCACCTTGCTCTGCAGTCATCAAGTCCAGAACTATCCTGTTTTGCAAGACAATTAGTTCAATAGCCTGAATCTCTCTGTTTTGTCCATCATTGACTTGCAGCAAGAAAGACTCAGAAAAGATTGGAAACGATAGTTCAGTGTCTCGATGATGAGTGATTGTTTTCCAACTCCGATCCAAGGAAAAAGCGCATGAGCGACTTTGTCTCCGACAGACCACACTTTGTGGCTGTCAGGGACATTTGCACTCCAGACGGGATTCAAAGGCTGCAACAGCCCTGCGTCGACATCCAGAAGAGTTGTGTGCTGTCGTCAGCTGATGATGTTGTATACTGTAGGTTGTAGGTGTGGTCGGTCCCCCACACTGGTGCACACACCCGTGTCCAGTTGGTGGGCAGCATCGGACAACTCCTTTGACCACAAAGCCACGAGCCATTCTGAATGAAGTCCCGTCCGATGGTGCAGCCATGTTGGTGGGCGAGCCCTCACGCCTTGAAATGGCTCTCCCATCCTGGCACTCAGTGGTGATGTCCAAAGCTCCCATCCAGTTTTCTCCTGGAGAGCAGCCGTTAAGGCATTCGTGGGTTTCATTTTCTTGGATGAAACGCGTGTAGTCCATTCCAGGTAGCCTTTTTGTTTAGGCCACTTGTGGCATCTGTCGTCCTTCAACAGTCACATTGAGATTATTCCAAAAGAGTTCGATCACAGGTTATTTTCTGTGATTCCAGGGCGGTAGGGGTAGCATCAATGACTGTGATAGCACGTTGTTAAAATCCAACCCCTCCTACAGAGGCCATGCATTTCGCTTCAGCGACAGTCATTGTTCTGGCCTCCAGGTGAACTTGCGTGGAGGAAGGGGGGGGGGGAGTTTGGAACACACGGCATCCCTCCTGTGTGTGGGATCTCACAGTGAACATCACACACCGGTACCAAGTGTTGGTTTCGTGTGGGTTTCTGGGGTCCCATAACCAGTCCTCAAAGTTCTCATCATGTGACCATCTTTTACCTCGGTCGACATTGTCACTTGGTCTATTCAGATGAGCCCATAGACCATAGCACGTTTCAACCACAACGCAGCAGAGGATCCACCTGGCATGTGGAGCCCCGTTGCTACTAGGATGGCAGAGACACCAATATTCCCATTGCCTAGTCAGAGTGGGGATCTTATGGATTCCATTCTTCACCAACATTGAGACGCCCCGCCCTAAACGACGAGGTCCCTGTGTAGTCAGACTTCCTCCCACTCCGAAAATGGGGTACAGCACTCTCTGTAACGTCCAGTGGTTGAGGTGAAACTTCGCTGGGCCTTCCAGCAATGTTCAGTGCAGTGGGGGTAGTCAGTAAGATTTGGAATGGCCCCTCCCACCATGGCTGGCCCAGGTTGTCCTTTTTGACGACCTTTATGTCGTCCCAGTCTCCTGGCTTGGAGCGGTTGTTGACCTGTGGGGAAGAAAGATCAGGCGGCAGTAAATTTGCATTTGACACATCTTTCAGTTTGAGTGCTCTGATCATGCTATCTACCAAGGTCTGTTCTTCGTCTGTTCTTTGCAACTCTTGTAGTCAATTTTATTGCCCTTTTGAACTGGGCAGATAGGAGTGTTTGCGGGAAGAGTTTGAGCCCTTCCTAATGATTCCTCCTAACCAAAGACCATTTATGACAGGGGCTCTCCCATTTATTGCCTCCTGTTTTAAAGGAGATTTCCTGATCTTGGTTGGATTTGTACTGTCGTAATGGACGTTAAAAGTCCTACATCAGATGGGCCCTTTGTCCACAGTTTTTCAGGAAGCCCAGCCAATTCCCCCTCCTCCTTTTCATTCAAACAAGTGTTGATTGGCCAGGGAAGCGCATAAACGCGTGGTCTTAACAGCTACACCACTTCCTAATAGCTTATTTAGTCACCGATAGTTTAGTTCCGATTGCTTCAAGCAAAAGTTTGAAAAGCTTGAGAAAATTTTAACTTAATGGTATGACGCCAAATGGATTAGAGAATCCATAAGTGTTGTATTGTTACTATCTTTCACTATCTGTCCTACTCTCTCCCTCCTTCTGAGGCTTGGCAACACCCATGCCTCACACTTTGTCAAAGTTTTTTGGAAGATGTGTTCTTTACTACATATGATTCTATCATTTAATTTGACTTTCTTTCCAAAACGCTTCTCAATTTCCCAGTTCACACATGTTCTGCATGTGTTACTGGTTCTCCAATTTTTTTCTCTAGTTAATTATCAGTCCAAAAGCAAAATGTTTTTCTCTTACTGTCTTACTTATTTTGCAAGAACCAAACGTACAAAGAAAAATCTACACTCTTCTTTGACTAACAAAAAAGAAGCTCCGTGTTTCTTAGCACGTTCCTTCCACTGGAACTCTAACCCAAGCCAGATCCCCCAGCTTGGAAAAACAGACAAAGAAGAATCTACACGATGAACGAAAAAGAAGCTCTGCTTTTCTTAGCCTGTTCCTTCCACTGGGACTTGAACCCAAGCTGTCTCCCGTGCACCCTTTACGCGTTTCACAACCACACCATTTTTTAACTTACCTGACCCCTGGTCCGTTGCATTGCCGGAACCCGTCAATCCACCTCTGGCAGACGAAGGCAGACCTAAGATGCTGGCCCAGCGAAGAAATTCTCTTCCCAGGACTTTCTTTTCCAGGTCCCCCTAAAGGGCGCTGGCTTGTCGACAATGCAGCACGTCCTCCTCCGTCAGCCAGATGGCGGGTATGAGGGTCCCGGGTTTCGGCACCAAAATGTTAGGGTGGTGCTCACTCTAACTTATTTTGCAAGAACCACACAGGAGTCAAGCAAGTCATTTTAGACACCTGCAGGCGGAGAGTTCACTCGTCGCTGTGCTTACAGCGATGGTCGAATGAAGTCTGACTCAGGCCTCGTCAGGTGCTTATTTATTGAGAGAAACAGAGTGGGGTTGAAAGTGGGGGTGTGGGAACACACAGGATAAGGTGAAGACGGTCCCTTGCTGATCAAAGCATAGCAGGGGACCTTTTACGACGTTCTGTAAACAAAGCAACTTTGATTGCTTCCTCTGCAGCTAGTCAATAAGTTGAAAAGATCTTAGCACTTTGGTCTACTACTTTTGTTAAGACAGGACAAGCTAGTTAAATTACTACAGGTTACATTCCAACATAATCATACGATGAAGATATTCTGCAAACCCTAACACTTACCATTCAACTTACTCAAAATCACTCTTTCTTTCAAAGTCGCTCTACTAATTTTCCATAGTAGTCTCCAACAACTTCAACCATTCGACCTGTATTTTCCTTTCATTCAGGCAATCATTCCTCAATGCTCATTTGCATCTCACACACAGTCTCCAAAAAGGAGTCCTTCCAGCACATTGGTCCCAATTTATCCAAGCTCTCCACACAACATTCATATACCATTTTCAACTCAAGGTTCCTGATAGAACAATCCACCAATCCAAAAAAAACTCAACACAAAAAAACTACTGGCAAATTAATCAGAATGTTTTCTTTGTTCTTAAATTTAAAGAACTCAATCTCTCGGTTCTAACTCACATATAGACGCTTGTATAATCTTATAACACATACAATCAATTATTCCTTTTAAATGTAGCATTGCAATGTCTTAAATTCACAATTTTGGTTCTTCCAATTCCTGAAAGCATGTTCTGTCGTTTTTTTTCTGGAGCCCTTGTCTTTACGAGTTCATGACTTTCCTTTTATCTAGGTTCTTCCTCTCTAGTGACAGGGATGTCTTTTAATCCCTGTCAGCCATATGTATCCTTCCTGTCCTTATGTTATCTGTGTGTTTATGTTCCTGTAAGAGGCCTTCACTAACAACGAGCAGAGCTTATTTGCATCGGCGAAATGTTCTTATTTGGTTCAAAGAAACTTCATTCCTTTTATCTGACTGTAGGTTTGGTTCATAGATTGTTATTGGTCGGAACTGTTTTTCTTTGTTATATGCAGTTTGAAGTAGTTGCGTACAAGTTATCCCATATTTACTCGATGTTTGTTTAAGTGTTTAGGACAAGTTACTCATTATCATTGTGTGTTAATTTACCAAGTAGATAAAGTTAGCCAAGGTGTAGTTGCATTGTTCCACAGGAAAGCGGCAATTCAAGTTATCTGATCACACTCGAAGACGAGTCAGCCAACCATGGGAGAAGAACAGCTGGTTGAGGAAAGAGGACAAATTCTGCAGGGGTCACGGGCCGACAATGAAGTGCTAATTCACACCACACTACATTCCTTAGCTAATCAGCATTGCTACAGACACAATCTCCCCTCCCTTTAGTGCAGTGCTTCTCAATTATTTTCTGTTACGCCCCCCCTAGCAAGAAGAAATCTATTCGCGCCCCCCCTCCCCACCGTGACTATCCTAACTTGTCTTTTAAATCGTAAAATGTTGCACTGTCGCAAACGTGACAGAAGTAACAATGAGAGCGCCACTGCCCCCTGCTGTAGTAAACGCGCAATTACACTTTATTCTAGTACTGCCAAAAAAAAAGCCTGTTCCCCAGGGTCACACGCGCCCCCCCAGGAATAGCACCGCGCCCCCCAAGGGGGGCGCGCCCCACTATTTGAGAAGCACTGCTTTAGTGTAGCAACGCCTCTGTAACCAGGGCAACCAAAGCATTAAAAAGAGGAGTGTTGGGTTCACAACATTTATCTGAACAGAATCTCACAGAGGCGGGATATGTCTTTTTTGGGGTGTGACTCCTGCAGAAGGACACACCCCAGCCACAGCGAATGTGGATGGGATCTGCGCCTTCCCTCAGTTTGGTCGTGCCTTTTATTGAGGAACAAACAATGGGGCAAGTGTACATGAATGCATAGCTTCTTTAGACAGGAAGGACATTCCACAGCACAACAGGATACTATCTCGGACAGAAGCGGTATGGTCGGCTCGTGACTTTAGCTAGGCAAATGGGACGGATACCCTTGTGGCGGTCTCATGATCTCCACTTAAACAGGACGTTTGTCTGCTTCAGCTTATCGCATGACAACCTCATGTCCTGTGTATGGATAGCTAACAATGGGGCTTATTGTATAGCGCGACTCGTGACTCCAGACACGAGTTCCTTAGCCAGCCATATGCTCCCAAGTCATTATCACGAGGCCAAACTGTCACATACTACGGAAAATCTTGCACACATAAGTAGATACATAGAATCCAATGATAAAAAGTATATTTTTCCCAACATTCCCCCCTGTTTAACATTGGAATTCATGGGAAAACAAAACATCAACTAATAACTACATATGTGTATAAATGAGTATACGCCTACACAATATAGTATAGTATCATCAAAAAGTATGAAAGTTTACATTCCAGAGTTTATCAGAACTACAGCTCTCCATTCGGCTCTGGCCATGTTCATCATAATGGAATGTATTTTGTTTTGGACCATCAAAAAGCAAAAACAAATAGGTAGGTGATTTACGCAAGCTGGTCCCACTCATTTTGTTTACGCTGGACCAATATGATATTCTGGACAGCAAACGCTGATGTCAACATTTTAGTCATCATGTGACGAATACAAGGAATGATGCATGATGTCAAAATACAGAGAAATAACAGTATGGCAACTAAAAGAACTGCAACTTTCAAGAGAAGTTGCCTCCAATTCCCGTAAAACAGCCACCAAAAGGGATGGACATCCTTGGCTGGAGTTTTGTCCTGGGACATAGCCCTACGGAGGTTCCGAAGTCCTTGTAGAGCATACTCGATGTGGGTGTCATTTTCTCCTGGGATGTAGGTACAACAGGAGGTACCAACTATTTCACACACACCTCCTTTTTCGGCAGTCAGGAGGTCCAAAACCATTCGGGACTGTAGTGTCATTAGTCTCAGGTCTTGCAGCTCGGTCTGGTAACCTGTAAGGGCCTCTAGAGTAAAATTGGCAAAGGTCTTCAACCTGTAGTCCATAGTTTCTATTCGGAGAATAGTCTTAGCCACACCCGCCTGTGGGAAGAGTGTGAGTGCCACCTTTTGTCCCGTGCTCCAAAGCTTGTATTCATCTGGTACGTCTGAGCCCCAGACACTGTCGTAGGGACGGAAGGTGGGGGCAACAGCTGCACGTGTCTTTCGCTGATGATGTTCCTGAAAATGTGTCACATATACGGGGGCACATGTGCCATCCCATTGTCCTGGAAGGACTGCATAGCCTCGGCGACCACAGAGCCACCATCCCCCTTCGATGATGGAGTGGGGATTTTCGCCTCCTGAAGCACAGGGGATGTGAGATGGTTTCACTCACTTCGAGAGTCACTGGTGCGGGTGTGACGACAGAACTTCTTGACACTATTGTGAATGGCCTTGAGATGTTGTAACAGGGATGGGCGGTTAGTTGTGCCTCATTAATTTCCGACCGTCTGAGTCCTTTGAGGGGATTAAACCCAAAAGCCTTTAGTATTGCGAAACATCATCCATTTTTCTCTGGCATGGGTCGGGCATGTAGGAAGGGCTGTTGACTTGATCGTGGCATTATGGAACATACATAACATTCAGTTTGATTGTATGTTTCGGCCAACATGGATACATACTGGTACCACATGTTGTCTGCATGGGGTATATCTGGGTTTATCTTTATATAATTGGTCAACAGTTCGGTCGTCATTCTCTTGATTCGAGCGGAAGTTCCACTCTCCCCTTGGGGACCCTGGACACTCCATGTCATTGGCAAGCATGCTACAGCCACAGCACAGACAAGCACTCCTCTGAGTGCCATTTTCCGTTCAGTTCCACAGAGCCACCTGAACCCCTAGGGAAATAAATGATCAGGGTTCTTAGTTCTTTACCGGTTTGAGACTGATGCCAAACTATAATTGGCACCCCCTTTGCAGCCGGATACTTCGCCGTATTGACAAAATGTGGTCCGTTGTCACTATAAATGGTCTCTGGGATCCCATAACTGGAAATGATGGTCTTGCAGATAGCCTTTGCTACTGTTATAGCATCTGCCTTCTTTGCTGGGATTATTTCTGTCCACCTTGAAAAGGCATCGATTAGGACTAAACAGTATTTGTACAGTCCACACCTGTTTAGTTCTTTGAAGTCCAGACGCGACACTCGGAACGAATATGTTGATACTGGGAATTAGCCTCTTTTCGGTCTTACATTCCCTTGTGGATTATTTTTTATACAGACTTCACAGGGTCTACAAAAAAGTTTTGAGTACAAATTGAAACCATAAATTGTAAAGTGTTGTGATATTAGCTCCTGCATCCCCCCTGTCGACACATGAGTACTTCCTTGTGTCGAAATTGCAGCTGCTCTAAAAAGGGATTTAGGGAGAGCAAGCTTATTATTTACAACGTATGTCTTTGTCTGTCAGATGTGCACCTTTAGCAATCCACATTTTCTGTTCTTGTTAGGGGCTAAATGTTGCATATCATGCAAGATCTGTGTATTTATTAGTTCTTCCTTTTCTGACGGCAATCTCAGAAATAGGTCTGAGGTTCCGTATTTGCCTATAGCAGCTTCCTTTGCTATTTTATCTGCGAAGGCATTGCCTAGTGATACAAAATCTTTCCTCCGTGTGTGCCGCACATTTGCAAATTGCAAGCTTTGTGGGCAACATTACTGCCTGGAGGAGCTGGATTAGAAATTGTGCATGTGTTATTTGCTTTCCTGTTGAAGTTATCATTCCACGCCTTTCCCATTGTTTTGCAAAGTAAAATAAAACTGTTGAAAATGCATACTAGCTGTCTGTGTATACAATTAGGTCTTGTCCATCTTCTAGAGTACACGCTCTGGTCAGTGTAATGATTTGTGACAATAACAGAGCTGTATAAGACAAATGTCTGGCTGGAGACAGCATATTCATTTTACTTTGAAGTAACACCACATCAACAGCATGTGGTACAAACAGGTCTTCTGAAGTGGGGGTGATTTTCATATAGTTTCTTTTAGGTTCCTGTGTGGATCATGTTTCACACAAATAGGACATGCTTTTTCTTTTTCTTTTTTTAAATTTCACTTAAGAATCTAAACCGAAGGTAACTAATAACTCATCCCCCCCCCTGTTGTCACATAAGTGACACAATTGGGTTTGCCTTAAAAAATCATTATGGCAAAACAGTTTCGTTGCTGACGTGGTCAATAACACCTTGTCCATTATCGCACCCTTTGTTGTCTGAACTAATGTCATTTTCAATTTGTCAATGCTTCTACTTTTGGTGTCCACGCGAATGTATCTTTGACTGCTAAAGGCTGTCCATGAGCCACTCCTGTCAGTGGCTTAACAATTTCAGCATAATGTGGAGCCCAAGCTCTGCGGCAATCACAGAAAAACAAAACATAAGTTGCTTTTTGTGACAGGTCGTGGTGTCTCTAATATAGCCTGTTTCCCGCCTCATTGCACTGTTCTCCCTTTCGCTGAGAGTAAACCAGCATAGGTTACTTCTGTTTTTACTCATCGTAACTTCTGTTACTTGACTTCATTTCCTCTCAGGCCTAAATGCTGCATGAGGAGAAAGGAATCTCATTCCCAGGCTTTCCTTGTTTCAAAACCAATTATCATCAATGTAGACCAAAACTTGACTTTTAGATAAAAGCGTAAAACCAGCCATTCAATTTATGATAATCAGTCAACCACCGTGAAATAAGCCCTATTTACTTTTCTTAGCATTAAATTTGCTCAAGATCACTCTTTCTTCAAAGTTGTTCTGCTAATTTTTCCATAGCAGTCTCCAACAACGGCAACCATTCAACCTGTATCTTCATTCATTCCTGCTCATTTGCATCACTCTCTCACACTCTCACACACACACACACACACACACACACACACACACACACACACACACACACACACACACACACACACACACACACTCTCACACACACACACGCACACACACACACACACACACACACACACACACAGCCTCCATTATATACTGGTCTCACTCTCCTCAAGCTCTCTTGCAAGCTGTTCACACAGTCATACGTTATTTTCTATTCACATTCCTCATTTGAATTTGTCCCGTCTCAAGGTTCTTGATAAAACAACCCACTCATTCCAATCTTGACATATTCCAAAATTTCACGCAAGAGAGGCTTGCATTCATTTCATTCCATAAGCTTTTCATTTCCACAAAATTTGCAAATTTATGGCAATTTTTCTTCCATTCATTCCTATAGGCACATTCCACGTTTCAGATTTACATTGTCCCAGTTTGAAATTCACATCATTCAGCCCATTCAAGTCACACCGGGGAAAGTTTTCAACATTCCCAAAATCGCTAAATTAAAAAATTATGTTTTCAGTTAATTTATTAATCCTTTGTATGGCATGCTCAAACTTGGCCAATAAAAGATTGATTGATTAGATTTTCTGCAAAATTTCACAAAATTAATTTTTTCACCTCTAATTTCTACATTTTTCCAACTGATTCAATTCTGCTCCAACATCATTCTGTTGCATCCTCTAAGTATTTATTAATCTTTTACGCCTTCACATGCATTTTCTCCAGAAATTGCATCTTCTAGTTTCAAAATCATTTTGCTTTTTTGTGTCGTGGTACAAATCGAATAGACCGCAGTCTAGTAAATTTCCTTGCACACTATTTTAGCCAATTTCATAATTTTAACACATAGACACACAGAAACACACAGAGAACACAAGGACAAGACAAGGGCCCACAATAAAAACAAAATACATAAACAACATCAACAAACAGCACTGCGCAAACGTCTACCTCTGTGTTGGTTTTACTATTTTTATTTTTTCATATTAGTGGCCTTCAATAAGGTTTGACACCTGTATCATTCACATAGCATACATCAGCATCGTTTATACTTTGGGGAAATTTAACAGCCTTCGTCATGCTTCTTGTTTGTACAAGAGTTCTAATTGACTGACCATGACATATTCTGCTATCATATGGGGGAGTTTCAGGTATTTTAGATGCATGTTTTGCATAGGAGCAGAAAGAGCTTTTTGCCTCAGGCTCCTCTGTTTAACAGTGCGCCCGCGCACTGTGGCTTCATTGTCTCACAAACATACTTGCGGCCTCATCGTTCTTAATGACACTTGCCACAAGTTTGGTAACTTATTTAACAGGAAGACTTCTCATCTCCTTATATATTGTCAATAACACTTTGACGGCCCCCCATTTTAATGAATTTAGTCCAACTGTCAAATCTTAGGGATTTCTAAAGCTGGAATGTTTCTTTAGTGGGATAACAACTTTCTGTGTTAATTCCTGACAGAAATTCGTTATTTCTTCCCACTATATTACATGCAGCACATACGTGCTACCATTCACACACACATTTACACCGCAGAATTTATTTAACACAACAAGGTGTATTTACATCTACAAGTTCCATCTGTAGACCGAATTCCTATCACTTGGAATTCACAACAAGGACTCCGCCGCCCTTACCCGGGTACCCTTTTTTCTGGGGACTAAAATACCCCAACCACGCAGCCAACAAAGAGGTCTCACCGAGTCTGTGAAAGATTCTTGAAGATTCCGTCAATCGTCGCCGCCGAGAGGTGCTGAACTGGGCCGGCCTGGCGGATGAACGTTGCTCCCCAGGGCTTTCCTTCAGGCGTCCTTTGACCCCTGCCGTGCACGGATTCGGCGTCTTCAACACTCCTCGGATCAGCGAGCAGATTTCCAGGAATCCCCGTACGGGCCACCACAAAATGTTGGGTTCACAACATTTTTCTGAAAAGAATCTCACAGAGGCAGGATATGTCTTTGCTGGCCAGCGATCATCTGCAGATGGGCTCAATCCCAGACACGAGTGTGGTTGGGATCTGCGCCCTTCCTTCAGTTTGGTCGTGCCTTTTATTGAGGAACAAACAAAGGGGCAAGTGTACATGTACATGAATGCATAGCTTCTTTAGACGGGAAGGACATTCCACAATTACATCTCATGACCACCGCGCAACAGCGATACTATTAGGACAGAAGCGGTATGGTCGTCCCATGACTTTGGCTAGACAAAAGACGTAGTCTTGGTGCTCATGGGATGGATACCTCTGTTGGAGTTCTCATGACTTCTACTTAAATAAGACGTTTGTCTGCTTCAGCCATCCCATGACAACCTCATGATATGTACATGGATAGCTAACTATGGGCCCATTGTATAGCGCGGCTCGTGACTCCACACATGAGCTCCTTAGCCAGCCATCTGTTCCCAAGACATTATCATGAGGCCAAACTATCACATGTTGCGGAGAATCTTGCACACATAAGTAGATACATAGAATCCAATGATAAAAAGTATATTTTTCCCAACATTCCCCCCTGTTTAACATTGGAATTCATGGGAAAACAAAACATCAACTAATAACTACATATGTGAATAAATGAGTATATGCCTACACGATATAGTATAGTAACGTCAAAAAGTATAAAAGTTTACATTCCAGAGTTTATCAGAACTACAGCTCTCCATTCGGCTTTGGCTATGTTCGTCATAATGGAATGTATTTTGTTCTGGACCATCAAAAAGGAAAAAAACAAATAGGTAGGTGATCTACGCAAGGTGGTCCCACTCATCTTGTTCACGCTGGACCAACATGACATTCTGGACAGCAAACGCTGATGTCAACATCTTAGTCATCATGTGACGAATACAAGGAATGATGCATGATGTAAAAATACAGAGAAATAACAGTATGGCAACTAAAAGAACTGCGACTTTCAAGAGAAGTTGCCTCCAATCGCCATAAAACAGCCACCAAAAGGGATGTCCATCCTTGGCTGGAGTTTCGTCTTGGGACATAGCCTTACGGAGGTTCCGAAGTTCTTGTAGAGCATACTCGATGTGGGTGTCATTTTCTCCTGGGATGTAGGTACAACAGGAGGTACCAACTATTTCACACACACCTCCTTTCTCGGCAGTCAGGAGGTCCAAAACCATTCGGGACTGTAGTGCCATTAGTCTCAGGGCTTGCAGTTCCGACTGGTAACCTGTAAGGGCCTCTAGAGTAAAATTGGCAAAGGTCTTCAACCTGTAGTCCATAGTCTCTATTCGGAGAATAGTCTTAGCCACACCCGCCTGTGGGAAGAGTGTGAGTGCCACCTTTTGTCCTGTGCTCCAAAGCTTGTATTCATCTGGTACGTCTGAGCCCCAGACACTGTCGTAGGGTCGGAAGGTGGGAGCAACAGCTGCACGTGTCTTTCGCTGATGATGTTCCTGAAGATGTGTCAGACTGAGGAACACAGTGTGATCTGACACATATACGGGGGCACATGTGCCATCCCATCGTCCTGGAAGGACTACGTAGCCCCGGCGACCACAGAGCCACCATCCCCCTTCGATGATAGAATGGGGATTTTCGCCTCCTGCTAGGACTTGTTTGATTGCTTCTGTGGTATTCATCGAGGTCTCGTCGGTAGGTTCCAGAAGTGAGGTGGTGATGCAGCGTTTTGTTTCTCCCACCTTTATTCCATCAACACGTCTTCGTCTGAAGCACAGGGGATGTGAGACGGTTTCACTCACTTCGAGAGTCACTGGTGCGGGTGTGACGACAGAACTTTTTGACACTATTGTGAATGGCCTTGAGATGTTGTAACAGGGATAGACGGCTAGTTGTGCCTCAGTAGTTCCCGACCGTCTGAGTCCTTTGACGGGATTGAACCCAAAAGCCCTTAGTATTGCGAAACACCATGCATCTTTCTCTGGCATGGGTCGGGCATGTAGGACAGGCTGTTGACTTGATCGTGGCATGATGGAACATACATAACATTTAGTTTGATTGTATGTTTCGGCCAGCATGGATACATACTGGTACCACATATTGTCTGCATGGGGTATATCTGGGTTTATCTTTATATACTTTGTCAACAGTTCGGTCGTCATTCTCTTGATTCGAGCGGAAGTTCCACTTTCCCCTTGAGGATCCTGGACACTCCATGTCATTGGCAAGCATGCTACAGCCACAGCACAGACAAGCACTCCTCTGAGTGCCATTTTCCGTTCAGTTCCACAGAGCCACCTGAACCCCCAGGGAGCTAAATGGTCAGGGTTCTTAGTTCTTCACCGGTTTGAGACTGATGCCAAACTATAATTGACACCCCCTTTGTAGCCAGACTTCGCCCTGAGGGGCCAAGCACTCTCTGCAGCTTAGAGTGGCTGAGATGTATCCAGCTGGGTCTTTCTGCAATCTTGACAGCTGTGGGTGTGGCGAGTAGGACTTGGAATGGTCCCTCCCACCGGGGTGAAGACCACGTTTTTCTTTTGATTACTTTGGTGAAGACCCAGTCACCTGGTTTCGCTGAGTCATCCTGTGGAGATAAAGGAGTGGAGGGCAGTAAATTTGCATTTGAAACTTCTTTCATTTGCATGGTTTTGATCATGTAGTCAGCTAGAGTTAGCTCTTCCGCCGCTTTGTCTAAATCATGTGAGAACAGAGGGAGCCTGTATGCTCTGCCATGAATGATCTCATACGGGGTTAAACCCTTGCTGCAGGGCGTAATCCTCATATAGAGCAGTAAAAACTCCTCTCTTACTATTTTCCAGGTTCTTAGATAGCAAGAATAGGTCGGACAACGACGTGAATGATAACTGCTTTATTCCTTACTCACGGTGCGTTCACAGGGCGTACCACAACAACACAGAATGCGCCCATCCCACTTACGGGGTTTTTCTACTACGGAATTTGAGTTAGCCCAAAATACACAACATCTCTTCCCCTCTTACAATGAACGTGCTATATGCACCTAAAACTTGACATCTTCAAGATCTATCAATAACTACCATTAAACAATTATCATATATGGTCCAGACAATTATGACAATAATATTCACATGAAACCTTAACTTTGGGTGAGTGTGGACTACCTCGAATTATAGCGAAAAACCGATGTCGTACGGCGTCAGCACTATGATTCTTAACAGGGCGAACCTCGCACACAAACTCCCCAGATGCAGACAGCACGTAACGTGTCCCACCAGAGACTCTGGACCACTGCTACACCATCAAGGATGCATACCACTCTGCGGCTCGTGCAGCTTTAAGACTCTCGGACCACTGTCTAGTTCAGGGGCAAACTACGGCCCGCGGGCCACATCCGGCCCACGGGACCGTTTAATCCGGCCCGCCAACCCTGAATAAATTGTATTATTAAACATTGTTTTTGGTCATTTTGCCTGCAATGACTGCGTTTCCCCAGTAGATGGGGAAGCGCTCGCCTGCGCATTTACTACCGGAAGCCGTGTCAGAAAGCTCGGTGCACACTCACAAGTGCGTGTACGTACTCCGTAGTACGGACAATTTGGCTCGACATACGCGACGTGACGTTCAGCCACATGAACGTCAACATCAACCCGTCACAGATTGAGATAAACGGACCAACACCTCGGATCTCTCCTAAGAATTGCCACAACAAATTTTACTCCAGACTATGACGCACTAGCAAAAAAAGGAAGACCAACAACACTGTTCCCACTGAAAATGAAGGGGAGGCTCCCAAGTCTGTTGTAAAAAATGCATTTTGAATATGATTTGTACACATAGCAGAAACTAGCGACCATTCTCATTTTCAAACAATGCAGGATGCTCAAGGACATTGATGCACCACCTGTTTGCGACTAATCTTAACCTGTAAAGTTCTTAAGGCTTACTTTAAGCAAGTGTTTCCCGTTTCCTCACCTCTGTTACCAGGTGAGTTAAAACTCTGCTCTGATTTTCAGATACCCCTTGCCGTGTTGCCGTTTTGATTACTTTATTTGGATGTATGCTTTCACCGATTCTTCAAGATGATATATTTGGTCAGAATGTTTGCCGTTTGATGTGATCTCATAAGATAAACATCTTTCATTAATCTGACCTGCAGGCACTGAAGTGATGGAGACTGTTATTCATAATAACAGTGTCGTATTTTATGAGAATCACTGATAGCAGGTTTTTAGTGATTTATTATTTTTTTTAATGCTGTAAATGCATTTGTTTTCAAAAAACTTGTTTGGAATATCCATGCTTTACTACCTACTAAAGGCCAAAATCTTTTATGCAATGACCTTTACAGGTCGCTTATTACTTCACACAAACACTACGTCCATCTGCTCCTGGTTCGGCCCTCCGGTCCAAATTTAGAACCCAGTTCGGCCCGGGAGTCAAAAAGTTTGCCCACCCCTGGTCTAGTTCATCTGATCCCGGCCTACAGGCAGAAACTAAAAACTTCTAAGCCTGTGGTGAGGACTGTGAGGAAGTGGACAGTGGAGTCAAGGCAGGACCTCCAAGCCTGCTCTGACTGCACCGATTGGGGACTTTTCGAGGCTAAAACTTCAGACTTGCATGAACTCACTGACACTGTCACATCATACATCAGTTTTTGTGAGGATCTGTGTGTGCACACTAAGACCTTCTGCACGTACAACAATGACAAACCTTGGTTTACACCGAACTTCAGGAGGCTGCGCAAAGTCAAGGAGGAGGCCTACAGGAGCGGCGACCGCGACCCGTTCAAGCAGACCAGAAACACACTGAACCGAGAGGTCAGGAAAAGCCAGGAGGTGTTACGGGGAGAACCTGAAGAGACACCACACCTCTCTGCCAATCCTGATCCCTCAATAGTGTGGAAAGGTCTGCAGACAATCACGGGGTACAAGAAACTCCCCGTCCTGTGGAGAACCCAAGGCTTGCTAACCAGCTAAACAGGTTCTACTGCAGGTTTGATCGGTCCTCCCACACAACGGGACGTCCTGCAGCACAATCTACATACTCACCTCTCCCCACAACTACTCTGTCCACACCTCTAACATCGTTGTCACCAACTCTCTCTCTTGCAGAGGCCGCGCCCGCACTCAAAAAGCCCGCCATCACAGGTTTGAATGACTACAGACCTGTTGCACTGACATCTGTGGTCATGAAATCTTTCGAGAGGTTAGTGCTGAACCACATGAAGGATGTCACGGGCCCCCTGCTTGACCCCTTCCAGTTTGCCTACCGGGGAAACAGGTCAGTGGATGATGCGGTCAACATGGGACTGCACTACATCCTGCACCACCTGGACACCCCAGGAACGTACGCCAGGATCTTGTTCATGGACTTCAGCTCGGCGTTCAACACCATCGCTCCTGACATCCTCCAACAGAAGCTCATCCAGCTTGCGGTGCCTGCCTCCACCTGTCAGTGGATCACCAACTTCCTGACCAACAGGAGACAGCGTGTGAGGCTAGGGGGCATCACATCTGACTTCTCTCTCTACACCAGGGGTGTCCAAACTTTTTGCAAGAAGGGCCAGATTTAGTAACGTGAAGGGGGCCAATATTTTTTTTCACTTCTCTTCCCGGGGGGGGGGGGGGCGTGCTACTGGGACATCAACCGCTGCACGTTCGCTTCTCTTTCGGGGGGTGGGGGTGTATTGCTACTGGGACGTTAAACGCTGCGCGTTCGCTTCTCTTTTGGGGGGGGGGGGGGGGTTGCTAATGGGACGTCAAACGCTGGGGGCAGCCATTTCTGGGGACTCACGGTAAAAGTTTTTCTTCGCTTGATTTCATTTGTGTGGCGGGCTCCATCTAGTGTTGAAACTGAGAAGTGCAACATAGTTGAGCTCAAGCTTCTTGTGCGGGCCATATTCAATTATGTTTTCAGAATTTGCTGCGGGCCAATAAAAACTGCGGCCCGCGGGCCGTAGTTTGGACACCCCTACTCTACGCCAATGATTTCTCCTCAGGTGACTCTCCTGTGAAGCTCCTGAAGTATGCAGACGACACCACTCTCATCTGACTGATCCAGGACGGTGATGAGACTGCGTACAGACAAGAGGTGGAGCGGCTGGTCCACTGGTGCAGCCAAAACCACCTGGAGTTGAACCCGCTCAAGACCGTGGAGATGACAGTGGACTTCAGGCGAGACCCTTCACCACTTTTACCCCTCACTAGCCGCAGTATTACTATTCTCTCCACAGACACCTTCAAGTTCCTGGGAACCACAATCTCTCGGGACCTGAAATGGACCGGCCACATAGACTCTGTCCGGAAGATGGCCCAGCAGAGGCTGTACTTCCTGAGACAGCTCAAGAAGTTCAACCTGCTGCGAGAGCTTCTGAAGACCTTCTACACTGCCATCATCCAGTCTGTCCTCTGCACCTCCATCACTGTCTGGTTTGGATTGGCCTCCAAACAAGACAAGCACAGACTGCAACGGACAATCAGGACTGCAGAAAAGATCATTAGAATCAACCTCCCATCTATCCAAGACTTGTACCTGTCCAGGACCAGGAAACATGCAACGAACATCTCTAGAGACCCTTCTCACCCAGGTTGCAGTCTGTTTGAACTACTCCTGTCCGGACGGCGTTATAGAGCTCGGTACGCCAAAACCAGCAGACACAGAGACAGTTTCTTCCCCCAGGCTGTTGCTCAGATGAACTCACACCACTCTTAGAGTCTCAGAGTCATTACTGTGCAATAACATCCTGCTCTTCACACCTTTTTTGAATTTGTCTACACTGTTTTTGCCATTTTTCACATGTCCTGAGTGTTGTTAGTCACCTAAATGTTGAACAGAGGGTGTGTTTTACCTAGGTCAAATTCCTTGTTTGGCACGCTCAAACATGGCGAATAAAAAACTCTTGCCTACAACTTGCCTACACAAACCCTAACATCTTGAATCTTGAACTTTAATCATGCCTCCAAAGGAAGCAAGTGGGAGCAGTAAAGCCATCCTCAAACACAAAGACGCTCCATAAGCAATGCGACACTGAGCGGCCGGCCCGCTGCTGTTGCGTGATCGGACAAAATTAAGCTACATGCGCACTGAGGTCCACTTAAATTTTGGAAAGTACAGCAGGACTTTAAAAATATTTTCTAAATTTCAGCGACGGCTCTGTCACAATAATGCGACCAGCGCGGTGCAGTTGCGCGGTCGGCGACGCGCTACGGTTGCGCGTTCGGCGGTGGGCTGCAGTTGCGCGATTGGACAAAATTGCGCAAATGAAAAAATGCTTAAGTAAGGCAGGTTTTATTTGGCTTGGAACTTGGCTTATTTGTAATGGGAAAATATGATTCGGAATTCGAACGATTCACTTCTCGAATTGCCTTCTGGAACGGATTGGCGTTCGAAAACAGAGGCTCCATCAACATCAAAAAGTTCTATTACGGGCATTTCTGTCACAGACAGTTTGTGGTTGTCTCTGATATCAGCCAGCACTATCCTTGCAGGACATGCAAATTTCAGCCACGGATTTGCCACATACAGCAGGGGTCCCCAACCCCCGGTCCGCGGACCGATACCGGTCCGTGGGTCACTTGGTACCGGGCCGCCAAGCCGCACAAGAAAAAATGTATATATATATATATATTTATATATATATATATATATTAGGGGTGTAAATCGCGGGTTTTGTCACGATACGATATAATATCGATATAAAGAACTACGATACAATATTTGCCGATATCTTAAAGCCTGCTGCGATTCATTCACGATATATCGCGATATATGTAGTGCTCTACGATCGATTTTTTTTTTTTTAAAATAAAAAATATAGAACAATATCCTGATTTATAACAATTCATACGCAAAATCAACAAGGTACTGCAAACTCTTTATTTAGGAAATTACAAGGGTATTGTAGTATACAAATTGCTTATTTAACACTGAACTTTGATGTCGTGTTTTTTCTTTAAATGTGCGGCTCCCTGAATATTTGATCACCGCATGGCAGGATTTACAAACTGCACGTGTGTTGTCCGTTGAGCCATCTTTTCTTTGGAATCCAAAGTGCTTCCAAACGAATGACTTGAAGCCTAAAGGGGAGGTGATTTCGTCGTCTTTTTGGACACTAGCCATAGCACCAGCCCAGGAGCCGCGTACTAGTTGTCGCCTCCCCTTTCACGTTTAATTTGAAAAATGTAAAGAATTTGGCAATTATCTCCCAATTTCATCAGTCGCTGTGTCTCTTGACACAAGACGCTCGTCTCGGTCACGTGACATGTCACCCCAGTCGAGCCCGCGAGGCAAGCAAAAATGAGCAAGAAACAGAGAAGTTTGGAAAGCTTCTTTGGAAAGGGAAACAAGCCCAATGAAGAGACTGAAGAAGAAGAGGCTACCACTTCTAAGAAAAGGAAAGCTGCATTTAAAAGAACATTTCTGGAGTTCTAGTTAAAATATGGATTTATCGCCACAGGTGAATCTGACGCGCCAAGCGCACTCGGCACATGTGGCAACAGGCTAGCTAGCGAGGCAATTAAGCCTTTAAAACTGCTTCGGGACATGGAGACCAAGCATCCTGCATTAAAAGACAAACCTTAACCACTTCGGGTGTCATTGTTTCCGATTACGCCTAGATGGGACCGGCTCGTTATTGAGAAACAAGCTCGGTGCTCCCAATAATTCAACGTAACGGTGAATTTTATTTGTATGTGCTTTATATTTGTTTTTATGCCAGTCGTATCATTTTATTTAATCGTATTTATATATTTATAAATGTATTATTTATTTATATAAATTTATTATTTATTCATATCAAGGCCGGTCCGCAAAAATATTTCTGACGCGTAACCGGTCTGTGGCGCAAACAAGGTTGGGGACCACTGACATACAGGACGTTTGTCATTTGTTGACGTTTATTTGGACGCAAACATTACATACGGTTACGGTTCTGTTGCGGCTACACCCCACTTAACTAACAATTGGCCAGTAATATAATACCGTTTTTTTCCGTGTATAGTGCGCAAAATTTAACTACCGTTTTTTTCCGTGTATAGTGCGCAAAATTTAACTAATTTATTGTCCTAAAATCTGGGGTGCGCATTATACATGGGTACAAAAAAAAAAATTTAATTTTTTTTTTTAATTTTTAATTTTTTTATTTTTTTTTTAAGTCCCAATGATCGTCACACACGCAGGGAGGCAATGGGTCCCATTTTTATAGTCTTTGGTATGGTCTTAACTAGGCTGGATGTAATTTTTTTTGTTGGCGTTGATTTCTCCGACTGCCCGTAAACGCACCACCGCGCTTCGTGCGCGCACGGGACAGCAAACGAGCAGGTGATCGAGCAAGCGTCTGATACGAGAGCATTGCGGTCGCATGGAGCGTGTTTGAAGTGAACAGCAGAGAAGAAAGGCAAAGTGTTGTGAAATAAAATGCACAGAACGGATGCGCAAGACACGTCAGCTATGTAAAGAGCGAGAGTTGTTTTCTTCCTATTAGTTTCAATTCACAGTTTAATTAGCAGTTTCAATCAGCAAATAACAAAATGCGTATTACAGGTAATATTTTATTTCACAACACTTTGCCTTGTTCCTTTGGTCTCTGCTGTTCATCCTAAAACACAAAGGCGCTCTTTAAGCAATGCGACAGTGAGCGCCCGGCGCGCTGCGGTTGCGCGACCGCACCAAATTAAGCTCCCTGCGCAGTGCGCACTGAGGTCCACTTAAATTTTAGAAAGTACATCAGGACTTTAAAAATATCTTCTAAATTTCAGCGACGGCTCTGTCACAATAATCGACCAGCCCGGTGCAGTTGGGCGGTCGGCGGCGCGCTACGGTTGAGCGTTCTCTCGCGCGCTCTCTCTCTCGCTCTCTCTCGCTCTCGCACACACGCAAACCGGATATCATACGGAGGCCGCCATTACAGATGCGCAGAACGGATGAGCAAGACACGTCAGCTATATAAAGAGCGAGAGTTCAGTTCTCTACCTAAATCCGTATTAAAGGTAATATTTTATTTCACAACACTTTGCCTTGTTCCTTTCTTCTCTGCTGTTCACTTCAAACACGCTCCATGCGCACGGAGCGCGGTGGTGCGTTTACGGGCAGTCGGAGAAATCAACGCCAACAAAAAAAAATTACATCCAGCCTAGTTAAGACCATACCAAAGACTATAAAAATGGGACCCATTGCCTCCCTGCGTGTGTGACGATCATTGGGACTTAAAAAAAATATATATATATATATATATATATATATATATATATATTTTTTTTTTTAAATTCATAAAAATTGGGTGCGTATTATACATGGGTACAGGCTTTTTTCCAGCATCAGCATGCCATTTTTAGGGTGCGTATTATACATGGGGGCGCATTATACACGGAAAAAAACGGTATATATTTTGGCTTCTTCTTGCCATCTGTCTGGCACCGAACCTTTGTGCAGAGCTGATAACAGTACAACTGTCATGCCTCGTCTCCAGTTTTGGTTATGTGTCTGTGTGCTCGCCCCTCCCTTCCTGTGTGCCCTTGATTAATGTAACCACACGCACCTGCCTCTCGTTACCTGTGATGTATTTAAGTTCTGTTTGCGGGTCAGTCCCGGTCGGAGCATTGTGCGTAAGATGTGGACAATCATGTCTCACGGTCACGGTTTGTTTGGTTCCTGTCTTTTGTTTCACGCTTTGGTCTGTTAGTCTTGTTAGTTTGTTGTTTAGTCACGTCAGTTTGCCGAGTCTTTTGAGTTTGCTGCAATAAACCCTGGTCCAAGCTGCACTTGGTCGCCCGGCTCCATGTCTCTACACCGCACCGTGACAGAATGCTCCGACCATCACAGCGACCAGCGCTTGGACCTTCCAGCATCAGCTCCCGTCCGCGACGCGCAATCCACGCCCTGTCGTTCGAGCAGGTTCCAGCGCCATGGGCTTCGCGGCCGCCATCAGAGTTCCTCCCGGTGCGACCGGCTCCGCTGTTGTAATCGGACTTCGCCCATCTGCGACGCCAGACTCGCGGTCGCCGTCGGACTTCGCTCCAGCGACGCCGGATCCGCGGCCGCCATCAGGGTTCCTCCCGGCGCCATCGGCTCGACGGCTGCCATCGGACTTTGCTCCAGCGACGCTGGACCCACGGCCGCCGTTGGTCCTTGTGCCAGCAGCGCCCGAACCTGCGATCATCACCCGACCCCACATCTAGGAAGGCAACATGCTCGACTCCTGCTGCTGCGCACAACTCCGCCTCCCAGAATGCCGATTGCGGCATGGACTCCCCGAATGCCGCCGAATGCGGTCCTGTTTCCCCGGGTGTCCGCCGATTGCGGTTCTGTTTCCCCGGGTGACCGCCGATTGCGGTTTTGTTTCCCCGGGTGTCCGCCGATTGCGGTTTTGTTTCCCCGGGTGTCCGCCGATAGCGGTTTTGTTTCCCCGGGTGTCCGCCGATTGCGGCTCTGTTTCCCCGGGTGTCCGCCGATTGCGGCTCTGTTTCCCCGGGTGTCCGCCGATTGCGTCTCTGTTTCCCCGGGTGTCCGCCGATTGTGGCTTTGTTGCCCCGGGTGTCCGCCGATTGCGGTTCCGTTTGCTCCTAGTCGCCGCCCGAGTGCGGATCGGTTTGCCCCTAGTCGCCGCCCGAGTGCGGATCGGTTTGCCCCTAGTCGCCGCCCGAGTGCGGATCTGTTTGCCCCTAGTTGCCGCCCGAGTGCGGATCTGTTTACCCCTAGTCGCCGCCTGAGTGCATATCTGTTTGCCCCTAGTCGCCGCCCCAGTGCGGCTCTCTGCCCCTAGTCGCCGCCCCAGTGCGGCTCTCTGCCCCTAGTCGCCGCCCGAGTGCGGCTCTCTGCCCTAAGTCGCCGCCCCAGTGCGGCGCTCTGCCCCTAGTCGCCGCCCAAGTGCGGCGCTCTGCCCCTAGTCGCCGCCCGAGTGCGGGCATTTCACAAGGCATTTCTAGACGAAAGATTTGTCATTCATATTTTTCTGACCACAGAAAATCTAGTGGAAAGTTATTGGCATTCATACACCCTCTCAAGTACAACAACCTCAAGTACAATGCACCAGGCTCATCATTTTAGACATAGACTCAACTTCATTCATCTCTTGGGATTGCTCCCTCAGGAAATTCTGGTTCCAGTAGCTCACACAGAAAGTACAAAAGAGAACATTGCACAAGTAACAAAGTGGAGAGTAACACATAAAGTGCAGAGCAATAAATAAAGTGTTGAGTAATAAATAAGTAAATAAATAAACAAACAATATCAGTTCATAATAGTCGGCAAGTAATAAGTACACGGGGTCTTCGGTTTACGACGTCGATCTAGGAGTCTCTTTTGAAGGCTGACTTTGAGCGCTACTTTGACTTTGTTCTCTTCATGTTGATACTAAAAAGGCAATTACAACTCGTCACAACGTCACTCCGCCAGGATATCGTCACTTGGTAACGTTCTCCCTACCAACCCGGGACGTACGCGGCTACGCGCTAACATGACGTGCGCGTTAACATGACGTGCTTGCTACCATGACACACGCTAACAACATGCGCGCTAATATGTGAAGTGCGACAGTAACGTGTTGCATCGGTGGAGCGTCAATTGACGCAAGCCGCCCTTAGTGGTTGATAAAAAAAATAACTAAAAAAAAAAAAGCGCTGTTTAATCGCACTCTTTCCCAGATAGGGAAAATGAAAGGGGAGATTATTAAATTTTCAAAGACTGCATTGTATTACAATTAAGACTTGATTTTAACGCAGACTTTGGGGTCCAGAATTTGGGAATCCCGTTCACGTAGAAAGCGCGTCATTTAGAAAGTCTTGGAAGGGGAAAAAATTCAGAGCCATGCATACGAGTGTATTGGAAAATTCATTCGGGAAATACGTACTAAGATACACGTGTTTGCATTTAGGGAATAACATTATTGTTCTGGGTGGAAATTAATATAATATCATTCACCATGTATTTTTTGTCCCCACCGTGAGTTGTCACCTTATCGTGGTGGAGGGGTTTGCGTGCCCCTATGATCCTAGGAGCCATGTTGTCTGGGGCTTCATGCCCCTGGTAGGGTTACCTATGGCAAACGGGTCCTAGGTGAGGGGCCAGACAAAGCACGGCTCACATTAGCCCCTTATGATGATAAAAACAAATGGATCTCGTTTGTCCTCGCCCGGACGCGGGTCACCGGGGCCCCCCTCTGGAGCCAGGCCTGGAGACGGGGCTCGAAGGCGAGCGTCTGGTGGCCCGGCCGTCGCCCCCGGGGCCCGGCCAGGCACAGCCCGAAAAGGAAACGTGGGTCCCCCTTCCCATGGGCTCACCACCTGTGGGAGGGGCCAAAGGGGTCGGGTGCAGTGCGAGCTGGGCGGCGGCCAAAGGCAGGGACCTTGGCGGTCTGATCCCCGGCTGGCTCTCGGGACATGGAATGTCACCTCTCTGGCTGGAAAGGAGGCCGAGCTGGTGTGCGAGACAGAAAAGTTCCGACTAGATATAGTCGGACTTGCCTCCACGCACAGTTTGGGTTCCGGTACAAGCCCTCTCGAGAGGGGCTGGACTCTCTTCCACTCTGGAGTTGCCCACGGTGAGAGGCGTCGAGCAGGTGTGGGTATACTTATTGACCCCTGGATGGGCACCTGCACATTGGGGTTCATCCCGGTGAACGAGAGGGTAGCCTCCCTCCGCCTTTGGGTGGGGGGGACGGGTCCTGACTGTTGTTTGTGTCTATGCACCAAACGGCAGCTCAGAGTACCCACCCTTCTTGGAGTCCCTGGAGGAAGTGCTGTAGAGCGCTCCTTCTGGGGACTCCGTCGTTCTACTGGGTGACTTCAATGCTCACGTGGGCAATAATAATAATAATAATAATAACTGGGATTTATATAGCGCTTTTCTAGGTACCCAAAGTCGCTTTACATGTGTGTGGGGGGGGCTGGGGGAGGAGGGAGGAAAAAGAAGAACAAAGAAACACCAAGGGCAGGGTCAGTTAGGAAAGGCTAATGTGAAGAGGTGGGTTTTTAGGGTGGTTTTGAAAGTAGGGAGGGAGGGGGCATCTCTGGTGTGCCTGGGGAGAGCGTTCCAGAGAGAGGGGGCAGCCACGGAGAAGGCCCTGTCGCCCCAGGTTCGGCGCCTGGTCTTGGGGACCTCCAGGAGGCCGGCATCACTCGACCTGAGGGAACGGGATGGGACGTGTGGCTGGAGGAGGTCAGAGAGGTAGGGTGGAGCCAGGTTATGGAGTGCCTTGTAGGTGGTGAGGAGTATTTTAAAGGTGATTCTATATTTGACAGGCAGCCAGTGGAGGTCATGAAGGACAGGTGTGATGTGCTCTCTGGAGCGGGTTCCGGTGAGCAGGCGGGCAGCGGAGTTCTGGACATATTGCAGTTTGTTGAGGGTTTTGGAGGTGATGCCGTAGAGGATGCTGTTGCAGTAGTCTAGTCGGGATGAGATGAATGCGTGGATGAGGGTTTCGGCAGCAGAGGATGTGAGGGAGGGCCGGAGACGGGCAATGTTTCTGAGGTGGAAGAATGCAGTTTTGGTGATGTGGTTTACGTGGGGGAGGAATGAGAGGGTAGGGTCGAAAATTACACCTAGATTGCGGATGTGGGTGGAGGTAGTGACAAGGGAGCCGTCGATGTTTAGTGAAAAGTCCTGAGTGGAGCGAGTGAGGGAGTCGGGGCCAATGATGATTATTTCAGATTTTTTGCAGTTGAGTTTTAGAAAGTTATTTTGCATCCAGGTTTTTATGTCTGTGAGGCAGGTGGTGAGGATGGAGTGGGTGGCTGCGGTGATGGTCGAGGTGGAAAGGTATAGTTGTGTGTCGTCGGCATAGCAGTGAAATTGAAGGCCGTGGTGGCGGAGGATCTGACCGAGGGGTAGGAGGTAGATGGTGAAGAGTAAGGGGCCAAGTACTGAGCCCTGGGGGACGCCGTGGGTGACTGGGGCAGTGGAGGAGGTGCAGTTGTTGATTGAAATGAATTGCTGACGGTCAGAGAGGTAGGATTTCATCCAGGAGAGGGCAGTGCCGGATAAACCAAGGGAGGAGTGGAGGCGTGATAGGAGGATGGAGTGGTTGATGGTGTCGAAGGCAGCACTGAGGTCGAGGAGGATGAGGATGGAGAGGGAACCAGAGTCGGCGGAGAGGAGGATGTCGTTGGTGACCTTGAGGAGGGCAGTTTCTGTGCTGTGGAGTGAGCGGAAGCCGGATTGGAACGTTTCGTATAGGTTGTTGTGGTGAAGGTGGGATTTAATTTGGGAGGCAACTGCACGTTCGAGGATTTTAGAGAGGAAGGGGAGGTTAGAGATGGGCCTGTAGTTGTTGGGGGAGTTGGGGTCGAGACCGGGTTTCTTGAGAATGGGGGTGATGGCAGCCAGCTTGAGGGCAGGAGGGACAGAGCCAGTAGATAGGGAGGAGTTAATTATAGTGGTGATGAGAGGTGAGAGTGAGGGGAGGCAGGCTATGACTAAAGTGGATGGGATTGGGTCGAGGATGCAGGTGGAGGCTTTCATACCAGAAGTTATGGAGGATAGGTCAGCTGTGGTGATTTCGGAGAAGAAGTTGAGTGGGTGGTTGGAGAGTAGAGGGGGGGCATGTTCGAGGGTAGGGGAGGAGGTGGGAGAGGAGGCGGCCAGTTCAGTGTGGATGGTGTTGATTTTTGATTGAAAAAATGATAAAAATTCTTCACATTTGCTGGTGGTGAATGAGGTGGTGGTGGTGTCCATGGGTTTGAGGAGTTGGGTTACAGTAGAGAAGAGTATCTTGGGGTTGTTGCTACCAGATTGTATGATGGAGGAGTAGTGGGAAGTGCGTGCATTGTTGAGGGCATCTCTGTATTCCTGTTGGTGTAGTGTGTAGATGTCCAGGTGAACAGTGAGACCGGTTTTCTTTGAGAGCCGTTCAAGCTGCCGGCCCTTGGCTTTAAGGTGACGGAGGTGGTCAGTGTACCAGGGGGCGGTGTGGGTGTAGGAGACAGTTTTGGTTTTTATGGGGGCGAGTTGATTAAGACAGGAGGAGAGTGCGCTGTTGTAGCTGTTAACCAGTTCAGTGGGGGAGGCGTTCAAAGTGAGGGTGTGATCGGAGGTGGTGTTAGTCAGTAGGGCGGAAAGAGAGGGGGGGTGGATTGATTTCATGTTCCGGTATGATATGGAGCGTTGCTGCTTGATAAGGGGGGTGGGGATGTCTATGTCCAGGGTGAGGGCCAGGTGGTCTGAGAGGATGTCTGTGAGGTTGAAGCTGGTGAGATTGCTGATGGAGAGTCCAGTGGTGCAAATTAAGTCCAGGGTGTGTCCTTTTTTGTGGGTGGGGAAGTCAACGTGTTGAGTGATGTTAAATGAGTTGAGAATGTCCAGAAATTCAGTGGCAGTTTTGCAGGTGGTGGAATCGACGTGAATGTTGAAATCTCCCAGTAGGATGACTGAAGGTGAAATGGCACAGAGTTGGGTGAGAAATTCAGAAAGATCGGAAAGGAATGCAGGGTTGGGTTTGGGGGGGCGGTAGATGATTGCAGTGACCAGGGGTTTGGGGCCAGGCAGCTTGAATGACTGGTGCTCAAAGGAGGAGGGGGTGGTGATGGTTACAGCAGTGGGTTTCAAGTGTTGGCGGTATATTGTGGCTATACCGCCACCACGACCGTCACGTGGTTTATCCATGTAGGTGTATCCTGGGGGTGTAGCTCTGTTGAGGTGAATGTATTCCAGTGGTTTTTGCCAGGTTTCGGTTATGCTGAAAAAGTCTATGTTGTTGTCAGTTATGAATTCACTGAGTATTGGTCCTTTTTTATTGAGTGAGCGGGTATTGAGCAGAGCGAATTTGAGGGATGGGTAAAGTTGGATGGGTGGGGGAGCTTTGGTTAACGGTTGTAGATAGGCAGAGCGCGCGTGTGGTTTGCTATTGTGATGACGTGTGACGTCACTGGGGGTGGATCGGTTGCGTGACCAGAGTGATGGGATGCAGTGTTGTTCAGTCCGGGAGTAAATAAACTTTCTGCGGGAGCTTCTGTGGATGTATCTGGGTCGGCGAAGCAGTCCGTGTGTTTTGATGGTTGCTGTGGTGTCTGGAGGTATGGTGGTGTGGTTGTTGAGTTTAAGGAGTTGCAGAGCGGAGTATTTGAGTAGCATGCTGGCAGTGGTGGATGTTAGCCTGAGATCGTTGGCCGACGGCTGCACACTCTCACAGTGGCAGAGAATGGCACAGAAAGCCGAGGGCGTCCAGTTATGCGGCCCACTGGTCGCGGGGAGCTGTACTGATGATGCTGGTTGCCGGCTAGCCCTGGAGCCGCCAGCTAACCAGACAGTCGGCGGGTCCAGTTACGCGGCCCACTGGTCGCGGGGAGCTGTACTGATGATGCTGGTTGCCGGCTAGCCCTGGAGCCGCCAGCTAACCAGACAGTCGGCGGGTAGCCAGGAGGGCTATCCGCGGTGCGATCCGGGAGAAAAGTCCGGAAAACAGCTCGTAGCGGCAGGTTGTTACTGGGCGATGGTAGCCAGTGGAGTGGAGCATCTACTGAATCAGTGGAGCAGCGGGTGAGTGAGAAATCTGTCGTCTGTCAAAGTAATCCAAGCCGATGCCAGGTGGCGAAGTGGGTAAAAGTTGACAGGTAGAAAGCTACGTACTTAGTACACACTTAGTATAAAATAAAACAAAACTAAAGAAAAAGATACTAAGTCGCATAGAACTAAAACTAAGGAAGGAAGGAGAAGCGGCGAACAAGCGAGACGCCAGCGTCCTCTCACAACCGGAAGTCATGACGTTTTACACAGCTTAATTTGTCGAAAGTGACTTGAGAGAGCGACTCCAAAGATGTGTCACTAGCCAACTTGCCAAATACTGAGCAATGACAGTGAGACCTGGAAGGGCGTGATTGGGAGGAACGGCCCCCCCGATTTGAACCCGAGCGGTGTTCTATTATTGGACTTCTGTGCTCGACACGGATTTTCTATAATGAACACCATGTTCAAACATAAGGGTGTCCATGTGTGCAGTTGGCATCAGGACACCCTAGGCCGCAGTTCGATGATCGACTTTGTAGTCGTGTCATCGGATTTGCGGCCGCATGTTTTGGACACTCGGGCGAAGAGAGGGGCGGAACTGTCAAATGATCACCACCTGGTGGTGGGTTGGCTCCGATGGTGAAGGAAGATGCCAGTCCGACCTGGCAGACCCAACCGCTCTGTGAGGGTCTGCTGGGAACGTCTGGCGGAATCCCCTGTCAGGAAGAGCTTCAACTCCCACCTCCGGCAGAGCTTTTTCCAAGTCCCGGGGGAGGCGGGGGACATTGAGTCCGAGTGGACCTTGTTCCGCGCCTCCATTGTTGAGGCGGCCGAACGGAGCTGTGGCCGTAAGGTCAATGGTGCCTGTCGTGGCGGTAATCCCCGAACCCGCTGGTGGACACCGGCGGTAAGGGATGCCGTCAAGCTGAAGAAGGAGTCCTATCGTGCCGTTTTGGCCTGCGGGACTCCGGAGGCAGCTGACAGGTACCGGATGGCCAAGCGGAACGCAGCTTCGACGGTTGCTGAGGCAAGAACCTGGGTGTGGGAGGAGTTTGGCGAGGCCATGGAGAATGACTTCCGGACGGCTTCTAGGAAATTCTGGTCCACCATCCGGCGTCTCATGAGGGGGAAGCAGTGCAACGTCAACACTGTTTACAGTGGAGATGGCGTGCTGCTGACCTCGACTCGAGACGTCGTGTGTCGGTGGGGAGAATACTTCGAAGAGTTCCTCAATTCCACCTACATGCCTTCCATTGTGGAAGCAGGGCCTGGGGACTCTGAGGCCGACTCTCCAATCTCTGGGGTCGAAGTCACTGAGGTAATTAAAAAACTCCTCGGTGGCAAGTGGATGAGATCCGCCCGGATTTCTTAAGGGCTCTGGATGTTGTGGGGCGGTCATGGCTGACACGTCTCTACAACATCGCGTGGACATCGGGGACAGTGCCTCTGGATTGGCAGACTGGGGTGGTGGTTCCCCTCAAGGGGGACCGGAGGATGTGTTCCAATTACAGGGGAATTACACTCCTCAGCCTCCCTGGTAAGGTCTATTCAGGGGTGCTGGAGAGGAGGATCCGTTGGGAGGTCGAACCTCGGATTCAGGAGGAACAGCGTGGCTTTCGTCCTGGCCGTGGAACAGTGGACCAGCTCTTCACCCTCAGCAGGATGCTCGAGGGTCCATGTGAGTTCGCCCAACCAGTCCACATGTGTTTTGTAGACTTGGAGAAGGCGTTCGACTGTGTCCCTCGGGAGGTTCTGTGAGGGGTGCTTCGGGAGAACGGGGTACCGAGCCAACTGAAAAGGGCGGTTCGGTCCGTGTATCACCGATGCCAGAGTTTGGTCCGCATTTACGGCAGTAAGTCGGATTTGTTTCCAGTGAGGGTTGGACTCCGCCAAGGCTGCCCTTTGTCACCGATTCTGTTCATAATTATTATGGGCAGAATTTCTAGGCGCAGCCAGGCGTTGAGGGTGTCCGGTTTGGGGACCTCAGCATCTCTTCTTCAGGCCGTGATCTCCAGCTCTCACTGGAGCGGTTCGCAACCGAGTGTGAAGCGGTCAGGATGAGGGTCAGCACCTCCAAATCCGAGTCCATGGTCCTCGATCGGAAAAGGGTGGAATGCCCTCTCCGGATTGGGGATGATATCCTGCCCCAAGTGGAGGAGTTTAAGTATCTTGGGGTCTTGTTCACGAGTGAGGGGAGGATGGAGCGCGAGATCGACAAGCGGATCGGTGCAACGTCGGCAGTAATACGGACTCTGTACCGGTCCGTCGTGGTAAAGAGAGAGCTGAGCCAAAAGGCAAAGCTCTTAATTTACCGGTCGATTTACGCTCCTACCCTCACCTATGGTCACGAGCTATGGGTCGTGACCGAAAGAACGAGATCCCGGATACAAGCGGCCGAAATGAGTTTTCTCCGCAGGATGTCCGGGCTCTCCCTTAGAGATAGGGTGAGAAGTTCGGTCATCCGGGAGAGACAATTGGTTTGTGCGGCTAAACAAATAACATGTTTACTCGACCCTCTTCCAGCCAAACTACTTAAAGAATTACCGGTTTTTTCCGTGTATAATGCGCAAAATTTAACTAATTTATTGTCCTAAAATCTGGGGTGCGCATTATACATGGGTACAATTTTTTTTATTTTTTTTTTAAGAAAATCATGGTACAACAAAACCAACAACAGGAAGGGAGGGGCGACGCGAACAGAAACTATGGCAACCTAGACACATAGCAAAACTGGGGACGAGACATGACAAATCTCCCTCGAAATAAAACTTGAAATCACCTTTCTTCTTGTTTGTTGTCAATTGCGCATCGCATTAAGCCGTCCTGCCCAACACAGTCAGTAAAATTCATAATTGACAACACATCGTTTGATGCGATGGTGCAATCCTTGATGGTGTGTTATTGTCAAATATTGTTTGTTTTTTAATCTCCATCGCGGACCAGACGTCATACTGAGGCAGTATCACTGTGCATGCGCACTATAGATCCGATGCGAATAGTCCTCTTCTCTTCTTGACTGACAATGAATGTGATAGATTAATACAATCAGTAAATAACAAAATGCGTATTACAGGTAATATTTTATTTCACAACACTTTACCTTGTTCCTTTCGTCTCTGCTGTTCACTTCAAACACGCTCCATACGACCGCAATGCTCTCGTATCAGACGCTTGCTCGATCACCTGCTCGTTTGCCGTCACAATGTACCCTACACAAATCCGAAACATTTGTTGCGGCTCCGAGTCACGACGAGGGGCAGGTTTTGGTTTCCAAGGGTGTTTTTATTCCTCTTCAACGTCACTCCCATAGGGAGCCGCCTGTTTCACGTCCGCACGCCTTTTTCACATGTCCGCACTGATCGCGGTGGTGCCTTTACGGGCAGTCGGAGAAATCAACGCCAACAAAAAAAATTACATCCAGCCTAGTTAAGACCATCCCAAAGACTATAAAAATGGGACCCATTGCCTCCCTGCGTGTGTGACGATCATTGGGACTTAAAAAAAAAAAATAATAATAATTAAAAAAAAAATTGGGTGCGTATTATACATGGGTACAGGCTTTTTTCCAGCATCAACATGCCATTTTTAGGGTGCGTATTATACATGGGGGCGCATTATACACGGAATGCTGCTGCAAGGCTGCTCTCTCGGGCAAGAAAATGTTATCACATTACCCCAATACTAGCCAACTTACATTGGCTCCCGGTCCATTTAAGATGTGAATTCAAGGTTCTTCTATTAACCTATAAATCACTGCATGGCTTAGCGCAGGGGTGGGCAAACTACAGCCCGCGGGCCACATCCAGCCCACGGGACCGTTTAATCCGGCCCGCCAACCCTGAACAAATTGTATTATTAAACTTTTTTTTTTTTGGTCATTTTGCCTGCAATGACTGCGTTTCCCCAGTAGATGGTGAAGTGCTCGCCTGCGCGTTTACTACCGGAAGCTCGGTGCACACTCACAAGTGCGTGTACGTACTCAGTAGTACGGACATGGCGCACTCTCGCTCTATTCGTATCAGTCCTGAATTTAGAGCGTGGGCTTTGACGACAGCATTCTTGTAATTCGCGCGCTGAGCTTTCAGATGCAGTTTTGCGCTAAAGCCACCCACAAACCTTCCCCCTGGAATCCTTCCATTAAAATGAGTCGCCCAAGGAAAAGCAAGGTGGACACAGTGCCGAGCGTTTAAAAGAGAGTGGCCAATTTGGCTCGACGTACGCGACGTGACGTTCAGCCACATGAACGTCAACATCAACCCGTCACAGATTGAGGTAAACGGACCAACACCTCGGATCTCTCCTAAGAATTGCCACAACAAATTTTACTCCAGACTATGACGCACTAGCAAAACACTGACCAACAACACTGTTCCCACTGAAAATGAACGGGAGGCTCTCAAGTTTATTGTAAAAAAATGCATTTTGAATATGATTTGTACACATAGCAGGGATTGAAACTAGCGACCATTCTCATTTTCAAACAATGCAGGATGCTCAAGGACATTGATGCACCACCTGTTTGCGACTAATCTTAACCTGTAAAGTTCTTAAGGCTTACTTTAAGGAAGTGTTTCCCGTTTCCACACCTCTGTTACCAGGTGTTTGCGAGTTAAAATTCTGCTCTGATTTTCAGATACCCCTCACCGTGTTGCTGTTTTGATTACTTTATTTGGATGTATGCTTTCACCGATTCTTCAAGATGATATATTTGGTCAGAATGTTTGCCGTTTGATGTGATCTCACAAGATAAACATCTTTCATTAATCTGACCTGCAGGCACTGAAGTGATGGAGACTGTTATTCATAATAACAGTGTCGTTTTTTATGAGAATCACTGATAGCGGTTTTTTAGTGAATTATTATTATTATTTTTTAATGCTGTTAATAAATGCATTTGTTTTCAAAAAACTTGTTTGGAATATCCATGCTTTACTACCTACTAAAGGCCAAAATCTTTTATGCAATAACTTTTACAGGTCGCTTATATGACTTCACACAAAGCCTACGTCCATCTGCTCCTGGTTCGGCCCTCCGGTCCAAATTTAGAACCCAGTTCGGCCCGCGAGTCAAAAAGTTTGCCCACCCCTGGCTTAGCGCCTTCATATCTCGTCGACCTAGTTCCTTATGTTCCGTCTCGTAACCTTCGTTCGCAAAACGCTACCCTTTTACCCTCACGGTTTGTTCGATCTTCTGCCCTCTGGGAAGAGGTACAGGAGCCTGCGCTCCCGCACCACTAGACTCAACAACAGCTTCATACTCCAGGCTGTTAGGATCCTGAACTCGCTTCCCCGTTCTGCGTAGCGTCCTGTACTTTTGCGCTATGCTTGCTGGCTCCGTTTTGCTCCTCTTATTTATTGTGTTATCTGTTTATTTATTATTTATTCATCACTCTTACTATTTATTGTTTGAATTTTTGCCTTCTTGTTTTTATATTGTGTCGCTTACTTGTATGTCTATCGTGTAATATGTCTCGTCATCGTGGGATAGAGAAAACGTAATTTCGGTCTCTTTGTGTGTTGTGACATGTGGAGAGATTGACAATAAAGCTGACTTTGACTTTGACTTTTAGCGACACCGAGGGCACTAGAGCATTTTCTATTCGGGCTCCAGAGCTTTGGAATGCCCTACCAATGGATATTAGGACTGCTACCTCAGTAGAAACATTTAAGACACGTTTAAAGACACATTTCTATTACATGGCCTTAAACTAACCTGTAGTGATCGATTCGGCTGGAGTTTGTTTTCTCTCCCTCTCCACGCCCTCCCTCCCCCATCCCCGGCTGGGGAGGTGGTTAGGGTGCACCCATGCTGACAGCGGCTATCTGGATTTTCGTGGGCCAATTCAAGATGGGGGAACTGCAGCTCAACCTCCTCGAAGACACTGCCAGGACAATTGAGGGCTCCTTCGGCAGCCCTTCGCTCTGACATGGACATCCACTTTTTATTTCATTGATTTTCATATTGTATCATTTGTGCCCTCTCTGCATCCATTTCAACCTGGTGATCCTGAAAGGGGGATCCTTCCATCTGTGGTCCCTTCTCAAGGTTTCTCATTTTCCCCCGATAGGTTTTTTTTTAGTTTTTCCTTGCCCTTTTGGGAGCTTAAGATCAGGGGATGCTTTGAGAATAATTGTCAATTTTTGTCTATGTGAAGCCCTTTGAGACTGCTTGTGATTTAGGGCTATACTAATAAACTTGACTTGACTTGACTTGACTCGTAGTAGAGTCACTACTCCTCCACGTTGAGAGGAGCCAGATGAGGTGGCTCGGGCATCTCATCAGGATGCCTTCTGGACGCTTCCCTGGGGAGGTGTTCCGGGCATGTCCCACCGGTAGGAGACCCCGGGAACGACCCAGGACGCGCTGGAGAGACTATGTCTCTCAGCTGGCCTGGGAACGCCTTGGGATCCCCCGGGATGAGCTAGATGAAGTGGCTGGGGAGAGGGAAGTCTGGGAGTCCCTCCTGAAGCTGCTGCCCCCCGCGACCCGACCCCGGATAAGAGGAAGAAGATGGATTGATGGATGGATGGATGGATTTTTTGTTGTGTCATGACCCTTCCTTTGCTTACTGCCGGTGGCTTTGTTCCATTAATGTACAACCTTTATGTTATTGCTGATTTCCCTTTAGGAGAAATGGACAACGGGTTGATGGTAGTTTTGCAGCACCATGTTACTGAGGAACACAGAAGGAGTAAAAGAATAAACGACACGCCATTGCGGAGTCAAAAGTAGAAACTGCGTATTGTCTTTTTTTTTCTACGATTACATCCATTTAAAATGAAATATGATGAAAAAAATGGTGTTCATGACCAAACCGCGTTAGACAGAAAGTTGTGTAGCATCAAAGTGCATAGAATTGAGGCCACATTATTTGGCTTTTTCTTCATTGGCTACTATTCTATTTGTCTTCCTAGGCATGTGTCATGAGATGAACTCACACAAGTTTGATCAGAAAGGGTTATGTTCCTCCCTTCTTTTCACTTCTGGCTGCATCAAAAACAGTGCTGATGCTTGCTGTCCATGCTTCAGACAGGGACAGTGTGTCAGTGCGCCAGGCAGTACAGATGGAAACAGTTCAAGCATAAGCTGTTGCAAAACACATTGCGGGTATGAATGGGTGCGTGAATAGGTGAATGAGACTTGGTAAAGGGCTTTGACAATCATGGTGTAGAAAAAAAGAATTATATAAGTGAAATCCATTTGCCGTTTATCATTCTTATGTTGTTAAGCAAACAAATAATAAAATCATGATAATGCCACCCTCAAAAAACTGCGAAACAGCAAGACCACAAAAGGTGAACAGCATTATAGCGAGGGAACACTGTATACATTATCATTCTTATTAAATGGCTAATCATCAGTGAAATAAGACAGAGATGCTGTCCCTAGCAAGTTCTGAGTGACGTCACACTGGTCATTACTCAAATATTGCCCTGATTCCTAAATGCCGTGATGCACAGGGGACAACCAGAAATCTTTCAGTGGTGTGGCCAAGGTGACACAAAGCCACCATGAAGGGTGCCGGTGCAGGGTTTGATTCTGGCTCTGGGCATCCTGTGTGGAGTTTGTATGTTCTCGCTGTGCCTACATGGGTTTCCTTGGGTACCTCGGTTTACTCCCACATTCCATAAACAAACATGGTAGGACAATCAACCACTCCGAATTATCTGTAGGTGATTGTGAATGGTTGTTCGATGATATACTATGTGCCCTTTGATTGGTTTCAGCCAATTCAGGTACCCCTCTACCGTCCAAAGACTGCTGATATAGGCTCAAGCACCCCAGAGACCCTCATGAGAATAAGAGGTAGGCAAGATAAGTGAATAAAGGATAATCAAGCAGATACACATCGAAGTAAAACGCAACATATTACTTAGCTTAATATAATGCCATTTTTGTGCAGTGGGTTTGTTTTCACATTCATATTCTCTTTCTATCTCATGGACTGATTCACAAAATACCAGCTAATCAGTGATCGATTGTTACAAACAGCCAACACCATTTTGCACACTACGATCAATGGCTCATTCAAATCATATCTAAAAGGTACAATGAAACAAAAGTCTCCTACTTCTGCACAATTCTAAATGTTGCTTTTTACTTAGGTTCATTCTTGCTCATAGTATCAGTGAGTGTGCAAAAATGCTGCTTGCTATGTGTGAATATTATTTCATGAAATCATGCCCGTGGATAGTATGATAAGCAATCACTTCTCACCCATGGTGTTGCATATTTATTCTTTAAATATGTAGTAAATACAAAAAAATATATGGAAGTGGACCAGGGATCTAGGTATACTGCATCCAAGTGAAAAGAACAAAGAAAATCACAGATATAAGATATTTCACTTAGGTAAAGCCTACCTTACCTAAAAATTAACTTTTTTCCTTAATTATTTTATACTTGTTTCATGCAGATTTTCTTTTTAAATCAAAACCCAAATACAAAGTCAGTCTATTTATCTACGTCACTATTGTGAAGTATCGATTGTGGGTAAAGACAATCATATTTGTTTTTACTGTAGTAAACAAGGTCACCTCATTTTTAATTGTCCAGGATTGCAAAAGAGGGAGCAGGACCACTCAGACAGAATTGGGGCATCACAGGAAAAGAGCGTTGGCCTAATAAATAACTACTTCCATCCCAAGGGAGGAAACTGTCAATAAATGTTTGGTTTTACTATCAGCAAAGCAAAACGACCAAAAGTTGATAAGAAATTTTGATTCACACTGCCTGCTCCCATTCGATTATCCTTGCTGACACTCTGTCCTTTTCAGGTGACTCGCTCTGTGATTATAGTACTGTTAGAGCACAGGTGTCAAACTCAAGCCCTGGGTCCAGATACAGCCCGCCACATCATTTTATGTGGTCCGCGAAGACAAATCGTGCATCAAATTCGTGTGTCATTACTAGAATTGCAAATTGTCTTCACTTTTAATAATATATTTTTTAAAAATATTTGACCATCTGCTTTTACTCATCTGCTTTGAAAACAAGTTATTTGTCAGTTTGTTTTGTATCTTTTACTGTATATAGTATGAGGTGCTCATACATTTATTTGGGTTGACAGTCATAATGGCCCTCCGAAAGAAGCAATGACTACAATGCGGCCAGCGAAAAAAAAGAGTTGACACCCCTCTGTTAGAGGGTGTAGAAATGGCATATGTGCTTCTTCAATACATACATTTACGCTGTGAATTAGCGGATTGTGATTTTCCAATAGCAGCATTTTTTGTAGTATTCCCACAAAATATAATGAGTCGTAACAGCAGAGTACATGCTGAACTGGTCGTCAGCCGATCAAAGGGCACATGTAGACAAATACACTCATTCTATTTCAATCTGTACATGATTTTGGAACGTGGGGAGAAATTGGATTTCCTGGAGACAACCCACACAGGCATGGGTCGGCAAATTCCTTGTGGAAGTCAGTCAGAGACATTGGAAATGTTTGCCCCTATTTTTGTCGAGATACACTATGTAGAGTAATTAACTCTACAAATAAGCAGTCATCCGGCAAATGGCATGTTAGGCTTCTCAGTCAGCTGCTACAGACTGTCATTGAATTCAGAATTTTACCTTCTTTCATTTCTCTCACCGGACCAACGACAATTTTTGTTTGCAGACTGTGTAATAGCTCCAAGATTAGCTGTCGACTAGGAATTAACCCAATTCTCTTGCGCAACTTATTCCCTTGTGATTTGGATACACATTTGCAACAGAGACCACCGCTGGAATGCCACCGTTCATCCCGTTGTGCCACTTCTCCTCGACTGTTTGCCCAGCCTGTCACAAGCCCAGAGACGCGTACTGCCACTGGGGAAGGACCAATGCAACTCGCATCTCCCAGCATGAACGCACCCTCTATCTTGCTGTCTTTTGTAGAAATCTTTGTATTTATTTCAATGGCTTTAAACTCGTTTGTTTCTATTTCGGTCTAAATCTGTATTATAGCAAGTGTGTCAAGGTGAAGTTTGAAAGGGTTCATGTCTATGCGTGACAGTTATGTATGTTGGGGGGGAGTATAATTAGTGTAGGTATTGAAAAGTAATAATAATATGGATTAATGTGGGAGAGATGGACTGGGGTGCATCATTGAGTGAGACAAATCCAATGCAGGAATTGGCAGAAAAAACAAGAGAACGTCAATAGGGATTATGTGATCTGTCCCACTTCGGGAGAGGAATCTAGGATGTGGGGTAAGAGCACACCAGTGGGTCTTGATGGTGCCAGTGGTAGCATTTGGATAAGCATCAATGCACAATCCAGCAGTTGACGTAGCTTTGCAATCAACAACGTCTCGATTTAATGCATATGTACCTACTAGGGGTGTAACGATTCATCGATACACATCGATTAATCGATATAATGCTCTACGATTTATTGGCATCGATGCTAAACGTAAACATCGATTTATATCGCCGTGTTTGACCTCGGACATTAGACGCAACTTTATTTTGAAATCCAGTTCATTGTTGCTTGCTTCCTCTTTCCGGGAGCAGTGCGCGCGGCGTTGTGGTGTTGTGAGCAGAGCAGGCACGTGAAAGGGGAGTCGACAACTAGTACGCGGCTCCTGGGCTGGTGCTATGGCTAGTGTCCAAAAAGACGAGGAAATTTGCTCCCCTTTAGGCTTCAAGTCATTCGTTTGGAAGCACTTTGGATTCCAAAGAAAAGATGGCTCAACGGACAAGACACGTGCAGTTTGTAAATCCTGCCATGCGGTGATCAAATATTCAGGGACCACAAATCTCGCCGCACATTTAAAGAAAAAACACGACATCAAAGTTCAGTGTTAAAATAAGCACTTTGTATACTACAATACTCTTGTAATTTCCTAAATAAAGAGTTTGCAGTACCTTGTTGATTTTGCGTATGAATTGTTATAAATCAGGATATTGTTCTATATTTTTTATTTAAAAAAAAAAAATCGATCGTAGAGCACTATATCGCAATATATCGTGAATGAATCGCAGCAGGCTTTAAGATATCGGCAAATATTGTATCGTAGTTCTTTGTATCGATATGATATCGTATCGTGACAAAACCCGCGATTTACACCCCTAGTACCTACGTATATCAGAATTGACTCGAGGATGGGATTGAGGCAAAGTAACAGTGAGGTGGTAGTTCTCCTCATGTCAGCTCCTCAGCCATTTCCCTAACTCAAGGCTACGGAGTTTAATACATTTTAGGAGTTGGCACATTGGTGCTGTGAGAAGCAAAGTCTTTGCAAGCTGAGCAAATAGTTTCCGTGTTGACATTGACACCTCACCGAGAAGGCACAGTCAGACAAACTACGAAATACGAAATGGCCTTCAACCCGTCTTTTAAGTTTATGTAGCAATTGTTTGTTGAAAGCACTTTCAAATGGAATTTTTGTTTATTTAAAGGCGTTCTGTGACAAGAATTTAGTTTGAAATTAAGTTAATTTTTGTTTTCAACTGCTGGTACTTAAGGACACATTTATAGTTAGTAATTGCAGTGTTTCTGTGCTCTTATTTATGCTGAACAGCCAAGTCATACACATTTATAGTTAGTAATTGCAGTGTTTCTGTGCTCTTATTTATGCTGAACAGCCAAGTCATACGCTTTTTCTTTTGAGAAAATGCTGCAATTTAACCCTTTTTTTTATAGCAGGGGGGGAGGGGCAGTGATTATACGTATATTGTACATGCTATTGCACATATTTTGTAACGTTGCAGTTCAATGCAGTGCAATGCAGTTTAATAAATATAATGGAAATTTATTCAACACGTTTTTTTATTACAAATACACTATTTAAAAATTGCAAGTCAAATACATACATATTGAGACAAACAGAAATGTTTGGCGAACAAATGTATCATTATGCATAAATTAAAGTTGTATCAATAATCGTTTTATAATCAAATTGTAGCCCCTGAATTGTGATTGAATCATGAAATTCCCACCCCTACTTGATATGCAAAGTGTTTTGTTCTAAATGATTTGATGATGATGTATTTATAATAATTTAAATAATATATATATATATATATATATATATATATATATATATATATATATATATATATATAATATATATATATATATATATATTATATAACAATATATATAATATACTATTCAGAGGTGGACCTATTTTCATCTGTAGTTACTGAGTAGCGTTGGTCGGGCGTGAAATATTTTTCTTCTTCCTTGCTGAGTTCCTTAGGGGGGCCACATTGCACGTTTTTACATATATAAGGCACCGATTGCTGAGCAGGATCACACAAGTTGCACAATTTATCCCGACTAACAACTGAAGGCAGACGAGGCAAGGCAATCAAGTTTGCCGTTTAGGAACCAAAATAAAATAGCATTGTATTTAAAGGTATGTCTATCACAATAACATAATTCACGATGGAATATTTAGTAATGAGCAAAATGTAATATATTACATATTTCTACTTGCTTGCATTAGAAAGTACCGTTTTTTTCCGTGTATAATGCGCAAAATTTAACTAATTTATAGTCCTAAAATCTAGGGTGCGCATTATACAAGGGTACAATTTAAAAAAAAAAAAATAATAATTCTTTTTTTTTAAGAAAATCATGGTACAACAAAACCAACAACAGGACTGACCGACAAAGTCGTGGAACAAAAAGACAGGGTGGCATTACCAAAGACAGGAACAGAAACCAAACAGACATCATGACAGTAACACATGCAATGATCCGACGGTGAGCGAGGGGCAGACAGGACTTAAATACAAAACACGTTACATTGATTGAGGTGACACAGGAAGGGAGGGGCGACGCAAACAGAAACTATGGCAACCTAGACCCATAGCAAAACTGGGGACGAGACATGACAAATCTCCTTTGAAATAAAACTTGAAATCACCTTTCTTCTTGTTTGTTGTCAATCGCGCATCGCATTCAGCCATCCTGCCCAACACACTTAGTCAGTAAAATTCATAATTGACGACACATCGTTTGATGCGATCAACATGCCATTTTTAGGGTGCGTATTATACATGGGGGCGCATTATACACGGAAAAAAACGGTAGTACGTTTATTTACAGTGATTCTTGTTTAAGTTACTTATAAATTACTTTTTGTTAAGTCGCAGATTGATTTAATAATAATTTTGACACACAAAAAGAAAATGTGAAGTATGCGACCATAATTCTGATGGTATAATTGACTTATAATGAATGAGGATCTTTACTATAAAGTGTTGGGTATAATGTTATATGTTTAGATTCTATGGTGTGGATTGATAAGATTATTTTTTTTACTATACAATAAATAGTGGAACCAATTTTGGATTGATCAACCCATCAGTCTTACAGTCCAGTACCCTCTGATATGCCGATTCACCTTTGTTGGCACACCAGATGAATAAGTGAAGTCAATTTGACAGCTGGGTGTATACTTGTAGAAAGAATTGGAGAGATGACACATCCGTTGGTGCTGATGATGTGATGTGATGTTTAATGAAGTGGTAAAAAAACAAAAGATCTTTTCATATCAAAGTCAAAGTCTGCTTTATTGTCAACATCTTCACATGCCGAGACACACAAAGAGATCGAAATTATGTTTTCCCTATCCCACGGTGACAAGACATATTACACGATAGACATACAAGTAAACAACGCAATATAAAAAACAAGAAGGCACAAACAATAAATAATAAGAGTAACAATAAATAATAAATAAATAGATAACACAACGAATAAAAGCCAGTGTGCATACAGACAGTAAAAGTACAGGACGCTACGCAGAACGGGGAAGCGAGTTCAGGATCCTGACAGCCTGGAGTATGAAGCTGTTTGAGAGTCTGGTGGTGCGGGAGCGCAGGCTTCTGTACCTCTTCCCAGAGGACAGAAGCTCGAACAAAGAGTGAGGGGGGTGACTCACATCACTCACAATCGTGGTCGCCTTGGGGGTGAGATGGGAGGTGTAAATGTCCTTCAAGGAGGGGAGCGAAGCACCAATAATCTTACCAGCCGTGTTCACTATGCGCTGCAGGGCCTTCAAGTTGTAGTCAGTGCAGCCGCCACCCCAAACAGCAATACAGCTGGAGAGGACGCTCTCAATGGTGCCGCGGTAAAATGTAGTCATGACGCCCGGAGGGGCGCTCGCTCGCCTGAGTTTCCGCAGGAAGTACAGGCGGCGCTGGGCTTTCTTTGTCAGTGATGCGGTGTTGGTGGACCAGGAGAGATCCTCACTGACGTGCACCCCCAGGAACTTGGCGCTGCTCACTCTCTCCACCACAGCACCGTCGATGGTCAGCGGCAGGTGTTGGGTGTGACCCTTCCGGAAGTCCACAACAATCTCCTTGGTCTTGTCAACGTTCAGCAGGAGGTTGTTGTCCCTGCACCACGTGGTCAGAAGGTCAACCTCCAGCCTGTATTGAGTCTCGTCTCCCTTGGTGATGAGACCCACCAGAATCGTGTCGTCAGCAAACTTCACTATACGGTTATCGCTGTAGGTTGCAGTGCAGTCATGCGTCAGGAGGGTGAAGAGCAGCGGACTGAGCACACAGCCTTGGGGGGCCCCCGTGCTCAGCGTGATGCTGGCGGAGATTTTGTCGCCAACACGTACTACCTGTGGCCTCTGACAGAGGAAGTCCAGTAGCCAGTTGCAGAGGTAGGTACTGAGGCCCAGCGTGTCAAGTTTGCTGATGAGGCGTTGTGGCACAATGGTGTTGAAGGCAGAACTGAAGTCCACAAACAGCAATCTCACATACGAGTCCCTTCTCTCCAGGTGGGTGAGGGCCGAGTGGAGGGCAGAGCAGATGGCATCCTCAGAGGACCGTTTGGCTCGGTACGCAAACTGGAAGGGGTCAATGGTGGGGGGGAGAACGGATCGGATGTGCTCCATGACAAGCCGCTCAAAGCACTTCATGATGATGGGCGTAAGTGCCACGGGGCGGTAGTCATTGAAGCAGGACGGAGCGGGTTTCTTCGGCACAGGTACGATGGTGGCAGCTTTGAAACATGACGGGACGATGGCCTGCTGCAGGGAAGTGTTAAAGATGTCTGTGAAGACATCCGTCAGCTCACCAGCGCAGTCCTTCAGCGCTCGACCCGGGATGTTGTCAGGGCCCCCTGCCTTACGGATGTTGATAAAGCTGGTTTTAAAAATTATGCGCTTTACACTTTACAGAAAAACAACTTAACCCGACATGAGAGAGAGAAAGAGAGCAAGAGAAAGAAAGAGTAGAAGGAAGAAGCAGTAAAGGAAAGAGTAAAATATTAAACATCCGGGTGAAGAATCGTTATCAATTTTTGGAAACACCTTTTTGCTCTGGGCTGATGCAAAACTGAAAATTTAACAAGGGTTAAAATGCTTTCTTAAAATATCCTCATAGTACTGTCTCAGGTTTCTACTCTCATATTTGAGGCCTTCATACTTACAAAATAGTCTCATTTCTACTTTATATTATGCAATGTCAACAGATGGAATTCTATGATAATTTCGATGTTTTTGGTTAGTATTAAAGGTGTAACACAATCAGAACTTCGATAGCCAAGATCAAATTGTACAGTATAGCGGGGGTCCCGACCACCGGGCCGTGGACCGGTATGGTCCGTGGATCATTTGGTATAGGGCCGGACAAAAAATAAATAATAACTTGCATTATTTCGGTTTTATAAATCTGAGTCGGAACGATATTTTATTTAGAAAAAGGGACCGGATTCTCTCCTACACCTCAGTGACATGAACATAACATTATTAATGTTATGTTGTTGGCGCGATATTATGAGGACACTGCCAGTAAAGTTGCATAGGAATACACAGTGGATTCTCGTTTATTATTACCGTAATTTTTGGACTATAAATCGCGTTTTTTTTTCATAGTTTGGGTGGGGGGGGGACCTATACTCAGGAGTGACTTATATATGTTTTTTTTCACAAATTTGTACTTGATCATTAACACATCACTTACAAGTATAGTTGACCACTTCACATGTTATTTTTAGTATAGTTGATCACTTCACATGCTTTGATATCTTTATCTTGAACATATTGAAAACATGAAAAATAGAGAGAAAAATCAAATAAAGTAATTAACACTTGAAAGCTCCATATCCTCTGGACATGTCTTCTGTCACCAGGATGATATAAAGGACGAGAAATTAGATCGATGGATTTAATGATTTGGAGCGACACAAATGGTTTGATAATATTGTTGTTTATGTGATAGTTATTTAAAATATAGTTTATATATCGTTGTATGGGCCTGTGGAATAATTTGAACTGCGGCGCGGCACACGGCATTGTTGACAAAGGACGATCGATAAAAGACAAAAAATTTGATTGATGGATTTAATGATTTGGAGTGACACAAATGGTTTGATAATATTGTTGTTTATGTGATAGTTATTTAAAATATAGTTTATATATCGTTGTATGGGCCTGTGGAATAATTTGAACTGCGGCGCGGCACATGGCATTGTTGACAAAGGACGATCGATGGATTTAATGAATTGGAGTGACACAGATGGTTTTATAAACGTGTTATTTATGTAATAGTTTTTTTTAAATAACTGAATGTTACGTCAGGCCCATTCTCAGCTCCTCGTTTGGGTTTGTCACGTTAGCATACCGTATCGTTTAGCCTGTTGTTGCTCGTTCATGTCTGTTCTTGGTGTTGGATTTTGTCGAATAAATTGCTCCCCAAAATGCGATTTATACTCCGTAGCGAATTATATATGTTTTTTTTTACATTTTTGGGCATTTTATGGCTGGTGCGACTTATACTCCGGAGCGACTTATAGTCCGAAAATTACGGTACATTATACTGTAATGTTTGCATACATAATCTCACATGGAACTAAGGGTTGAAGGGTGTGTTGCGAACATGGTGTTTGTGTGGTAACGCACTTCTGTTCTTTCTATTCCTTGTTTTACGACAATATTCAATAAAAGTCTGCAACACACTTCTCGAGACTCCTTTCCTTCAACACCACAATATCATTGTTTTTATGCCGGTCATATCATTTTATTTTATTGTATTTATCAGCCACACCTTAAAAGTCTGTGTCGGTACCACATCCACTCGGTGGTCAGATCAGCTCGAGATCTTCCTAACTATTACTTTTGAAGACGTCACGCTATATGATTGGCTGGATAGTACGTTGACGTTTAAGATTTTAGTTAGTCTGTTTTGCGGAAATGGGGTTATAGTTCAAACAAGGACAATTTTTGCTTAGAAAACAATGAATGAAAAACAGTGGGCAGTCTGTGATTATTTGACATTTTTGATTTAATTTTTTTTTAGGACTTTTTGAGAAGTTTTCCTCACAAAAATCGCAATGTTATCGAACATCGGTCCATGAAAATATTGTCTGATAATAATCCAATCGGTGGTGCTAAAAGGGTTGTTGACCACTGCAGTAAAAAAGACTCAGTGCTCATGCAGTTTTATATTAAAACAATTGTCATTGTTCAAGTCACTGGCGTTGAATTGACGAAAAGGGCTGGACAACCACTTAGCAGCATAAGACTGATTTTATGGAAATGTATTCATTTATTTATTGATTTATTGTTTTTATTGAAAACAGTATTGAAGGGGGAGCAGGAGGCTGGATCGCAGACAAAGCAGGTGCAGCGATGGAGGGAAGTGGATGCCAGCTGGTGACTAAAGTGGAACTGCAGCCGGAAGCTGGCCACGGAGCGACAAACTTGTATGCGGCAGGCTCAAACCTGGCGGAGAGAGTGACAGATGAAACACGCTGGGAAGCAGGGCGGGGCGCCAGTGTGGTAGATTGGATCGAGCACTCGACTGTGTTTGTCTGTCAGTACTGGAGGTTCAGTGATTGTGTGGTCAGGTCTGTGTGTGGAGTTGGGAGGGTCGAGTGAGCACCCAGTAAAGATCGGCTCGTACTGCATCCTTGCCTCCGTGTGTTATTGTTTAAGCAATCAATAAGCAACCTACTATAAGCAACAACACAACAATAGTTCATCAGAGCATAAAGCTACAACAGCAGGGATGTGGTCAGGGAGAAGCGACTGGTCAGGCCGGGCGGCGTTCAGGACATGGTCAGGGGCCAGCAGATGATTAGGACGGGCAGCATTCAGAGCGAGATGGGTCAGTAAAAGCAAAGTCAGCAATAGGAGTCAGTCTCGGAGAGCCCGAGCAGTGAGCGTACGGGTAGCATCAGGGACAATCTGACAATGAGGTGGCAGGAGGGGTGTGTGAATGTTGTCTGAGACTTGAGACCTGCATTCAAATAACAGTGCTTGTCTGGAGAGAAAAGACCCCTGCTTACCACTACCAATACAACACCCTCGAAAAAGGACAAAATGAGTGGACAATATGTGTGTGGATAATTTGGTATTATCATGTAGCTGAATACACAACCTTGAATATTCTTGAATACAAAACATGACAGACTTGGTAAAGTGAGTTGTTTTTGTTGGGTCAAGTGTGCCTTGACAAAACTATCCTCCGATGACACTCCCCTCACTGCTCAATCACTTTAGATTACACACACCTCAAAGTAGTTGATCCTCACAGAAAGATAATGCATTTTAAAACTCAAAGCTCTAGTGTTGCCATGGGAATGGCTCATTGTATGACCATAATATACAATTTTGTCTGCACTGATCATTTGAAATGCAATTGCAAATATCCATCTTCAGTTTCACATTTTATCATTTTTTATCTGTCATTTTTATCAGTACACATTTGATCATTAATTAGGCACCCAGTACACCACACACATACTCGGAAAATGTGTTTCAGAAGCCATACATAAACATCCATACAATCTAAATTTATACGAATGACACCATATATTCATGCCATGGTAAAAGGTCTTTCACTTGCATCACGCTTTTCCATCTGTCAAGGCCCTCAAAGCGTGTCACACTGAATTCACAGTCACTCACTGATGACACAGCATCAGGAGCAACTGGGGTTTCAGTATCTTGCTCAAGGATGGTTCAACATGGTCGCAAAAGCTGGGGACCGAGACCCCAAACTCTGGGTTGGAAGACAACCACTCTACCACTGAGTTATACCACGGCCTCTTTGTTAAAAAAAGCAACCCCCATCCCTACTCTATCTTTTGCCTAGCTGTCCAACTCACAGGTCGACAGCAGGTTCACCTTTCTGCCTTCTCTTGTCTCATTCTCTTATGCATATCCTTTACATACAGTGAGTTTACTGCACAGTGTGTCATTGAAAAACTGACTGATGTATTTTTATCTTTGCTGCATAAATTATCAAGTACAGCACATTTGTAACCAAATTGAGAGAGAGAGAGAGAGAGAGAGAGAGAGAGAGAGAGAGAGAGAGAGAGAGAGAGAGAGAGAGAGAGAGAGAGAGAGAGATTGCCCCTATACGTATACATAAAATAGTAGCAGGAATAGCTATGAATCAGAACCAGTTCTAATTCACCTGGGAGTCATTGCTGGGAATACATGCAGTAGCATGCTAAAGTTACTGTGCAATGTAATAGATACATTGTCGTTGACAAAGATTTTAGCCTGTGTTTAAGTCAAATCAACAAACATGAAGCAGAAATAAGTGTGAATTTGGTTTACGGGCCCAGCAATAATGAAGAAAGCTAGCATAATTAGAAATAGATTTAATTAGGGGAAGTTAGTTACTGAAATACAATTCCTACATCATGTCATTTAAATCCAATGATAATGGAAATCTATTCCAACTGGGATTATTGGCTTCATTAGGCCATGAAAGTCTCAGCTCCTTACTAGTCTGTGTTAGGATAATAGGGATGGTTAGATTTCAGAGAGTGGGAGAATGCACACAGCCAGAGAAGTATGCACCTTTTATGACTTTAGCATGTGGGAAAATATGGCCCACAGACTATCAGATAATGGCCCTGTTACGACTCATCCTCGGTGGCTGTATTGTGTCTTTATGTTACCATGGTTTCTGTTTGCGTTGCCCCTCCCCTCCTGTGTTACCCCAATCAATGTAACCACAGTCACCTACCTCGTGTTTCGTGTTTTGTACTTAAGTCCTGTCTGCCCCTCACTCAGTTGTCGGATCATTGTTGTCGTCATGTCTTAATGTCGTCACGTATGTCATCTTCTTGTCTCACGTCCCAGTCAGTCAGTCCAGTTATTGTTTTGTTAAGTCATGTCAGTTTGTCGATTCTGTTAGTTTGTTCCCTTCTATAAACCTTGCTCCAAGCTGCACTTGGTCGCCCTACTCCATCTGATCCATGCCCAATGTCATCGGTATGGGTGATTTACTGCATCCTCTATGAAATCAAAAATGGCTTATGACTAAAAATTGTGTCCCCTTTACCTTTCGGACATCATATTGATTTCTGCAGTTAGTCGGTTCTTGCGAATGTGACTCTTCTGCTAAGCTATGTAAAATGTTGGGTTCGTCATTTTATGTTGAGCATTATCCATGTGAAACTCATTTTACAATGAAGGCATATTTACGTATATATTATGACATTTAGCTGCAACCAGAGGTCAGACATTTGAGAAGCTGACAGACTTACGGCAACTTAGTTAGGAAATGGAACATAGACATCATAATCCTTGTCTCTGCCATAGTCAAGCTTTCCTCTTTCTCCCAAAATGCAGTATTGCTCTTCATCTTGTCCGCATGATTCTATTCTTTTTCAAGAGCCACCCAAGCCTAGTTTGTCTGCCGTACCAACTGTCTGATTAAAAACATAAAACAAGGGGAAAATTTATATGTATTTATCTGCCCACATTCACAACAAACGATAGAGCCTGCATTATCAGGTGCAATAACCCCCTTCCCTTGTTAGAGTAGCAAGTATACTGAGGCTTTTCATCATTTCTTGCAGCTAACCCTTGGGACAAAAGCGGTTGTCTGAACAAAGCTACAATGGAAAAAACACAACAAAAGTGGAGAGAACTATGTATCAATGCGTCATTTCAAAACCTGCAAGGATGTTCTTTTTGCATGGAATAGTCAAAAGCATTCAATTTAGTTTGAATAGTAAAAGTTGGGTACATGAAATGGAGATTAAAGACAGAACCTATCAAAGTAAACTTGATACCTTCTGTGTTTAATCATGACAATTACTGAGGTGTTTTACTGCTGCAGTATTTATTTATTTATTTATCTATTTATTTATTTTGAATAAACTCTTTTGAGCCGCTAGCCATGTCAAAATGCTGTTCTCACCAAAAACACACCCCAAAGTTTCGTCCATTTACCCGCCTTGGAGTATTCCTTCTCATTCATGCCATTTTGGAAAGGGGGCACGTGCTTGTCATTCCTGTAGCGTAGAGCACTGACTATAAAACGCACTGAACTTCTCTGTTATTGGTGACTTACTGACTTCAGAATGGCTAAAAATTGCTGTGTTGCGTGCTGTAATGCCAGAATATTTGATGCCGCATCAGCAGTTCTCCCCTTTCTGAGCCCTCGTGAGCCGCCACCTTATCATGGTGGACGGTTTTGCGTGTCTCATTGATCCTAAGAGCGAAGTTGGCTGAGGCTATATGCCCTTGGCAGGGTCCCCCATGGCAAACAGATCCTAGGTCAGTGTTTCTTAACCCGAGTACGATCGAACCCGAGGGGTTCAGTGAGTTGGTCTCAGGGGTTCGGCAGAGCCTCCACTGCAGAGGTCCGAACACACCTGATTTATAAATTTGTGATAACACTTATGTGAACTGCTCTCGCAAAGGGAACAGCAGAAGTCACACTGATTTGCAGGTATGTAATATGTTGTGAATTCATGCATTGTGTTGGTTTTGTTCTTTGAACAAGGGGTTGTTCATGCACGGCTCATTTTGTGCACCAGTAGAAAACATGTACATATGTCTTGAATTTGAAAAAGAGAGTATATATTATTTTTTTTTCACTAAAGAGGAGTTCGGTGAATGCGCCTATGAAATTGGTGGGGTCCTTTACAAGGTTAAGAACCACTGTCCTAGGTGAAGGTACAGACAAAGCACGGCTCAAAGAACCCTTATGATCATAAAAAATATTTGTCCACGAGTTCCAAGATTTTACAAACAACGGGCTTTTGGGAGTTAACACGATTGTACATGAGTAGTGGATAAAATATTGGCCCGATTATAAAATGACCTTGATTATAAGCCGTTTTTTCAAGACTCAAGTTTGAAAAAATACGTTTTGAACACCAAATTTAATTTTTATACAGAAAATAATTACAGTACATCTGAAACAAATGATTATAACAATATATTCGAGAAAAGAAGCATGTCTCGACGGTGCTGTGGTGGAGAGAGTGAGCAGCACCAGGTTCCTGGGGATGCACATCAGTGAGGATCTCTCCTGGTCCACCAACACCGCATCACTGGCGAAGAAGGCCCAGCGCCGCCTGTACTACCTGCGGAAACTCAGGCGAGCGAGCGCTCCTCTGGCCGTCATGACTACGTTTTATATGGCACCATTGAGAGCGTCCTCTCCAGCTGTATTGCTGTTTGGGGTGGTAGCTGCACTGACTACAACATGAAAGCCCTGCAGCGCATAGTGAACACGGCTGGTAAGATTATTAGTGCTTCACTCCCCTCCTTGAAGGACATTTACACCTCCCATCTCACCCCCAAGGCGACCACGATTGTGAGTGATGTGAGTCACCCCGCTCACTCTGTGTTTGAGCTTCTGCCCTCTGGGAAGAGGTATAGGAGCCTGCGCTCCCGCACCACCAGACTCAACAACAGCTTCATACTCCAGGCTGTTAGGATCCTGAACTCGCTTCCCCTTTCTGCGTAGCGTCCTGTACTTTTGCGCTACGCTTACTGTCTGCTGTATGCACACTGGCTCCGTTTTGCTCCTCTTATTTATTGTGTTATCTGTTTGTTTATTATTTATTCATCATTCTTATTATTTATTGTTTGTGCCTTCTTGTTTTTATATTGTGTTGTTTACTTGTATGTCTATCGTGTAATATGTCTCGTCACCGTGGGATAGAGAAAATGTAATTTTGGTTTCTTTGTGTGTCTTGACATGTGAAGAGATTGACAATAAAGCTGACTTTGACTTTGTTATTGTGCCTCATTTAAATCATGCAAAAACTGTCTAGCACATCTTAATATCTCAACATTTAAATATGTAAACTAAAGTGCAATCACATTTGTAAATTAATGGCTTCTGGTTTTTGAAATGTAAATAAACCAATCTACTGTGATAAAACAACAAAATTGCAATAATTGCATTAACCATCAGTGAAGTCTAACTGTAACTGTAGTCTTTAAACAAATCTGAATAAGGAAAAACATTGCAATAAAATAATGCAAACTGCTGCCGCTATTGTTGGGGAGTCTGAGGACTGTATAGGCGGTTGGCTCGGATAGTTATGCTCTTTTCGTCCCAGGGTGTCGGTCAGAACACAGGAGGGAAGACATGGTTCAGTTTTGATTGCTTTATTGAATTATTGGCAAAAAAGTAACAGGCACTGTGGCTCATAGGGGCATACAGGCAAACTGGCAAAAGGGTATAGGCACATGTTTGGTCATAAAGATGTGAGAGCAGGTGTGTGTAGTGTACAAGGGTGAGTCTTTGGGTGTGTGAATGTGATTCTTGTGTGTATGATTATTGTATGGAGCGTGTGAAGGGTGTAGGGAGTGTGTGTGTGTGTGTGTGTGTGTGTGTGTGTGTGTGTGTGTGTGTGTAGTGTGTGGTTCTCCAACAGACAGAAATTCAGCACGTAAGTCAATGCTAAACTTCTGATGTCACACAACACTAGTAGACGGCACACATTACATAACCAACTGCGCGTAACGATTCCGCTATACTAAATAATAGGGGTGTAACGATACATCGATACACATCGATTAATCGATATAATGATCTACGATTTATTGGCATCGATGCTAAACGTAAACATCGATTTATATCGCCGTGTTTGACCTCGGACATTAGACGCGACTTTATTTTGAAATCCAGTTCATTGTTGCTTGCTTCCTCTTTCCGGGAGCGCACTGCGCGTGTTGTGTTGGGAGCAGAGCACGCACGTGAAAGGGGAGTCGACAACTAGTACGCGGCTCCTGGGCTGGTGCTATGGCTAGTGTCCAAAAAGACGAAGAAATTTGCTCCCCTTTAGGCTTCAAGTCATTAGTTTGGAAGCACTTTGGATTCCAAAGAAAATATGGCTCAACGGACAAGACACGTGCAGTTTGTAAATCCTGCCATGCGGTGATCAAATATTCAGGGAGCACAAATCTCGCCGCATATTTAAAGAAAAAACACAACATCAAAGTTCAGTGTTAAAATAAGCACTTTGTATACTGCAATACTCTTGTAATTTCCTAAATAAAGAGTTTGCAGTACCTTGTTGATTTTGCGTATGAATTGTTATAAATCAGGATATTGTTCTATATTTTTTATTAAAAAAAAAATCGATCGTAGAGCACTATATCGCGATATATCGTGAATGAATCACAGCAGGCTTTAAGATATCGGCAAATATCGTATCGTAGTTCTTTGTATCGATATTATATCGTATCGTGACAAAACCCGCGATTTACACCCCTACTAAATAACCATAAATTAAATACTCTCGGCAACACACCAAACATAAGTCATCAAAACAACAAAATAAATTTGCTGGCGACCGTTAGTCACCATGCCGCTGCGTAACGGCAACTCGTATGATGCGGGGCAAACTTAAAGGAGCGCGCCGAAGCTATCAATCAGACGGCGCGCACACGAAACAAACTGCGATCAGACAAACAGCACAATAGTAGACAGTACTAACAATGAAATGTATATACTCACTTTGTGTCAAAGACGCACACGATCACAGCAACATACTCAGTCGATACCAGCAACCTTTAACTTACCGCTGCGCACAAGCTCCAACAATCGCGATAAGCTGAGGTAACTCTTGCGAGGCGTGGTGACGTAACTTTCCAACATTTCAACATCAACATAGGAACCTTTCTAACAGCTATTTTTATTTTCATTCTTTGTGACAGGGGTTCGCTTTGGCCTGGGGAGTTAAGTTCAGCATTCGCTTTAAAGATATCTGGGGTCATCTAGCGTTGTGAATGGGTATAATGTCCGGAAGTAAGATGGCGGCGCGTGCACATGCAGCGGCCTCTCTCTGTTCCGAACGGTGTTTTGTTTTGTCGTTTAATGTGGGTTTGTCCGACAGTTTTGTGTGTTCATCTCGTCGCACCGGGTTGTGCTACAAGTACAGCGGGCTGGTTCTGCTCGACATCGGGGAAAAGCGAGTTTTGTGGCGATCTGGACTTTGAAGCGGGGACATTAAAGGCGCTCGGTCTGCTCCATCCTGAAGCGTCGGAAGCGGTGTGCGAGGAGGCTGAAGAGGGGCGAGAGCGGGGGCGTCCGGGCCAGGCTGGCGGCCAACCCAGCTCGCCCGGCCGTGCCTTCCTTTCTTCTGGCGAACGTTCGATCGCTGGGCATCAACATGCCTGCTGAGCTCTACGAACCGGACAGTGCGTAACTGCTGTGCATCTGGAGCGGCTAGCGTGCTATCGGGCGGACCGGGCCATTGTACGAGGGGGAACATCGCGAGGAGGTGGAATGCGCGAATGGTGCCGGGACTCTGTGGTGGGATGCAAGCACTGCTCGCCTCTGGCGAAGTTTGTGATCTCCAGGCTTTTGAGGTCCTGAACTCTCTCCCCCGTTGTTTACTTGTATGTTACTCGTGTACTGTGTCTCGTCACCGTGGGATGGAGGAAACGTAATTTCGATTCCTTTGTGTGTCTTGGCATGAAGGAATTGACAATAAAGCTGACTCCGAAAAAAATAATGTCTAGACCCCGAATGTAAGACGGCCCCCACTTTTCCAATCTTATTTCAATGCAAAAAACACCGTCTTATATTCGGGCCAATACGGTAATATTTGTATCCTTCCTTGCCAAGTTGGAGAGCCGACATCAGGAAGACGATTGATTAAAGGTACAACTTTCCACATTTTTGCTGGAATTTAAATGCATCAGCAGTTACATCACAACATAATTTATGCAGGCTCCATGCCCGTCCCGATCAAAGAGGAACATTAGTCCTACATGACTTTTTTGGTCAATTTAAGAGCGTGGGACATGCCCCTCCCCCCTCCTCCATCCCCAGTGCCATCTGCGCCTATGCCTCCTCCCATTCTTGGCTCAGCTGCATGTCCTAAACTGAGGTCAAGGTGGGTATTGGTCTTTTAAACCACATCTGACCATTAGCCTGCCAAACTGGCTAATTTACAGCTTGCCCTCCATCCAAGAACACCCTAACCCTCACCCACTTGCTCTTTCCATGTAGATGATGCCAGCAACACGCTCCAGTGGAGACAAATCAGACGTTCCCAACCCTACCATCGTAAAACATCTCCCAGGAAAGTTGTGACCTTTTCTTCCTTTCAACGATTCTGCAGGCATTGGAAGTCATTGGAGAAGAATGGTTTGCCATGACGTGGCATAACTAGCTTGTCTGTATGAGCAGAGGAGATGAGTAGAATCATATGAATTCAGTGGAACACGTAATTAATAATAATAATTATGATTTAAAACTCCTCAATGATCATAATATCAGTATTATGTCCTGTTTTAAGGATCACACCACATCATTCCAATGAAGAAAATTCTAAGACAAAATTGTAGGTAAGATAAAATATTGGTTTGTACTCATCAGATCTTGTCTAACCATCAAGTAAATATCCAGCCGTTTTCTGTATGACTTTTTCCCGAAATTAAGCAGTTTTTTTTATTTATGTATTTATTTTGTCATTGAGTTTGTTTAGACGTCCAATTCGTGTAAGCAAACAAAGTTAATTTCTCTGACATAATTGATTGCTTGGGGAAATTGTCAACGTAATGATGCCAAGAGAAGTGTCTAGTGTGTGGCGTTCTTGATATTTAATTCCGGTCTCACAAGATCCTGTGAGATGTTGAAGTTTTTCTACGGCAACATTACATGAAAAGATTTCAATTTTTATTAGGTCATAATGAGCATATAAGATAAGATATGATAAGATAGAACTTGCCAGCATAAAAAAAGGAAAGTAAAAAAAACAGGAAAGTAAACAAAACGAAGAATTATGGGATATATTGGCACCAGGGACGTGCAGTCAGAGGAGGCTACCCCTCCCCTGCCATCATGAAAAGGGGAAAAACAAATTCAATCGTTTTTATTACAGTCATTTTCCATTTAATTTCAATAGTTTTGTATCATTTTGAACCAAATCGCTGAATTTATAGTTTAAAACCGAAGACCATTCGCTCGGAGGAGCCAGCTTCCTGTCTAGCCTGCTCTGAGGATTGCGTAATTACACGGCTGCCTATGTGACAGGCTATGGCATAGCCGCTATAAAGTGGGACAGAACTGCTCTCTGTCTTTATGTCCCTGTTTAAGTGTTCAAACACTGTGGCTATATTAACTAATTTCCGTAGTTAAGCTGACGTATATAATATATTGTGTTTTTTGTCATCCGTCTGTAACGTCTTGTTTCTTTAGATCAGGGGTGCTCAATATGTCGATCGCGATCAACAGGTGTTGACCAAGCCACTATTGGTCGATCGCATGATATTAAAATGTTTTTATTTTTTTCGCACTTGACACGTGTACAAACAACGGCGCTAACAACACAACACAAACACGCTAGCTCGCGAGTTCCCTCCAATTGTCAAAACCCTGTTTTTTCTCGGAGTTAAAAGGTTGGATTCGGACAACGGGTCTTCGGAACGGAGTGGTACGCACGATCGAAAACAAGTTTTTGAATCCATGTGCTTTGTTGAGTGGTTTATGTGTGAAGACTGCTGATATGAGATTTTAATTAAAATAGTTAAAATTAAATGATGAATAACCCACATTAGCGCAGCGTTCCCCAACCTGTTTGTGACACGGTTAGTTGCCGGACAAATTTTAGCGTGGGGGGGGGGGGTGACGTCAGTGCCTCCCCAGTCATGAACCTCACCGCACGTCACTAGTCACGAGCTATGGGTCGTGACCGAAACAACGAGATCCCGGATACAAGCAGCCAAAATGAGTTTCCTCCGCAGATTGTCCGGGCTGTTGCTTAGAGATAAGGTGAGAAGCTCGGTCATCCGGGAGAGGGTCGGAGTAGAGTCGCTGCTCCTCCCACATTGAGAGAAGCCAGATGAGTGGCTCGGGCATCTCATCAGGATGCCTCTTGGACGCCTCCCTGGGGAGGTGTTCCGAGCATGTCCCACCGGTAGGAGACCCGTGCACGACCCAGGAGGCGCTGGAGAGACTATGTCTCTCGGCTGGCCTGGGAACACCTTGGAATCCCCCGGGATGAGCTGGATGAAATGGCTGGGGAGAAAAAAGTCTGGGAGTCCCTCCTAAAGCGGAAGAAAATGGATGGATGGATGGATGGATGGATGGATGGATGGATGGATGGATGTCCTCTCTTTGCTGAACGCACACGCACACACACGTACGTATGCACGTACTGTAATGCAATTAAAAAAACAAAAATGTCATACATTCTGGATTCATTACAAATCAACTGAAATATTGCAAGCCTTTTATTATTTTAATATTGCTGATTATGGCATACAGCTTAAGAAAACTCAAATATCCTATCTCAAAATATTAGAATATCATGAAAAAGTATACTAGTAGGGTATCCAACTTATCACTTGAATCGTCTAATTAACTCGAAACACCTGCAAGGGTTTCCTGAGCCTTGAAAAACACTCAGCTTGGTTCAGTAAACTAACACACAAGTATGGGGAAGACTGCTGATCTGACTGTTGTCCAGAGGATCATCACTGACACCCTCCATCAGGAGGGTAAGACACAAAAAGAAATCTCTCAAAGAGCAAGCTGTTCACAGAGTGCAGTTTCAAAGCACATCCACAAAAAGTCTGTTGGGAGGGGGAAATGTGGCAGGAAATGCTGCACAACTAAGAGAGATGACCGCAGCCTTAACAGCATTGTGAAGAAGAGTCGCTTCCAGAATTTGGGGGAGCTTCAAAGACAGTGGACTGAAGCTGGAGTCCAGGTATCAAAAGCCACTGTTCACAGACGTGTCCGGGAAATGGGCAGATCCATGGTCAAGCCACTTCTGAACTCAAGACAACGGAAGAAGCGACTGACTTGGGCTATGGAAAAGAAGCACTGGACAAATCCAAAGTGGCAAAAAGTCCTCTTTTCAGACGAAAACAAGTTTTGTATCTCATTTGGAAGTCAAGGCACCAGAGTCTGGAGAAAGGCTGGAGAGAAGCAAAATCCAAGTTGCTTGAAATCCAGTGTGAACTTCCCACAGTCAGCGATGGTTTGGGGAGCCATGTCAGCTGCTGGTGTTGGTCCACTGTGTTTCATCAAGTCCAGCGTAAATGCAGCTGTGTACCAAGAGATCTTAGAGCACTAGATGCTTCCGCATGCTGAAAAGCTCTATGGAGATGATGATTTCATTTTCCAGCATGATCTGGCACCTGCCCACAGTGCCAAAACCACCAGTAAATGATGTACTGACCATGGCATCACTGTCCTCGATTGGCCTGCCAATTCCCCTGACCTGAACCCCATAGAGAATTTGAGGGGTACTGTGAAGAAGAAGCTAAAAGACACCAGACCCAACAATGCAAATGAGCTAAAGGCCGCTATTGAAGCATCCTGGGCATCCATAACACCTCAGCAATGCCATAGGCTCATTGCCTCCATCCCACGCCGCATTGGTTGCAGTAATCCGTGCAAAAGGATTCCCAACCAAGTACTGAGTGCATGGGGCAATGGATCAGCATTCTCCTCGCCCCCCAGTCCCAAAGCCGATAGTAAACAACTTCAAGAGCACCTCGCGGTGGGACCTGCCCTTCGAATACTACAACTAAATGTCAAAGGCCTTTCTCCAGCCAAGCGAAGCCTTATTGAAGTCCTCACCTTCCAACACTCGATTGACGTTATCTGCCTCCAAAAGACTCACATTGCCACTGAGGAAGCAGGCCGCTTCAACATCAAAGGCTTTGACCTCCTGTGCCACACCCCACATGCCAAACATGGACGGGCCACCTATGTGCCCTCTGAGATAGTTGAAGCAAACCACTTGAAGACAACACATTTCTCTGACACCATAACTACCGGTAGTTTTAATATTGTCAATATGTACAAGCTCCCAGTCATAAACAGCCCAAGGAAGATGCGCTGGAACTTCTGCAAAGCCAAGTGGAAGAAATACAGTGAAACTCTGGATAGGAGTGTTGTCAGCAGCCCACTCCACACCATCACTGTAGATGATGATTTCATCTACAACCGTTTCTGCAACGCTATCTACAAAGCTGCCCACTCAGCCATCCCACGAGGCTACCGACCCCTGTACGTCCCATGCCTGGACAAAGAAAGTGCTGCACTCCTACAAGCCTACAAAACATCAGGGGACCCTGAGATAGCACGCCATCTCATTGAATCGCTAACTACTAAGGGTGTAAATCGCGGGTTTTGTCACAATACGATATGATATCGATAAGAAGAACTACGATACGATATTTGCCGATATCTTAAAGCCTGCTGCGATTCGTTCACGATATATCGCGATATAGTGCTCTACGATCGATATTTTTTTTTAAAATAAAAAATATAGAACAATATCCTGATTTATAACAATTCATACGCAAAATCAACAAGGTACTGCAAACTCTTTATTTAGGAAATTACAAGAGTATTGCAGTATACAAAGTGCTTATTTTAACACTGAACTTTGATGTCGTGTTTTTTCTTTAAATGTGCGGCGAGATTTGTGCTCCCTGAATATTTGATCACCGCATGGCAGGATTTACAAACTGCACGTGTCTTGTCGGTTGAGCCATCTTTTCTTTGGAATCCAAAGTGCTTCCAAACGAATGACTTGAAGCCTAAAGGGGAGCAAATTTTCTCGTCTTTTTAGACACTAGCCATAGCACCAGCCCAGGAGCCGCGTACTAGTTGTCGACTCCCCTTTCACGTGCCTGCTCTGCTCACAACATAATGCCGCGCACTGCTCCCTGCTCCCGGAAAGAGGAAGCAAGCAACAATGAACTGGATTTCAAAATAAAGTCGCGTCTAATGTCTGAAGTCAAACACGGCGATATAAATCGATGTTTACGTTTAGCATCGATGCCAATAAATCGTAGAGCATTATATCGATTAATCGATGTATATCGATGTATCGTTACACCCCTACTAACTACAGCTCGGCGAAGGAAATGGGAGGAGACAGCAGCTGACCTGAATTTTACACACTCTAGCAGGAAATGCTGGAGCCTCATCCGCTGTCCAGGAGCTGCACATAGGCCCTCCAGCCAAAACCGAGCATCCGTCACACCCAATCAAGTTGCATCACACCTACTGGCTGTTGCAAAAGTAACTCACGACAAACCCCTCAGAAGAGTAGTTTCATCTGAGCTAAAGAAACACCAACAGGTGTTCAGAGAGGATAGAATTCCAGAGCCTATCCACCTTCATCAAAAATGGTTTTGAGAGCAGACTGAAAGACTATCAAAGCTAGCTACGTGGTGAGTGAGATGATTGTTAAAGCAGGGAAGACGGCGAGTTCATCAAACAGTGCATGTTACAGGCTGCAAGTATAGTCCTCCCGTAAAAAAAGGCTCAGGTTAGTAACATCAGCATTTCAGCCAACACAGTGGCAGAGCGCATTTCTGACATGTCTGGCAACATTTATGATCAACTGCGTGAGAAAGCTAAACATTTCTATTCATACTCACTTGCTCTTGATGAGAGCACAGACGTCACTGACACGCCGCACCTCGCAATATATGTCCGTGGCGTTGATAACAATTTTGAAGTTACGGAGGAGTTGCTCTCAGTGATTGCAATGCATGGCCAGACCACTGCCCAGGAGATATTCCGCCAGCTGTTTGATTCCATTGAGGATGCCAGCTTACAATGGAAGCGTTTGGCTGGAATAACTACCGACGGTGCGCCGTCAATGACAGGGAGGAAAAACGGACTTGTGGCGCAGAAAACTGGAAGAGGAAGGTGTGGAAGATGCCATTGCTCTGCACTGCATTATCCACCAGCAGGCCCTTTAAAGCAAGATCATGAGGTTTGGCAATGTGATGTCTGACGTTGTAAAAATCATCAACTATATCAGATTGAGGGCTTTAAAGCATCGGTAGTTCCGCGACTTTTTGGCGGTAATAGAGTCAGAATACGAGGACGTGCTCTACTTCACCGAGGTACGTTGGCTCAGCAGGGGGAAGGTCTTGAAGAGGTTTTTTGAGTTAAGAGCAGAAGTGAAAGCCTTCATGGAGAAGGATGGAGAAGGACTGTTCCTGTGCTAAATGATCCTGAATGTCTAAAAGACTTAGCTTTTCTTGTTGACGTCACACAGGAGCTGAATGTACTGAACAAGAAGTTACAAGGTCAGGACCAGCCTGTCAGTGCTGCATATGACAATGTCAGAGCATTCTCCAAACAACTTGTGTTATGGAAAGCCCAGCTTTTCCAGACAAACCTCTGCCATTTCCCAGCATGCAAGGCACTCATGGATTCAGGCACAACATTCACTGGTGAGAAGTATGCTGATACCATTGGAAAGCTACAGGAATAATTTGATCAGAGGTTTGCAGACTTCAAGACACACAGAGCCACTTTTCAGATTTTTGCTGACCCCTTCTCCTTTGATGTGGAGGATGCCCCCCCTGTCCTGCAGATGGAGCTAATTGAACTGCAGTGCAATACTGACCTCAAAGCCAAGTTCAGGGAGGTGAGTGGAAAAACAGTGGAGCTTGGACAATTTTTGAGAAAACTCCCCCCCACCTTCCCTGAGCTTTCCAGGATGTTCAAGTGGACCATGTGCCTTTTTAGCAGCACCTATCTGTGTGAAAAGCTCTTCTCCACAATGAACTTCAATAAGTCAAAGTTCAGGTCCAGACTTAAAGATGAGCACCTTAAAGCCATACTGAGGGTCTCAGTTGCCTCCTCCCTCAAGCCAAATGTGGCTCACCTGTGTGAGAGGAAGCGCTGCCAAGTCTCTGACAGCAAGGAATAGGAGGAAGTAAATGAAGCCTATGTTCTGAAGAACTGTTCATGTTCTGCATGTTCTGACTTGTTAAGATTGAGAAGATTGGTTCAGTTGACCTTTTTTTTTGAATACTTGAAGCCTTTTTGTTTTGTGGAATACTTAATGCGGCCGAGCCACACCCAGACTCTACCTCCAGCGGCCCCTAGGTAAGTTGAGTTTGAGACCCCTGTTCTACACCATTCTCTTTTATTATTGTGTGAAGGTGATGGCCTTCACACATATGTTATTCTACACCATTCACCTTATTGTGTGAAGGCGAAGGCCTTCACACATTATTATTCTACTTTATTGTGTGAAGGCGATGGCCTTCACACATATGTTATTCTACTCCATTCACTTTATTATTGTGTGAAGGCGATGGCCTTCACACATATGTTATTCTACTCCATTCACTTTATTGTGTGAAGGCGAAGGCCTTCACACATTATTATTCTACTTTATTGTGTGAAGGCGATGGCCTTCACACATATGTTATTCTACTCCATTCACTTTATTATTGTGTGAAGGCGATGGCCTTCACACATATGTTATTCTACTCCATTCACTTTATTGTGTGAAGGCGATGGCCTTCACACATATGTTATTCTACACCATTCACTTTATTATTATTATTATTATTATTAGTGTGAAGGTGAAGACCTTCACACTATTGTTATTGTTGTCCTTCGTGAAAAAAAAGTCCTACTCCCATTCCCTATGAAAGTGATACTTCTTACTATGGCCAGCTGCCCCATTCATTTTTATACCCTTTCTTATGTTTAAGAGAAAAAACAGGGTTCTGACATTTGGAGGGAACTCGCGAGCTAGCGTGTTTGTGTTGTGTTGCTAGCGCCGTTGTTTGTACACTTGTCAAGTGCAAAAAAAATAAAAACATTTTAGTCTACACACATATATATATATGTGTGTGCGTACGTGCATGCGTGCGTGCGTGTGTGTGTGTGTGCGTTCAGCAAAGAGAGGACATCCATCCATCCATCCATCCATCCATTAGATAATCCTTTATAATTCCCTCAATGGGGAAACTCCTGTGTTAGCAGCAGTACACTTAAGATATACACACACACACGGAAGGGGGTAAAAGATTTAAAAAAGTAAAATATATAATTATATTATATAATTAAAAAATATGGACAGTATATACGCAATACACAATATACAGTGGAGATAAAAAAAATATTAGATAAAAAGTGAAAGGAAGAAAAACAGTGCAAAAAAGCAGGTAAAAAGAGTGTGAGGTAGCCAGATATTGCACATATGATTGCACATATGGTTATCGCACGTTATTATTGCATGTTATTATTGTCTGTTAGCTACAGTGATCGGCCTGGTTGTACAGTCTGATGGCAGCAGGGAGGAAGGACCTGCGATGTCTCTCGGTGGTGCATCGTGGGTTACGAAGCCGGTCACTGATGGAGCTCTCCAGCGCTGACAGTCTCATGAAGGGGGTGGGAGACATTGTCCAAGATGGAGGACAGCTTAGCCACCATCCTCCTCTCCCCCACCACCTCCACCCGGTCCAGACTGCAGCCCAGGACAGAGCCGGCTTTCTTCACCACCTTGTCCAGTCTCTTCCTCTCCGCTGCAGTGATGCCGCTGCTCCAGCAGACCACCCCATAAAAAATGGCGGACGCCACCACAGTCGTAGAAGGTCCTCAGGAGGCTGTCCCCCACATCCATCCATCCATCCATCCATCCATCCATTAGATCAGTGCTTCTCAAATAGCCCCAAGGGGGGCGCGGTGCTATTCCTGGGGGGGCGCGTGTGACCCTGGGGAACAGGCTTTTTTTTTGGCAGTACTAGAATAAAGTGTAATTGTGAATCTTCACAGCAGGGGGCAGTGGCGCTCTCATTGTTACTTCTGTGACGTTTGCGACAGTGCAACATTTTACGACTTACAAGACAAGTTAGGATAGTCACGGTGGGGAAGGGGGGGCGCGAATAGTTTTCTTCTTGCTAGGGGGGGGCGTAACAGAAAATAATTGAGAAGCACTGCATTAGATAATCCTTTATAATTCCCTCAATGGGGAAACTCCTGTGTTAGCAGCAGTACACTTAACATATACACACACACGCGCCGTTGTTTGTACATGCGTCAAGTGCGAAAAAAAATAAAACATTTTAATATCATGCGATCGACCAATAGTGGCTTGGCGATTGACCGGTCGATCGCGATCGACGTATTGGGCCCCCCTGCTATAGAGCGATGAATCAATGGAACAAATCACCACATAGTATAACACAAGAAAATAGTAAAATGATGTTTAAAAAATTACCGTTTTTTTCATGTATAATGCGCAAAATTTAACTAATTTATTGTCCTAAAATCTGGGGTGAGCATTATACATAGGTACAATTTTTTTTTAATTTTTTAATTTTTTTTTTATAAGAAAATCATGGTACAACAATTTTTGAAGAAAATCTTGTCACGGATGGAGTGTGGAAAGGAGCAGGGCGACTAAGTGCAGCTTGGACCATGGTTCATTGGAGGAACTCAAAACACAGACTTGGTAAACTAACATAACTCTCTAACAAACCCAACAACAGGACTGACCGACAAAGACGTGGAACAAAAAGACAGGGTGACATTACCAAAGACAGGAACAGAAACCTGTGTTATTGTCAAATATTGTTTTTTAATCTCTATCGCGGACTGGACGGAGGCAGTATCACTGCGCATGCGCACTATGGATCCGATGCGCAGAACGGATGGGCAACTATTTAATACAATCAGCACATAACAAAATGCGTATTACTATGTGAAGAATGGTTTAAGGACCACAGGAAGAGTAGCGCTGGCATTGCCATAGCTAATGGGGATCCTAAATAGAACAAACAAACTGAGCCCACAACCGAGCAAGAAGACGAACTACAGGAAGACGCAAGAAAGAATGCGGACGCGTATGCAGAACTCATTCAGTTTCTGGATGATAAAAGTTTATCGCTGGTGATGCGCGATGCTGGCGATGACAGACGAGGGGCCTTAGAGATCCTGAGAAACTACTATCAAGGCAAAGGCAAGCCATGCAACATAAGTCGCTACACAAAACTGACATCACTGCAGAAGTTTGAGAGTGAAAGTGTGTCTGAGTAACGTGATCCGGGCAGAGACCGCAATCACAGCGCTAAGAAACGCCGGTGAGACATTAAGTGATGGACTATTGGTACCAATGGTTTTGAAAGGTTTGCCGGAGTCCTTTAAACCATTTGCAATCCATATCACACAACGTGATGAGACGATGCAAGGATGTGGATCTGCAACCCATTATGCAGTGGGTGGAACATTGCCAAACACCAATGTGGGAAGAGGTCGGTGGGCACTCGCCTGCCACGAAAGGACTATACGCCAAGATGGAGACGCACCGGGGGAGAGATGGAGTACTCCAGAGAGCTTGGAAAGAACCCGCTACTGGGGAAGAGAGGTGGCAGGTAGTTGTCCCCAAGGCTCTGAGAGAGGCTGTGTTGAAAGCCTGTCATGGGCCTCCAGGAGCAGGGCACTTTGGCTTCTCAAAAACCCTCCGCCGACTCTGGCAAAGTTTTTATTGGAGTCAGCTCAGTAGAGATGTTGAGTACTTTTGCCGCCGCTGTGACCTCTGCACAGCGTACAAGGGACCCCAGAACAGTCTCGTGCGCGTCTACAACTGACAGTCGGCGCACCAATGGAAAGAGTAATGGTTTTGTCCTAGCTGCAATGGACTACTTCACAAAATGGCCGGGAGCATATGCCATTGCTGATCAAGAAGCTGAGACTGTTGCAGATGCTCTGGTGGAAAGCATGTTCGCGAGGTTTGGGGCAGCTGAGGTCATTCAGAGCGACCAGGGAAAAAAAGCCTTGCTCATGCTGGGTCGAGAACTGCGGACTCCGGTAGAAATGGCATTTGGCAGACCTCCAGATACTCCGGTTGTGCCGCCAAGACGGCAATGGACGCAGAGAGGACACATAGTACAAACAGTGTAGACAATTAAAAAAAGGCGTGGAGAGCAGGATGTATACATCCCGCCTTCCAACATCGAAGGCGACAGGATCGCGGCTCTTAGTGAACTGTACCAGTCTGTCAGAGAACAACAGACGGCGCACCCTGACGGTTTCACCATCTTCGCTGGGGATTTTAATCACGCTAACCTGAAGTCTGTTTTTCCGAGGCTTCACCAACATGTTGATTTCCCAACACGTGGCGACAGCTTCCTGGACCTGGTCTACTCTTCACATAAAGGAGCTTTCAAAGCCGCCCCCCTCCCCCATCTTGGACTTTCTGACCATATCACTGTTATGCTTTTGCCCGCATACAGACAAATGGTGAAAGCATCCAGGCCGGTTCGCAAGTGAGTTAGAGTGTGGCCTGAGGGTGCCTCTGATGTGCTTCGAGACTGCTTTGGCTCTACTGACTCGGAAATGTTTAAGCAGGCGGCCACTTGCAATGATCGGACGGACATAGAGGAGTATACTGACTCTGTTTCCTCTTACGTCGCGAAGTGCATTGATGATGTGACCCACTCGAAATACATCGTCACTCGGGCTAACTGGAAGCCGTGGGTGACTGGGGCGGTCCTCAGGCTGCTGAGGGCCAGGGACAAAGCCTTCAGAGCGGGGGATGAGGCTGGCTTGAGGGCAGCGAGGGCCGACCTGTCCCGGGGCATCAAGGAGGCGAAAAGGGCGTTCTCTTGCAGGATTACCGCCCACTTCAAGGACAGCAAGGCTCCGCTCACTCTTTGTTCGATCTTCTGCCCTCTGGGAAGAGGTACAGGAGCCTGCTCTCCCGCACCACCAGACTCACCAACAGCTTCATACTCCAGGCTGTTAGGATCCTAAACTCTCTCCCCCCTTCTGCGTAGCGTCCTGTACTTTTGCGCTATATTCTGACTGTCTGCTGTATGCACACTTGCTCCGTTTTGCTCCTGTTGTTGGTTTTGTTCGAGAGTTACCGTTTCTTCCATGTATAATGTGCCCCCATGTATAATACGCACCCTAAAAATGGCATGTTGATGCTGGAAAAAAAGCCTGTAATATACGCACCCAATTTTATTTTATTTTTTTTTAAAGTCCCAATGATCGTCACACACGCATCTGGGTGTGGTGAAATTTGTCCTCTGCATTTGACCCATCCCCGTATGATTTTGATCCTTCCCTTGGGGGAGAGGGGAGCAGTGAGCAGCAGCGGCGCCGCGCTCGGGAATCATTTGGTGATCTAACCCGCCAATTCCAACCCTTAATGCTGAGTGCCAAGCAGGGAGGCAATGTGTCCCATTTTTATAGTCTTTGGTATGGTCTTAACTAGGCTGGATGTATTTTTTTTTGTTGGCGTTGATTTCTCAGACTGCCCGTAAAGGCACCACCGCCATCAGTTTAAAATGAAAAGAGAGGAAATTGACGTGCGGACATGCGAAAAAGGCGGCTCTGTATGGGAGAGAAGTTGAAGAGGAATAAAAACACCCTTGGAAACCAAAACTTGCCCCTCGTCATGACTCTGAGCCGCAACAAATGTTTTGGATTTGTGTAGGTTACATCGTGACAGCAAACGAGCAGGTGATCGAGCAAGCGTCTGATACGAGAGCATTGCGTTCGTATGGAGCGTGTTTGAAGTGAACAGCAGAGACGAAAGGAACAAGGCGAAGTGTTGTGAAATAAAATATTACCTGTAATACGCATTTTGTTATTTGCTGATTGTATTAAATAGTTGACGTGTCTTGCGCATGCGTTCTGCGCATCGGATCCATAGTGCGCATGTGCAGTGATACTGCCAGGTTTCTGTTCCTGTCTTTGGTAATGTCACCCTGTCTTTTTGTTCCACGTCTTTGTCGGTCAGTCCTGTTGTTGGTTTTGTTAGAGAGTTATGTTAGTTTACCAAGTCTGTGTTTTGAGTTCCTCCAATGAACCCTGGTCCAAGCTGCACTTAGTCGCCCTGCTACTTTCCACACTCCATCCGTGACAAGATTTTCTTCAAAAATTGTTGTACGATGATTTTCTTAAAACAAAAAAAAAAAAAATTAAAAAATTTAAAAAAAAATTGTACCCATGTATAATGCGCACCCCAGATTTTAGGACAATAAATTAGTTAAATTTTGCGCATTATACATGAAAAAAACGGTAATTTTTTAAACATCATTTTACTATTTTCTTGTGTTAGTTTACCAAGTCTGTGTTTTGAGTTCCTCCAATGAACCCTGGTCCAAGCTGCACTTGGTCACCCTGCTCCTTTCCACACTACATCCGTGACAGGATTTTCTTCAAAAATTGTTGTACCATGATTTTCTTCAAAAAAAAATAAAATATATATTTTTTTTTTAAATTGTCCCCATGTATAATGCGCACCCCAGATTTTAGGACAATAAATTAATTAGATTTTGCGCATTATACACGGAAAAAAACGGTAGTCATCTATTTCGCCTGTGTGACACCTCTCCAACATAAAACTATAAGACGGAGGTAAAATATCTCCCTCCTGACGAAAATAAAGCTTTGCTTGCCTGCTGATCTATTGCATATATCCCTAAAGCCGTGGCTTTGGTTCAAGCTTTACCTTACATGCCCCTTTGCTTTTTACGCACACAAAATCTCAAAGTAGATGGATAGAGCTGAAAAGGAGTTGCACATCTAACAGTGCGTTGACTCATTTCATTACTTCTTCCTCCTGATTATCTTGGGTGTTTCCCCGCACAGTGCTCTTTTAATTTATCAGCGAATGTCAGTGATTATGCGCGGGGATTTCCAGATTAATATTGTGCACAGATATTGGATAGATCTATAATAAGGGGAATTCATCATCATTGTTTGCCAAAAGAGCTTTAGCGCAATACTTTTCAAAATATTCAATGTACAATTGTTAGAGCTGTGATAATTTATCGCCAACTCTGCATGCGTATAAGAGCTAGGGGGCAGCGATTTGAAAGAGACCGTACTGTACATATAGTAAATACAATTAGCGGATTAAGTATTAAGTAGGAACTTTACCTGATCTTACCGTATTGGCCAAATTCAGGATTTTACTTTTTGTAACAGCAGGCGACATATAGTGTCTATAACAAATTTTAGATAACCAGATTTATGCTACACTGTACAGTGGTAATTATAATTTGGGCTAGTTTTCAATAGCCTACACCAGTCTGTAACCACAGATCTTTAATTGATAAATTACTATTTCAAATGTGGGCTGCAAAGAAAATAGCACAATGTTAAATTACAGGGTCAAATTCCAGTCATTTGCTTGCTTGACTGGACAGTTTATGGATTTTCTATTGCTGGACAGACTACTACCTACTAGATAGTCTAGTCTAGTCTAGTCTAGTCTAGTATAGTATAGTATGGTGGCACGCTACATTTATTTTTAATCAATATTTAACCCCTTGATTTAATGTAATTCGAATTGCGTTAAAAATGTGTTGTCTTAATATCATCTAAAATATTAAATCCAAGTCGACAGCGATATGTATATGTGTGGTGTATACCAATGATCAAAATTAGAGTAAAATTAATCATCACCTTGTTCATTATTGTTATTATTACTACTATTATTATTATTATTAGTGTGAAGGTGAAGACCTTCACACTATTGTTATTCCTGTCCTTTATTGTGTGAAGGCGAAGGCCTTCACACATTGATATTCTACTTTATTGTGTGAAGGCGAAGGCCTTCACACATTGTTATTCTACTTTATTGTGTGAAGGCGAAGGCCTTCACACATTGTTATTGTGTGAAGGCGAAGGCCTTCACACATTGTTATTCTACTTTATTATTATTTTTATTAAACAACTTATTCCTCCCACTTTTTTGACATCCAACTACTCCCACATGCTTCAACCGATTCACCTCGTTCAAACTTTCACACGTTCCAAAAATTCATGGCAAGCTTGCCACTTTTTTTCTCGTTCATAACATTTACCGTTTTTAAGTAATTAGCAAATTTGTGCCTTTTATTTCCCCATTCATTCTTAATGGCAATGTCAACCCGAGCCAGTTTCCTGTAGTGGGTTCGATTCCCACATTGGGCGTCATTATTTATTTTACTCTTTATTCTTCCCTCTCATCATTTTTAACGCTTAACGTTTCTAAATTACCATCTGCCTTCGCCTTCACACGCAATTTCTTCCGAAATTGCAATTCTAGTTCTACTTTATTATTATTTTTTTTATTAAACAACTTATTCCTCCCACTTTTTTGACATCTAACTACTCCCACATGCTTCAACCGATTCACCTCGTTCAAACTTTCACACGTTCCAAAAATTCATGGCAAGCTTGCCACTTTTTTTCTCATTCATAACATTTACCGTTTTTAAGTAATTAGCAAATTTGTGCCTTTTATTTCCCCATTCATTCTTAATGGCAATGTCAACCCGAGCCAGTTTCCTGTAGTGGGTTCGATTCCCACATTGGGCGTCATTAATTATTTTACTCTTTATTCTTCCCGCTTATCATTTTCAACGCTTATCATTTGTAACTAACATTCGCATTCAACATTCATTACATTAAGCAATTTCCACCACTTTGATTACGTATTCGCATTCAACAAACACATACATTACATTAACCAATTTCAACAACTCCATAGTAAGGGACTCAATTAGCTCGTGGGAAACACAAGTGATTCCAGTACACGAGCATCATTCCCGAGTGGTATCAAAACCCGCGTCAGTTCGATTCCCACATTGGGCGTTATTATTTATTTTACTCTTTATCCTTCACGGTTATCATTTTCAACGGTTATCATTTGTAACTTTTGTCATTCGCATTCAACATTCATTACATTAAGCAATTTCCACCACTTTGATTACGCATTCGCATTCAACAAACACATTCATTACATTAACCAGATTCAACCAGCAAGAAGGAAGGATCCTCATTAGCTCAGTCGGAAACACAATGGAAATGTCAACCCGAGCCAGTTTCCTGTAGTGGTTTCGATTCCCACATTGGGAGTCATAAATTATTTTACTCTTTATTCTTCCCCCTTATCATTTTCAACGCTTATTATTTGTACCTTTTTTGTAACATTTGTAACGTTTCATTTTTAACGCTTATCATTTGTACCTTTTTGTAACATGTATTTGTAACATTTTCCCATTTATTTCACAATTATCTATTTTCCCTTTGAATTCTTCCCGCTCATCATTTTTAACGCTTAACGTTTGTAACTTAACATCTGCCTTCGCCTTCACACGCAATTTCTTCCGAAATTGCAATTCTAGTTATTATTAAACAACTTATTCCTCCCACTTTTTTGACATCTAACTACTCCCACATGCTTCAACCGATTCACCTCGTTCAAACTTTCACACGTTCCAAAAATTCATGGCAAGCTTGCCACTTTTTTTCTCGTTCATAACATTTACCGTTTTTAAGTAATTAGCAAATTTGTGCCTTTTATTTCCCCATTCATTCTTAATGGCAATGTCAACCCGAGCCAGTTTCCTGTAGTGGGTTCGATTCCCACATTGGGCGTCATTAATTATTTTACTCTTTATTCTTCCCGCTCATCATTTTCAACGCTTATCATTTGTAACTAACATTCGCATTCAACATTCATTACATTAAGCAATTTCCACCACTTTGATTACGCATTCGCATTCAACAAACACATTCATTACATTAACCAATTGCAACCACGACATAGTAAGGGACTCAATTAGCTCGTGGGAAACACAAGTGATTCTAGTACACGAGCATCATTCCCGAGTGGTATCAAAACCCGCGTCAGTTCGATTCCCACATTGGGCGTCATTATTTATTTTACTCTTTATCCTTCCCGGTTATCATTTTCAACGGTTATCATTTGTAACCTTTGTCATTCGCATTCAACATTCATTACATTAAGCAATTTCCACCACTTTGATTACGCATTCGCATTCAACAAACACATTCATTACATTAACCAAATTCAACCAGCAAGAAGGAAGGATCCTCATTAGCTCAGTCGGAAACACAATGGAAATGTCAACCTGAGCCAGTTTCCTGTAGTGGGTTCGATTCCCACATTGGGAGTCATAAATTATTTTACTCTTTATTCTTCCCCCTTATCATTTTCAACGCTTATCATTTGTACCTTTTTTGTAACATTTGTAACGTTTCATTTTTAACGCTTATCATTTGTACCTTTTTGTAACATGTATTTGTAACATTTTCCCATTTATTTCACAATTATCTATTTTCCCTTTGTATTCTTCCCGCTCATCATTTTTAACGCTTAACGTTTGTAACTTAACATCTGCCTTCGCCTTCACACGCAATTTCTTCCGAAATTGCAATTCTAGTTGTGTGAAGGCGAAGGCCTTCACACATTGATATTGTACTTTATTATTAAACAACTTATTCCTCCCACTTTTTTGACATCTAACTACTCCCACATGCTTCAACCGATTCACCTCGTTCAACCTTTCACACGTTCCAAAAATTCATGGCACGCTTGCCAGTATTTTTCGCGTTCATAACATTTACCGTTTTTAAGTAATTAGCAAATTTGTGCCTTTTATTTCCCCATTCATTCTTAATGGCAATGTCAACCCGAGCCAGTTTCCTGTAGTGGGTTCGATTCCCACATTGGGCGTCATTAATTATTTTACTCTTTATTCTTCCCGCTTATCATTTTCAACGCTTATCATTTGTAACTAACATTCGCATTCAACATTCATTACATTAAGCAATTTCCACCACTTTGATTACGTATTCGCATTCAACAAACACATTCATTACATTAACCAATTGCAACCACGACATAGTAAGGGACTCAATTAGCTCGTGGGAAACACAAGTGATTCCAGTACACGAGCATCATTCCCGAGTGGTATCAAAACCCGCGTCAGTTCGATTCCCACATTGGGCGTCATTATTTATTTTACTCTTTATCCTTCCCGGTTATCATTTTCAACGGTTATCATTTGTAACGTTTGTCATTCGCATTCAACATTCATTACATTAAGCAATTTCCACCACTTTGATTACGCATTCGCATTCAACAAACACATTCATTACATTAACCAAATTCAACCAGCAAGAAGGAAGGATCCTCATTAGCTCAGTCGGAAACACAATGGAAATGTCAACCTGAGCCAGTTTCCTGTAGTGGGTTCGATTCCCACATTGGGAGTCATTATTAAACAACTTATTCCTCCCACTTTTTTGACATCCAACTACTCCCACATGCTTCAACCGATTCACCTCGTTCAAACTTTCACACGTTCCAAAAATTCATGGCACGCTTGCAAGTATTTTTCGCGTTCATAACATTTACCGTTTTTAAGTAATTAGCAAATTTGTGCCTTTTATTTCCCCATTCATTCTTAATGGCAATGTCAACCCGAGCCAGTTTCCTGTAGTGGGTTCGATTCCCACATTGGGCGTCATTAATTATTTTACTCTTTATTCTTCCCGCTTATCATTTTTAACGCTTATCATTTGTAACTAACATTCGCATTCAACATTCATTACATTAAGCAATTTCCACCACTTTGATTACGTATTCGCATTCAACAAACACATTCAATACATTAACCAAATTCAACCAGTTTGTAGACAGGGACACAATTAGCTCGTGGGAAACACAAGTGATTCCAGTACACGAGCATCTTTCCCGAGTGGTATCAAATCCCGCGTCAGTTCGATTCCCACATTGGGCGTCATTATATATTTTACTCTTTATCCTTCCCCTTATCATTTTCAACGCTTATCATTTGTACCTTTTTTGTAACATTTGTAACATTTCATTTTTAACGCTTATCATTTGTACCTTTTTGTAACATGTATTTGTAACATTTTCCCATTTATTTCACAATTATTTCTTTCCCTTTTCATTCTTCCCGCTCATCATTTTTAACGCTTAACGTTTCTAAATTAACATCTGCCTTCGCCTTCACACGCAATTTCTTCCGAAATTGCAATTCTAGTTATTATTAAACAACTTATTCCTCCCACTTTTTTGACATCCAACTACTCCCACATGCTTCAACCAATTCACCTCGTTCAAACTTTCACACGTTCCAGAAATTCATGGCAACCTTGCCACCTTTTTTCCCCTTCATAACATTTACCGTTTTTAAGTAATTAGCAAATTTGTGCATTTATTTCCCCATTCATTCTTAATGGCAATGTCAACCCGAGCCAGTTTCCTGTAGTGGGTTCGATTCCCACATTGGGCGTCATTAATTATTTTACTCTTTATTCTTCCCGCTTATCATTTTCAACGCTTATCATTTGTAACTAACATTCGCATTCAACATTCATTACATTAAGCAATTTCCACCACTTTGATTACGTATTCGCATTCAACAAACACATTCATTACATTAACCGAATTCAACCAGTATGTAGACAGGGGCACAATTAGCTCGTGGGAAACACAAGTGATTCCAGTACACGAGCATCTTTCCCGAGTGGTATCAAAACCCGCGTCAGTTCGAGTCCCACATTGGGTGTCATTATTTATTTTACTCTTTATCCTTCCCCTTATCATTTTCAATGCTTATCATTTGTACCTTTTTTGTAACATTTGTAACATTTCATTTTTAACGCTTGTCATTTGTACCTTTTTGTAACATGTATTTGTAACATTTTCCCATTTATTTCACAATTATTTCTTTCCCTTTTCATTCTTCCCGCTCATCATTTTTAACGCTTAACGTTTGTAAATTAACATCTGCCTTCGCCTTCACACGCAATTTCTTCCGAAATTGCAATTCTAGTTATTCTACTTATTCCGCTCACTTTTTTGACGCTTAACTAGTTCCACATACTTCACCCGATTCACTCCGTTCCACTTTTCACTTATTCCAAATATTCATGGCACGACTGCTCACATTTTTTTCGTTCCAAAAATTTTCCGTTTTCGCAAAATTCACAAATTTATGGCGAATTTTGCCCCATTCATTCTTAATGGCAGATTCAACATTTCACATTTACGTTCTTCCAGTTTGATATTCACGTAATTCAACACATTCAAATCACATTGGGGACATTCCCAAACTTGCCAAATTCAAAAATTTCACGTTTTCACTTTTAAAATTTGCATAAAATTTTCATAAAATTTCGTTTTTCACTTCTAACTTCTACATTTTTCCACCGATTCAACTCGTTCCAACTTTCAACTGTTCATCTTTTGCCTACCTATTCCACAACTTCCCACTTACCAAAAACTTCACATATTTTATTTTGAAATTCAACCAAAATTCTCTAAAATTTCGTTTTTCTACTCTTATTTCAACATTTTTCAACCGATTCAACCCATTCCAACTTTCAACTGTTCATCATTTTTCGACCTATTCCACAACTTCCCAAAAACTTAACATCTTTTATTTTGAAATTCACACCCAATTCCTTTTTCCCTTCTCATTTCTACATTTTTCAACCGATTCAACCCATTCCAACTTTCAACTGTTAATCTTTTGCCTACCTATTCCACAACTTCCCACTTACCAAAAACTTCACATCTTTTATTTTGAAATTCACACCCAATTCCCTTTTCCCTTCTCATTTCTACATTTTTCAACCGATTCAACCCATTCCAACTTTCAACTGTTCATCATTTTTCTACCTATTCCAGAACTTACCAAAAACTTCACATCTTTTATTTTGAAATTCACACCCAATTCCCTTTTCCCTTCTCATTTCTACATTTTTCAACCGATTCAACCCATTCCAACTTTCAACTGTTCATCTTTTGCCTACCTATTCCACAACTTCCCACTTACCAAAAACTTCACATCTTTTATTTTGAAATTCAACCAAAATTCTCTAAAATTTCGTTTTTCTACTCTTATTTCAACATTTTTCAACCGATTCAACCCATTCCAACTTTCAACTGTTCATCATTTTTCGACCTATTCCACAACTTACCAAATACTTCACATCTTTTATTTTGAAATTCACTCCCAATTCCTTTTTCCCTTCTCATTTCTACATTTTTCAACCGATTCAACCCATTCCAACTTTCAACTGTTCATCATTTTTCTACCTATTCCACAATTTCCCACTTACCAAAAATTTCACATCTTTTATTTTGGAATTCACACCCAATTCCTTTTTCCCTTCTCATTTCTACATTTTTCAAACGATTCAACCCATTCCAACTTTCAACTGTTTATCTTTTGCCTACCTATTCCACAACTTCCCACTTACCAAAAACTTCACATCTTTTATTTTGAAATTCACACCCAATTCCCTTTTCCCTTCTCATTTCTACATTTTTCAACCGATTCAACCCATTCCAACTTTCAACTGTTCATCATTTTTCTACCTATTCCAGAACTTACCAAAAACTTCACATCTTTTATTTTGAAATTCACACCCAATTCCTTTTTCCCTTCTCATTTCTACATTTTTCAACCGATTCAACTTGTTTCAACATCATTCTGCAGCATTCCTTAAATATTTATTCAACTTCTTCACCTTCACACGCAATTTCTTCAGGAACTGCAAATTCTAGTTATTATTACTACTACTACTAAAGAAACATGTGCCCTCTCTTCTGTTGTATGATTTAATATAGGTATCAGCAGCAGACAGTCTCTCAATGCCTGATGCTCGCGGGCTTTCATGTAAAAGCACAAAAATACGCAGCAGTGTAAGCAGCAGCTATCTGCAGCTCTACAGACATGCACCAGTCTCTTGAGTATTGGCCAGCGGGTGAGATAATATGTCAAAGGGATTGGTTATCGTCACACGTTATATTATAATCATTAGAGATCCCGGCCATTTAACCATCGACTGCAGAATAAGCACACATATGTGGGATAAAGTATATGTCATTACTCTAAACCAAGGATTTAGCTTCAGTGCTTGCTTTCCAACGCCCATTGGGTAGATTTCCTTCCTCTTTGATTTTGTCTCATTTCATATGGGAAAAATACTTGAATTTTTCCTATCAGTTTTGCAGAACAGTAATCCTATAGGAGTCTTTTAGAGTCTCACCCACCTTGAGCATTCTGGGTACATCTTCGATTTCATGGATTTGTCATTTTGCCTTTAAGGAAAACGAGACCGTAAATAAATCAATGAAGAGAATTACACGAGCATGCTCTATGTGTTCCATAACAAGTGCTAGCCTACGTATAATAATAATAATAATAACTGGGATTTATATAGCGCTTTTCTAGATACCCAAAGTCGCTTTACATGTGTGTGTGTGTGTGGGGGGGGGGGGGCTGGGGGAGGAGGGAGGATAAAGAACAACTTTATTGGGAAAGAAAACTAAGAAAAGAAAGAAAAAAAGAAAATAAGAAGAACAAAGAAACACCAAGGGCTGGGTCAGTTAGGAAAGGCTAATGTGAAGAGGTGGGTTTTTAGGGTGGTTTTGAAGGTAGGGAGGGAGGGGGCATCTCTGATGTGCCTGGGGAGAGCGTTCCAGAGAGAGGGGGCAGCCACGGAGAAGGCCCTGTCGCCCCAGGTTCGGCGCCTGGTCTTGGGGACCTCCAGGAGGCCGGCATCACTCGACCTGAGGGAACGGGATGGGACGTGTGGCTGGAGGAGGTCAGAGAGGTAGGGTGGAGCCAGGTTATGGAGTGCCTTGTAGGTGGTGAGGAGTATTTTAAAGGTGATTCTATATTTGACAGGCAGCCAGTGGAGGTCATGAAGGACAGGTGTGATGTGCTCTCTGGAGCGGGTTCCGGTGAGCAGGCGGGCAGCAGAGTTCTGGACATATTGCAGTTTGTTGAGGGTTTTGGAGGTGATGCCGTAGAGGATGCTGTTGCAGTAGTCAAGTCGGGATGAGATGAAGGCGTGGATGAGGGTTTCGGCAGCAGAGGATGTGAGGGAGGGCCGGAGACGGGCAATGTTTCTGAGGTGGAAGAATGCAGTTTTGGTGATGTGGTTTACGTGGGGGAGGAATGAGAGGGTAGGGTCGAAAATTACACCTAGATTGCGGATGTGGGTGGAGGTAGTGACAAGGGAGCCGTCGATGTTTAGTGAAAAGTCCTGAGTGGAGCGAGTGAGGGAGTCGGGGCCAATGATGATTATTTCAGATTTTTTGCAATTGAGTTTTAGAAAGTTATTTTGCATCCAGGTTTTTATGTCTGTGAGGCAGTTGGTGAGGGTGGAGTGGGTGGCTGTGGTGATGGTCGTGGTGGAAAGGTATAGTTGTGTGTCGTCGGCATAGCAGTGAAATTGAAGGCCGTGGTGGCGGAGGATCTGACCGAGGGGTAGGAGGTAGATGGTGAAGAGTAAGGGGCCAAGTACTGAGCCCTGGGGGACACCGTGGGTGACTGGGGCAGTGGAGGAGGTGCAGTTGTTGATTGAAATGAATTGCTGACGGTCAGAGAGGTAGGATTTCATCCAGGAGAGGGCAGTGCCGGATAAACCAAGGGAGGAGTGGAGGCGTGATAGGAGGATGGAGTGGTTGATGGTGTCGAAGGCAGCACTGAGGTCGAGGAGGATGAGGATGGAGAGGGAACCAGAGTCGGCGGAGAGGAGGATGTCGTTGGTGACCTTGAGGAGGGCAGTTTCTGTGCTGTGGAGTGAGCGGAAGCCGGATTGGAACGTTTCGTATAGGTTGTTGTGGTGAAGGTGGGATTTAATTTGGGAGGCAACTGCACGTTCGAGAATTTTAGAGAGGAAGGGGAGGTTGGAGATGGGCCTGTAGTTGTTGGGGGAGTTGGGGTCGAGGCCGGGTTTCTTGAGAATGGGGGTGATGGCAGCCAGCTTGAGGGCAGGAGGGACAAAGCCAGTAGATAGGGAGGAGTTAATTATAGTGGTGATGAGAGGTGAGAGTGAGGGGAGGCAGGCTATGACTAAAGTGGATGGGATTGGGTCGAGGATGCAGGTGGAGGCTTTCATACCAGAAGTTATGGAGGATAGGTCAGCTGTGGTGATTTCGGAGAAGAAGTTGAGTGGGTGGTTGGAGAGTAAAGGGAGGGCATGATCGGGGGTAGGGGAGGAGGTGGGAGAGGAGGCGGCCAGTTCAGTGTGGATGGTGTTGATTTTTGATTGAAAAAATGATAAAAATTCTTCACATTTGCTGGTGGTGAATGAGGTGGTGGTGGTGTCCATGGGTTTGAGGAGTTGGGTTACGGTAGAGAAGAGTATCTTGGGGTTGTTGCTACCAGATTGTATGACGGAGGAGTAGTGGGAAGTGCGTGCATTGTTGAGGGCATCTCTGTATTCCTGTTGGTGTAGTGTGTAGATGTCCAGGTGAACAGTGAGACCGGTTTTCTTTGAGAGCCGTTCAAGCTGCCGGCCCTTGGCTTTAAGGTGACGGAGGTGGTCAGTGTACCAGGGGGCGGTGTGGGTGTAGGAGACAGTTTTGGTTTTTATGGGGGCGAGTTGATTGAGACAGGAGGAGAGTGCGCTGTTGTAGCTGTTAACCAGTTCAGTGGGGGAGGCGTTCAAAGTGAGGGTGTGATCGGAGGTGGTGTTAGTCAGTAGGGCGGAAAGAGAGGGGGGTGGATTGATTTCATGTTCCGGTATGATATGGAGCGTTGCTGCTTGATAAAGGGGGTGGGGATGCCTATGTCCAGGGTGAGGGCCAGGTGGTCTGAGAGGATGTCTGTGAGGTTGAAGCTGGTGAGGTTGCTGATGGAGAGTCCAGTGGTGCAAATTAAGTCCAGGGTGTGTCCTTTTTTGTGGGTGGGGAAGTCAACGTGTTGAGTGATATTAAATGAGTTGAGAATGTCCAGAAATTCAGTGGCAGTTTTGCAGGTGGTGGAATCGACATGAATGTTGAAATCTCCCAGTAGGATGACTGAAGGTGAAATGGCACAGAGTTGGGTGAGAAATTCAGAGAGATCGGAAAGGAATGCAGGGTTGGGTTTGGGGGGGCGGTAGATGATTGCAGTGACCAGGGGTTTGGGGCCAGGCAGCTTGAATGACTGGTGCTCAAAGGAGGAGGGGGTGGTGATGGTTACAGCAGTGGGTTTCAAGTGTTGGCGGTATATTGTGGCTATACCGCCACCACGACCGTCACGTGGTTTATCCATGTAGGTGTATCCTGGGGGTGTAGCTCTGTTGAGGTGAATGTATTCCAGTGGTTTTTGCCAGGTTTCGGTTATGCTGAAAAAGTCTATGTTGTTGTCAGTTATGAATTCACTGAGTATTGGTCCTTTTTTATTGAGTGAGCGGGTATTGAGCAGAGCGAATTTGAGGGATGGGTGAAGTTGGATGGGTGGGGGAGCTTTGGTTAACGGTTGTAGATAGGCAGAGCGCACGTGTGGTTTGTTATTGTGATGACGTGTGACGTCACTGGGGGTGGGTCGGTTGCGTGACCAGAGTGATGGGATGCAGTGTTGTTCAGTCCGGGAGTAAATAAACTTTCTGCGGGAGCTTCTGTGGATGTATCTGGGTCGGCGAAACAGTCCGTGTGTTTTGATGGTTGCTGTGATGTCTGGAGGTATGGTGGTGTGGTTGTTGAGTTTGAGGAGTTGCGGAGCGGAGTATTTGAGTAGCATGCTGGCAGTGGTGGATGTTAGCCTGGGATCGTTGGCCGACGGCTTCACACTTGTTGGCCAGAGATGGAGAGACAGGCACAGCGCGACGATCCACAGCATGACAGAGGAGAGGAGAGAGGAGTTGGTGGAGGGACAGCGGTCCGTGATTTGCGGGAGTTAGCAGGGAGCTAACTGTGGCTAGCTGTTAGCCACCAGCTGCGGAGCGGCGGCTAGTTAGCAGGGAGCTAACTGTGGCTAGCTGTTAGCCACCAGCCGCGGAGCGGCGGCTAGTTAGCAGGGAGCTAACTGTGGAGGCAGCGATCCCAGTCAACAAGGACTAATCGCACCGACAGCTGGAGGGCTGTCCGGAGGTACCTCACACAGTGGCAGAGAATGGCACAGAAAGCCGGGGGCGTCCAGTTACGCGGCCCACTGGTCGCGGGGAACTGTACTGATGTTGCTGGTTGCCGGCTAGCCCTGAAGCCGCCAGCTAACCAGACAGTCGGCGGGTAGTCAGGAGGGCTATCCGCGGTGCGATCCGGGATAAAAGTCCGGGAAACAGCTCGTAGCGGCAGGTTGTTGCTGGGCAATGGTAGCCAGGAGAATCAGTGGAGCAGCGGGTGAGTGAAACATCTGTCATCTGTCATAAAGTAATCCAAGCTGATGCCAGGTGACGAAGTGGGTAAAAGTTGACAAGTAGAAAGCTACACACTTAATACACACTTAGTATAAAACAAAACAAAACAAACAAAAAAAGATACTAAGTCGCATAGAAACTAAAACTAAGGAAGGAGAAGCGGCGAACAAGCGAGACGCCAGCGTCCTCTCACCCAAAGTTCCAAAAAAAATAGGAAACATCCTTCAATACGTATATCAATCAGGCAATCAATCTGCCAAAATTTGTGTAAAAGACAGTGAATAATGAAAATGATTGATTAAACCCTTGTACCCATAGTAACATTAAATAAACATTGCATACAATCCCTTCATAATAAGTGTGACAGATCGGAGAGGGGCGGGGCGACCAAATGCAGCTTGGACCAGTGTTTATTAAATTGGAAAAGGGAAATGGAGAGCAGGATCACAGGCAAGACAGGGGTTCACACCGATAGCAGGCAAGGATCAGAAGTCCTCTCGGACAGGGAACAGAAGTCCACTTGGACCAGAACAGAATGTCTTCATGGACAACGTAATCAGGCACACGGGTAAATAAGCACTATTGCCGTGATCGTGAGCACGAGCGGGAATATCAGGAGACACAGGGAGATCAGGCGACACGGGAAGGCCAGGAGCGTAAACACGAGCTTAAACAAGCGTAAACAGGAGCATGACAGTACAGAACAGTATTAACTGGCAGGGAGTGACAAGAGGGCATGGTTTAGATCAGGGGTTCCCAATACGTCGATCTCGATCGACCGGTCGATCGCCAAGCCACTATTGGTCGATCGCGTGATATTAAAATGTTATTGTTTTTTCGCACTTGACGCGTGTACAAACAACGGCGCTAACAACACAACACAAACACGCTAGCTTGCGAGTTCCCTCCAATTGTCAGAACCCTGTTTTTTTTCTCTTAAACTTAAGAAAGGGTATAAAAATGAGTGGGGCAGCTGGCCATAGTAAGAAGTATCACTTTCATAGGGAATGGGAGTAGGACTTTTTTTTCACGATGACATATACCGTTTTTTTCCATGTATAATGTGCAAAATTTACCGTTTTTTTCCGTGTATAATGTGCCCCCATGTATAATACGCACCCTAAAAATGGCATGTTGATGCTGGGAAAAAGCCTGTACCCATGTATAATACGCACCCAATTATTATTATATTTATTTTATTTTATTTTTTTAAGTCCCAATGATCGTCACACACGCAGGGAGGCAATGGGTCCCAATTTTATAGTCTTTGGTATGGTCTTAACTAGGCTGGATGTAGGTTTTTTTGTTGGCGTTGATTTCTCCAACTGCCCGTAAAGGCACCACCGCGATCAGTGCGGACATGTGAAAAAGGCGTGCGGACATGTGAAAGAGGCGGCTCTGTATGGGAGAGACGTTGAAGAGGAGTAAAAACACCCTTGGAAACCAAAACTTACCCCTCGTCGTGACTCGGAGCCGCAACAAATGTTTCAGATATGTGTAGGGTACATTGTGACAGCAAACGAGCAGCTGATAGAGCAAGCGTCTGATACGAGAGCATTGCGTTCGTATGGAGCGTGTTTGAAGTGAACAGCAGAGACGAAATGAACAAGGCAAAGTATTGTGAAATAAAATATTACCTGTAATACGCATTTTGTTATTTGCTGATTGTATTAAACTATCACATTCATTGTCAGTCAAGAAGAGAAGAGGACTATTCGCATCGGATCCATAGTGCGCATGCGCAGTGATACTGCCTCCGTATGACGTCCAGTCCGCGATGGAGATTAAAAAACAAACAATATTTGACAATAACACAGGTTTCTGTTCCTGTCTTTGGTAATGTCACCCACGTCTTTGTCGGTCAGTCCTGTTGTTGGTTTTGTTAGAGAGTTATGTTAGTTTACCAAGTCTGTGTTTTGAGTTCCTCCAATGAACCCTGGTCCAAGCTGCACTTGGTCGCCCTGCTCCTTTCCACACTCCATCCGTGACAAGATTTTCTTCAAAAATTGTTGTACCATGATTTTCTTACAAAAAAAAAAAAAATAAATAAAAAACGGTTGTACCCATGTATTATGCGCACCCCAGATTTTAGGACAATAAATTTGTTAAATTCTGCGCATTATACATGGAAAAAAATGTAATTTTACGTTTACGGATTTATGTAACCCGGCCGGGTCATACCAAAGACTATAAAAATGGGACCCATTGCCTTCCTGCTTGGGGGGTTAGATCACCAAATTATTCCCGAGCGCGGCGCCGCTGCTGCTCACTGCTCAGGCTGTACAGGCTTTTATCCAGCATCAACATGCCATTTTTAGGGTGCGTATTATACATGGGCGCACATATATATATATATACGTATATACCGTTTTTTTCCGTGTATAGTGCGCAAAATTTAACTAATTTATTGTCCTAAAATCTGGGGTGCGCATTATACATGGGTACAAAAAAAGTTTAAATTTTTTATTTTTTTAATTTATTTATTTATTTATTTATTTTAAGTCCCAATGATCGTCACACACGCAGGGAGGCAATGGGTCACATTTTTATAGTCTTTGGTATGGTCTTAACTAGGCTGGATGTAATTTTTTTTGTTGGCGTTGATTTCTCCGACTGCCCGTAAACGCACCACCGCGCTCCGTGCGCGCACGGGAAAGAGGCGGCTCTGTATGGGAGAGACGAAGAGGAATAAAAACACCCTTGGAAACCAAAACTTGCCCCTCGTCGTGACTCGGAGCCGCAACAAATGTTTCGGATTTGTGTAGGGTACATTGTGACAGACAGCAAACGAGCAGATGATCGAGCAAGCGTCTGATACGAGAGCATTGCGGTCGCATGGAGCGTGTTTGAAGTGAACAGCAGAGAAGAAAGGAACAAGGCAAAGTGTTGTGAAATAAAATGCACAGAACGGATGCGCAAGACACGTCAGCTATATAAAGAGCGAGAGTTGTTTTCTTCCTATTAGTTTCAATTCACAGTTTAATTAGCAGTTTCAATCAGCAAATAACAAAATGCGTATTACAGGTAATATTTTACGTATTTCACAACACTTTGCCTTGTTCCTTTGGTCTCTGCTGTTCATCCTAAAACACAAAGGCGCTCTTTAAGCAATGCGACAGTGAGCGCCCGGCGCGCTGCGGTTGCGCGACCGCACAAAATTAAGCTCCCTGCGCAGTGCGCACTGAGGTCCACTTAAATTTTAGAAAGTACATCAGGACTTTAAAAATATCTTCTAAATTTCAGCGACGGCTCTGTCACAATAATCGACCAGCGCGGTGCAGTTGGGCGGTCGGCGGCGCGCTACGGTTGAGCGTTCTCTCTCGCACTCTCTCTCTCTCGCTCTCTCTCGCTCTCGCACACACGCGCACACACGCACACGCGCACACACGCAAACCGGATATTATACGGAGGCCGCCATTACAGATGCGCAGAACGGATGCGCAAGACACGTCAGCTATATAAAGAGCGAGAGTTCAGTTCTCTACCTAAATCCGTATTACAGGTAATATTTTATTTCACAACACTTTGCCTTGTTCCTTTCGTCTCAGCTGTTCACTTCAAACACGCTCCATGCGACCGCAATGCTCTCGTATCAGACGCTTGCTCGATCACCTGCTCGTTTGCTGTCCCGTGCGCGCACGGAGCGCGGTGGTGCGTTTACGGGCAGTCGGAGAAATCAACGCCAACAAAAAAAAATTACATCCAGCCTAGTTAAGACCATACCAAAGACTATAAAAATGGGACCCATTGCCTCCCTGCGTGTGTGACGATCATTGGGACTTAAAAAAAAATAAATAAATAAAAAAAAATCATAAAAATTGGGTGCGTATTATACATGGGTACAGGCTTTTTTCCAGCATCAGCATGCCATTTTTAGGGTGCGTATTATACATGGGGGTGCACTATACACGGAAAAAAACGGTATATATATATATATATATATATATATATACCGTTTTTTTCCGTATATATATACATATCGGCTGGATAGCTCAGTAGGATAGTCGCCAGACTATCAACCAGCGGGACCCGGGTTCGAGACCTGGTCGGGGCGGAGCCATACCATCATCCAGTGTGGGTCTGTGGGCAAGACCCTTGACGATATCGCCTACCTCATAAACATGGTGAGAGATAAAGAATCAAATGAGATGCCGGCTCAGACGTCGCCCGGTCAAACAAGGTCTGCGTCAGGCGTTGGGGGACCAGAACGCCTAGATGAAAAGTGGGCTACTGGAACAAGGCGGAAATGGGCAAGATGTGAGAACCTAACACTGTTGGAGTGCTACTACTCCAGTAAACCAAGTCAGAGAGGATACATGAAGAGAATGTGGGAGCAATGGAAAGTACGATATCCACACTCAACACTAACCACTAAACAACTAGTGACTCAGTGCTCCAATATCCAGAAACGGCAATTGATATCACAACTTGAGATTGACGAGGTACAACACGTATGCCAAGTCAAACGGGAACCCGAATTCCAGGTCAGAGGGGAGTCAACATCAACTGCCCAAGAAATTGGGTACACAGCCCCAAGAGGATATGCAAGCCTGAACAAGACAGCAACTGACCTGAAAGATAAAATCATGACTCGAATGAACAGCGGCCAACCCCGACGCCAACTACAAAGGCTAAGTGAAGCACCACCAGAAAGCCTGGTTGAAGATCTGAATGCAGCACTGAGAGCAATCCCTACAACTACCATCACTGAAACCAATGAGTTGATATACACTTCAGCAACAGTGATCCTGGAGATGCTTGGTTACAAGAGCAATATCAAGCATGAGACCCACCATGGAAAAGAAGGTTGGAGGCTAAGATCAAGACAGTGCGGAGAGACGTGAGCCAACTATCAGAGATCCAGAAAGGTGCAATGAAGAAACCAGCACCCAAGAAGTACAGCCAGATGAACGTACCTGAAGCACTGGAGACTGCCAAACAGAAGCTCCTAGCCCTGTCCAGTCGCCTAAAGAGGCGAGAAAGTGAAGCCAGGCGAATAAACAGGCTCTTCACAACCCAACCAGGAAAAGTGTACTCTCAATGGCAGGGTAACAACAGCAGAACAGACCCACCAAGGCTGGAGACTGAGCAATACTGGAAGGGCATATGGGAGAAGGACACATCACACAACAGTGAGGCACAATGGCTAGTCTCTCTAAGAGAAGACCACAGCAACCACCCTGAGCAGAACCCAGTTACCATCACTGTGGCAGACATCCAAGAGAGAGTCTCAGGTATGAAGAACTGGACAGCACCCGGGCCAGATATGATCCATGCCTACTGGATTAAGAAGCTCACTGCACTCCATGAGCGCCTAGCAGAACAAATGAACCAGCTACTAAAAGTTGGAACTCACCCCGAATGGTTAACTGAAGGACGCACAGTCCTGATCCTGAAGGATCCCACAAAGGGTACAGTCCCATCCAATTATCGGCCAATAACCTGTCTCCCTACAACATGGAAGATCATGTCAGGCATCATAGCGGCTAAGATGTGTACACATGGCTCAATACATGAGCACAACACAGAAAGGCATAGGCAACAATACCAGAGGAGCCAAACACCAGCTGCTGGTTGACGGAACAGTCGCCCGAGACTGCAAGACTCGACACACCAACCTGTGCACTGCCTGGATTGATTACAAGAAAGCCTACGACTCCATGCCACACTCATGGATCACTGAATGCTTGGAACTGTACAACATCAACAGGAACCTGAGAGCCTTCATTGCAAACTCGATGGGACTGTGGAAAACAACCCTTGAGGCCAATTACAAGCCAATTGCACAAGTCTCCATCAAATGTGGCATATACCAAGGAGATGCTCTGTCCCCACTGCTGTTCTGCATAGGTCTGAACCCCCTCAGCCAAATAATCAACAAGACTGGCTACGGATACCGACTCAAAAATGGGGCCACCATCAGTCACCTCCTATACATGGATGACATAAAGTTGTATGCCAAGAGCGAGCGAGACATCGATTCACTGATCCACACAACCAGGATCTACAGCACAGACATTGGAATGTCATTCGGACTAGAGAAGTGCGGTCGCATGGTGACAAAGAGAGGGAAGGTAGTCCATACAGAAGGGGTCTCACTCTCAGAAGGAACAATAACAGACATTGAGGACAGCTACAAGTACCTTGGTATCCAACAAGCAAATGGCAACCTTGATGAAGCCACAAGGAGAGGAGCCACAGCCAAATACCTACAACGAGTAAGTCAAAGTCAAAGTCAAAGTCAGCTTTATTGTCAATCTCTCCACATGTCACAACACACAAAGAGACCGAAATTACGTTTTTCTCTATCCCACGGTGACGAGACACATAACACGCTAGACATACATGTACGCGACACAATATAAAAACAAGAAGGCAAAAATTCAAACAATCAATAGTAAGAGTGATGAATAAATAATAAATAAACAGATAACACAATAAATAACGGAGCCAGCAAGCATAGCGCAAAAGTAAAAAACATCATAAACAAAAAGGCACAAACAATAAATAAGAGTAATAACAAATAATAAATAATAAGAGCCAGTGTGCATTCAGACAGTTCAGACAGTAAAAGTACAGGACGCTACGCAGAACGGGGGAGCGAGTTCAGGATCCTAACAGCCTGGAGCATGCAGCTGTTTGAGAGTCTGGAGGTGCAGGAGCGCAGGCTTCTGTACCTCTTCCCAGAGGGCAGAAGCTCGAACAAAGAGTGAGCGGGGTGACTCGCATCACTCACAATCGTGGTCGCCTTGCGGGTGAGATGGGAGGTGTAAATGTCCTTCAAGGAGGGGAGCGAAGCACCAGCAATCTTACCAGCAGTGTTCACTATGCGCTGCAGGGCCTTCAAGTTGTAGTCAGTGCAGCCGCCACCCCAAACAGCAATACAGCTGGAGAGGACGCTCTCAATGGTGCCGCGGTAAAATGCAGTCATGACGGCCGGAGGAGCGCTCGCTCGCCTGAGTTTCCGCAGGAAGTACAGGCGGCGCTGGCGCTGGGCTTTCTTTGCCAGTGATGCGGTGTTGGTGGACCAGGAGAGATCCTCACTGATGTGCACCCCCAGGAACTTGGCGCTGCTCACTCGCTCCACCACAGCACCGTCGATGGTCAGCGGCAGGTGTTGGGTGTGACCCTTCCGGAAGTCCACAACAATCTCCTTGGTCTTGTCGACGTTCAGCAGGAGGTTGTTGTCCCTGCACCACGTGGTCAGAAGGTCAACCTCCAGCCTGTATTGAGTCTCGTCTCCCTTGGTGATGAGACCCACCAGAGTCGTGTCGTCAGCAAACTTCACGATACGGTTGTCGCTGTAGGTTGAAGTGCAGTCATGCGTCAGGAGGGTGAAGAGCAGCGGACTGAGCACGCAGCCTTGGGGGGCCCCCGTGCTCAGCGTGATGCTGGCGGAGAATTTGTCGCCAACACGTACTACCTGTGGCCTCTGACAGAGGAAGTCCAGTAGCCAGTTGCAGAGGTAGGTACTGAGGCCCAGCGCGTCAAGTTTGCTGATGAGGCGTTGTGGCACAATGGTGTTGAAGGCAGAACTGAAGTCCACAAACAGCAATCTCACATACGAGTCCCTCCTCTCCAGGTGGGTGAGGGCCGAGTGGAGGGCAGAGCAGATGGCATCCTCAGAAGACCGCTTGGCTCGGTACGCGAACTGGAAGGGGTCAGTGGTGGGGGGGAGAACGGATCGGATGTGCTCCATGACAAGCCGCTCAAAGCACTTCATGATGATGGGCGTAAGTGCCACGGGGCGGTAGTCATTGAAGCAGGTCGGAGCGGGTTTCTTCGGCACAGGTACGATGGTGGCAGCTTTGAAACACGACGGGACGATGGCCTGCTGCAGGGAAGTGTTAAAGATGTCCGTGAAGACATCCGTCAGCTCACCAGCGCAGTCCTTCAGCGCCCGACCCGGGATGTTGTCAGGGCCCGCCGCCTTACGGATGTTGATGGCGGCAAGCGCCCTCCTCACGCTGTCGGCGGAGAGGCACAGGGGCAGCTCGTGTGAAGGGGGAGTGGCCTTCAGCGGGCAAGTGCTGTTCTGAGCGTCGAAGCGAGCAAAGAAGCGGTTGAGGTCATTGAGCAGACGGACGTCGCCTTCACAGCTCTGCGGCGCGGGCTTGTAATCCGTGATGGTCTGAATGCCCTGCCAAAGGCTCCGTGCGTCCCTGCTGTCCTTGAAGTGGGCGGTAATTTTGCACGAGAACGCCCTCTTTGCTTCTTTGATGCCCCGGGACAGGTCGGCCCTCGCAGTCCTCAAGCCAGCCTCATCCCCTGCTCTAAAGGCTTTGTCCCTGGCCCTCAGCAGCCTGAAGACAGCCCCTGTCAGCCATGGCTTCCGGTTAGCCCGAGTGACGATGGATTTTGAGAGAGTCACATCATCAATACACTTCCTGATGGAGGAGGAAACAGAGTCAGTATACTCCTCAATGTCTGTCCGATCGTCGCAAGTGGCAGCCCTCCTAAACATGTCCCAGTCAGTCGAGCCAAAGCAGTCACGCAGTGCATCAGAGGCACCCTCAGGCCACACCCGTACCTGCTTGCGAACCGGCCTGGACGCTCTCACCATTTGTCTGTATGCGGGCAAAAGCATAACAGTGATATGGTCAGAAAGTCCAAGATGGGGGAGGGGGGCGGCTTTGAAAGCTCCTTTATGCGAAGAGTAGACCCGGTCCAGGAAGCTGTCGCCACGCGTAGGAAAATTAACATGCTGGTGAAGCCTCGGAAAAACAGACTTCAGGTTAGCATGATTAAAATCCCCAGCGAAGATGGTGAAACCGTCAGGGTGCGCTGTCTCTTGTTCACTGACAGCCTGGTACAGTTCACTAAGAGCCGCGACCCTGTCGCCTTCGATGTTGGAAGGCGGGATGTAAACCGCGACTAGCAGAATCGCGGTAAATTCCCTTGGCAGGTAAAAAGGACAGCACTTAATGATCATGAACTCCGCCAGTGGCGAGCAGTGCTTGCATACCACTACAGAGTCCCGGCACCATTCGTCACGGATGTAGACGCATATTCCACCTCCACGAGATTTCCCCCCTTGTACAATGGCCCGGTCCGCCCGATAGCACGCTAGCCGCTCCAGATGTACGGCAGAGTCCGGAATGTTGACAGTCAACCAAGTCTCAGTGAACACGAGCACACAGCAGTCCCGCACCGTCCGGTTTGTAGATTGCAGCAGGCGAATGTAATCCATTTTGTTGTCCAGCGATCGAACATTCGCCAGAAGAATGGAAGGCACGGCCGGGCGAGCAGGGCTGGCCGCCAGCCTGGCCCGGACGCCCCCGCGTTTGCCCCTCTTCAGCCTCCTCGCACACCGCTTACGACGCTTCCCAACCGGGGGAGGAAGTAAGGCAAGTCCTCAGAAGTCAGCTAAATGGCAAGAACAAGATCCGGGCAATAAACAGCTACGCCCTCCCAGTCATCAGATACCCTGCAGGAATAATAAGCTGGCCAAAGGAAGAGACGCAGACCACAGATGTCAAGACACGGAAGCTCCTAACCATGCACGGAGGGTTCCACCCTAAGTCCAGCACCCTGAGACTGTACACTAGCCGTAAAGAAGGAGGCCGAGGACTACTGAGTGTGAGAGCCACTGTTCGGGATGAAACAGCCAAGATCCATGAGTACATCAAGGAAAAGGCCCGAACGGATGACGTGCTCAGTGAATGTCTCAGACAATGGCAAACAGAGGAAGAGTGGCTAGAGACACCATCATGGGAGGACAAACCCCTACATGGGATGTACCATCGGCAGATAAGTGAAGTGGCTGACATCAAGAAATCCTACCAATGGCTGGAAAAAGCTGGACTGAAGGACAGCACAGAGGCACTCATCATGGCTGCACAGGAACAGGCTCTGAACACCAGAGCAATAGAGGCCAAGATCTACCACACCAGACAAGACCCAAGGTGTAGGCTGTGCAAAGAGGCCCCTGAGACAGTCCAGCACATAACAGCAGGGTGTAAGATGCTAGCAGGGAAAGCATACATGGAACGTCATAACCAAGTGGCTGGCATAGTGTACAGGAACATCTGTGCAGAGTATGGACTGGAAGCCCCAAGTTCAAAGTGGGAAGCACCCCCTAAGGTGGCAGAGAACGGGCAAGCCAAGATCCTGTGGGACTTCCAGATCCAGACTGACAAGATGGTGATGGCGAACCAACCGGACATTGTGGTGGTGGACAAACAGCAGAAGAAGGCCGTTGTAGTGGATATAGCAATACCAAGCGATGGCAACGTCAGGAAAAAAGAACTTGAGACGCTAGAGAAATACCAGGGCCTCAAAGAAGAGCTTGAGAAGGCCTGGAAAGTGAAGGCCTCGGTGGTGCCCGTGGTCATTGGGGCACTTGGGGCAGTGACCCCCAAACTGGAGGAGTGGCTACAACAGATTCCAGGAACAACATCAGACATCTCAGTCCACAAGAGTGCAGTGCTAGAAACAGCCAAAATACTGCGCAGAACCCTCAAGCTCCCAGGCCTCTGGTAGAGGACCCGAGCTTGGAGTGGGAGACCACCCGCGGAGGGTGAGAGGGGAATTTTTTATATATATATAAAATTATATATTTTTTTAGTGGGTAGATCTTTGTGACTTGGTCATTTCAAAAGTAACTTGCAAGCTGAAAAAGTTTGGGCACCCCTGGTTTAGATAAACAGTGTCAACAAGAGGAACGGGTGACAGTGATTGTGCTAATTGCGCGACACGGAGAAACAGGGAGGGTGAGGCAAGAGCGAAGACCCGGGACAGAGACGTGATCGGATACCATGACAACCAACAGACAACAAAACACGGAATGCCACATACACGGGACTAGCAGGTGACAGTGGGTGACAAATACGCCCATTCGCGGGGCGATCGGCGCAACCGAAGAACGGAGACGTGATAGTGCCCAGAGTCGTAGCCAAGCTAGGGCGAGTTGAAAAAAATCGAGCTTTTTCGATTCTTCATTTTCATGCCGTTTTTCTCTTTCGGTCTTGCGCGAATGTGCTTGCGCTATTCTATGTGCGCGATGTTATCCATTCACCGTTTGCCTCCCGGACCCGGATGTTGTTTTAGCGATCAGCGAACGGCCTGGGTGATGTTAGATTTTTTTTCCTGTGGGCGTGCGCCCCTACTGGAAAAATTCCTGGCTACGCCTCTGATAGTGCCCATGAGGAAGAGCGGTTCGGGAAGTTGATGGATAATAATAATGATAAAGGTTCCTATTCCATATGCCCAAATACATTTTTTGGCTGAGGGAAAAGATTTTGAGTACACTATTAAGCACCCATTCAGAACCACTTTTGAGTATACTGTTAAGCACCCATTCATAGTGGTTTTATAACCAACCGTGCCTTATTCAAAGGGTCTATAGCACCAAATGAGCGCCAAATGGTCTTGGCTTAGGCTAAGGTTCACTTTCTAAAGAACTCTGTCAGGTTTATTTCAATGACTGAATAACTATTAAGAGAAGAGCAACAGCAAACAAACCACAAGTGAGACAGAATATTAAGTCTTTTCTCGCGAGGAGAACGATAGAGAGAGGAAACTCGGTTACAATCTCCATCAATTCTGAGTTCTCCCTCCACGTGCTCCTCTATTTAATGTTTTGGTTGCCCTGGTTACAGAGGCGTTGCTACACTAAAGGGAGGGAAGATTGTGTCTGTAGCAACGTTGATTAGCTAAGGAATGTAGTGTGGTGTGAATTAGCACTTCATTGTCGGCCCGTGACCCCCGCAGAGTTTGTCCATCTGTTCTTCTCTAGTTGTTGGCTGAGTCGTCCTCGAGTGTGATCAGATAACTTGAATTGCCGCTTTTCCTGTGGAACAATGCAACTAAACCTTGGCTAGACTTTATCTACTTAGTAAATTAACACGCAATAACCAGAGTGACTTGTCCTAAACACTTGAACAAGACTTGAGTAAATATGGGATAACTTGTACGCAACCACTTCAAACTGTGTTTAACACTTAACAAAGAAAAACAGTTCTGATCAACAACAATCTATGAACCAAACCTACAGTTAACTACCGTTTTTTTCCGTGTATAGTGCGCCCCCATGTATAGTACGCACCCCTAACAATGGCATGCTGATGCTGGAAAAAAGCTTGTACCCATGTATAATACGCACCCAATTTTTATGAATTTTTTTAAAAAAAATTTAAATTTTTTTTTTTTTTTTTTTTTTTAAGTCCCAAAGATCGTCACACACGCAGGGAGGCAATGGGTCCCATTTTTAAAGTCTTTGGTATGGTCTTAACTAGGCTGGATGTCATTTTTTTTGTTGGCGTTGATTTCTCCGACTGCCCCTAAACGCACCACCGCGCTCCGTGCGCAGGGGAATGAGGCGGCTCTGTATGGGAGATACGTTGAAGAGGAATAAAAACAACCTTGGAAACCAAAACTTGCCCCTCGTCGTGACTCGGAGCCGCAAGAAATGTTTTGGATTTGTGTAGGGTACATTGTGACAGACGGCAAACTAGCAGGTGATCGAGCGAGCGTCTGATACAAGAGCATTGCGGTCGTATGGAGCGTGCTTGAAATGAACAGCAGAGACGAAAGGAACAAGGCAAAGTGTTGTGAAATAAAATATTACCTGTAATACGCATTTTGTTATTTGCTGATTGAAACTGCTAATTAAACTGTGAATTGAAACTAATAGGTGGAGAACTGAACTCTCGCTCTTTATATAGCTGACGTGTCTTGCACAACCGTTCTGCGCATCTGTAATGGCGGCCTCCGTATGACGTCCGGTCCGCGATGGAGATTAAAAAACAAACAATATTTGACAATAACACACCATCGAGGATTGCACCATCGCATCAAACGATGTGTCGTCAATTATGAATTTTACTAAGTGTGTTGGGCAGGATGGCTGAATGCGATGCGCGATTGACAACAAACAAGAAGAAAGGTGAGTTTTATTTCGGGGGAGATTTGTCATGTCTCGTCCCCAGTTTTGCTATGTGTCTAGGTTGCCATAGTTTCTGTTCGTGTCACCCCGCTCTTCCTGTGTCACCTCAATCGATGTAACGTGTTTTGTATTTAAGTCCTGTCTGCCCCTCGCTCACCGTTGGATCATTGCATGTGTTACTGTCATTCTGTTCCTGTCTTTGGTAATGTCACCCTGTCTTTTTGTTCCACGACTTTGTCGGTCAGTCCTGTTGTTGGTTTTGTTGTACCATGACTTTATTTAAAAAAAAAAAAAAAAAAATTAAAAATTTTTTTCTTTGTACCCATGTATAATACGCACCCCAGATTTTAGGAAAATAAATTAGTAAAATATTGCGCACTATACACGGGAAAAAACGGTAAAAGGAATGGAGTTTCTTTCAACCAAATAAGAACATTTCGCCTATGCAAATAAGCTCTGCTCATTGCTAGTGAAGGCCTCTTACAGGAACAAAAACACACAGCTAACATGAGGACAGGAAGGATACAATCCACAGGGATCAAAAGAAATCCCTGTCACTAAAGAGAAAGAACCTAGATGAAAGGAAAGCCATAAACTCATAAATGACAAGGCTTTACTTAAATTATTCCAACAAACTCCAAGGTACTATGTAAAATAACGGGTGCTATAGGGCTTTCTGAAAAACCTACCTACCTACCTACCTACCTACCTACCTACCTACCTACCTACCTACCTACCTACCTACCTACCTACCTACCTACCTACCTACCTGTCTGTCTGTCTGTCTATCCATCTATCTTGGCCTACAACATCTTAAAGTCAAAGTCTGCTTTATTGTCAATTTCTTCACATGCCAAGACACACAAAGAAATCGAAATAACGTTCCCACTATCCCACGGCGACAAGACATACTACACAAAACACATACAAGTAAACAACACAAAAAAAATAAAAACAAGAAGGCACAAACAATGAATAGATAAAAGTAATGAATAAATAATAAATAAACAAATAACACAATAAATAAGAGGAGCAAAAATGGAGCAAGTGTGCATACAGCCGACAGTCAGAATATAGCGCAAAAGTCCAGGACGCTACGCAGAAGGGGGGAGAGAGTTCAGGAGCATAACAGCCTGGAGAATGAAGCTCTTGGTGAGTCTGGTGGTGCGGGACCGCAGGCTCCTGTACCTCTTCCCAGAGGGCAGAAGATCAAACAAAGAGTGAGCGGGGTGACTCACATCACTCACAATCGTGGTCGCCTTGCGGGTGAGATGGGAGGCGTAAATGTCCTTCAGGGAGGGGAGTGAAGCACCAATAATCTTACCAGCCGTGTTCACTGTGCGCTGCAGGGCCTTCATGTTGTATTCAGTGCAGCTACCACCCCAGACAGCGATACAACTGGAAAGGACGCTCTCAATGGTGCCACGGTAGAATGTAGCCATGACGGCCAGAGGAGCACTTGCTCGCCTGAGTTTCCGCAGGAAGTACAGGCGGCGCTGATCTTTCTTTGCCAGTGATGCGGTGTTGGCGGACCAGGAGAGGTCCTCACTGATGTGCACCCCAAGGAATCTGGTGCTGCTCACTCTCTCCACCACAGTACCGTCGATGGTCAGCGGCAGGTGTTCAGCAGGAGGTTGTTGTCCCTGCACCACGTGGTCAGAAGGTCAATCTCCAGCCTGTATTGAGTCTCGTCTCCCTTGGTGATGAGACCCACCAGAGTCGTGTCGTCAGCAAACTTCACTATACGGTTATCGCTGTAGGTTGCAGTGCAGTCATGCGTCAGGAGGGTGAAGAGCAGCGGACTGAGCACACAGCCTTGGGGGGCCCCCGTGCTCAGCGTGATGCTGGCGGAGATTTTGTCGCCAACACGTACTACCTGTGGCCTCTGACAGAGGAAGTCCAGTAGCCAGTTGCAGAGGTAGGTACTGAGGCCCAGCGTGTCAAGTTTGCTGATGAGGCGTTGTGGCACATTGGTGTTGAAGGCAGAACTGAAGTCCACAAACAGCAATCTCACATACGAGTCCCTTCTCTCCAGGTGGGTGAGGGCCGAGTGGAGGGCAGAGCAGATGGCATCCTCAGAGGACCGTTTGGCTCGGTACGCAAACTGGAAAGGGTCAATGGTGGGGGGGAGAACGGATCGGATGTGCTCCATGACAAGCCGCTCAAAGCACTTCATGATGATAGGCGTAAGTGCTATGGGGCGGTAGTCATTGAAGCAGGACGGAGCGGGTTTCTTCGGCACAGGTACGATGGTGGCAGTTTTGAAACATGACTGGACGATGGCCTGCTGCAGGGAAGTGTTAAAGATGTCTGTGAAGACATCCGTCAGCTCACCAGCGCAGTCCTTCAGCGCTCGACCCGGGATGTTGTCAGGGCCCACCGCCTTACGGTTATCGGTTACGGTTGATAAAGCTGGTTTTAAAAATTATGCGCTTTACACTTTACAGAAAAACAACTTAACCCGAAATGAGAGAGAGAAAGAGAGCAAGAGAAAGAAAGAGTAGAAGGAAGAAGCAGGAAAGGAAAGAGTAAAATATTGAACATCCGGGTGAAGAATCGTTATCAATTTTTGGAAACGCCTTTTTGCTCTGGGCTGATGCAAAACTGAAAATTTAACAAGGGACTAACATAAAATGCAAACTTAAAGTATCCTCATAGTACTCTCTCAGGTTTCTACTCTCATATTCTGACAGAGGAAGTCCAGTAGCCAGTTGCAGAGGTAGGTACTGAGGCCCAGCTTGTCGAGTTCGCAGATGAGTCGTTGTGGCACAATGGTGTTGAAGGCAGAACTGAAGTCCACAAACAGCAATCTCACGTACGAGTCCCTTCTCTCCAGGTGGGTGAGGGCCGAGTGGAGGGCAGAGCAGATGGCATTCTCAGAGGACCGTTTGGCTTGGTACGCAAACTGGAAGGGGTCTATGGTGGGGGGGAGAACGGATCTGATGTGCTTCATGACAAGCCGTCAAAGCACTTCATGATGATGGGCGTCAGTGCCACGGGGCGGTAGTTATTAAAGCAGGCCAGAGCAGGTTTCTTCGGCAAAGGTACGATGGTAGCAGCCTTGAAACATGAAGGGACGATGGCCTGCTGCAGGGAAATGGTAAAGATGTCCATGAAGACACCCATCAGCTCCCCAGCGCGGTCCTTCAGTGCTCGACCTGGGATGTTGTCAGGGCCCGCCGCCTTACGGGTGTTGATAGCGGCAAGCGCCCTCCTCACGCTGTCGGCAGAGAGGCACAGGGGCTGCTTGTGTGGAGGGGGAGTGGTCTCAGCGGGCAAGTGCTGTTCTGAGCGTCGAAGCGAGCAAAGAAGCGGTTAAGATCGTTGAGCAGATGGACGTTGCCCTCACAGCTCTGCGGCGCGGGCTTGTAGTCCGTGATGGTCTGAATGCCCTGGCAAAGGCTCCGTGCGTCCCTGTTGTCCTTGAAGTGGGCGGTAATCTTGCAAGAAAACGCCCTTTTCGCTTCCTTGACGCCACGGGACAGGTCGGCCCTCGCTGTCAGCCATGGCTTCCAGTTAGCTCGAGTGACAATGGATTTCGAGAGTCACATCATCAATGCACTTCGTGATGTAAGAGGAAACAGAGTCAGTATACTCCTCTATGTCTGTCAGATCGTTGCAAGTGGCCGCCCGCTTAATTATGTCCTAGTCAGTAGTGCCAAAGCATTCACGAAGCGCATCAGAGGCACCCTCAGACCACACCCGCACCCGCTTGCGAACCGGTCTGGATGCTTTCAGCATTTGTCTGTATGCGGGCAAAAGCATAACAGTGAGATGGTCAGAAAGTCCAAGATGGGGGAGGTGCTTTGAAAGCTCCTTAATGTGTAGAGTAGACCAGGTCCAGCTGTCACCGCGTGTTGGAAAATTAACATGCTGGTGAAGCCTCGGAAAAACAGACTTCAGGTTAGCACGATTAAAGTCCCCAGCGAAGATGGTGAAACCGTCAGGGTGTGCCGTCTGTTGTTCACTGACAGCCTGGTACAGTTCAGTAAGAGCCGCGATCCTGTCGCCTTCGATGTTGGAAGGCGGGATGTACGTATACCGCGACTAGCAGAATCGCAGTAAATTCCGTCGGCAGGTAAAAAGGACGGCACTTAATGATCACAAACTCCGCCAGTGGCGAGCAGTGCTTGCATACCACTACAGAGTCCCGGCACCATTCGTCACGGATGAAGACGCATATTCCACCTCCTCGCGATCTTCCCCCTCTTACAATGGCACGGTCCGCCCGATAACACGCTAATAATAATAATAATAATAATAATAGATTATATTAATCATACGATGAAGATATTCTGCAAACCCTAACAATATTTATAACGCACTTTACATTCGGGGGAATCTCAAAGTGCTACATAGCAGATAAAAAAACAAGAAAACAAAACAAGGACAAGTTTAAAACAACTGGACGACAACCAAGATATGAGAGAAATTACTGAAATGCTAAGATAAAGAGGTAAGTTTTAAGTCCAGTTTTGAAAGAGTCAGTGGATTGGGGTGCTCTTAGCTGGTCGGGGAGGGAGTTCCACAGTGTAGGGGCTGTATGGCAGAAGGCCCGGTCGCCCATGGTGCGCAGCTTGGTTTTAGGAACGTGGAAAAGGTGTGAATTGGATGAGGGGAGGCTTCGGGTGGCAGGTTTTGCTAGCCTCTCCAGAAGCACAGCAGAGTCCGGAATGTTGACAGTCAACCAAGTCTCAGTGGACACGAGCACACAGCAGTTACGCACTGTCCAGTTCGTAGATCTCAGCAGGCGAATGTAATCCATTTTGTTGTCCAGCGATCGAACATTCGCCAGAAGAATGGAAGGCATGGCCGGGGGAGCTGGGTTGGCCGCCAGCCTGGCCCGGACGCCTCCACGCTTGCCCCTCTTCTGCCTCCTCGCACACCGCTTCCAACGCTTTCCATCCGGGGGAGGAATAACAGGCGAGTCCGGCGACGTTTCAGGACGGAGCAGTCCGAGCTCCTTTAATGTCTCCTAAATGTTGAACAGAGGGTGTGATTTACCGAAGTCAAATTCCTTGTTTGGCACGCTCAAACATGGCGAAAACTCTTGGATCTTGAATCAAAGTCTAAAACGCCACAAAACTCACTTTCGCCGATGTTGAGCAGAACCTGCCTGCATTACATGTAGCACGACTTAGTACGACGAGACGAACACATAAAACTGTCGGACAAACACTCATTAAACGAACAAAACGCCGTACGGGCGGGACAGAGAGAGGTCGCTGCGTGTGCATGGGCTGCCATCTTGATCTTGAGCACTTTTTTTTTAAATTGTAGTTTTGAAGTGCAGACCTAAACATATGGTATATGTTGTCCTCCCCCACTTGTGAAAAGGAGGCTTAATGGCTTGTGTTTTTTCTCATTTTGTTTATTTTGATTGTATTCACCCTCTAGAGGGGAGAGGGACACCGTGCAGCAATTTGATGCTAATGATTGGGACCAAAGCCTCCCATTCTGATCGTCTGGAGCGCCTTTGAATATGGGTTCAAGTGTGTGTGTGACTGTTCGTCCCTCCAATTCTGATCGTCAGGACTGCCTGATTGACAGGCCCTTTCGTCTCATAAATCTGAGACACCACGATGGTCCACCTGTAAAATCTTCAATCTTCTTTTCGGTGCGATTGTTTTGGCTTTCAGTCGGATTTCCACGGTGGAAACACCTTGGCCGTCTGCTCTCTGTGTGTTCACCCAGTCTTCAAGAATGTTTTCAACTTCGGGCCATCTGCTTTTATTACCTCTGAAAGCTTTTGTCGTCTTTTTGCATTGTGTCAGTTCTTTACGCTGCCGTCTCCAACGTCTCACCATCGATTCATTGATGCCAAGCTTACGTGCCGCAGCTCTATTTCCCTCTTTGACAGCCAAATTGATTGCTTTTAACTTAAAAGCTGCATCAAATGCATTTCTTCGTGTGTTTTCCATGATGAGGGTGTGTGCGTGATGCGCGAAATGTTCAAAACACAATCAAACTAGCACGTCTTCTTCGGCGCATTATCTCTTCTTTGTTTGTCTCGCTCTTGCTTCCTGCTAGAGCGCCCCCTGGAGGCCGTAAAAATCCATAACTACGCCGCGCCGCCATTTAAGCTTCAGGGTTCAAAGTAACCTTCTGAATAAAATGCATTAAAAGTTCACATTCATTACAACTTGTTTTTGGTGAGCAAAATGTCAGAAGAATTGAATTTAAATGCTGATTGATTGGGTTTTAATACAATGCAGATAGTCCAAACAGTGCCACTGCTTTGTGTAATCTCTGAGTCACATGGCAGAGTAAGAGAAAGGGTTTAGAGTCCTTTGACGCAGGTCACCTAGCGTGCATTCCTACTAAAGCTCATAATATTCACAAGCAACACAGCCAGAATAAGCAGCAGTCATAGTAGTGTTTCAAAATAGTATTTTTGTTGTTGTTTTTTTCTTTAAGATACCGCACAACAGCGGTCCGCAGCCTTTTTACGAGTGTATAAAAGTGATCAAGTCATCACAAAAATCACGAAAAAAATCTTATATAAACCGCACCGGACTATAAGCCGCAGCGTTCAAAATTTAAGAAAAAAGTTGCAGTTTATAGTCCGGAAATTACGGTATGTATATGTTTGTGTGTGTGTTTGTGTGTGTGTGTGCGTGTGTGCGTGTGTGCGTGTGTATATATATATATATATTAGGGGTGTAAATCGCGGGTTTTGTCACGATACGATATAATATCGATATAAAGAACTACGATACGATATTTGCCAATATCTTAAAGCCTGCTGCGATTCATTCACGATATATCGCGATATAGTGCTCTACGATCGATCTTTTTTTTTTTTAATAAAAAATATAGAACAATATCCTGATTTACAACAATTCATACGCAAAATCAACAAGGTACTGCAAACTCTTTATTTAGGAAATTACAAGAGTATTGTAGTATACAAATTGCTTACTTTAACACTGAACTTTGATGTCGTGTTTTTTCTTTAAATGTGCGGCGAGATTTGTGCTCCCTGAATATTTGATCACCGCATGGCAGGATTTACAAACTGCACGTGTCTTGTCCGTTGAGCCATCTTTTCTTTGGAATCCAAAGTGCTTCCAAACGAATGACTTGAAGCCTAAAGGGGAGCAAATTTCCTCGTCTTTTTGGACACTAGCCATAGCACCAGCCCAGGAGCCGCGGACTAGTTGTCCCCTCCCCTTTCACGCGCGTGCTCTGCTCACAACACAACAACGCCGGAAAGAGGAAGCAAGCAACAATGAACTGGATTTCAAAATAAAGTCGCGTCTAATGTCCGAGGTCAAACACGGCGATATAAATCGATGTTTACCTTTAGCATCGATACCAATAAATCGTAGAGCCTTATATCGATTAATCGATGTGTATCGATGTATCGTTACACCCCTAATATATATATATATATATATATATATATATATATATATATATATATATATATATATATATATATATATATATATATATATATATATATATATATATATATATATATATATATATATGTATATATATTTTTTCGTCGGTTGCATTCAAGACTTAGACCTTTGAATTAATTCTAAATGTTTATGGAACAAAGATAAATTGTTAACATTTTTCAGGTTAGCTGAATATTTAGATATTTATTGATTTATTTGATTTGATATTATTTGAGCTGTTTTGTCAATTATTTGATATTAAATGAAATGCAAATAATGTTTTGTTTATTTGGTTTGTGTTTTTTCATTTTATTGTTTTTTTTTAAGACAGCGGCATTTAGCTTCCTCACTTGTACCCCACCACGCACTTCACTGTTTAATGGTACCACGTATTTCTATCATGCGTGTGACAATCGTCGGTCTCAGTTCAATTAAGTGGTCACGGAGACATGGGTTTCTCAACGCGCTCTGCAAAAGTAGATAAATTAACTAAATTTTAGGTCTCAAATATTTGCTAAACGGATACCACACAAAGCACCCTCATTGGCGCGTTGCTCTATCGTGGTCGTGATCTTGAGTCACGTAAGTGAGCCTGCGGGAGAGAGACAAACGTTTAGAATTAGTGATTGCATGCATCTTCACCGTCTCATTCATTATCTCAGATTAATTATTTTGCCGTGTGCCATTTCACTTGTCTGCACTTCATAAACCCTAAATCTCCTGGGCTGCTTTACAACGATGTGGCTCGAGTATAGATAAATATTAAATTCAATTTTGTAACATTATTGTAACCAGTAAAATAGAAAAAATAATCAAAACTCGAAATCTACTTATAGATTGGAACAGGATCTACCATGGTAACAACCTCAGATCGGTTTTATTTATCTGTTTCCCCCAGCATAAAAGTATAGCCTACAAGATTTGCAATGCAAATCTCTCTAAATTTTGCAATATAATAAAAAATTAACATTGTGTTGGGGAGAGGAATCGTCTTCCTTTTCCGTTATTATTGTTATTGTTATTGTTATGTTTATTATTATTATTATTATTATTATTATTATTATTATTATTATTATTATTATTATTATTATTATTATTATTATTATTATTATTATTATTACCCATCCATCATTCATTTTCTGAAACGCTTTATCCTCACAAGCGTTGCCGGCGAGCCTATCCCATCAGTTTTTGGGCGGTAGGCGGAGTGCACCCTGAAATGGTGGCCAGCAAATCGTATTATTATTATTATTATTATTATTATTATTATTATTATTATTATTATTATTATTATTATTATTATTATTATTATTATTATTATTATTATTTGGTTCTGCTTGCGGATATGCTCGTGATGGTTTGGTAATAAATCAGTCAGGGAGCTCCACTGAATGACAAAGGCGTATTAAAGTAGGCCCACGGATTTGGTTGTTTATTTTTCGAGTTGATGATGGCGTAGGACCCACTGCTGTAATGGGGTGGCATAGGAGCGTATATTCCAAAAACACAGGACAATACTAGTTCTCCCTGCTTGGTCGTCATTGAGCGCCGACACGAATAGTTAATGTTTTAAGCCCTACCGGCCTTCTTTTCCATCTTTTAAAAATGAGGCTCTTCCAGCGCCGGGAGGCAGCTGGATTGTGAGGGAGGTTTGCATGGGAAGTAAGGGGATGCTGCAGGGCGAATAAATGCGGCTCAATGTCTCCTTTTCAATGTTGAAATGCATGCATGGACCTTGCTTAGATATACTTAGATATTCGATTCAATCATTATCAACTTTAATTGTGTCGCTATGCAAAGATGATTAAAAACACCTCAACAGTAAAGAATTTAGATTTTATAATTCGTTGCATTATAAATCTCGAATTAAAAAGACCAATGAGGTGAATATAGAATACGAAAAAACGGTTAACTTGGTCTTCAAGTGCCTTGGTCCTTCTCTAATAAATGGCCAAAGTGGGGCGCGGACCACTGACCATAGCTGTCCATTTGAGAGTATGTTTTGTCTCCAACCTCGACTTCACTGCACAAACACGTTTGCCTAAAAGAAGCAGCATCCCCCAAAACTCAGCCAATAATCGTTAAGCGCTGGAATAAAATTGCCGCTTCGAGAGAGAGAATCACGAATTCCCTCAATAACGTCTGTATCGAATCATTTCTACTGACAACATTCTTAAAACAAATTTAGTTAGTGCAAATTTCAAATGTCCATTTGTGGGTCGAGCATGCAACATGCACCTCCGGCTCACGGGTTCTGTGGAGACGCTACCTGCTCATGTTCCTCCAAGTCCCCTCCCGCAAAGAGGACAATTTGTTCAACAGCCAAAAAAAGGCACCTCTTCTCCCATGGCAGCTCGCCATGAGCCACCACTGGTCCCTTCATACAATTTTATGAACATATAATGAGTTTTTGGAGAAACTTGGCGATAGGAGGCTTGAATAGCAGCCAGGCGCGGTGAGTTAAGGTGGGGCTGCTGGATGCTTATGAATATGACGCAGCAGCGCTGATTGGTCCAGTCGATGAATGACGCTAGAGGGCTAGAAATATGGTAGGTTCAGAGTTTCCGGAGATAGGCATTGTACTTTCGACCCATCGCATCACATCATATGCGAACGGAGGCGACGAGGGCACGGATCCCTGCTTACACAGATTGACTGGAGACACCAGCGCATCTTGGCCAGCAGAAAACAAAGACGCGTTGACAGTGGATACGCTACGATGCCAGCGTAATTTGCATCATTTTCAAGCGCTCGTTTGGTTGTGTGACATATCTGCATTTTGAGACATTTTCATCAACTAGTTGCCGTGTCCAGCACTACCCGCTTCAAGTTTGTTTCTGCAGAAAAGCCAAACCAGGTCTAAGTGCACCCGGCTATAGGTTACCTCTTTTCGGAGCCAGGTGCTGAAATCTCCTCTTTTTTTTACGCCACTGTTTTCTCCGGATCCAACAAGGGAGTGTTTCTTTCTCCACCAGTGACATAACGCAGCCAGTATTTATTCTTTTCTGCGTTTTGTACGGTAAACCTTCATTGCGCATGCAAAGAAATCCTTTGGTGACACGGAATTGACAAGCGTCTCCACGCACATTGACCGAAAGGAGCCCCAGGCGAATGACAAGGGTAATAAGTCGGCCATTGCTTGGCCTGTATTGCTGAATTGTTGTGTGTGAGCACCTTTAACGGAGTTTTAACCCAGCCAAAGCGATGGTACACTGCGCCGGGTGCGAAAGGCCTATCTTGGACCGCTTTTTGCTCAATGTGCTGGACCGAGCCTGGCACGTCAAGTGCGTCCAGTGCTGCGAGTGCAAATGCAATTTGACGGAGAAATGTTTTTCTCGAGATGGGAGACTGTACTGCAAAGATGACTTCTTTGGGTAAGCGCTTCACAGGATGACAACAATTCACCGGTGATTTTAAAATTGCATTAACAATATATTAATATGCAAACACATTTTTGGTAAAGATAAGATATTCATTAATTTTTCCCCACACGGGGAAATTCCATTTTCAACTGAAATATATCTATGGCTTTATCTAAACAGCACACGATGTAGTCCTGTTATCATATCATGTTTTTTGAATGAACTATAAATGGACAGCGGGTGCGTGAAAACTAAACTAAGGACATTAAGACAATAAGCTTTGAGTAGGCTGAAGTAATTAAAATCTTCCTAATTTGGATTCTTATGCAAAACATCAGAACCATTAAACGCGTGTACGTTGACTCAGCAGGGAGGCTTGATGGGAGATTGAGGAAATTGCACTTAAACAAGCTATGTGAAGGATCAAACCCGGGCCACAAGAGACGCAGCTCCGTGTTTGCTCAGTTCGCCGCGACGTCAGTGGATTTGAATAGCAAACTGTTTGAAAAAGATCACGCCCACAAACAATGCAATTGTAGACGGCAGTTAAGCAGTGCCCCTCAATACACATATAGTTTAACACTTAAGTAATTACTAGTGTCAATTGTACTTCTCTTTATATTCTTCGGGTTTCAATAAATCTTTCACATTTTAAAAGTGTAGTACAACTGAGTATTGAAAAAAATAAAGTCATATTAAATTCAACCCACAAATTTATTTACACAATATAAATATTAAGGTTGTTAATGTTAAAAAATAACACCAACATTTGTTCACAGCTAAGATGATGTTCAACAAATGAGACCTTTCTCTAACAATATTCACAATCTATATTTTATCCGGAAAGTTGGGCAAATCAGATGAGCCTGCGATGCATTTTTTGTAGTGATTTGTATATGCTAAAATATTTTCACAAGACAATCATTCACTATGTTGCTATTTAATTGGTTCGGTTCCATTTTGAATGGTGTCACAATTCAAATTCCATTAAAAATTAGCCTATATCAACAGTAACACAAGCATACATATTTTCCTCGTGCAGGCGGTTCGGCACCAAGTGTGGAGGCTGTTCGCAGGGCATCTCTCCAAATGACTTGGTCCGGAGGGCTCAAAACAACGTGTTCCATCTCAACTGCTTCACATGCATGATGTGCAATAAGCAGCTCTCGACTGGAGAAGAGCTCTACATCATAGATGAAAGCAAATTCGTTTGCAAAGACGATTACATGAGCAACGGCATTGTAAAAGACACAAACCTCCTTTCAGGTAAGGAGCTCTCGGTGCATGCATTTATGCACATTTTTCTCAGCTATGTGTGAATTATGTAAAAAAACAAATTAACATTGATGATAAATATAAAATAATGACAAAAATAATAATTTAATGATGATGATGTGATGGGCCTAACCAGAGTGGTGGAGATTTTGTTAAACAAATAATATATGAATCTAAAATTGATATAATTGTTTATTACACGATTTGCTCCTTAAAATGGATACTAAGATCACTTTTCTTGTTTCTGACACAGTCAAATACAACTACGACCGGAATCTCTCACACGGGTTTTTAAACTAATTTGAAATGAGATGCTACAATATACATTTACACGTATGAAATAATTTGACACATGCTCACACCGACATGTGCGCGCACCTTTTTGTCCCACTTTAGTTCTCATTTTGATTTTATGTCATAGTAACGGTGTGCAGCGACCCGAGTTTATCCCCGGACTCACAAGACCCCCACCAGGACGACGTGGTTCTTAAGGAAACAGAGATTGCTGCCCTCTCGGATAAGGAAACTGTAAACAACGAGAACGACGACCAGAATCTGGGTGGCAAGAGACGGGGCCCACGGACAACAATAAAGGCTAAACAGCTGGAGACGCTGAAGGCAGCTTTTGCTGCGACACCCAAACCCACCAGACACATCAGGGAGCAACTGGCACAGGAGACTGGCCTCAACATGAGGGTTATTCAGGTAAAAGGAAACAAATCAAGTCAAATGTATTTATCACAGAAATTTCTCACCAGGCATCATACCACAGGTAATGAATAATAATATAGTATTTGTTTATTCACCTCAAACGTTCACGATTCAATTACAAGATGGAAAATTTGTTTTTCATTTTATTGACATAACCTAGAATGGTTCAGCAGAAGTGAAAAATAACTGAATAAATAAATATAATATAATCCATTCATCCATCCATTTTCTGAACCGCTTAGGCCCCACGGGGGTCGCGGGTGTGCCGGAGCCTATCCCAGCTGTCATCGGGCAGTAGGCGGGGGACACCCTGAACCGGTTGCCAGCCAATCACAGGGCACACAGAGACAAACAACCATTTGCACTCGCACTCACACCTAAGGACAATTTGGAGTCTTCAATCGGCCTACCAAGCATGTTTTTGGAATGTGGGAGGAAACCGGAGTGCCCGGAGAAAACCCACGCGGGCCCGGGGAGAACATGCAAACTCCATACAGGGAGGGCCGGAGGTGGAATTGAACCTGCACTCTCCTAACTGTGAGGCGGACGTGCTACCCATGCTCCAACGAGCCGCCCAATATAAAATAAATAAATAAATAAATAAAATACACGCGTACGTGTGCACGCACACACGCATGCATGCACACACACACACATGCATATATATATATATATATATATATATATTAGGGGTGTAAATCGCGGGTTGTCACGATACGATATAATACCGATACAAAGAACTACGATACGATATTTGCCGATATCTTAAAGCCTGCTGCGATTCATTCACGATATATCGCGATATAGTGCTCTACGATCGATATATATATTTTTTTAATAAAAAATATAGAACAATATCCTGATTTATAACAATTCATACGCAAAATCAACAAGGTACTGCAAACTCTTTATTTAGGAAATTACAAGAGTATTGTAATATACAAAGTTCTTATTTTAACACTGAACTTTGATGTCGTGTTTTTTCTTTAAATGTGCGGCGAGATTTGTGCTCCCTGAATATTTGATCACCGCATGGCAGGATTTACAAACTGCACGTGTCTTGTCCGTTGAGCCATCTTTTCTTTGGAATCCAAAGTGCTTCCAAACGAATGACTTGAAGCCTAAAGGGGAGCAAATTTCCTCGTCTTTTTAGACACTAGCCATAGCACCAGCCCAGGAGCCGCGTACTAGTTGTCGACTCCCCTTTCACGTGCCTGCTCTGCTCACAACACAACAACGCCGGGCGCACTGCTCCCGGAAAGAGGAAGCAAGCAACATTGAACTGGATTTCAAAATAAAGTCGCGTCTAATGTCCAAGGTCAAACACGGCGATATAAATCGATGTTTACGTTTAACATCGATGCCAATAAATAGTAGAGCATTATATAGATTAATCGATGTGTATCGATGTATCGTTACACCCCTAATATATATATATATATATATATATATATATATATATATATATATATATATATATATATATAAAATTCTTCAAGCACTGGTACTTTGATGAGTGGGCTTGCATGTTATGCACTCATTCATAGGTGTTATTCATGCAGTTACGTAGGTCGTCCTATGAGTCAAACTCAGCCCCCAACCACCCAAACATCCTCACGCCTCCTCCTTATTGCATCTCCTTTCCGCCTTTTAACAAACTGCTTATTCCATCAAACTTCACACGTCACGTGGAATTCACTAAAGCAAAGAGTGATGGCTTAGTGAACTTGATCACAAAATGGGAAATCTGTCAATTTTTTCAATTCCGCATGTACATGGACGGGAGGGCATAGTCGTTGGGCTGCTGCAATCGCTGACATACGTATTTGGCATAGCACAGCTGATCTGACGTTAGCCAAGCTGTAAGCTTGTGAGTTGTTGTTGTTTTCTTGTAAACTAATATTTACTCTTGCACAGTTAATAACATTTAATAGAAACTATAGCAACAAATGATCGATTTAGAATGCTACTATTTTTTTATTAGCTTCCTCATCAAATTTTATGTAAACTATAGCAACAAATGCTCGATATGGAATGCTACTATTTTTTATTGGGTTCCTGTAATATTGGTAATTTTACAGCTAATTTCTTATTATGATTTGATTTAATGTTACCACTTCATGTAACGCCACACTCACCCCGTGGCGAAATAAGACCCAGACTCAATGACAACATGCCTTCATTTTTAAAGAAGTATTTCATGTTCACTTTTGAGTGGCATTCTGTAGGGTACAACATTTATGTAATTGTAGTTTTCTGTGATTACGTGTTTTTCCAATTATACTGGATGAAGGAACAAAACAAAACACCCACACATTTCATGATATATTTCATTTCATAGACTTTTAGTACTTTTGTTTGATTAATCTCATAGTGGCATAAGGCTCATAAAGGCTGAATAGTGTATTTTATCGAGCTAACTATTGTAATTTGTTTACAATAATAATTTTCACGAGAGCTGATTAGATGAGATAGGGTTGAACACAGTTTAGAGTAGATTATTGGTGGTCAACCACTGTATCGCAGTTTACAAAATCACACGAGGAAATTGTGAAGTTGCAAATCAACTAGAAATGCCAAACTGTGACAATTGTTGGTGTGGTCTTTTTGCATTTGATGAGTGAACTTACTATGTTTGCTTGGCGTAACACACAGGCAAATACGACTAAATAACAAATGGCCACAATGCTTCTTTAAAAAAGTTAGGTAGTAGGCTACAGATTACAATTGATGACAACAATCTTTTATCCCTAAAACTGCTGGGTTAAGAATTGTACCAACCCAAGTAGTTTGGGTCAAATTGACCCAACTTTGACTACTTTCTGGATCGGTACAATTTTTAACTGAAATTGAGTTGTTTTTGCGGCAGCAGTTTTAAGAATGTCAACATTTACTTGACTCATCTTCTCTCTCTCTCTCTCTCTCTCTCTCTCTCTCTCTCTCTCTCTCTCTCTCTCTCTCTCTCTCTCTCTCTCTCTCTCTCTCTCTCTGTCTCTCTCTGTCTCTCTCTCTCTGTCTGTCTGTGTGTGTGTGTGCCATTGAAATGTTCATCAAATTGCCGACTGCACATACTGATTGTGTGTTAATGTACATGCAGGTCTGGTTCCAGAATCGCCGTTCCAAAGAGAGGCGTATGAAGCAGTTGAGCGCACTGGGAGCCCGCAGGCATGCGTTTTTCAGGAGTCCAAGGCGGATGAGAACGCTGGTTGACCGCCTGGAACCAGGAGAGCTCATCCCGAATGGACCTTTCTCTTATTATGGAGGTGTGTTTGACTTTCACTCTAAGTGGAATTCCCTCCTATTTTTGCAAATCCAAGATATTTAATTGTTTTTCACACTGCCCTATTAATTACTAGGGGTGTAACGATTCATCGATACACATTGATTAATCGATATAATGCTCTACGATTTGTTGGCATCGATGCTAAACGTAAACATGGATCTATATCGCCCGTTTTTGACCTCGGACATTAGACGCGACTTTATTTTGAAATCCGGTTCATTGTTGCTTGCTTCCTCTTTCCGGGAGCAGTGCGGGGCATGTTGTGTTGTGAGCAGAGCAGGCACGCAAAAGGGGAGGCGACAACTACGCGGCTCCTGGGCTGGTGCTATGGCTAGTGTCCAAGAAGTTAGTGTATAGTTCTCTGGTATTGCAAGAGAATGGGTTTTTTTTTGCATTTGGATTAGAACATATGGTCAAGGTGTAATGTTTACTACATTCATTATAAAACAGTGGTCCCCAACCTTTTTTGCGCTACGGACCGGTTACATGTCAGAAATATTTTCGCGGACCGGCATTTATATAAATAAATAATACATTTATATAAATAAAGAAATAATACATTTATAATAAATATATAAATACAATGAAATAAAATGATACGACATAAAACCAAGTACAAATGACAAAAATAAAACTCACCATTACGTTGAATTACACCAGTGCTTCTCAAATAGTGGGGCGCGCCCCCCTTGGGGGGCGCAGTGCTATTCCTGGGGGGGCGCGTGTGACCCTGGGGAACAGGCTTTTTTTTTGGCAGTACTAGAATAAAGTGTAATTGCGCGTTTACTACAGCAGGGGGCAGTGGCGCTCTCATTGTTACTTCTGTCACGTTTGCGACAGTGCAACATTTTACGACTTACAAGACAAGTTAGGATAGTCACGGTGGGGAGGGGGGGCGCGAATAGTTTTCTTCTTGCTAGGGGGGGGCATAACAGAAAATAAATGAGAAGCACTGAATTACACTGAGTTTGTTTCTCAGAAACGAGCCGGTCCTTTCTAGACGTAATCGGAGACAATCACACCCGAAGTGATTAAGGTTTGTCTTTTATTGCAGGATGCTTGGTCTCCATGTGTTGAAGCAGTTTTGAATGCTTCATTGCCTGGTTAGTTAGCCTGTCGCCACATATTAGCTTTGCGGGCTCGACTGGGGAAACATGTCACGTGACCGGGACGAGTGTCTTGACCTGAATTAATTGATCGTCGATAATTTTTTTTTTTTCTGTGCGGCTTGGCGGCCCGGTACCAAGTGACCCACGGACCGGTACCGGTCCGTGGCCCGGTGGTTGGGGACCACTGTTATAAAGAACTTATTTTTGTTTTGTAATTAAATAGTTCAGTAATGCACTTTAAAGTTAATGGTATTACAAAAAAAGAAAGAATATTCATTTTTCTTTACTTACTTATATGAGAAAATTATAGGAATTTGATAAAGTTCAGTGTAAAACTAAGCACTTTGTATACTACAATACTCTTGTAATTTCCTAAATAAAGAGTTTGCAGTACCTTGTTGATTTTGCGTATGAATTGTTATAAATCAGGATATTGTTCTATGTATAGCGATCGTAGAGCACTATATCGTGATGTATCGTGAATGAATCACAGCAGGCTTTAAGATATGGGCAAATATCGTATTGTGATACTTTGTATCGATATGATATCGTATCGTGACAAAACCCGCGATTTACACCCCTATTAATTACCCTTTTGTTTTATGGTCTATGTAGCTACGAGGGGTGTAACGATACATCGATACACATCGATTAATCGATATAATGCTCTACGATTTATTGGCATCGATGCTAAACGTAAACATCGATTTATATCGCCGTGTTTGACCTCGGACATTAGACGCAACTTTATTTTGAAATCCAGTTCATTGTTGCTTGCTTCCTCTTTCCGGGAGCGCACTGCGCGTGTTGTGTTGGGAGCAGAGCACGCACGTGAAAGGGGAGTCGACAACTAGTACGCGGCTCCTGGGCTGGTGCTATGGCTAGTGTCCAAAAAGACGAAGAAATTTGCTCCCCTTTAGGCTTCAAGTCATTCGTTTGGAAGCACTTTGGATTCCAAAGAAAATATGGCTCAACGGACAAGACACGTGCAGTTTGTAAATCCTGCCATGCGGTGATCAAATATTCAGGAAGCACAAATCTCGCCGCATATTTAAAGAAAAAACACGACATCAAAGTTCAGTGTTAAAATAAGCACTTTGTATACTGCAATACTCTTGTAATTTCCTAAATAAAGAGTTTGCAGTACCTTGTTGATTTTGCGTATGAATTGTTATAAATCAGGATATTGTTCTATATTTTTTATTAAAAAAAAAAAATCGATCGTAGAGCACTATATCGCGATATATCGTGAATGAATTGCAGCAGGCTTTAAGATATCGGCAAATATCGTATCGTAGTTCTTTGTATCGATATTATATTGTATCGTGACAAAACCCGCGATTTACACCCCTAGTAGCTACTGTTTACGGACAGATGACTTCATTATATTTATTTTTTTTCTAGTGTACTACAATTGAAATTGTCCAAACATTCATGGTGTATATATTAAATATTTTGCTATTAAGAATTAAACCCTATTAGGTTTCAAATTAAACATTTTATTGGCGGAATACGGTTATCAAAGTACAGTAATATCAAAGCACAAATACGTACATGCACAAATCAACAGACATGGTGTTGTCAGGTGAACCCTTGTAGCCTACCTCCAAAATATTCACTATCAAAAAAAGCATATTTGTTCAACTAAGATATTAGGCGTGCAGCTACAATTTCCGTGTGCGTGTCATGTGTTGCAGAGTGGTCGTAGAGGTGCTGCACGACCTAATGCACTGGTAACATGATACAACACTGAAGTTGTCACCTGCGCGAGTATACCGTATTTTTCGGACTATAAGTCGCGTTTTTTTCATAGTTTGGGTGGGGGGGCGACTTATACTGAGGAGCGAATTATATGTGAATTTTTTCATAAATTTTCAAAATAAAAAAAAAATAAAAAGTGAAACCGCGATGTAGCAAGGGATTACTCTAATTTGAATTTCAAGTGACGTCAGCAGTGTGGCGCGGCGGTTGTTTACATAAAGGACAAAGATTCGATCACGAAGATGACGAAGGGCCCCACGTACTACCGGCATCATTAGCGGCTTTGTTTGTAAGTGACACGGAGGATGAGGAGTTTGAAGGATTTAATGATTTGGAGTGACACAGAAGGTTTGAAAAAGTATTATGGCTTTTACGCACGCCCGGTCCTACTCTACGGAGCTCTCTTTCACCTCCGTGGATGGAAGTCGGGGGCCGGCGCTCGGCCGGGTGGCTGTCCGGGGACGGTGGATGGGGCTCCGACATCGCTTTTACGCACGTCCGGTGCTATTCTATGGAGCTCTCTTCCACCTCAGTGGTTATAAGTGCCACCTCCGGGGATGGAAGTCCACGCCGCCACACGCCTGGAAGTCGACGCCGGTGCTTGGACCCGTGTGGCGGTTAACTATTTATGTTACCGTTATTTGATATCTTTTATTTCGTGTAGCAACTTGTATATGTTTTTATCGTTACAGTTCAGTAGTTGGCTCGTTGAACTCTTGTTTTGTTAAATAAAGTGCCGTTTACCAAACCCATGTCTTTCTTTGTACTTTGTTAACGCTACAATATAGTTATATACCGTTTTTTTCCGTGTATAGTGCGCAAAATTTAACTAATTTATTGTCCTAAAATCTGGGGTGCGTATTATACATGGGTACAAAAAAACATTTTTATTTTTTTTTTTAATTTTATTTTATTTTTATTTTTTTTTAAAGAAAGTCATGGTACAACAAAACCAACAACAGGACTGACCGACAAAGTCGTGGAACAAAAAGACAGGGTGACAGTACCAAAGACAGGAACAGAATGACAGTAACACATGCAATGATCCAACGGTGAGCGAGGGGCAGACAGGACTTAAATACAAAACACGTTACATCGATTGAGGTGACACAGGAACAGAGGGGCGACGCGAACAGAAACTATGGCAACCTAGACACATAGCAAAACTGGGGACGAGACATGACAAATCTCCCCCGAAATAAAACTCACCTTTCTTCTTGTTTGTTGTCAATCGCGCATCGCATTCAGCCATCGTGCCCAACACACTTAGTCAAAAAAATCCATAATTGACGACACATCGTTTGATGCGATGGTGCAATCCTTGATGGTGTGTTATTGTCAAATATTGTTTGGTTTTAATCTCCATCGCGGACCGGACGTCATACGGAGGCCGCCATTACAGATGCGCAGAACGTATGCGCAAGACACGTCAGCTATATTAAGAGCGAGATATGTTTTCTTCCTATTAGTTTCAATTCACAGTTTAATTAGCAGTTTCAATCAGCAAATAACAAAATGCGTATTACAGGTAATATTTTATTTCACAACACTTTGCCTTGTTCGTTTCGTCTCTGCTGTTCATTTCAAACACGCTCCATACGACCGCAATGCTCTTGTATCAGACGCTCGCTCGATCACCTGCTAGTTTGCTGTCTGTCACAATGTACCCTACACAAATCCGAAACATTTGTTGCGGCTCCGAGTCACGACGAGGGGCAAGTTTTGGTTTCCAAGGGTGTTTTTATTCCTCTTCAACGTCTCTCCCATACAGAGCCGCCTCTTTCCCGTGCGCGCACGGAGCGCGGTGGTGCGTTTATGGGCAGTCGGAGAAATCAACGCCAACAAAAAAAATTACATCCAGCCTAGTTAAGACCATACCAAAGACTATAAAAATGGGACCCATTGCCTCCCTGCGTGTGTGACGATCATTGGGACTTAAAAAAAAAAAAAAAAATTAAAAAATTTTTTTTTAAAGATTCTTAAAAATTGGGTGCGTATTATACATGGGTACAAGCTTTTTTCCAGCATCAGCATGCCATTCTTAGGGTGCGTACTATACATGGGGGCGCACTATACACGGAAAAAAACGGTACTAGATCTGTGGAATAACGATGAGGCTGACGTCAGGGGGCACGTGCGGCGTTCTTGACAAAGGACGAGGAATTTGATCAATGGATTTAATGATTTGGAGTGACACAGATGGTTTGATAATATTATTGCTTATATAATAGTTATTTGCTCGTTCTCAGCTCTTCGTTTGTGTTTATGTCACGTTAGCATACCCTGTTGTTGCTCGTTCATGTCTGTTCTTGGTGTTGGATTTTATCAAATAAATTTCCCCCAAAATGCGACTTGTACTCCGAAGCAACTTACTATATATGTTTTTTTTCACGTTATTGTGCATTTTATGGCTAATGCGACCTATATTCCGGAGCGACTTTTAGTCCGAAAAATGCGGTAACTAGGCCTTTACAAACGTACAGCAAAACATGTTACTATAGTGTTCATGTGATTAGCAGATAGCATAAATTTCCACGCCCCTGTCATTGATTAACTTCCAGAGAGGAACACATGACATCTCCCCTTAGAAGTGATCCCACAATGAGGAATACACAGTACTTCAGGAAACCCTGGCATTTTAAAAAAAATATTTTACACCCCAACCCACCCCCGTTGAGCGAATGCTTGCCAGTGCGAGAAAAGCATGTACTAGAATGAACCGGTCCGTGGCAAAAAGTTTAGGACCACATAATCTACCTCGGAACACCAGCACTATCATGATGCAAAGTAATATACAAAGATGCAATTTAACTTTGTGGCATTACAGAGCAATGAAGGAATTTTGTGTGTTTGCGGAAGAATATTTGCATAACTAAAGCAAGAAACAGTTCAAGCTGATCTTCCATTATGTAGATCAACTCCGAACCAGTACACTACAGTATAGCAGTCAACAATCCATATTTATCTAATAACGGGACAATAACTACTAGAGGTGTAATGATTCATCGATACACATCGATTAATCGATATAATGCTCTACGATTTATTGGCATCGATGCTAAACGTAAACATCGAGCCAAACGGTCCTCTGAGGATGCCATCTGCTCTGCCCTCCACTCGGCCCTCACCCACCTGGAGAGAAGGGACTCGTATGTGAGATTGCTGTTTGTGGACTTCAGTTCTGCCTTCAACACCATTGTGCCACAACGTCTCATCAGCAAACTTGACACGCTGGGCCTCAGTACCTACCTCTGCAACTGGCTACTGGACTTCCTCTGTCAGAGGCCACAGGTAGTACGTGTTGGCGACAAAATCTCCGCCAGCATCACGCTGAGCACGGGGGCCCCCCAAGGCTGTGTGCTCATTCCGCTGCTCTTCACCCTCCTGACGCATGACTGCACTGCAACCTACAGCGACAACCGTATAGTGAAGTTTGCTGACGACACGACTCTGGTGGGTCTCATCACCAAGGGAGACGAGACTCAATACAGGCTGGAGGTTGACCTTCTGACCACGTGGTGCAGGGACAACAACCTCCTGCTGAACGTCGACAAGACCAAGGAGGTTGTTGTGGACTTCCGGAAGGGTCACACCCAACACCTGCCGCTGACCATCGACGGTGCTGTGGTGGAGAGAGTGAGCAGCGCCAAGTTCCTGGGGGTGCACATCAGTGAGGATCTCTCCTGGTCCACCAACACCGCATCACTGACAAAGAAAGCCCAGCGTCGCCTGTACTTCCTGCGGAAACTCAGGCGAGCGAGCGCCCCTCCGGCCGTCATGACTACATTTTACCGCGGCACCATTGAGAGCGTCCTCTCCCGCTGTATTGCTGTTTGGGGTGGCGGCTGCACTGACTACAACTTGAAGGCCCTGCAGCGCATAGTGAACACGGGTGGTAAGATTATTGGTGCTTCGCTCCCCTTCTTGAAGGACATTTACACCTCCCATCTCACCCGCAAGGCGACCACGATTGTGAGTAATGTGAGTCACCCCGCTCACTCTTTGTTCGAGCTTCTGCCCTCTGGGAAGAGGTACAGAAGCCTGCGCTCCCGCACCACCAGACTCTCAAACAGCTTCATACTCCAGGCTGTCAGGATCCTGAACTCGCTTCCCCGTTCTGCGTAGCGTCCTGTACTTTTACTGTCTGTATGCACACTGGCTTTTATTCGTTGTGTTATCTATTTATTTATTATTTATTGTTACTCTTATTATTTATTGTTTGTGCCTTCTTGTTTTTTATATTGGGTCGTTTACTTGTATGTCTATCGTGTAATATGTCTTGTCACCGTAGGATAGGGAAAACGTAATTTCGATGTCTTTGTGTGTCTCGGCATGTGAAGATGTTGACAATAAAGCAGACTTTGACTTTGACTCTACACCATTCTCTATTATTATTAGTGTGAAGGTGAAGACCTTCACACTATTGTTATTCCTGTCCTTTATTAGTGTGAAGGTGAAGACCTTCACACTATTGTTATTCATGTCCTTTATTATTAGTGTGAAGGTGAAGACTTCTATAACTATTGTTATATTAAAATATATGACAAATTCTCCAAAATTTCATTTTCAACTCTAATTACCGTTTTTTTCCGTGTATAATGCGCCCCCATGTATAATACGCACCCTAAAAATGGCATGTTGATCCTTGAAAAAAGCCTGGACCCATGTATAATACGCACCCAAATTTTTTTAATTTTTAAAAAAATATTTTTTAAAAAAAAATTAAGTCCCAATGATCGTCACACACGCAGGGAGGCAATGGGTCCCATTTTTATAGTCTTTGGTATGGTCTTAACTAGGCTGGATGTAATTTTTTTTGTTGGCGTTGATTTCTCCGACTGCCCGCAAAGGCACCACCGCGCTCAGTGCGCACATGTGAAAAAGGCGTGCGGACGTGAAAAAGGCGGCTCTGTATGGGAGAGACGTTGAAGAGGAGTAAAAAGTCCCTTGGAAACCAAAACTTGCCCCTCGTCGTGAGTCGGAGCCGCAACAAATGTTTCGGATTTGTGTAGGGTACATTGTGACAGCAAACGAGCAGGTGATCGAGCAAGCGTCTGATACGAGAGCATTGCGGTCGTATGGAGCGTGTTTGAAGTGAACAGCAGAGACGAAAGGAAGAAGGCAAAGTGTTGTGAAATAAAATATTACCTGTAATACGCATTTTGTTATTTGCTGATTGAAACTGCTAATTAAACTGTGAATTGAAACTAAGAGGAAGAAAACAACTCTCACTCTTTATATAGCTGACGTGTCTTGCGCATCCGTTCTGCGCATCAGATCCATAGTGTGTCCCCTCCATGAGTCATCACCTTATCGTGGTGTAGGGTTTTGCGTCCCCCTATGATCCTAGGAGCCATGTTGTTTGGGGCTTCAAGTGTACTCAGCCTGTGTTAGAGGTAGTATGACGTACGGAAGTGAGGCATGGCCCCTGAAAACAGAACACGAAGACAAACTAAACAGAGCAGAAATGAGAATGATCAGATGGATGTGTGGTGTTTCAATGAGGGAAGAAAAGAGCAGTGCAGAGCTGAGACAGAAGATGGGAGTGGAGGCCATAGTGGATGTGGTGAGGAGAGGCAGACTGCGATGGTACGGACATGTAGTGAGGAAGGACGAGAACGACTGGGTGAAGAAAGTTATGTCGTATAACGTAGAGGGAACAAGACCCAGTGGCCGACCTAAAAAGACCTGGCAGGTGACCGTGGCAGCCGACATGGAGGCACTCGGCATCAACCACGAGATGGCCATGGACTGTTCCCGGTGGAAGAAGGCCATATCAAGAATCCAGTCCAACCCAGCGGCGCCTGGAAAGCGGACTTTAAACCGATGATGATGATGCCCCTGGTAGGGTCACCCATGGCAAAAGGGTCCTAGGTGAGGGGCCAGACAAAGCACAGCTCGGAAGACCTCTTATAATGAATAAAATATATGGACCTAGTTTTCCCTTGCCTGGACGCAGGTCACCGGGGCCCCCCTCTGGAACCAGGCTTGGAGGTGGAGCTCGAAGGCGAGCGTCTGGTGGCCAGGCCTTCGCCCATGGGGCCTGGCCGGGCACAGCCTGAAAAGAAAATGTGGGTCCCCTTCCCATGGGCTCACCACCTGTAGGAGGGGCCAAAGGGGTCCGGTGCAAAGCGAGCTGGGCGGCGGCCAAAGGCGGAGACCTTGCCGGTTCGATCCCCAGCTGAAGAAGCTGGCTCTTGGAATGTGTTCCAATTACAGGGGAATTACACTCCTCAGCCTCCCTGGTAAGGTCAATTCAGGGGTGCTGGAGAGGAGTGTCCGTCGGGAGGTCGAATCTCGTCTTCAAGAGGAGCAGTGTGGTTTTCGTCCTGGCCGTGGAACAGTGGACCAGCTCTATACCCTCGGCAGCTTCCTCGAGGGGGCATGGGAGTTCGCCCAACCAGTCCACATGTGTTTTGTGGACTTGGAGAAGGCGTTCTACGGTGTCCCTCGGGAAGTTCTGTGGAGGGTGCTTTGGGAGTAAGGGATGCCGAGCCAACTGATAAGGGCGGTTCGGTCCCTTTATCATCGATGCCAGAGTTTGGTCCGCATTTCCGGCAGTAAGTCTGATTCATTCCCAGTGAGGGTTGGACTCTGCCATGGCTGCCCTTCGTCAACGATCCTGTTCATAAATTTTATGGACAGAATTTCTAGAACGCAGCCGAGGCGTTGAAGGTGTCTGGTTTGGAGACTTCAGCATTGCGTCTCTGCTTTTTGCAGACGACGTGGTGCTGTTAGCTTCTTCAAGCTGTGATCTCCAGCTCTCACTGGAGCGGTTTTCAGCCAAGTGTGAAGCTGTCGGGATGAGGGTCACCACCTTCAAATCCGAGTCCATGGTCCTCAGTCAGAAAAGAGTGGAATGCCCTCTCCGGATCGGGGATGAGATCCTGCCCCAAGTGGAGTTTAAGTATCTTGGGGTCTTGTTCACGAGTGAGGGCAAGATGGAGCGTGAGATCAACAGGTGGATCGGTGCAGCGTCAGCAGTAATGCGGACTCTGTACCGGTCCGTCATGGTGAAGAGAGAGCTGAGCCAAAAGGCAAAGCTCTCAATTTACCGGTCGATCTATGCTCTTACAAGCCCTAGGCTTCGTCTCCCTCCTTGCACAGTTATTGATATGATAATATGTGCTGAACAATAAACTATGCTCCTACTGTCACCTATGGTCACGAGCTATGGGTTGTGACCGAAACAACAAGATTCCGGATACAAGCGGCCGAAATGAGTTTCCTCCGCAGGGTGTCCGGGTTCTTCCTTAGAGATAGGGTGAGAAGCTCAGTCATCCGGGAGATACTCGGAGTGGAGGCGCTGCTCCTCCACATTGAGAGGAGCCAGATGAGGTGGCTCGGAGATCTCATCAGGATGCCTCCTGGACGTCACCCTGGGGAGGTGTTCCGGGCATGTCCCATCGGTATAAGACCCTGTGGACGACCCAGGACGCGCTGGAGAGACTATGTCTCTCAGCTGGCCTGGGAATGCCTTGGGATCCCCCCGGGATGAGCTGGATGAAGTGGCTGGGGAGAAGAAAGTCTGGGAGTCCCTCCTAAAGCTGCTGCCCACGCGACCCGACCCTGGATAAGCGGAAGAACAATGATGGATGGATAGATGGATGGATGGATGGATGGATGGATGGATGGATGGATGGATGGATGGATGGATGGATGGATGGATTGATGGATGGATGGATGGATGGATGGATGGATGGATGGATGGATGGATGGATGGATGGAGAATAGAATAGAATAGAGTAAAATAAAATAAAATAGAATGCCTTTATAGTCAATGTACAACAGGTATAAAACAATATAGGTACATATAATAGGTGCAGATAACAGGAACATCTTAAGGGCTATTTGCCATTAAGTAAATACGTACATTGCACTTGGAATAAATGAAACCAACAGCCTCTGGGCAAAAGCTCAAATGATTAGGACAATTCAGAAAATCATTAGCCTTCCTCAGGACCTGTCTATTATAGATAGACCAAAGCCTGGCTTGCTGACTTCCTGATATTTACTCGGCAGTTTTAATATGCCTACATAGGAGCTTATTTTGGGACAAATTCAAACTTCCAAGACAGTCGGGAATGTCTTTTAAATGTAAAATGTAATGTCTGATGTATTATTCCTGCAACATTTTTTTCTGAACCTAATGTCTTTTTCATTCTGCAGATTATCAAAGTGAATATTATGGTCCAGGAGGAAACTATGACTTCTTTTCTCAGGGGCCACCTTCATCACAGGCCCAGACCCCAGTTGATCTCCCCTTTGTGCCCTCTTCAGGCCCCACAGGCACACCCCTCGGTGGTATGGACCACCCCCTACTAGGGCACCATCCATCCAGTGAAGTGCAGCGCTTCTCTGATATTATGACCCACCATCCTGGGGACTCTCCAAGCCCAGAGCCCGGTATCCCGGGAACTCTCCATAATATCTCCACTGAGGTGTTTGGCCCGAGCCCACCATTTACCTCACTGTCTCTGAATAGCAGCGGATACAACAACCATTTGTCACATCCACCCATGGAAATGAACGAAGCCACTGTGTGGTAGCTTATTGGGAGACTGGACTCTTGAAGACGGAAAATTACTAACTGGAGTTCATTATGCTGTGGGCTGGATTGAGGCATGAATGTCAACAGTGTTAGGGGAATTCTACAAAACATTTTTGTATAATTTCCTATTTATTATTTTTTAATAAGAAACTAACCCAAAACAGAACTTGTTTGAACTGACAGCCTCCATAGTTCTTTGTGCATATGAGGGACACACCACTGCTTGTCTGTAGCTTGGCATGATAAAACAATCATCACTGCTATAAGAAAATTAGGTTCCACGTTCTCTTATATGTCCAGACCACGGAAAACATCATTACCGCCCGTTATAGACATCAGTAGCTTTACAGACAGATAATAACCTGGTTAAAGGTTGTTTGTGCACTAACTGACTCGTAGTCTGGCTGAGCAGTACTCAATGTTTCAGGCATTAGACATACTCTTTGTGTTTAGTTGAATGTTCCACAAAACCCTTTGCCTCACTCAGTCCTGCCATATTGACTCTTCACACCATGTTTCTTCAAAAGAAAAGAATACACTCCTCCATGTAGACTTAATAGTTTGTATTCAGAATTCCCACCAAATCTGGGGAAAGCTGCCTTAAAAAGGCCAACATAAAACGTCCTCTGTGGATTTCCAACCCTTTATTTAAAACAGAAGTGGACTTGATTTGCTAAACTTTTTAAGTCTGTTTTGTAAAAATCCTCACATCGGGTTCTTAAAGGGACTTGAAACAGTCAACTGTTTACGTAATCAATTTAAAGTTCAGGAGTTCAGAAATCTATGTTTTAGAATCCTGTCCATGTAAATGTACCGAGCAACCAACCAAATGTTTGTACTGAGTTAACTTATACTGTATGGGGAAAATACATTTTCTTCATGTTGTGGTTCACTGTGCTAGTTTGTACATGATGTTGTTTACAGAAGATCGTTTTTAAAAAATGAACCAAACATAAGTAATTGCCCAATAAGAAAATACCACAACTCCTGTTAAATCATCACTTCAGAGTGTAGGAATGTGGTAAGACAAGACATACTTTCCTTATGAATTTTCTGAACTGTTGAAACATTCATAAAAATGTTAATGACATTCATATCCAGGTTTTATATTTATTTCTTCAAGAGAAATATTCCAATTTTCCGCAATATTAAAAGGTTGATGATTAAATATGCCACTTTAAGAAACTACATTTCTATGAATCTCAACCCCACATGGCCAGTCATACTCTTTCAATTTCAGTGTTAAACAGGAATGAGGAATTTAAAACACATTTTGCTTTTTATAGCCAAATTTCGGCCAGCTTACTGCACTTCTATTAAGGGTCCGAAAAAGAATAAAGCATTGCATTCAGCTACTATTTTTTTAACTTTCTGGTACAAGTAAATAACAGTAATTCTATGTTACATTAATTTATAACGTATGTATTAAAAATGTGAGGAATTAAGTTACATTTAAATTTCATTGCAGTTCCATAGCTTCTTCATACAGGTACTAGTTTATTGATTACAGACCCAAAACCAATGCAATTAATTTATTGCATCTTTAGACTGCCACCCAGTGTTAGGGCTATGGCACAGCTGCCCTAAATTATATAAACTTCAAATTACATTAAAAAGGTCTTTTTTTTAAATGTTTTTACTCATAGTGGCATTAAATGTCACTGAACATATTTTTAAACTAAGAACACTTTTCTCACTGCTGTAGAATTATTCAGCAAACTGACACGAGACAAAATGACACAAGGGGGATTGAGTTTCCAATTTATACTGATGACACTTTTTTTCCCTTCAAGCACGTTGGCTTGCTTCAGATTCCTCTGAGCTTACTGGAGGTTGTTGCCAAATCATAAGCTGTTTGTTGTGTAACTGTGAAGGACAATGATGAAATTGCTGTGACGAAGAAACACCTGCTTTTTGCGCTTTTATTATCTTGCTTGGTACTATATTACCTGCATTTTAGGATTCCTGTTGTCCGGTCAGATTACTATTAATTCAAAGCTTTGAATGCAGCCATAATAATGATCATCAACAAACCCAAACACCTGCACACGGATTAAATTCCATTCAATATTGCATCAACACAACTCGAGTGGTAGAAAGAACAGCACATACCCCAGACCCATCCTGCAATCTCAGTTTTGCTCCGTTCTCCAGACTGTAATCCACCATGAATTAATGACAGTTTGATGAGTAAACCAAGTAGAGTGTGGGATCTAGGAAAGGATATCAGTTTTCTCACTGCAGCCCTGCATTTTCTGCCTGTTGATAGCATGGAAAATAATGCAGACTCACTGCCCCCAGGACGATGGGTCTTTAAAATTAAAACCTCCATTGATTACTCATTAATTACTTGGTACAAACCAACCTTGCAATACTTTAAACTTAAATCACATCACTTAACATAAATTATTTTATTTTAATTTACTTTGGATAACACCATAATTCATAACGCTCTAATTTTCAAGATATCGAGGGTGTGTTTTATTTCAGGTGACACTGACGTGATTTGGATTTGCTTGGGCACTGACTCGCTTTTACTGACCACAAACTAAATATGTGAGTGATAAAATTCACTTTGTGGTTGTAGATAGGATGGCCTTGACTCATGATATGTAGCCTACTACTCATTTTAAAGTACAACACTGAGTATGGGTGGTGTATTCAGACCCGACTTTTTGCTCCACTTTAAAAGGACCAGGGTTCGATTCCAACGCTGGTCTGGACCTTTTAAGCAGGTGTGAATACATGAAAACGAATCCTGGTGCAGATTGAACAACTGGACCGAGACCCACTTTTTAAAGTGGTCTCGGTTCGCTTCCAAACGGACTGTGGTGCGGTTCGCGTCAGGTGTGAATACATATAGCGGAAATACCTCATCCTGCGTCTTCTGTTTAGCCGTGCTGCTGCCAACGTGTTTTGGGTCAGGGCACGCAGAGCACATCATCATCTTTGGATTACTGCGTGTATTCGCCAACGCTGTTGCCAAATTTTAAACAGAGCGTCGCGAAACTTGCTTTGAATGAGCTGCTCTTGACAATGAAAATTATTTTGCAACTCTAATAAACAGCACAAATATGCAGAGCAGGAATGCACCACGCAGGACTCGCATGTTTCCTTCATTTCCGGGTCTGTGCTCTCTGTGCCGCCATGGTATTTGATGTTCAATAGGAACACAGATCGTCACAAGCGTGGACGTGTTTACAAAATATACTTCACTTTATATTTGAATGGGTACCGCACCAAATAAAAAAAATCAAGTCCTCTTTTGGCTCGGACCAAAAAAGCGGACTAAAGGGCTTTTCTGATCTGAATACAATCTTAAACGTAAGGACTTTGTTGCAGAACACGCTGTTTAGTATGTATGTTTGGCATGTCTGCAGCCCAGTTTTGAAGTTTGGCGGTTTTTGTGGCAAATAATTGTGAGCGTTTTTGAAGGCAGCAAATGTTACGTCAGAGTTCATTAAATGTTTGCCAAACGATTGGCAGACGCTCAACAGATGGTCCCCTGTACTTTTCTTGTAGCAAGCGAATTTTGAACACGGTCAAAATTTCCTTGAAGAAACATGAAGGTAACACTTGCTGCTTATGAAAATAGTAAAAATTGTTCTCCGCTCAGCAGGATAGGAGCTTAAAGCTGAAAATTGAACCAATTTAATTCTATTTTGTTTCTAAACAGTCACGGGAAGTCACCAGAATTAGAATAAGAAGCTGGTTTGGCATAAACATACAACAATTATGAGGAATGTAAGTTGCCCTTCAGGCTGTTAACCAAGATAATTTCAGTACATAAATATGTATGTTTAACACAGGGATGAGAATTTTCCGCGGATTTCCGTGTTTTTTTCCGTCGAAAGTATTTTCGTGATTCGTGTAAATCCGTTGACAATTTTTCTTTATATATGGGGGGACGGCATATGGATATGTATATGTATACGAGTGGCTCCACTTTCCTGGCTAGTGAAGAGTGGTAGCTGGTAACCGAACACGCAGTGAAACGGCGACAAACCTGTGGTAGCTTGGAAGGGAGTTGTGGGCGTACTTTACCAACAGGAGCTGCTGAACCCATCCACGGTGATTCCCGGAAGACATGCTGCAGAGGGACTTAGCCAGCTCCTGGTTCAGACACTTGGCCTGTCTGTTGGACTGAGGGTAGGAGCCTGAGGTGAGGCTGGTGGAGGCTCCCAGAAGACGGCAGAACTCGCCCCAAAACACTGAGGCGAACTGTGGGCCGCGGTCGGAGACGATGTCTCGCGGGAGGCCATGGTGGCGGAACACCTCCTTTAGCATGATCTGAGCAGTTTGTTTTGCGGTGGATAACTTGGGGAGTTTTCCTGAAGCGGTCGACTACATTGTTTCCCTCGGTCAGGGGAAGGCCCGTGACAAAGTCAATGGCGAGGTGGGACCACGGTCAGTGCGGCACAGGCGGAGGTTGAAGCAGGCCGGCTGGAGGGCAATTGGGCGTCTTGCAGCGACTCCAGACGTAATCATGGACGTCCTCCCTCAACTTTGCCCACCTGAACTGTTGTTCCACAAGGAATCTGGTGCAGGCAATCCCAGGGTGACAAGCGTGATCCACCGGAATGGCGAGGCGGGGCCAGGAAATCTGAGGTCGTGGCAAAAATTTCAGGCAGAGCATTTGAAAATAAATTCTTCACTTCACAGGGCATTTTGAATTTTCTTTAGACACGATGCAATCGTGTACTCACACCAGTACGCCTTAAGCAAGAAGTTGTCCTCCTTTGCATCCATTAGTCCATGAGGGCCTCTAACGAATTGCTTCTGTACAGGGCCTTAAAGGCACAAATAACACCTTGGTCCATCGGCTGAATCAACAAAGTCGTGTTTGGTGGCAAGAGTTCAATCTGGTCTCCATCGTGCGTGATACCTGCGCCATGGTCGCCAGCATTGTGCAGCAACAAAAGCAGTTTAAATTTGAGGCCCTTGTCTCATAGATAATCCTTGACCTCCAGGAGATGGAATCAGTCTGTTGTTAGGTTTCTTGCGATCCACACCTTTGGGTTATGCTTCCAATGCACAAGCAACGCTTTCTTGTTCTCTGGGATTCTTGTACTTATAAACCCCGGCTGGATCATAAATCCAGCAGCATTGCCACACATTGTCACACAAACGTTTTGAGCCTTAAAACATCCTCACTCATGATGTCCAAACCGGATTCGGTTGAAGTTTGTGTAAAATGTAAATAAAAACAAAATACAACGATTTGAAAATCTTGCTCAACCCATATTCAATTGAATACACTACAAAAACAACATATTTAATGTTCAAACTGATAAACTTAATTGTTTTTTGCCAAATAATTATTAACTTCGAATTTCATGGCTGCAACATGTCCAGTATAAGTTGGGAAAGGTGGCAGAAAATACTGAGAAAGCTGAGAAAAGCTCATCAAACACCTATTTGGAACATCCCACATGTGATCAGGCTAATTGGGAACAGGTGCGTACCATCATTGGGTATAAAAGGACCCTCCCAAACATGCTCAGTCGTTCACAAGCATGGATGGGGGCTAGGTTTACCACTTTGTCCACAACTGCATGAGAAAATACAGTTTTTTTCCATGTATAATGCGCCCCCATGTATGGCATGTCGATGCTGGAAAAAAGCCTGTACCCATGTATAATACGCACCCAATTTTTATTTTATTTTATTATTTTTATTTTTTTTAAGTCCCAATGATCGTCACACACGCATCTGGGTGTGGTGAAATCTGTCCTCTGCATTTGACCCATCCCCGTGTGATTTTGATACATCCCCTGGGGAAGAGGGGAGCAGTGAGCAGCAGTGAGCAGCAGCGGCGCCGCGCTCGGGAATCATTTGGTGATCTAACCCCCCAATTACAACCCTTAATGCTGAGTGCCAAGCAGGGAGGCAATGGGTCCCATTTTTATAGTCTTTGGTATGGTCTTAACTAGGCTGGATGCATTTTTTTTGTTGACGTTGATTTCCCCGACTGCCCATAAAGGCACCACCGCAATCAGTTCGGTTAAAACAGCGGTGTCCAAACTACGGACCGCGGGCCGCAGTTGGCCCGCGGTCCAGTTTTTATTGGCCCGCAGCAAATTCTGAAAACATAATTGAATATGGCCCGCACAAGAAGCTTGAGCTCAACTCTGTTGCACTTCTCAGTTTCAACACTAGATGTTGCCCGCCACACAAATGAAATCAAGCGAAGCGTTCGACGTCCCATTAGCACCCCCCCCTTGGAAGAGAAGTGAGCGCGCAGTGTTCGACGTCCCATTAGCATGGCCCTCCTTGCAAAAGGTTTGGACACCCCTAAGTTAAAATGAAAAGAGAGGAAAGTGACTTGCGGACATGTAAAAAAGGCGGCTCTATATGGGAGAGAAGTTGAAGAGGAATAAAACCCCCCTTGGAAACCAAAACTTGCCCCTCGTCGTGACTCGGAGCCGCAACAATTGTTTCGGATTTGTGTAGGGTACATTGTGACAGCAAACGAGCAGGTGATCGAGCAAGCGTCTGATACGAGAGCATTGCGTTCGTATGGAGCGTGTTTGAAGTGAACAGCAGAGTCGAAAGGAACAACACAAAGTGTTACATTACCTGTAATACGCATTTAGGTAGAGAACTGAACTCTCGCTCTTTATATAGCTGACGTGTAAAAAAAATAAATAAATAAATTATAAATAAATTATTTGCTGATTGTATTAAACTATCATATTCATTGTCAGCCAAGAAGAGAAGAGGACTATTCACATCGGATCCATAGTGCGCATGCGCAGTGATACTGCCTCCGTCCAGTCCGCGATGGAGATTAAAAAACAAACAATATTTGACAATAACACAGGTTTCTGTTCCTGTCTTTGGTAATGTCACCCTGTCTTTTTGTTCCACGTCTTTGTCGGTCAGTCCATTTGTTGGTTTTGTTAGAGAGTTATGTTAGTTTATGTTAAGTGTGTTTTGAGTTCCTCCAATGAACCCTGGTCCAAGCTGCACTTGGTCGCCCTGCTCCTTTCCACACTCCATTCGTGACAAGAGTTTCTTCAAAAATTGTTGTACCATGATTTTCTTCAAAAAATAAAAAAATAAAAAAACATTGTACCCATGTATAATGCGCACCCCAGATTTTAGGACAATAAATTAGTTAAATTTTGCGCATTATACATGGAAATAAACGGTAGTTGAACAGTTTAAGAACAACATTTCTCAAAGCAAAATTGCAAGTAATATAGGGATTTCAACATCTACGGTCCATAATATCAAAAGGTTCAGAGAATCTGGTGAAATCACTGCACGTAAGCGCGACGGCCGGAAACCAAGACTGAATGACTCTGACCTTCGATCTCTCAGACGGCACTGCCATAAAAACCGACATGTGTTTAAAGGATATCACCAAATGGGCTCAGGAAAACTTCAGAAAACCACTGTCAGTAAATACAGTTTGTCACTACATCAGTAAGTGCGGGTTGAAACTCTACCATGCAAAGCAAAAGCCATTTAAGAACAACATCCAGAAACGCCGCCGGGTTCTCTGGGCCTGAGTTAATTTAAAATAGACTAATGCACAATGGAAAAGTGTTTTGTCGGCCAACGAGTCCACTTTTCAAATTGTTTTTGGAAACGCTGGACGTCATGTCCTCCGGACCAAAGAGGAAGCGGATCATCCGGACCGTTATCAACGCAAAGTTCAAAAGCCAGCATCTGTGATGGTATGGGGGTGCATTAGTTCCCATGGCATGGGTGACTTACATTTTTGTGAAGGCAACATAAATGCTGAAAAGTACATACAGATTTTGGAGCAACATATGCTGCCATTCAAGTGATGTCCTTTTCATGGACGCCGCTGCTTATTTCAGCAAATGATGTCAAGCCACATTCTGCACGTGTTACAACAGCGTGGCTTCGAAGTAAAAGAGTCCAGGTTCTCCCCTGGCCCGCTTGCAGTCCAGACCTGTCTCCCAGTAAAAATGTGTGGCGCATTATGAAGCGTAAAATACGATAGACTGTTGAACAACTGAAGCGATTCATCAAGCAATAATGGGAAAGAATTCCACATGAGAAGCTAAGAGAATTACTCTCCTCTCTTCCAAAACGTTTATTGAGTGTTATTAAAAGGAAAGGTGATGTAACGAAGTGGTAAACATGCCCTTTCCCAACTTCTATCGCACGTGTTGCAGCCATGAAATTCTAAGTTAATTATTATTTGAAAAATAAAATAAACTTTATGAGTTTGAGCATTGAATATGTTGTCTTTGTAGTGTATTCAATTGAATATAGGTTGAAAAGGATTTTCAAATCATTGTATTTTGTTTTTATTTACATCTTACACAATTTCCCAACTTCAACCGAATCCGGCTTGTAGTAAGTGTGTAAGTTGAAGTTGAAGTTGATGGTCGGGCTTCATCTCTTCTTCCAGGGCTTGGGGGTCGTTACTTTGTTACGCCATTGGGCTGTAGAGTCCTGTCCTTTGCCCTGATCGTATTCGAGTTCAGAGCAATGTTTTTCTTTCTGCAATCTTGGATCCATATTGCTAATGGTGCCTCCATCTTCACAATCGATTTGTTACGCAGAGTAACAGCCCTTTTTGCAGTCTTGCTGAACATAATTGTAGCCCTGATGTTCTTCTCAATGAAGAATCTTGAAACCGCATCAAGAAGCAATGGGTGAAAATGAAAAGGGTTTCACTTTAAAGCAGATGTTCCATACAAGATGTCTTAGTTTCAGTCAGTGTGTGTGCGCGTGTGTGTGTGTGCGCGTGTGTGTGTGCGCGTGTGCGTGTGTGCAACACTGTTATCCCTTGACAGTACAGCGGTACTTCTTACGAATGCCAATTCTTTTCGAGATACGAACCGGAGACTTGTGACTTTTTTGCATTTACAATTTTTGACTCAGTGGCGCAGCCAAGCCGGGGCGAGCTTTTTCGATTCTTCATTTTCATGCCGTTTTTTTTCTTTCGGTCTTGCGCGAATGTGCTTGCGCTATTCTATGTGCGCGATGTTATCCATTCACCGTTTGCCACCCGGACCCGGATGTTGTTTTAGCGATCAGCGAACGGCGTGGCTGATGTTCGATTTTTTTTCTCCTACATGAAGATGAATAAAAAGCGAATTACCGATTTCTTTGGTGTACCTAAAGCAAAAATTTGTCAGGAACAGGATGATGCTTCTCGCGCTAGCTGTAGCATTGGTAGAGTTCCTGAAAGTCGACTCGGGAGCAGCTCAGAGTCAGAGTCGAGCAGTGTCACAATCACTATCGAGAATGGTTCTGCATGCACGAGTGGCAGTGCAACGCCAACTGGTACAATTAGTGCTACTGCTGCTGATGAGACCGCTGGTTCTCCTGCTGCTCTTGATGGTGATCCTGCTCCTGATCGGCATGCAAGTTATTACTGTTAGGGTGGTGCTCACTCTAATTTATTTTGAAAGAACCACACTGGAGTCAAGCAAGTCATTTTAGACACCTGCAGGCGGAGAGTTCACTCGTCGCTGTGCTTACAGCGATGGTCGAATGAAGTCTGACTCAGGCCTCGTCAGGTGCTTATTTATTGAGAGAAACAGAGTGGGGTTGAAAGTGGGGGTGTGGGAACACACAGGATAAGGTGAAGACGGTCCCCTGCTGATCAAAGCATAGCAGGGGGCCTTTTACGACTTTCTGTAAACAAAGCAACTTTGATTGCTTCCTCTGCGTTTAGTCAATCAGTGGTAAACTAATTTTGTCTAGACAGGACAAACTAATTAAATTATTACAGGTTATATTCCAACATAATCATACGATGAAGATATTCTGCAAACCCTAACAATTACTGATTACTGAGTTGATTTATTACCCTTGAACTATATGTTAAAAATATACAAACGTTTTTTTTAAATTGAAACATCTGGTTGTGGGGCCTGTGGGCGCGCGCCCCTACTGGAAAAATTCCTGGCTACGCCACTGTTTTTACTCCTGAACCGACGGACCAGCCAACTCCCCCACCCCCGCCTTGTCTCTGCCATTCCATTTTTGTCTCGGCACGTAAACTAAAAACAAGTACCGTAATTTTCGGACTATAAGTCGCTCCGGAGTACAAGTCGCATCAGCTATAAAATGCCCAAAAAAGTGAAAAAAAAACATATATAAGTCGCTCCGGGAGTATAAGTCGCATTTTGGGGGGCAATTTATTCGACAAAATCCAACACCAAGAACAGTCATGAACGAGCAACAACAGGCTAAACGATAGGTATGCTAACGTGACAAAAAAAGAGCTGAGAACGGCCCTGACGTAACATTCAATTATTTAAAAAAAACTATTACATAAATAACACGTTCATAAAACCATCTGTGTCACGCCAATTCATTAAATCCATCGATCGTCCTTTGTCAACAATGCATGCGCGCCGCTGACGGCGCTTGCACTTCAAAACATTCCACAGGCCCATATAATGATAAATAAATTATATATCAAGTAACTATTATATAAGCAATAATTTTATCAAACCATCTGTGTCACTCCAAATCATTAAATCCATCGATCGTCCTTTGTCAACAATGGGTGTGCGCAGCTGACGGCGCTTGCACTTCAAAATATTCCACAGGCCCATATAACGATATACGTCCTCCATCCATCCATTTTCTGAACCGCTTAGTCCCCACGGGGGTCGCGGGAGTGCTGGAGCCCATCCCAGCCATCATCGGGCAGTAGGCGGGGGACACCCTGAACCGGTTGCCGGTCGATCGCAGGGCACACGGAGACGAACAACCATTCGCACTCGCACTCACACCTAGGGACAATTTGGAGTCTTCAATCGGCCTACCAAGCATGTTTTTGGAATGTGGGAGGAAACCGGAGTGCCCGGAGAAAACCCACGCGGGCCCGGGGAGAACATGCAAACTCCACACAGGGAGGGCCGGAGGTGGAATCGACCCGCACCCTCCTGACTGTGAGGCGGACGTGCTACCCAGCGCGCCACCGAGCCGCTAACGATATACGTATACAGTAAATTAGAAATCAAAAAACTATTATACAAGCAATAATATTATCAAACCACCTGTGCACTCTAAATAATTAAATCCATCGATCAAATTCCTCGTCCTTTGTCAACAACGCCGCGCGTGAGCCCTGACGTCAGCCTCGTCGTTATTCCACAGATCGAGTATATAACTATATTGTAGCCCTAACAAAGTACAAGGAAAGACGTGGGTTTGGTAAACGGCTCTTTATTTAACAAAACAAACTACCACGTGTGTGGCGGCGTGGACTTCCAGCTACGAAGGTGGAAGAGAGATCCATAGAATAGGAGCGGGCGTGCGTAAAAGCCATGACCGAGCCCCATCCACCGTCCCCGGACAGCCACCCGGCCGAGCGTCGGCCCTCGACTTCTATCCACGAAAGTGAAAGAGAGCTCCGTAGAGTAGGACTGGGCGTGCGTAAAAGCCATAATAGTTTTTCAAACCTTCTGTGTCACTCCAAATCCTTAAATCCTTCAAACTCTTCGTCCTCCGTGTCACTTAGAAACAAAGCCGCTAATGATGCCGGTAGTACGTGGGGGCCTTCGTCATCTTTGTCATCCCGTGATCAATCTTTGTCCTTTTTGTAAACAACCGCCGTGCCACGCCACCGCACGCCGCGCCGCCGCACGCCGCGCCGCTGACGTGACTTGAAATTCAAATTACAGTAATCCCTTGCTACATCGCGATTCGTTTATCACGGTTTCATCCCTTTTTTTTTTGGAAAGTTTTTGAAAAAATTCACATATAAGTCCCTCCCTATTATAAGTCTTCCCCCCCCACACCCAAACTATGAAAAGAAACCCGACTTATAGTCCGAAAATTACGGTACTACAGTTTGTGTTTGTTCTTTTATTTATACTGCAAAGGTACTATACATGCGCAGAACAGTGTGGGAATGGCTATTAAGGGAATGGAAAAGGTTTATGTAGCATAAAAAATATGGGGGGGGTCTGAAGCCTTAATATTACATAAATGGTCATGAATGAGTGGAGCAGGGCGACCAAATGCAGCTTGGACCAGGGTTTATTGAAGGGAAGGGAGGTGGGTGAACAAAGACACAGGCGGGACAGAGGCCACTCGGACAAGGAACAGATACGGGAACAGGTTTTAATAGGGGTGTAACGATTCATCGATACACATCAATTAATCGATATAATGCTCTACGATTTATTGGCATCGATGTTAAACGTAAACATCGATTTATATCGCCGTGTTTGACCTCGGACATTAGACGCGACTTTATTTTGAAATCCAGTTCATTGTTGCTTGCTTCCTCTTTCCGGGAGCAGTGCGCGGCGTTGTTGTGTTGTGAGCAGAGCAGGCACGTGAAAGGGGAGTTGACAACTAGTACGCGGCTCCTGGGCTGGTGCTATGGCTAGTGTCCAAAAAGACGAGGAAATTTGCTCCCCTTTAGGCTTCAAGTCATTCGTTTGGAAGCACTTTGGATTCCAAAGAAAAGATGGCTCAACGGACAAGACACGTGCAGTTTGTAAATCCAGCCATGCGGTGATCAAATATTCAGGGAGCACAAATCTCGCCGCACATTTAAAGAAAAAACACGACATCAAAGTTCAGTGTTAAAATAAGCACTTTGTATACTACAATACTCTTGTAATTTCTTAAATAAAGAGTTTGCAGTACCTTGTTGATTTTGCGTATGAATTGTTATAAATCAGGATATTGTTCTATATTTTTTATTTAAAAAAAAAAAATCGATCGTAGAGCACTATATTGTGATATATCGTGAATTAATCGCAGCAGGCTTTAAGATATCGGCAAATATCCTATCGTAGTTCCTTGTATTGATATGATATCGTATCGTGACAAAACCCGCGATTTACACCCCTAGGTTTTAACTTTCGCACTTACTGGCTTTCTTTGTGGCGCCGTTCTGTGGCAGCCCTATATTGAGTCGCACTCATGTCATCTGTGTTTCTTTTATATACCCGCTCTGTGGTATGAATACTGCTGGGTAGTGATGGGTCCGGCGACACCGATGCGTTGGTGCATGTGTCCAGCTCATAGAGCGAAGCCCCGTGTCGGTGCGCGTATCGCTTTAAAAAAGCCACGTGACCAAACGAGCATTGTAGTCTGTCAAGGAAGCGCGCTTTAGCTCTGTTAAAGGAAGCCCGTTTTCAACGGGATGGATCTGATAAAACAATATCTGATCTTTTGCGGTTCATCCTCGGAGTTATCAAGAATTATGGAGCAGCCCCAAGTCAGATACTGGGACAATCAAAAGACCCACTACACTGCACTCCAGCCCCATGTGTGCCGTGTGAGTGTATGTTTTCAACGGCGGGAGAAATCGTGCCCAAAAAGCGCAACAGGCGCAATTTCAAAACACTGGAAAAACGTATTATTTAAATAAAAATGAGTAAAAAACAAATCTCAGTGCACAAGCATCCCCTTTCACAACACGTTCACTTAGATTTTCATGTTACGATACATGTTCACATTATTGATTGACTGTAACTAAAAAATAAAATATACCGTATTTATTCTAATTATCCCCCATATTCGAATAATTGCCCAGTATGTGTTAGCGAAGACATAAATAAAAAACATTGATACCTCTAATTATCGCCCATGCTGCAAAAAATCCCCCCAAAACTTACGTTTTCCTCCGCGAAAGCATGCCGACGTTATTGCGCAAGTTTAAATATGACTGATTTGACAGCACGTCGAATGTCCCTTTTAAATTGGTTTTCTCCATAAACTATGATACAATTACACTCGCCACTCCGCTACAATATCCTCACACAATTATATTATTGGGGCGTGCGCTCGAACAAGACGATCACGATAACATGACGTGCGCAACATGTGATGTGCGACGGTAACGTGTCGCATCTATGGAGCGTCAATTGACGCACCCCGTTGTTAGAGGTAGATCAAAACAGCCGCTGTTCCAAGTGTTAAGAACACCAGTGTGTTAGGGTTTGCAGAATATCTTCATCGTATGATTATGTTAGAATATAACCTGTAATAATTTAACTAGCTTGTCCTGTCTAGACAAAAGTAGTTGACCAAAGTGCTAAGATCCTTTCAACTTATTGACTAGCTGCAGAGGAAGCAATCAAAGTTGCTTTGTTTACAGAACGTCGTAAAAGGTGCCCTGCTATGCTTTGATCAGCAGGGGACCGTCTTCACCTTATCCTGTGTGTTCCCACACCCCCACTTTCAACCCCACTCTGTTTCTCTCAATAAATAAGCACCTGACGAGGCCTGAGTCAGACTTCATTCGACCATCGCTGTAAGCACAGCGACGAGTGAACTCTCCGCCTGCAGGTGTCTAAAATGACTTGCTTGACTCCTGTGTGGTTAACGTTTTGGTGCCGAAACCCGGGACCCTCATACCCGCCATCTGGCTGACGGAGGAGGACGTGCTGCATTGTCGACAAGCCAGCGTCCTTTAGGGGGACCTGGAAAAGAAAGTCCTGGGAAGAGAATTTCTTCCCTGGGCCAGCATCTTAGGTCTGCCTTCGTCTGCCAGAGGTGGATTGACGGGTTCCCGCAATGCAACGGACCAGGGGTCAGGTAAGTTAAAAAATTGTGTGGTTGTGAAACACGTAAAGGGTGCACGGGAGACAGCTTGGGTTCAAGTCCCAGTGGAAGGAACGGGCTAAGAAAAAACAGAGCTTCTTTTTCTTAATTGAAGGAGAGCGTAGATTCTTTTTTTTGTCCGTTCTTCCAAGCTGTGTTGGAGGGTTTTACACCCATCTTGGATAGGACTGTGCACGGGAGACAGCTTGGGTTCAAGTCCCAGAGGAAGGAACAGGCTAAGAAAAGCAGAGCTTCTTTTTCGTTCATCGAAGAAGTTTGTAGATTCTTCTTTGTCTGTTTTTCCAAGCTGAGGGATCTGCCTTGGGTTAGAGTCCCAGTGGAAGGAAGGTGCTAAGAAACACGGAGCTTCTTTTTTGTTAGTCAAAGAAGAGTGTAGATTTCTCTTTGTACGTTTTTCCGGCCAAAGAACAGCTTGGGTTCAAGTCCCAGTGGAAGGAACGGGCTAAGAAAAAACAGAGCTTCTTTTTCTTAATTGAAGGAGGGCGTAGATTCTTTTTTTTTGTCCGTTCTTCCAAGCTGTGTTGGAGGGTTTTACACCCATCTTGGATAGGCCTAAAAATAAAAACCGTTAGTGTTTGTGTGGTTGAGAGTGCGACTGGTAGGATAAATTGACTGCAGAGAGAATTTGGTGAAAGGTCAATTTAAACCTGCATTGAGGATCCTCAAAGAAAAGAAAGACAGAATGTAAAAAATTGTATAAATTGTATAAACCTAAAATACCAAATTAAGATGGGAAATAGGAACGGTAGATCTCTAGCTCTTGAAGAGGATGAGAAGTTCATGGCGAGTAAATGTCTTAATTGTATGCAATACATGCCGAAGTGGAAGAAAAAGTATGGAGTAGAAGGGAAGTTGAAAGTTGAAGTGTGGAAGATAGTGGTTGATGTTTTGGAGGAGAGTGTAGATAGGATGACAAAGGGACAGAAAAAGAAAAGGAAAGAGAGTTGAATTGTGCTAGAATGTGGTTGAAAGCTTCACAAGAGAGAAGAGAACAAATTCAAGAGACAAAAAATAGAAAGATAAAAAGTGATGAGACCACCATTCAATTAAGATTTGGAAAAGAATTCTGGGTGCACAGTGGCATCCCATTCGATGATGCAGCTGAGAGTGCTTATCAGCAACATCTTAAAAATGTGCTCCTCACTGTTTCACCCCCCGACTTAGGCAACTGGGTGAGGAAACACTTGGTGGAAGCAGGCACTGCTTGCGTTGTGACGATTGAGAAAGGCAAATGTTCTGATGTATTTCATCTAGATGATGGTAATGATCTAGATGAAGATACAACGGTCTTCTTCCGAAGTTCCCAAAAGGGCAGAGGAAGAGTTAGAGACCAACAAGGCCGCAGGCCGCCATTCAAATCAAACTCCAGCTCACATTTGGACTGTTGGAACTGTGGGAAACGGGGCCACTTGGCGAGAGTGTGTCGTCGTGTAAAACAATACCAATCAAAGGGTGGAGGAAGAGGCAGAGGAAAAGCCAAATTTTCAACATGTCAAGCTTCCCCCCCCCCTTTTTGACCGCTCATGCTAATACAGAGACATTGTATGCTACATTTAATGGAAATTATTGATTGGTTGTGTTGTAAGATTATACAAACTTCTATATGCAAGCTGAATCTGAGAGATTGAGTTCTTTGAATTTGAAATCAAGGAGAAAATTCTGATTAATTTCCAAGCAGTTTTTTTTTTTGTGTGGAGTTTTTTGGATTGGTGGATTGTTCTATCAGGAACCTTGAGTTGGAAATGGTATATGAATGTTGTGTGGAGAGCTTGGATGAATTGGGACCAATGTGATAGAAAGACTCCTTTTTGGAGGCTGTGTGAGATGCAAATGAGCATTGATGACTGAATGCCCGACTGAAGGGAAAATACAGGTTGAATGGTTGAAGTTGTCGGAGACTGCTATGGACAAGTAGTTGAGCGACTTTGAAGGAAGAATAATTTTGAGTACGTTAGATGCTAGAGAGGAAAAAAAAAGAAACAAATGCAAGCAAAAGAAAAATAAAGGTTGCTTTTGACAAGAGTTGCAAGGAACAGACGAAGAACAGTCCTTGATTTGCGTTTGGCGGTCGTCAATGTGGTTCCAAGACCTGCGTCTTGTGGTTTGTCATTTGTAACGTTTGGCTGTTGTGATCCTCCCAAACAGACATAAGTGATTTGTGCTTTTGTTGTTTGTTGTAATTGGTTAGTGGGAGGACTGCTGGAGCTTGCTCCTACGTTGTTTGTTGTAATTGGTTAGTGGGAGGACTGCTGGAGCTTGCTCCTACGGTGTCTCACCTGTGCCTTCTTGCCTTCCATTGTCTCCACTTAGACTGGACTGTGGAGTGGGGAGTGTGGTTTTGTGGTGTGAAAAGGGTGTAGGAGCCGGCTCCTGTGGTGATTGATATTGTAATTTGATTGTGGGGGAGACTGATGTAGGTGTGGGGCTCTGGACTCTGCGGGTAGCTGTTTGCTGGGTTGGCGCAGGTGGGGGACGACGGCATTGATTGTCCCAGTACTGGCCAGGCTGGGATAAATCAGTATGAAAATGCCGCCCCCCCCCCCCCCCCCCTTGCTTCCCTTGCTGTGGCTGCGCGCGGAGTGGGGTCGTACCCACTCCGGGGGTGTGCTGAGTGCGTGGTGGCAAGTGATATTGAAGCAGGGTGATGCCTAGGGAAGGTGTGACAGTTGCACGTAGGATAAAAGGCACTGAGGAAAGAAAAAAAAGAAAAAGTACAACCAAAACGTCAAAAGAAGATGATGGCGTTTGCGCAGCGTTGTTTGTTGGTATTGTTTGTGAGCTGTGTCTCTGCTGTTTTTGTGTTGTCTGTGTGTTGTGTTATGTGTTAAAAGGATAAAAATGGCTAATATAGGTGCATTAAAGAACGTATTTATTTGTAGTCTATCTGATTTGCACCGCAAAACAAAAACGATTTTGTAAAGATAGGAAGGGAAAATAAAAAAGCAAGCAATTTGTTTATGGGCAGAAACTGGTCCACGCTCCTTTAATGCCTAGCCTTGGTTAAACAAAATTGAGAGAAGGAAGGAACTTGCTTTCTGGAATTGGATGATGAACAATTATGAAATAACAACATTTCAAAGCTAAATTTAAAATTTGAGAATACGAGAGCGATTGAGTTAGTTAAAGTTAAGAAACTACAACAGTTAACTATTATATTACTTTACCAGCAGTTATTTTGTTGATTTATTTATTTATTTATTTCTTCGATTGGTGGATTGGGTTGTCACGTTGAGAAAGGAAAGGAAACGATACAAATGGGCAGCTCTATTGAGCCATGGTGTTGTCACGTGCCGTTGACACCTGTCTCAACAGGGGGGATGGAAGGGCAGTTCAGTCAGCTTTATACAACATATGAATTTGATTCATATTCAAAACGTTTATAAAAAAAAATTTGTAGAGCTTGTTTAACATGTGCTAAACACAATCCACAGGGTTATAATGCCTGGTCATAATAGATGCATTCTAAAAATGGATTGAATTGGCTTCAAAATAAACACTGAATGCCTTGACAGTGGCAAAAACGTTATGTAAAGAAATAATAGTTTGTCAACAACTGCTGTAGATGTTAAAGAATGGAATCAATATCTCGAAAATGAATGTGGATAGTTTGTTTACTGATTGTGAAATGTGCGACAGAGTGTTCTATATAATATCCGTTGAATGGAAGAAAAAGAAAAGAAACCATTGCTTTTAGAGAATGTCGTCAACCAAAATTGTATATGTACCGACATGCCAAGATGTGGGAAAAAGCTGGAAAAAACAAAAACATAATATCTTTAAATTTGAGAGGCGGCGATGATCTGACTGAAATTGATGCAATTAAAGTCCCCAGAGGAGTTCCTGATTAATGAGAATTAATTGACCAAATTGAAGCGGGATGGGAGTCCTCCATTTGCTGCTGGTGGACAATGAACAAGAACGTTGACAGGATAAATTACATCCATTGCAACATGCAGAAATTGGGCAAACTAACACAAGCGGGACTTGAGGCAGTGCACGAACAGCTAGCCACGCCTTCCCTAATGTCAATCCAGAACCGCAATGCTCTTGTTATGTTGTTGTCTGGGAAAGGAAGGGTCTGCGCAATGTTCAGGGAACAATGCTGCACCTTCATCCAAAATGACACCGCCCCTGATGGGAGCCTGACGAAGGTGATTGCAAGCTTGCAATCCCTCAACACGAGGATGAAAGAGCACAACAAGTGGATGACTGCTTTTGGGAAGTATAAAGCCCTTGTGTCCTCAATTACTGCTATACTCATCTTGTGTGGATGTTGTTGTATTCCGTGTCTCCGTGCTCTGTTTAACCGTCTCATCACTACAGCAATATCGCCCATGGAAGACGAGATGGTCCGGGTATGCCTAATGTCTGAACGGCAGCATGTTGATGATAACGATGATGATGATGCAATTTTTGCACTTGAGTTTACAGGGTTTTTCCCAGATCTGTGTTTCAGAATGATGATGTTGCAACATTTATCCTTTTTGGCGGAAATATTTGTGCGCATACTTGTGATCTGACAACTGAAAATCGAGAGAAGTGGTTGTTTTTGGTGATGTAAAAATTGAGCAAATATGTGATAAACAGGAGGGAAATGTTGGAATAATTTAAGTAAAGCCTTGTCATTTACAAGTTTATGGCTTTCTTTTGATCTAGGTTCTTTCTCTTTAGTGACAGGGATGTCTTTTGATCCCTGTCAGCCATATGTATCCTTCCTGTCCTTATGTTATCTGTGCGTTTTTGTTCCTGTAAGAGGCCTTCACTAACAATGAGCAGAGCTTATTTGCATAGGCGAAATGTTCTTATTTGGTTGAAAGAAAATTCATTCCTTTTAGTTAACTGTAGGTTTGGTTCATAGATTGTTGTTGATCAGAACTGTTTTTCTTTGTTAAGTGTTAAACACAGTTTGAAGTAGTTGCGTACAAGTTATCCTATATTTACTCAATGTTTGTTTAAGGAACTGCATACCAGTTACCTTACATTTACAGAACATTTGTTTTAGTGTTTAGGACAAGTTACTTATTGTTATTGAGTGTTAATTTACTAAGTAGATAAAGTCTAGCAAAGGTCTAGTTGCATTGTTCCACAGGAAAGCGGCAATTGAAGTTATCTGATCTCACTCGCGGACGACTCGGCCAACAACTGGAGAAGAACAGATTTACAAAAACTGCGGGGGTCACGGGCCGGCAATGAAGTGCTAGTTCACACCACACTACATTCCTTAGCTAATCAACGTTGCTACAGACACAATCTTCCCTCCCTTTAGTGTAGAAACGCCTCTGTAACCAGGGCAACCAAAACAGTGATAAAAGGAGCAGAAGAAACATCTCGAATGACTAATGCAAAGGTTGCAGAAAAGGTGCTGTTTTTTGCTGTTTTCCGGACGTGCTGCTGTTCTTTCGGTGGCGGATCCAGATCGGGATTTGGTCAGCAAACTACTGCGGATACGGAAGCAAAGACCGAGGTCCAGATCACCCCAACATTCTGGCTGAAGGTCCCAAGAAGGAGGGGGACGGAGCCTGCGTCGACTGGACCCTATAAATTGGTGGAGCGCATCTCACATGCCGTCCGGCTGGCCGGCAAAGGAGGATCGTGGTATCATCTGTCCCAGTGCGCCCCAGTGGAGGGTTCCTGCAAGGAACCAGATCAGCCATCGACAGTCCCCGCCCCAGTTCATACAGAGGCAGAATAATCCTCTTCCCCCTTGGTGGCCAGGTAGTCCACCCTGAGCCACTGAAGACAACGACCACACAGCAGATATTTGCAAGTTCTCCCCGGACGGAGCAGATCCGCGAAGGGGGTGAGAATCGTGCTCACCCTCCACCAGTGGGCGTGCCAAGCCCCCAACGACTGAACAATCGCGAGCAATTTTTATCTTGATTGATAACATTCTGGTCGCCTAAGGCAGAGGGACCGTGTAACTCTTTTCCTGCATTTAATCTGGCCGCAGGTTTTTAAATTACACACACAATTTGGACTGGAGTATTGAGGAAAAACCTCATCTTCACTGGAAGTTATTGCTTTCATTGTATTTTCTTACTTATGTTTGATTGATCGAGGTTGACATAATCATATGATAAAACAGAAGGGATATGTTAGGGTTTGCAGAATATCTTCATCGTATGATTATGTTGGAATATAACCTGTAATAATTTAACTAGCTTGTCCTGTCTAGACAAAAGTAGTTGACCAAACTGCTAAGATCTTTTCAACTTATTGACTAGCTGCAGAGGAAGCAATCAAGGTTGCTTTGTTTACAGAATGTCGTAAAAGGTCCCCTGCTATGCTTTGATCAGCAGGGGACCGTCTTTACCTTATCCTGTGTGTTCCCACACCCCCACTTTCAACCCCACTCTGTTTCTCTCAATAAATAAGCACCTGACGAGGCCTGAGTCAGACTTCATTCGACCATCGCTGTAAGCACAGCGACGAGTGAACTCCCCGCCTGCAGGTGTCTAAAATGACTTGCTTGACTCCTGTGTGGTTCTTGCAAAATAAGTTAGAGTGAGCACCACCCTAACACAGTGAGATGCAGGTATTGCATACTACATAAGGAAAATATACATATTATCGCCCATTTCAGTGCCCCTTGGCGACCGGACAAAAAGTGTTCTCTATTAATTACCCACCCCCCCTGTTGGACATAAACCTTCTCTAATTATCGCCCTGGGCGATAATTAGAATAAATATGCTATTTTCAATTTAAATGAATATGTGAAACACTACAATATAAAATATAATTTCTTAAATTCATTAATCTATATACTAGGTCATCAAATCAGTGTCAGTCGTGTCTGTCAACTTGGTTGCCTGTAGTATTTTTAAGGTCCAGCGGGTGTCAGCAGTCAGCGACACAGTATCACCACAGTGTCAATACAGTTTGCCGATGTGTCAGGACAACACACGACGCATCATGGACCCATCACTACTGCTGGGGCCTGAATTTCCCCACCCCCGGGATCGATAAAGTTTCAATCAATCAAGCAATCAAGCAATCAATCAATCAATCAATCAATGACCGTGAGGCTCCACATAAGACCAGAGGGGAATGGATGAGCAGGACATGAACAACAGTCGCAGACACAGACGGGAAGCAACAGTAGACACCGACAGGGAGAAACACACGGGCAGAATTTCAATACATGAGGTAACAAAAGGGAGCGGGTGACAGTCATTACAGTGATGAAAGGGGTGTGGCGGAGGGAAGTTGCTGGCAGGACGTCCTTTGGCACGGCACGTGATATAAATATCTCATCAATATCACATCTCCCGCAAAAAACGAGGTAACAGTATATAGATTCTGAATCACTGCCTTTTAAACCACGGTCAGCAAGATAGATTTGATCAATCCTGCTTCATTTGCAATCTGAATGTAAATTAGTAACGTAGCCTTAAAAGCCACATCAGTGCTCTCATCAACCATAGGGCTATATAAATTCATCCAAGCTCTGTCCAACTCCTGACTAAGAAAGCCCAGCGCCGCCTGTACTTCCTGCGGAAACTCAGGCGAGCGAGCGCCCCTCCGGCCGTCATGACTACATTTTACCGCGGCACCATTGAGAGCGTCCTCTCCAGCTGTATTGCTGTTTGGGGTGGCGGCTGCACTGACTACAACTTGAAGGCCCTGCAGTGCATAGTGAACACGGCTGGTAAGATTATTGGTGCTTCGCTCCCCTCCTTGAAGGACATTTACACCTCCCATCTCACCCGCAAGGCGACCACGATTGTGAGTGATGTGAGTCACCCCGCTCACTCTTTGTTCGAGCTTCTGCCCTCTGGGAAGAGGTACAGAAGCCTGCGCTCCCGCACCACCAGACTCTCAAACAGCTTCATACTCCAGGCTGTCAGGATCCTGAACTCGCTTCCCCGTTCTGCGTAGCGTCCTGTACTTTTACTGTCTGTATGCACACTGGCTTTTATTCGTTGTGATATCTATTTATTTATTATTTATTGTTACTCTTATTTATTGTTTGTGCCTTCTTGTTTTTTATATTGCGTTGTTTACTTGTATGTCTATCGTGTAATATGTTTTGTCACCGTGGGATAGGGAAAACGTAATTTTGATCTCTTTGTGTGTCTCGGCATGTGAAGATGTTGACAATAAAGCAGACTTTGACTTGACTTTTGACTTTAAGGTGCTTTGAGAGCACGGTGAATAGTGTCTGAAGGAACTCTTCGTGGGAGCTCTGACGGATGTATCAAACACGAACCCTCTTTAAGACAGTATCATCAGCAGCACAGTCTTCTTCAGAATCTGTCAGTATGTCAACCTCAGCCACATGAATCAATGGCTTGAATTCTTTGTTGCCCTGAAAAAATAGAAAAGGAACGTTGATGGTCCTCAATAAGTATTATGAAAAAAGTGCCCCCCGCGGTGTTGAAAACGGATAGATGGATGTTTAGTGGTTGAGAGCAGTGACGTGCGGTGAGGTTCATGACTGGAGAGGCACCACGTCACCCCCGGTAAAATTTGTCCGGCACCTAACCGTGTCACAAAAAAGGTTGAGGAACACTGCTCTAGTGTGGCTTTTTTATTATTTAATTTGAACTATTTTAATTAAAATCTCGAATCAGCAGTCTTAACGCATACAAACACTCAACAAAGCACATGGAATCAAAAACTTGTTTTCGATCGTGCGTACCACTCCGTTCCGAAGTACCGTTGTCCGAATCAAACCTTTTAACTCCGGAGTTGCTCTTCCTTTACTGATGACCTCCTGCTTCGACCGAAAATCCATAGTTGAAAATCGTTTGGATATGTAATCCTCCATTGTAAAACAAAATGTAAAAACGAAAAAAAAAAAAAAAGTAAAACGAAATAAATGGACGACTGCTCCTCAGTTCACTGTGAATTTGAACTGGAGATCTATAGGTAGGTGCATGAAGCATCCGTTGTCTGAATCAAAACTTTTAACTCTTTCTACAGGTAGGCGCATGAAGCATCCCGGGATCACTAGCACCCCCTGCCATAAGACTGGAGAACCTTTTTTCGTAGCCTCCCTAAGGTATCTTTTCAAAGCCGTTTTGTTCATCGAAAGAACCACGACGTTACACAGATGACAAAAAACACAATATATTACACACGTCAGCTTAACTACGGAAATTAGTTAGTATAGCCACAATGTTTGAACACTCAAACAGGGACATAGACAGAGAGCAGTTCTAACTGCATAGCCTGTCAACATAGGCGGCCGTGTAATTACGCAATCCTCAGAGGAGGCTTGACAGGAAGTTGGCTCCTCCGAGTAGTGTTGGCTCGTCAGTGAACAATTCGTTCAAAAGGAACGAATCTTTACAGTGAACGAGAGTGAACGAATCACTTCCTAAAGTGATTTGTTCTTTTTTTCCGTTCATAAAACTTCAACCAGTAGGTGTCGGTAATGCCCATTGAAGCTGGTGCCACCTTGCCGTTAAACAAAACGAAGAAGAAAATGACGTAACTTTCCGTTCACGAACGAGTCGTGAATTGCATTTCCCGTTCACCAACGAACGAATCTTTGAGTGAACAAATAGCTCACTGAGTGAACCACTCACTGAGTGATTCGCATTTCCAGTTTACCAAGAGAACGGATCAGTGAGAGAACGAATCCTGGCTTTCCCCTTCGCGAACGAGTCAATGAGTGAACTGCCTTTCTGTGCATCAACGGATCAGTCAGTGAATATGTTGGGTCTCCTGGCGTGAACTATGTAAGCCAGAATGTAGATTTATGATTTACTTATACAGTGGAGACTCGCTTTTCGAACGTCCCGGTTTTCGAACAAATCGGTATTCGAACAAAAAATTCGAGATTTATTTGCTTCGGATGTCGGACGAAATTCGGTTGTCGAACCTCGCGAGATGAGGTTCTCCTTACTCCGGTATGATAGTAGCCCTGTCAATAATATTTATCTATCTATAGCGCTTGTCAACACGGGGTCGCGTGCGTACTGGAGCCTATCTCAGCCATCATCGGGCAGTAGGCGGGGTACACCCTGAACTGAACTGAAAGGCTAGTAGTGAATGTTGAAGTTGTAGCAGCTGCCGAACATCATGCATTGAACAATGTTCCTGTCAACTCTCAGCATGAATTGGGTGGAACTGAAGAAGGATTGCCCTAAAGAAATTAAGGGAAACACAGGATTAATTTCACAACAAAAATAAGCACCATAAATTAATTCAACATAAATAAAAAAAACAGTCCAACAAAATTTAACTTACCGCGGACAATGATGGTAGGAGTTATGGGGAGCTCGAACACATGGACTTCCACTGTCAGCCAGACAGGTGTCCTCCACAATAGACAATACACACCCTCTTCTCTTTCTTCAAAATACACCATCAGCCATCAAAATAGGCCATCAGCAGCAGAAGCATTCCCTTTACATCTTCAAAACAGCTGATCAACTCAGAATAAACTCATATTGGAACCAAGATGGCGGCACGCTCAGACGCTGCGGCTCACGGCTCTTCCCTTCAGTGTTTGTTTTTGCGTTTTCTATGTGTCTATTTGTGGACTTTTTGTGTTTTTGCTTCGGCGGCACACCACTACAGCCGACAGGACCTCGTAGACATTGGCTATCGACATAAGACCGCAGTCTCGAGGGGATTTCAATACAGCCAAAACATCCCGGACGAACTAGCAAGACCGCTGGACTCTCCGTGGATTGTTGTCGGGACTGGAAAGTGCCGCAGGCGGAGGAGGGAGAGGAAGCAGAAGCGAGGCCGCAGGTCCGGCCTCCTACTAACGCTAAAGAACCAACCGCCCAAGCCACCCCTCTCAAGCCTGTATCTCACCAACGCCAGATCTCTCACCCGCAAGATGGAAGATCTGGAACTACAGCTTGCGGGAAATCACTATCTTCATGACTGCTGTGCCCTCATTATCACAGAGACCTGGCTGAATCTGAAGATCCCTGATGCTACCGTGCAGCTAGCAGGTCGTTCGCTACACTGCTGGAATCGGACTGCGGTGTCCCGCAAAAAAAGAGGTGGGGGGGCTCTGTATCTATGTGCATGAGGACTGGTGCAACAACAGCAGCATCATAGCGAGCCACTACTCCACCGATATTGAGTACATGTCTGTTAGATGTTGGCCCTTTTTTTCTACCGAGAAAGGTAACAGTGGTGATCATCACCGCTGTTTACATCTCGCCGAATGGTAACGCTAGCGCGGTGCTCTCTCTCCTGCTGAACACCATCAATGAACAGCAGCGGGCCCACCCTGATGGTGTTCACATAATAGCAGGAGACTTTAATAAGAACAATCTGAAGACTGTACTCCCACAGTTTCACCAGCACGTTAAGTGCCCAACAAGAGGGGAAAGGACTTTGGACCATGTGTACTCCAACATCAAGCATGGGTACAGAGCCATGCCCCTCTCCTACCTCAGACAGTCAGACTATCTCTCCTTGGTACTCATCCCCGCATACACTTCTCTCAGACGCAGATCCAGGCCCACCATAAGGACTGTAACAACTTGGCCTGGAAATGCACTCTGTCAACTCCAGGACTGCCTTCAAAACACGGACTGGGACCTATTTCACCACCAAGACAGAGTCAGTCGTGGACTACATCAAATTGTGCATGGGAACCTTATGTGTGGACAAAACCATTCGGGTCTTCCCCAACCAGAAACCCTGGATGACCAGCCAGGTCCGCTCATTCCTCAAGGCCCGTGACTCTGCCTTCAGGTCAGGCGACAGAGCCCTTTACAGCTCAACTCTGGCTGAACTGAAGAAAGGGATTAAAAAAGCTATCGCGGAGTACATGAGGAAGATGGAGTCCCACCTCACCAGCAACAGACCACGAGAGGTGTGGCAGGGCATCCAGACCATCACCAACTTCAGGGGCTGTGAGGTGACGTCAGACCCAAGTGAGTCGCTGGCAGAGGAGCTCAACTGCTTCTTTGCCCGCTTTGAATCACCACAGCCTCACTCACCTGCTGTAGCCCTCCCCTCACCCCCATCCACACCAGATCCCGGCACCTCTCCACTCACTGTAAAGGAACAGGAGGTGAGGCGTGTGCTCCAGGCAGTAAACTCCAGGAAGGCTCCTGCTCCAGATGGATTACCTGGCAAAGTGCTCAGAGCCTGCGCCCACCAGCTGTCCCTGATTTTCTGCAGGATCTTTAACTTCTCGCTGGCACAAGCAGTCATTCCTACCTGCCTGAAGTCAGCCACAATAATCCCCTTACCAGAAAATTCACCCCCAACCAGCCTCAACGACTACCGCCCTGTTGCCCTCACCCCGGTAATAATGAAGTGCTTCGAGAGACTGGTTCTCAAACACATCAAGGACTGCCTCCCCCCCATACTCGACCCCCATCAGTTCGCATACCGGGTGAACAGATCCATGGAGGACACCTTCACCATAGCTCTGCATGCTGTGTTGAGACACCTGGAACAGCAGCAGAGCTATGCGAGAATGCTCTTTGTGGACTACAGCTCGGCTTTCAATACAATCATCCCAAACGTTCTGGTCACGAAGCTGGACACTCTGGGCCTGCCCCCTCTCACTTGCACCTAGATCAAAGACTTCTTGACCAACAGGCCCCAGACGGTGAGACTTGGCCCCCACCTTTCCTCTACACGAGTCCTCTCCTCTACTGTCTTTATACCCATGACTGCAGTCCGGCCCAGGGCAACAAAATGATTGTAAAATTTGCTGATAACACCACAGTGGTAGGGCTGATCTTGAATGGTGATGAGATAGCCTATAGGGAGGAGGTCCAGAAGCTCATGAACTGGTGCTCTGCAAATAACCTGGCTCTGAACACCAAGATAACAAAGAAGATCATCGTGGACTTCAGAAGGAAAAAAAGAGATCCCCCCCCCCCCATGCATCAACAGTGAGATTGTGGAGAGGGTCCATAACATCAGATTCCTGGGAGTCCAGATCTCTGATGACCTCTCCTGGATACGCAACACCTCAGCTGTCATCAAGAAGGCTCAGCAGCGTCTAGACTTCCTGAGAGTCCTCAGGAAGATCAGAATGGATCAGAAGCTTCTGCTCGCCTTCTACCATTCCTCCATTGAGAGCTTGCTGACGTACTGCCTCACCATCTGGTACGGGAGCTGCACTGCTGCAGATAGAGTTAAAGTTAAAAAGTTAAAAAGTTATAGTCCCAATGATCGTCACACACACATCTGGGTGTGGTGAAATTTGTCTTCTGCATTTAACCCATCCCCGTGTGATTTTAATCCATCCCCTGGGGGAGAGGGGAGCAGTGAGCAGCAGCGGTGCCGCGCTCGGGAATCAGTTGGTGAGGGAGGCTACAAAGGACAGTCAAAGCAGTGCAAAGGCTCCTCGCCTGCCCTCTCTCCTCCCTGACGGACATATACAACACCCGGTGCGTCAGCAGAGCTCACAACATCATCAAAGACAACACGCATTTCGCCTCCCAGCTGTTTGAACTGCTTCCTTCTGGGAGGCGCTACAAAGGCATTCGAACAAGGACTACAAGACTGAAAAACAGTTTCTTCCCAAGACCCATCAGCGCTCTGAACTCTGAGAGAAAACACCAGCTATAATACAACACCGACACTCCTTTAAAAACTACGTGCAATAACTATTTACTATTTATTATTTACTTTCTGTACAAACCTCATTCATGTTTGTACGTATACCCACATTGAACATACTGTAAATAAGATTTTTTTTTAACCTTCATTCTTAGACTAATAGCTATACTGTAAATAAGATCTTTCACTTTTATTCTCAGACTTCCTTTTATACTTTTTTAAATTTTGTATGTTTCCACTAGGAAGGGAGCAGCTATCCGAATTTCGTTGTACAACTAAGTTGTAAAATGACAATAAAGGGCATTCTATTATGCTTCAATGACTACCGCCCCGTGGCTCTTACGCCCATCATCATGAAGTGCTTTGAGCGGCTTGTCATGGAGCACATCCGATCCGTTCTCCCCCCCACCATAGACCCCTTCCAGTTTGCGTGCCGAGCCAAACGGTCCTCTGAGGATGCCATCTGCTCTGCCCTCCACTCGGCCCTCACCCACCTGGAGAGAAGGGACTTGTATGTGAGATTGCTGTTTGTGGACTTCAGTTCAGCCTTCAACACCATTGTGCCACAATGTCTCATCTGCAAACTCGACAATCTGGGCCTCAGTACCTACCTCTGCAACTGGCTACTGTACTTCCTCTGTCAGAAGCCACAGGTGGTACGTGTTGGCGACAAAATCTCCGCCAGCATCACACTGAGCACAGGGCCCCCCCAAGGGTGTGTGTTCAGTCCGCTGCTCTTCACCCTACTGACTCATGACTGCACTGCAGCCTACAGCGACAACCGCATTGTGAAGTTTACTGACGACACGACTCTGGTGGGTCTTATCACCAAGGGAGACGAGACTCAATACAGGTTGGAGGTTGACCTTCTCACCACGTGGTGCAGGGACAACAACCTCCGGCTGAACGTCGACAAGACCAAGGAGATTGTTGTTGACTTCCAGAAGGGTCACACCCAACACCTGCCTCTGACCATCGACGGTGGTGTGGTGGAGAGAGTGAGCAGCGCCAGGTTCCTGGGGGTGCACATCAGTGAGGATCTCTCCTGGTCCACCAATACCGCATCACTGGCGAAGAAGGCGCAGAACCTTCTGTACTTCCTGCGGAAACTCAGGCGAGCGAGCGCTCCTCCGGCCGTCATGACTACGTTTTACTATGGCAATATATTTGAGGGAAAAAACAGGTTATTTTGGCTTATTCAAATCATGCAAAAACTGTCCATCACATCTTAATATCTGCACATTTGAATATGTAAACTCAAGTGCAATCACATTTGTAAATGAATAGCTTCTGGTTTTTGAAATGTAAATAGACCTACTGTTTCTGTCGGAGAGCCTGAGGACTGTATAAGGGGTAGGCTCGGATGGTTATGCTCTTTTCGGCCTCGGGTGTCGGTTAGTACACAGGAGGGAAGACGTGGTTCAGTTTTGATTGCTTTACAAAAATGTAGCAGGCACTGTGGCTCATAGGGGCAAACCGGCAAAAGGGTATAGGCACACATTTGGTCGTTAGGATGTGAGAGCAGGTGTGTGTACATGGGTGAGTCTTTGGGTGTGTGAATGTGATTCTTGTGTGTGTGATTATTGTATGAAGCGTGTGAACGGTGTGTGGGGTGTGTGCGTGTGTGTGTGTGTGTGTGGTTCTGCAACAGACAGAAATACAGCACGTAAGTCAATGTTCAACTTCTGACGTCACACAACACTAGTCTACGGCACACATTTGGGTGTGTGAATGTGATTCTTGTATGTGTGATTCTTGTGTGAAGCGTGTGAAGGGTGTGTGGGGTGTGTGTGTGGTTCTGCAACAGACAGAAATACAGTACGTAAGTCAACGCCAGGGCTGTGGACTCGGACTATGGGACTCGGACTCGTCGGACTCGCTCATTTTTGCCGGACTCGGACTCGGTGCTGATTTTGACCGAGTCCACCGAGTCCGACAATAAAAAAAAATACGTTCAATTTTATTTTCATCATGCTGCTGAGAATGCGCAAAGGAATACTGTCCACAGCCCTGCTTGCTTGTTATGAAGACAAATTTAGTTGTTGCGTGCGCGCCCGCGCCTGCCTGCCTCCGTGCGTGCACGTACAAGACCCACAATGCCCCGCGCGCAGCCAAGATGGAAGAACCCGGGAGCAGCGAGAGAACAATGTTTTGCCTCTAGATTTGGGGGGGAAACGGAGCGTAAGTTACGATCAATGCGGCCACGTTAAGTTGCACTTAGGCTAATGTTTACATTATGTACTAATGTCAAGGACGATTGTGACATAATCGTCCTTGACATTGGTACATAATGTAAACTTATACCAGCTTATATCATTGATGTGTTTCGATAGTTGTGGGGTCGTCACTAATTATTTGTGTTTAGATAAATGTCTGAGCTATAATGGTGTAATTAATTATTAAAACTTGAAAGTATCTGTTTATTGTATTCGTTTATATGTTTAATAAAGACAAAGCCATCACAAAACTGTTGTAATTATTTAGATTTTGATCTAAATTAGCCTTGAATAAAGACTAAGCAGTCACATGAATTAACAGAAAAAATGGACAGCCTCGTGGTCAAAAGCCCGGACTCGGACTCGGTGAAAAAATCCGACCGAGTCCACAGCCCTGGTCAACGCTCAATTTCTGACGTCACACAATACTAGTAGACGGTGCACATTACATAACTAACTGCGCGTAACGGTTCCGCTATACTAAATAACCATAAATGAAATACTCTCGGCAACACACCAAACATAAGTCATTGAGACAACAAAATACATTTGCTGGCGACCGTTAGTTGCCGTGGCGCTGCGTAACAGCTACCCGTACGATGCGAGGAAAACTTAAAGGAGCGCGCCGAAGCTATCAATCAAACGGCACAACAGTAGACAGTAGTGACAATGAAATTTATATACTCACTTTGTGTCAAAGACGCACACTATCACAACAGCACACTCAGTCGATACCAAGAACATTTAACTTACCGTCGCGCACAAGCTCCAACAATCGCGATAAGTCAAAGGCAGCTTAATTGTCAATTTCTTCACATGCCAAGACACAAAGAAATCGAAATTACGTTCCCACTATCCCACGGTGACAAGACATAGTGATGTAACTCACGCGAGACTTAAGGCGCGGTGACGTAACTGTCCAACATTTTAACATCAACATATGAACCTTTCAAAGAGTTTCTCCATTTTCTGTTATCTCTTATTTTCTTCTCTTTTCTTTCTTACCGCTATTTTGTATTTGTGCTACCGCTATCTTTTTTTTCTTCTTCGTGATAGCGGTTTGCTTTGGCCTGGGGAGTTAAGTTCAGCATTTGCTTTAAAGACATCTGGCGCCATCTAGCCTTGTGAATGGGTATAGTGCAGGGGTGGGCAAACTTTTTGACTCGCGGGCCGAACTGGGTTCTAAATTTGGACCGGAGGGCCGAACCAGGAGCAGATGGACGTAGTGTTTGTGTGAAGTAATATAAGCGACCTGTAAAGGTCATTGCATAAAATATTTTGGCCTTTAGTAGGTAGTAAAGCATGGATATTCCAAACAGGTTTTTTGAAAACAAATGCATTTATTAACAGCATTAGAAAATAATAATAATAATTCACTAAAAAACTGCTATCAGTGATTTTCATAAAATACGAGACTGTTATTATGAATAACAGTCTCCATCACTTCAGTGCCTGCAGGTCAGATTAATGAAAGATCTTATGAGATCACATAAAACGGCAAACATTCTGACAAAATATATCATCTTGAAGAATCGGTGAAAGCATACACCCAAATAAAGTAATCAAAACGGCAACACGGTGAGGGGTATCTGAAAATCAGAGCGGAGTTTTAACTCGCAAACACCTGGTAACAGAGGTGAGGAAACGGGAAACACTTCCTTAAAGTAAGCCTTGAGAACTTTACAGGTTAAGATTATTCGCAAACAGGTGGTGCATCAATGTCCTTGAGCATCCTGCATTGTTTGAAAATGAGAATGGTCGCTTGTTTCAATCCCTGCTATGAGTACAAATAATATTCAAATTGCCTCCCCTTCATTTTCAGTGGGAACAGTGTTGTTGGTCTCCCTTTTTCGCTAGTGCGTCATAGTCTGGAGTAAAATTTGTTGTGGCAATTCTTAGGTGAGATCCGAGGTGTTGGTCCGTTTACCTCGATCTGTGACGGTTTGATGTTGACGTTCATGTGGCTGAACGTCACGTCGCGTACGTCGAGCCAAATTAGCCACTCTCTTTTAAACGTTCGGCACTGTGTCCACCTTGCTTTTCCTTGGGCGACTCATTTTAATGGAAGGATTCCAGAGGAAGGTTTGTGGGTGGCTCTAGCGCAAAACTGCATCTGAAAGCTCAGCGCGTGAATTACAAGAATGCTGTCGTCACAGCCCACACTCTAAATTCGGGACTGATACAAATAGAGCGCGAGTGCGCCATGTCCGTACTACTGAGTACGTACACGCACTTGTGAGTGTGCACTGAGCTTTCTGACACGGCTTCCGGTAGTAAATGCGCAGGCGAGCGCTTCCCCATCTACTGGGGAAACGCAGTCATTGCAGGCAAAATGACAAAAAAAAAAAGCTTAATAATACAATTTGTTCAGAGTTGGCGGGCCGGATTAGTTTGATGACCACTGCAATAGAGAATCTTTGGAGGGAGCTTAAAGTCCGTGTGGCCCCCGAAACCTGAAGGCTCCGGAGGAGATTTGTATGGAGGAGTGGGCCAAAATCCCAGCTGCACTATGTGCTAACCTGGTCAAGAAGTACAGGAAACGTCTGATCTCTATGATTGTAAACCAATAAAGTATATATATATATATATATATATATATATATATATATATATATCATACAGTGGGGAGAACAAGTATTTGATACTTGGATTTATATATATATATCTATATATATATAGATATATATATACACCGTATTTTTTAGAATATAAATCACGTTTTATTTTCATTCACTCAGGAGCGATTTATATGTGAAATTATTCACAAATTTTCAAAATTCAAAAATACACAATGTAGTGAAACCACGATAAACGAACCGCGATGTAGCGAGGGATTACTCGTTAATTTGAACTGCAACGGACAACGTCAGTGGCGCAAACGTGGCATTGTTTACATAAAGGATGAAGAATTCGATCGATGGATTTAATGATTTGGAGTGACACAGATGGTTTGATAAAATTGTTGTTTATAAAATAGTTATTTGATATCAAAGTCAAAGTCAAAAGTCAAAGTCTGCTTTATTGTCAACATCTTCACATGCCGAGACACACAAAGAGATCGAAATTACGTTTTCCCTATCCCACGGTGACAAGACATATTACACGATAGACATACAAGTAAACGACGCAATATAAAAAACAAGAAGGCACAAACAATGAATAATAAGAGTAACAATAAATAATAAATAAATAGATAACACAACGCATATATATTTTTTATATTTTTTTATATGGGCCTGTGGCCTAATTTGAACTGCAACTGACGACGCGTTGTTTACATACAGGACGAGGAATTCGATCAATGGATTTAATGATTTGGAGTGACACAAATGGTTTGATAATATTGTTGTTTATATGATAGTTATTTGATACATAGTTTATACATCGTTATATGGGCCTGTGGAATAATTTGAACTGCAACCGACGACGGGTCCGACATCAGCAGCGCGGCGCACACGCGGCGTTGTTTACATAAAGGACGAAGAATTCGATCGATGGATTTAATGATTTGGAGTGACACAGATGGTTTGATTAAGGTGTTATTTATGTTATAGTTATTTGGATAACTGTTAATGTTACTTCAGGCCTGTTCTCAGCTCCTCGTTTGTGTTTGTCACATTAGCATACCGTATCATTTAGCCTGTTGTTGCTAGGTCATGTCTGTTCTTGGTGTTGGATTTTGTCAAATAAATTTCCCCCAAAATGCGACTTAAACTCCAGTGCGACTTATATATGTTTTTTTCCTCTTTATTGTGCATTTTATGGCTGATGCGACTCTGAGCGACTTTTACGTAGTCTGAAAAATACGGTATATATAAAGACGACCTATTTAACAGTCCATCAAATAGTATGTGGGGAGAAATTTGAGAAATATTACAAAATGGATTCTAAATAAGATCCTCTCTAATACCTTTAATATACGTAATTATATCATACAAAAATAAAGAGAATGAAGATCCGCAGTCTAGTGTCAAAATATATTTGTGACCATGACTACAGTTCTACTCGCTAGCCGATAGATTTCATTTCTTAACTTGATCCACAACTGTTAGCATTTAACTGAAAATTACAACATATTAACTTATAAAATGGTACACAATTTATTTCAATTATTTAAATCAAGCCAAATTGTAGGTTTAACTGTATTATGTTGTTTCAAGTATTACAAATTTTCCGTGTTAATAAAAGAATAATATATAAAGTCTCCAAAGAAATGTGATCATTTTCACATAATAACTGTAAAATTAACAATCGTTAATTGTTCTGTTTTTTACAATATACGTATTTATTCAAAAAACATACTCTGATTCATTGTTTTTCTCATTACAATTTTTTATGCCGCGATTTTACAGCATATTAACGTTAGTTTAACAGACTAACAGTAAATTGTTCATTTTTTTACAATATTTCTTTGAATCATTGATTTTCTTGTTACAATTTTTTTACGTCCCGATTTTATGGCATAAGTTAATGTCAGACAATTTTCACAATGCATGTACTCTAATTACTGTATTCATCAACATATGAGATTAACAATATCTCAAAATACATTTCTTGCACCTGTAGTACAAAATTTATGCAAATCCCAATTTAACATAAAGACTTCCTTTGACATAAGCAATGTTATCTTAAACCCAGTGAGTTAGGTGTCGCCTAGCATCCCTCCTACTGTCATGTATCTCCACCTCAGAGAACTTCTCATCCTCCTCAGAAGTATTGCAGCTAAATGGGATTTGGTTTTCCCACATCTGTCTGAGTATGTCAATGTTTTGTGTGTGGGGGATGGGTTTAAGTAGTTTTAAAGTGGGGGCAGAGAGTGGGAGTACACATACAGCAAATTGGTAAATTATGCTGGCATTAGGGTTTTTTCACAGGGCATAGTCCACATGCCAAAGTCGATCTGTACTTTCTTATCTATAATATTTAACTTTTGTGAATGAAATCGCCACGTCTTACGCAGTGACATTTATCTATTGGATTCCATGTTGTGAGCAGTTTGACTGATGTTGGGGGTGCGGCAAACAGGGTAATGTTAATTGGTGGTGACTTCAATCACTCTGTGGATCATCAGTGGATACAATTAAAGAAAAATATCATGAAATATGCCCGATCTTCTTTCTCACTCAGTAAAAGAATTTAATGATTGGAAGCCACAATTTCCCACAAATTCCTTCATCTTCAATACCTACCTATCCCAAAATAACCTAACCAAACCTACCCTTAACCTTGATTGTTGCCCTGAAAAAGTCACCAGGAGGTGATAGAGGTGCTTGACGAAGTAAGGGTTATATAACATTCTTATGTGGATTCCTGCATAATAATAATAATAATAAGACACATGCTAACTTGAAGTTTTTGATACACAGGTGGGTTTGCCCCTCGTCGAGTACTAGAATTTGTGTACATGCATCTTAAATTATAAAATAATACACTCTCTGTGTGTCAGAATTTTCTCATCTTTTGATCTGAATCATCATCAATGTAAAAATGACCAACAAACAGCCAACAGTTGTCATAAATCCAACTTGTGCTGTTATTGTAGTATCAGGACTAGGCAAAAATTCAATATTTGTTATGTAATGCAGTGTTTCCCAACCACCGTGCCGCCGCACACTGGTGTGCCGTGAGAGATATTCGGCTGTGCCGTGGGAAATTGTCTAATAATAGTTACAGAGCACATTTTCCTCTGCAGCTGGTCAATCAGTTCAAATGATCTTAGCACTTTGTTCTAATACTTTGTTAAGACAGGACAAGTTTGGGTAATTATTACAGGTTACATTCCAACATAATCATAGGATCAAACTAATCTATCAACCCTAACAGAGTACATTGTAAAAAGGATTGCCAAATCACTGGTCAGCTAGCACAAGGCCTGGTCATCCACTTACTAATCGCGCATGCATGGCTAATCAGAGAATCTTGAGATTTCATGTTGTGTTGGTCTGATTGTTCTGCATCGGCACATATTTAGTTTGCTGCTGTGTACATTTGATAACAGTGATGCTGTGATGATCGTACGGCGTTTGCGTACTGATGGAAATCCCAGCATGTAGTTCAACCGGAGGACCTTGATTGTTCATTTTCAGCAACATAAAATACTCAGTCAAGTCGTGACACCTTGACTGCGATCACCACTCAGCTGGCATGCCAGAACAGCAGTGTCTTTAAACGTGACTTTGTTCTTATCGTCGCAATATTTATAGGGCTAGTGTCAGGGTTCGAGAGGGTTTCTTTTATCCACAGGGGGCAGCCGTGAGCAGTGGTGGAGGACCTCAGGTGTGGCTGATCCCCGCAGGTGTTCAGGCTGATCAGGCTCGTCAGGGGAAGGCTTTTAAGGAGCGTACTGCCAGCGGCTCATCGCCTGAGTGTCCTGCCTATGTGATCTCCTCCATGGTTGCGCCTCTAGCTCCTAGATCTCGGTCCTAGTTCTCGCCATTGTATTCTCCAACCAAGTATTGTTTGTTCCACGCTCTTAGACTTCCTCCACGGACCCCCGCCAACATCCAACCTGCTCTGGCCGAACTCCTCACGCTTCGTCATCACTGCTCCCGCTACGTGCTCTTGGCTCTTGCTCCTCGCGCTCACCCTCCATCGTATCACCTCCAATAAAGACTCCTTACTCCTTCTGGACTTCCGAGTTGGTTTCTGCATATGGGTCAAAACAATCGCTAAAACAATGACAGAACACTCAGGCCAATCAGACCCAGCAGAACCACTCAGACGAGCCCTCGTAGAACAGCAACACCAACTCCAGTCCCACGAGTCCACTCTCAAATCCCTCCTGGAGCAGCAGCAACGAACCAACCGTCATCTGGAACAAGTGACTAGATTGCTTCAAGACACCCAGGTCAGAGAAAACCCCTCGCCGCCAGCTGGCGCCACGGGCACCTCAGTCTCGCAGCAGAGTCTGCACTTCGGCGAGTTTCGTTCCCCTCATCCGGAAAAGTTTTCCGAAGAGGGTGGTAGCTGGGGAGAATTCCTACTGCAATGTTCACTCGTTTTTAATCGGTCTCCCCAGTCTTTTTCGCACGACGGTGCAAAGATCTTGTTTATTTTGGGACTCCTCACGAGCAAGGCGCTAAGATGGGCAGAAGCCCGATTAACTGACTACAGGCATTTTGGCTGTTCCCACGAAGATTTTTTTGAAGGAATTTAAGCAGACCTTCTCGACCGAGCTCAATCACACAGGCGTGTCTCGCCGGTTATGGGGGCTTAGGCAAAGGAACAAAACCGTGTCAGGGTTTTCCATAGAGTTTTGTACGTTAGCAGCTGCGTCCGGGTGGGGCCCTGTAGCCTTGAAAACGGCTTTCTTTCAAGCCTTGGATGAGTCCTTAAAGGACGAAATGGCAGTCCTGGAAGAACCAGACACTTTGGACGACCCAATTTCCCTGGTCATTTGTTTGGACAATCGGAACAGGCAGAGACGGAGAAGCTCCTGACGGGAGCAAATGGAAGATAGATCACAGCCCTTTTTAGCCAGGCCCAGTCCGCCTGGGCAGTCGCCTTACCAGTCCTCTCCAGAGCCCGAGGCCATGCAGATTGGCCAGGCTCGACTATCTCCGGAGAAACTGCAGCGGCGCCGAGAGTCCCGACAGTGTCTGTACTGCGGCTCCCCGGATCATTACGTTGCCAGCTGTCCGATTCGGCTAAAAGAGAGGGTCCGACGATCGTGAGGGGAGGATCATCCTCCAAGTACCAAGTCTTCTCGCTTCTCCCTACCCGCCATGATTTCTGTCCTCAACCATAGCCACAAGCTAACCGTGCTGGACGACTCGGGGTGTGAGAGATACCTGATCGACCAGATCGTCTCCCATTTCTGGCAACCATCGAAAACTGATTTCATTTTATGTCTTTCCAATCAGACAGTTGACCCTTGTCCTTGGGTTCCCCTGGCTCCAGATACATATACCCTTCCGGAAGTCCACAACAATCTCCTTGGTCTTGTCGACGTTCAGCAGGAGGTTGTTGTCCCTGCACCACGTGGTCAGAAGGTCAACCTCCAGCCTGTATTGAGTCTCGTCTCCCTTGGTGATGAGAGAACGGATCGGATGTGCTCCATGACAAGCCGCTCAAAGCACTTCATGATCATGGGCGTAAGTGCCACGGGGCGGTAGTCATTGAAGCAGGACGGAGCGGGTTTCTTCGGCACAGGTACGATGGTGGCAGCTTTGAAACACGACGGGACGATGGCCTGTTGCAGGGAAGTGTTAAAGATCACCAGCGCAGTCCTTCAGCGCTCGACCCGGGATGTTGTCAGGGCCCGCCGCCTTACGGATGTTGATAGCGGCAAGCGCCCTCCTCACGCTGTTGGCGGAGAGGCACAGGGGCAGCTCGTGTGAAGGGGGAGTGGCGTTTAGCGGGCAAGTGCCATTCTGAGCATCGAAGCGAGCAAAAAAGCGGTTAAGGTCATTGAGCAGACGGACGTCGCCTTCACAGCTCTGCGGCGCGGGCTTGTAATCCGTGATGGTCTGAATGTCCTGCCAAAGGCTCCGTGCGTCCCTGCTGTCTTTGAAGTGGGCAGTAATTTTGCACAAGAACGCCCTCTTTGCATCTTTGATGCCCCGGGACAGGTCAGCCCTCGCAGTACTCAAGCCAGCCTCATCCCCCGCTCTAAAGCCTTTGTCCCTGGCCCTCAGCAGCCTGAAGACAGCACCTGTCAGCCATGGCTTCCGGTTAGCCCGAGTGACGATGGATTTTGAGAGAGTCACATCATCAATGCACTTCCTGATATAGGAGGAAACAGAGTCAGTATACTCCTCAATGTCTGTCCGATCGTCGCAAGTGGCATAATCTAAAAGTTTTTGGTCTCTGCGAGACCTGGTTAAAACCTAATGAACTGATGCCGCTTAATGAGGCCTCGCCTCCAAATTTTGTGAGCTCGCATGTGGCGCGTCCTCGAAAAAAGGGCGGGGGTGTCGCCCTCATCTCGAATTCCGAGCTTAGTTTTAGGCCTCGTTTGATCAACGTATTTAAAACATTTGAGGTTCTCACTGTCCGATCCACCGCTTTACCGTCATTTTATCTTGCTGTTATTTACCGTCCACCCGGGGCTTCCTCTGGCTTCCTGGATGAATTTTCAGAATTTGTGGCTGATCTAGTAACCAATGCAGATAATATACCGTTTTTTTCCATGTATAATGCGCAAATTTTAACTAATTTATTGTCCTAAAATCTGGGGTGCGCATTATACATGGGTACAAAAAAAAAAATATATATATATATATATATATATATATATATATATATATATATATATATATATATATATATATATATTATATATATATATATATATATTTTAAATCCGGATATGATACGGAGACCGCCATTACAGATGCGCTTTCTTCTCTGCTGTTCACTTCAAACACGCTCCATACGAACACAATGCTCTCGTATCAGACGCTTGCTCGATCACCTGCTCGTTTGCTGTCACAATGTACCCTACACAAATCCGAAACATTTCTTCGCTATTGAGGTTGCTAGCGCATGCGCAGTGATACTGACCGGCAGAATAACATCCCGTTGTTCCCAAAGATGATCTTTTTTCTGAAATAATTTTACGTTCACGAACTTAAGTAGGAGTCAAAATTTGGGTGCGTATTATACATGGGTACAGGCTTTTTTCCAGCATCAACATGCCATTTTTAGGGTGCGTATTATACATGGGGGCGCATTATACATGGAGAAAAATGGTAATTATCATGGGCGATTTCAACATCCACATGAATTTACCGTCAGAGCCACTTACTTCGGCGTTTCAGACTTTAACTGATACGTTTGGTTTTATGCAAGCCGTACAGGCAGCAACGCATACGAATGGAAATACCATAGATCTGGTATTATCCCGAGGACTTGCAACCTCAAATCTAGCAGTACTGCCATACACTACTGTTTTGTCTGATCATTACTTAATAAAGTTTGAAATTCTAGTTCCTTGTCAAAGACAAGAGAGCAATCAGCATTATATGAGCGGTCATTTCAACTCCATGACTGCAACTGCGCTATCTGAGATACTGTCGCCGGCAACCGCTATATTTCTCACATACGCCGGCTCTATTGATAATCTTACAAATGAATTCAATGCGACATTGTTAAATGCCATTGACTCTGTGGCGCCGTTACGTCTGAAAACTCGCCGTAGAGTGCCTACTCCGTGGTTCACAGATGAAACGCGTACGCTTAAGCAATTATGTAGAAACCATGAGCGCAGATGGCGTCTAACCAAACTTGAGGTTTTCCATCAGGCATGGCAGGATAGCCTCCTGAAATATAAAAATGCGCTTATTTTAGCAAAAACTCTGTATTTTTCGCAAGTTAATAATCTCAATAAAAACAATCCGAAACACCTATTTGATACAGTGGCAAAGCTGACTCTGCACCAGCCGACCCCCGATAGTTCCTTCCACTCAGCTGACGAGTTCATGAAATTTTTTGCTCAAAAGATTGAATCCATTAGGGATGAGATCAAGAATACCATTCCAATCGCTCGATCGAGCCCGCCGTTTACCAACGCTGATGATCATGCAACAACCCACTCAACTTTTAAAAGCGTGTCTCTTGAAAGGCTTACACAATTGGTTAGTGCGGCTAAACAAACATGTTTACTCGACCCTCTTCCAGCCAAACTACTTAAAGAATTATTTCAAATTTTGGGACCGTCCGTCTTAAATATAATCAATCTGTCTGTCTCCTCTGGGAAAGTGCCAACAGCCTTTGAAACCGCTATCATTAAACCGTTACTTAAGCGACCAAATCTTGACCCGGACTGTCTCAGTAATTATAGGCCAGTTTCAAACCTCCCATTTATAGCAAAACTTGAAAAAGTAGTAGCGCAGCAGCTTATTGATTACATGGTCGCCAATAATCGATATGACACTTTTCAGTCTGGTTTTAGAGCTAATCATTCCACTGAGACAGCACTTGCTAAAGTGACTAACGATCTCCTCATAGCTATGGATTCAAACACTTCGTCTGTACTGTTACTACTCGATCTTAGTGCTGCCTTCGACACTGTAGACTTCGATATTTTATTAGGGGGTCTTAAAAGTTGTGTTGGTATTTCAGGGTCAGCACTAGGCTGGTTCCATTCCTATCTATCAAACAGGACGCACCGAGTGGTCCATGACAATGCGTCCTCGGCGCTCTATAATGTTACGTGTGGTGTCCCACAGGGATCGGTTCTCAGACCAATTCATTTTAATATTTATATGATTCCGCTTGGGGACATAATACATAAATATAATATTACCGTTTTTTTCCGTGTATAGTGCGCCCCCATGTATAATACGCACCCTAAAAATGGCATGCTGATACTGGAAAAAAGCTTGTACCCATGTTTAATACGCACCCAATTTTTATGAATTTTTAAAAAAAAATTATTTAATTTTTTTTTTTCCGACTGCCCCTAAACGCACCACCGCACTCCGTGCGCGCACGGTAAAGAGGCGTGCGGACTGAAAAAGGCGGCTCTGTATGGGAGAGACGTTGAAGAGGAATAAAAACACCCTTGGAAACCAAAACTTGCCCCTCGTCGTGACTTGGAGCCGCAACAAATGTTTCGGATTTGTGTAGGGTACATTGTGACAGACAGCAAATGAGCAGGTGATCAAGCAAGCCTTGTCTGATACGAGAGCATTGCGCTCGTATGGAGCGTGTTTGAAGTGAACAGCAGAGACGAAAGGAACAAGGCAAAGTGTTGTGAAATAAAATATTACCTGTAATACGCATTTTGTTATTTGCTGATTGTATTAAACTATCACATCCATTGTCAGTCAAGAAGAGAAGAGGACTATATTGCTGAAGCCTTCGCTGTATCAAATTGATTTTTTTTCTTCCTCCAGAGTCTTATGTTTGACTCATTGACGTCAAATTGGCGCGCAGCTGCCCTATTGCCTAATTCTTCTGCCACTTCAATGACTTTCTTTCGAAATGCTACAGTATAACTTGCTCTCTTATCCATTTTGATGAAACTGCTAATTAAACCGAACTCTCGCTAATTAGTAAATAGCTGACGTGTCTTGCGCATCCGTTCTGCGCAGCTGACCCATAGTGCGCATGCAGTCATACTGCTTCCGCGCATGCGCAGTCATACTGCTTCCGCATGACGTCCGGTCCGCGATGCAGATTAAAAAACAAACAATAAAAACAACACACCATCAAGGATTGCACCATCGCATCAAACGATGTTTCGTCTATTATGAATTTTACTAAGTGTGTTGGGCAGGATGGCTGAATGCGATGCGCGATTGACAACAAACAAGAAGAAAGGTGAGTTTTATTTCGGGGGAGATTTGTCATGTCTCGTCCCCAGTTTTGCTATGTATCTAGGTTGTCATAGTTTCTTTTCGCGTCGCCCCTCTCTTCCTGTGTCACCTCAATCGATGTAACGTGTTTTGTATTTAAGTCCTGTCTGCCCCTCGCTCACCGTCGGATCATTGCATGTGTTACTGTCATGATGTCTGTTTGGTTTCTGTTCCTGTCTTTGGTAATGTCACCCTGTCTTTTTGTTCCACGACTTTGTCGTGTTGTTGGTTTTGTTGTACCATGACTTTCTTTAAAAAAAATAAAAAAAATAAAAAAATAAAAAAATAATTTCTTTTTTTTTTTTTGTACCCATGTATAATGCGCACCCCAGATTTTAGGACAATAAATTAGTTAAATTTTGCGCACTATAAACGGAAATAAACGGTAGTTTTCAATGCTATGCGGATGACACCCAATTATATATGGATGACAGATCCGCGGGATTGTTGTAATCTTGAGGCGTGCCTTGTGGAGATCAAGCAATGGATGTCTCTCAACTTCCTTCGTCTTAACCCAGATAAAACTGAGATGTTGATAATTGGTCCAACTCGTTATCAACACTTATTCAAGGAAACCGTTATAACTATAGATAACCGTACTATCACTCAAAGCGATACTGTAACTAATCTCGGGGTGATATTTGACCAAACTCTCTCCTTTCAAAAGCACATTAAGAATATAACCAGAATTGCGTTTTTTTACCTTCGTAATATTGCAAAGATTCGTCCGATCCTCTCGACCGGTGATGCGGAAACTATTATACATGCGTTCGTCACGTCGCGCCTGGACTACTGTAATGTACTATTTTCGGGTCTTCCTAAGTCCCGCATCAAAAGTCTACAGTTAGTACAAAATGCTGCTGCAAGGCTGCTCTCTCAGGCAAGAAAATTTGATCACATTACCCCAATACTAGCCAACTTACATTGGCTCCCGGTCCATTTAAGATGTGACTTCAAGGTTCTTCTATTAACCTATAAATCACTGCATGGCTTAGCGCCTTCATATCTTGTCGACCTAGTTGTTCCTTATGTTCTATCTCGTAACCTTCGTTCGCAAAACGCTACCCTTTTAGCGACACCGAGGGCCAAGAAAATGTCTGCAGGCTCTAGAGCATTTTCTATTCGGTCTGCAGAGCTTTGGAATGCCCTACCAATGGATATTAGGACTGCTACCTCAGTAGAAACATTTAAGACACGTTTAAAGACACATTTCTATGACATGGCCTTTAACTAACCTGTAGTGGCCGATTTGGCTGGAGTTTGTTTTCTCTCCCTCTCCACCCCCTCCCTCCCCCCTCCCCGGCCGGGGAGGTGGTTAGGTGGCACCCATGCTGACAGCGGGTATCTGGATTCTCGTGGGCCAATTCAGGATGGGGGAACTGCAGCTCAACCTCCTCGAAGACACTGCCAGGACAATTGAGGGTTCCTTCGGCAGCCCTCTGCTCTGACATGGACATCCACTTTTTATTTCATTGATTTTCATGTTGTATCATTTGTGCCCTCTCTGCATCCATTTCAACCTCGTGATCCTGAAAGGGGGATCCTTCCATCTGTGGTCCCTTCTCAAGGTCATTTTCCCCCCGTAGGGGTTTTTAAGTTTTTCCTTGCCCTTTTGGGAGCTTAAGATCAGGGGATGCTTTGAGAATAACTGTCAATTTCTGTCTATGTGAAGCCCTTTGAGACTGCTTGTGATTTAGGGCTATACAAATAAACTTGACTTGACTTGGCAGCTCTCCTAAACATGTCCCAGTCAGTAGAGCCAAAGCAGTCACGAAGCGCATCAGAGGCACCCTCAGGCCACACCCGTACCTGCTTGTGAACTGGCCTGGACGCTCTCACCATCTGTCTGTATGCGGGCAAAAGCATAACAGTGATATGGTCAGAAAGTCCAAGATGGGGGAGGGGGGCGGCTTTGAAAGCTCCTTTATGTGTAGAGTAGACCAGGTCCAGGAAGCTGTCGCCACGCGTAGGAAAATTAACATGCTGGTGAAGCCTCGGAAATACAGACTTCAGGTTAGCATGATTAAAATCCCCAGCGAAGATGGTGAAACCGTCAAGGTGCGCTGTCTCTTGTTCACTGACAGCCTGGTACAGTTCACTAAGAGCCGCGATCCTGTCGCCTTTGATGTTGGAAGGCGGGATGTAAACCGCGACTAGCAGAATCGCGGTAAATTCCCTTGGCAGGTAAAAAGGACGGCACTTAATGATCACGAACTCCGCCAGTGGCGAGCAGTGCTTGCATACCACTACAGAGTCTCGGCACCATTCGTCACGGATGTAGACGCATATTCCACCTCCACGAGATTTCCCCCCTTGTACAATGGCCCGGTCCGCCCGATAGCACGCTAGCCGCTCCAGATGTACGGCAGAGTCCGGAATGTTGACAGACAACCAAGTCTCAGTGAACACGAGCACACAGCAGTCCCGCACTGTCCGGTTTGTAGATCGCAGCAAGCGAATGTAATCCATTTTGTTGTCCAGCGATCGAACGTTCGCCAGAAGAATGGAAGGCACGGCTGGGCGAGCAGGGTTGGCCGCCAGCCCTTGACGCCCCCTCTACGCCCTTGCATCGACAGTGCGCCTTATAGTCCGGTGCGCCTTATATATGGATCAATTGATGAATTTGTTGATCCATACTGGTTGTACACAGTGCTCTGCCAAAATGTTTTAGTACGTTTTAGTACGACTAGTAAATTACAAGGTCGCATCACTTCCCAACATTACGGTAACTGTAGTCAGGGGGCGTCACCGAATAGCTGTTGTACCCGCGAGGCGATTTCATTTCAAAATTGGCTGCTCCGTTAATGTTTCGAGTAAATCTACGGATCGATATGGAAGGGAAACATAGGTAAGTAGTACCAATGCGTTAGATCGAACTTTAGTCAGTTCCGATCATTTTATAGGAGATCGTTTGAGAAACGCGATTGTTTACATTTTGCTGAGGCTCATGGGAGATATCGAGCTGAGGCTCATGTGATTTTGCGGATGGCTAATGCTATAACGATAGCTGCTATACGCGCGAGGCTATTTAATGTCAAAATAGGCTGCTCTGTTAATGTTTCGAGTAAATCTACGGATCGATATGGAAGGGAAACATAGGTAAACAGTACCAATGCGTTAGATCGAACTTTAGTCAGTTCCGATCATTTTATAGGAGATTGTTTGAGAAACGCAATTGTTTACACTTTGCTGAGGCTCATGGGAGATTGCGAGCTGAGGCTCATGGGAAATTGCGGATGGCTAATGCTATAACGATAGCTGCTATACGCGCGAGGCTATTTCATGTCAAAATAAGCTGCTCTGTTAATGTTTCGAGTAAATCTACGGATCGATATGGAAGGGAAACATAGGTAAGCAGTACCAATGCGTTAGATCGACATTTAGTCAGTTCCGATCATTTTATAGGAGATCGTTTGAGAAACGCAATTGTTTACACTTTGCTGAGGCTCATGGGAGATTGCGAGCTGAGGCTCATGGGAAATTGCGGATGGCTAATGCTATAACGATAGCTGCTATACACGCGAGGCTATTTCATGTCAAAATAGGCTGCTCTGTTAATGTTTCGAGTAAATCTACGGATCAATATGGAAGGGAAACATAGGTAAGTAGTACCAATGCGTTAGATCGAACTTTAGTCAGTTCCAATAATTTTATAGGAGATTGTTTGGGAAACGCGATTGTTTACAGAGGGCTCGTTGGTTATTGGCTAGTGGGTGCATACCGCAACCCTAGTCAACCTCAGTTTGTTGCAGTAAAGTCAAAGTCAAAAGTCAAAGTCTGCTTTATTGTCAACATCTTCACATGCCGAGACACACAAAGAGATCGAAATTACGTTTTCCCTATCCCACGGTGACAAGACATATTACACGATAGACATACAAGTAAACCACGCAATATAAAAAACAAGAAGGCACCAACAATAAATAAGAGTAACAATAAATAATAAATAAATAGATAACACAACGAATAAAAGCCAGTGTGCATACAGACAGTAAAAGTACAGTAAAGCTTCTATTTCTATGCGCCTTATAGTCCAGTGTGCCTTGTATATGGACAAAGTTTTAAAATGGGCCGTTCATTGGCCTTATAACCCGGTGTGCCTAATAGGGCGCAAAATACGGTACTCGTTATGGACCTCTCATGGGCTAAGATGACAAAATTTATCTTTCGCTTGTGTAACATGGTGCGACGATAAGGGGTTAGGACCCGTGACAATGTGGACAAGGAACGCTCACACGATGCTGAAGACACACCAATTACCAGGGCTGTTGCATACAATTTATGCAACTCAGGAAAAGCTTCCTTGTACTCCTGTAGGTGTTTACAGACAGTGGATAGGTCTGTTTCATTTGGACATTTCTTGAGCAACATCTGTTTTGCCACAAGAATTTCATTTTTTAGATCATCTGCCACAGTGCCAGCCAGCGCAGACAGAGGATGCAACCCGCTTGAATCTAGAAATGTGCTGGATTTGGGTGCAAGACTAGATATGGCTCTCATCAGCTCAGCGTTCTTCTGATCAAATCTATTCTCCATTTCTGAAATGATCCTGTCAAGGATGTTGAGCAGAGATCTTTTCAGAGACTGAGAGGGGGAAATGGTTGGATCGTCCGAGTCTGTATGGCCCACAGTTGAGAGCACAACACTTTGACCAAGACATTTGCTCATTGTCCTCGCTTCTCTTTGGAGGCGGTGCATCATCCCCAGCAGCTGCCTAAGATGACTCTCCCCAATCCTCATATTCACGGAGGCTTTTTAAAGACTCCAGTGCTGCACCAACAACCTCAGAAGCACTGCACAAATCTACAGACTGAGACTGTAGAATTGCATTTGCTGGTTTCAAGACACCAAGCACCAGCACTAGAAACTTTCCAGTCTCAAGGAAGTGATGCCTCGAAATTTGACACAGCAGGCCCGATGCCTCAGTGCACAGGTCAACAGCAGCACTATCATCCTCTGTCATCTCAGATAGGATACTGACAATATGGTCTTGATTGTCAACAATGCACCTTGTCACCTCATAGTGGCTTGTCCATCGGATTTCAAGCAGCCTTTTAAGGTTAGGTTCATTATATTCCTCAGACACATAGTGGTGCTGAAAAAACGTGTACAATGAACTCGAGAGGTTAAAAAATCTCTTTGCACATGGTTCACTCTGTATGGCATGCACAACCACTAAGTGCAGTTGATGGTTGTAGCAGTGGATGTATGGGATATGCCTAGCAATCTTGTTTTGCAGCAGAGCACCACCTCTTATTCCACTCATCACAGAAGCTCCATCATAACACTAGTTAAGTATGTTATCAGCACTGTAGCCAGCATCAGAAAGGTGTGTCAGTATTTCAGACGTGATGTACTCTGCATCAAGTTGATGCAAGTCAATCAACCCAATAAGATGCTCCTCTGGCATGGAATTGCGGACAAATCTAATCATCACAGACAAATTTTCCACATTGCACCTGTCCTTGGTCCCATCACTTTTGAGGCAAAACCCTGCAGAATCAGCATTTTCATATTTTTTCCTGACCTCTGCAAGCACCATGTCTGCCAGTGTTTGGATCATTTCATTTTAGATATCCTTAGATGTGTATTTTGCATTCTTTGGGATACCCTTAGCAATGCTTGCTAGCTTCTCATCCTTCCCTAATGTATACTCCATGAGTTTCAGAAAAAGTCCTGAAGCAACTTCATCACCAGCTGCATCATGTCTCAAAGTTTCTGCAGTCCCACGGAGCCCCGACTCATTCACAGAGAGAAACTTAATAGCACTGCCCACACTCGTGACATAATAATGATTTTTTTCAAGTTGTGTTTTACCAACCAACAGAGAGTCAACAGTACCCCCTGTAGCCTCTCTGTTTTTGTGCTGAATCCAGGTGGTGGAAGAGTGCACATGGTCGTGGCTGGACACATGCCTCTGTAGCCCCTTGTCTCGTTCGAGTGCTGCTTTCCAATTGTTAAAACCAGTAAGAGTAAAAACAAAATTCCTCTCATTAGCAGAGCTACCATATTTCCGACAGGGGAAACAGAAGCATGCATCCCGCACAACAGAGTACTCCAGCCATGGTCGTGAGCGGTACCAGGCAGGATTGAATTACCTGAATGTTGCACCAAATGCACGCTTTGGGTAGCTACCCAGTATTGGCTGGGATGGTGCATTGACATTTAAGTCACTAGGTAGGTGAGCAAGGGGCTTTAAGGCAGCACATGTTGAGGGAGGAGAAACAGGCGAAGCAGTGCTTGCTGATGGTACAGGTGCATTTATGCTAGCTACTGCCTCTGATGCACTAGAATTAGCCGCAGCATTACTGCTACTGCTTTCACTACATGCAAGAGGAGCAACACTTGTTTTAAATGCTCTGAAAAAAGGATGCACCTCGCAGCATTAATTCTCTCTTTGTGAGCAGCTGAATGGTGGAGTGCAAAGTGAAGTTTTGAGAAAAACATCTTCTTTATTTATCTACTGAATTCTTTTTTAAAAATTATTTCCCTGAGCAGTTTGAAACAAAACTGTGCAGAGGGGCGGGGCTACACGTAGGGGTCCGGCAGACACCGCTCATTTGTCCTCAGTCTGTTAGATGCAGTGTACAGATGTGCTTGTGACTCGAGAAACGCTCCCAGTGGGTAAAAAAACAGCAGACTATCTCCCATTTGACTGCACAAATATATATATACGAATGTTATATTAACTATTGAGTTGTTGTTAATCATTAGTTATTTCACGGGTCGCTACGACGAGTTTAGTGGCGTTTTTACTGCTTCTTCCAACTCCTACCGCGCTGACTGTAACTTGACACTCTCTGGCTGCGTCTTGCCTCATTTGCATACTCACAGTGATTGGATGTTTACGGAGAGGCGCGAAGTCCTGACAGCAGGCTGTGTGAGGGAGGACACACACTGCACCGACATGAGAGAAGAGAGGGGGCTGATTAACGTGTGTTTCTATCAGAGGATTTTTCACTTCTAAAAGTTTGATTCGAGGGGGCAGGACATCTGTTTGAGGGGGGTTGCCCCCTCTTGCCCGCCCTGCTTCACACGCACTTTCTCCAGGAATTTCATTTTCCAGTTTATTATTTAATTTATTGTTTGGTGGTACTTCTTTTTGAGAGTACTTCGTAGTTTGAATGAAAACTTTTACTTTTTGTTTGCTGCTACAGTATGCAGTCAAACCTCTACATACGAATTTAATTCATCCAAGGACCTACTTTGTATGTTGAAATAGTCATATGTTGGGTCAAATATTTCCATAAGAATTTACTGTAGTTCGTTTAATTCGTTCCACTGCTTAAAAAACAATAACTCCTTAGTAAATGCTACAGATAATTATACAGCAATAAAATCAATAAAACCATCAGAGAAATGTAAAAAGAAGCGGCACGGTGACTCACTGGTTAGCACGTTCGCCTCTCAATTCAGAGTGCGGGTCCCATTCCACCTCCGGCCCTCCCTGTGTGGAGTTTGCATGTTCTCCCTCTGCTTGTGTGGGTTTTCACCAAGTACTGTGGTTTCCTCCCACATCCCAAAAACATCCATGGTAGGCTGATTGAGCACTCCAAATTGCCCCAAGGTGTGAGTGCGGATGGTTGTTCGTTGCTGTGTGCCCTATGATTGGCTGGCAACCGATTCAGGGTGTCTCCCGCCTACTGACCGATGACTGCTGGGATAGGCTTCAGCACACCGTGACCACTGTGGGGAAAAGCGGTACAGAAAATGGCTGGATAGATGTAAAAAGTCATACATTTTAAATAAATAATCAATAAAAAGGGGAGTTTGTTGTCACTGTACCTTAGAGACACATGTATATATGTTCTGTAACTTATAATATGTGAACTTAAAACTAACTCTGCTTATTATTTTCATATTTTATATATAATATTTTGTATTTTTCAGTTTTTCTTCCAACTTACATAACATTAAATTAGCTGATTTATTTATGGTTTTTTTACATTTTCTTATTAACTTTCATCTTCACCCTCTTCACTTCCACTCAATTCAGGCTTTCTTTTCTTTGGTTCACTTTCCTCCTCACCATTACTTGACCGCTTTGCAGATTTTTTAAAGAAAGGCGTTCTATCTCTTCCAGCGTAGGGCTGCGATGTTTAGAGATGATGGTGATCCCCTTGGATGGCTTGACCGCCGCTATCTGGGCTTCCTTCTGCTTAATCATCGTCACTTTATCATCAAAATTGTTGACATGTTCCGGTCATATTGTTTTGCAAGATCACTCACAAGCAGCACCACACTCGTTTTCTTATGATTTCTTGTTTTAATTGTCAGGAAATCATCAATTTCTTCCTTTTTTCACCACTACTACCATTTGTGTTAGCCTTCTTGGGATATGATAAAGTGACGCTGACATCATCCCGACGTGCCGCCGTCTCGTGGGCTAACCATACGTCGTATGTTTAGAATTACTTTGGATGTTGAGTCAAATATTTGATCAAATTTAAAACCGTATGTTGAAAAATATGTATGTTTAAGCAATATTTATAAAAGAACAAAGTGCAAAATAATGGTGTGAGTCCATGTGTCTCATTTGAAAACTCCTTACAGTTTCCGGTGTAGCTGATAATACATTGTGACAATGATTGTTTAATTACCAGTGCGCAGGGAACAGTTCTATTCCAACAGGTCGAGATACTTCTGGATTGTTTAACATGGAGATGGATGGTGTTGGATTTGGTCCACAATTTGGGAAGCGCGCTATCCACACCTCATAGCAAAAGTCGGAGCCAATCATCTGTTATCCAATCTACTCACTGCGTGTTCATTTTCTTTTTCAGTTTTAGGAAAAGACTAAGACACCGAAACAAAATTAGCCTTACACAGGTTGGTTGAGTTCAATCACAATTCTTGTTAAGAAAGCTCTGTTTTCAGGAAAGTAAATTACAGCACTGGGCCTTTCGTGCGACAATGCTCAAGAGCAGAAAGTCTCCATTCATAAAAGGCAACGTTCAAGGTTCTTTGGTCAGGTTATATTCATTTGCACATGGCGATGTGGGCCGAGTTTGATGAGTCTTTGGGGTGGGGCAAATTCGCAGGAGAGTTTGATTCCATGGGAGTGGGTGCTGGTTCAGTGAGTTGGTTCCATGGGCTTGGGTGCTGATTATGGGCGATTCGTTGTGTTTGACTTGGTGGGGGCTGTTGTTTTCCTTCCCGTCTTTCAGCCTTGGCGATCACCTTTGGCCGGGTTCTTGGCTGTCTTCCTCCTGGCGTTCTCCCTCTGGCACATCTGCTGGTTTTATCTCCAAGGGACCTTCCTGTAAACATTTTCCTCTATTCTTGCACATACACTGTCGCACTTCGTCCATTCATCATCCTTCCACTTTTGTCATTTTATACGGACTTATGTGAAGTTTTGTGTGTGACATCATCAATTCGTTAATGTTCCCTGACTATGCAAAGTTCTTACTCACCACTTACCATGCATTTGTTTGTTTGCTCTTTTGACACTCCATGTATTTGCTTACTTTGTCACATTCATAGTTTAATCATGCTTCCAACTATATATTTTCATTATTAGTCAAAATATTTTCCTTTTGTCCAGAACATTCAATAGTAATCCAAGGCTGGCATCACATCAACCATTAATCAAAACATAAGATATATTCAAGTACAGAACATTCTTAGTGTCACGGATCGGAGTGGAAATGGAGCAGGGCGACCAAATGCAGCTTGGACCAGGGTTTATTGACGAACAGAAACTAACAGATTTAGCAGACTGACGTAATTGACTAACAAAACCAACAACAGAAACTGAACAGAGACGTGAAACAAAAAGACAAAGTGACATTGACAATGACAGCAACAAGACAACACGATGGCGGCCGGCGTCGCTGGAGCAAAGTCCGATGGCGGCCGCGGAGCCCATGGCGCTGGAACCTGCTCGGACAACGGACGTCGATCGGGCGTCGCGGACGGGAGCTGATGGTGGAAGGTCCAAGCGCTGGTCGCTGTGATGGTTGGATCATTCTGTCACGGATCGGAATGAAGTAGGGTGACCAAGTGCAGCTTGGACCAGGGTTTATTGACAAAAAAAAACTAACAGACTCGCCAGACTAACGTAACTGACTAACAAAACCAACAACAGAAACTGAACAGAGACGTGAAACAAAAAGACAGAGTGACATTGTCAATGACAGCAACAAGACAACACGAGACGAGGCAGGTGAGAATGATCACACTGATCATGGGCACACAGGAGGGGAGGGGCGAGGACAGAGACATACGGACAAAACTATGACAATATGGACATGATCGGGGACGAGTCGTGACAGAACACCCCCCACAAGGGACGGCTCCCGACGTCCCAAAAACCAAACCCCCACGGAGCGTGCGGGGGGGCGGGGGGACAGCGCACCAGTCCAGATGACCCTCACTTGTCTGTTACAAAGTTTGAACCGTGCTCGGCGGCGACTGGGGAAACAACCGCTCTCTGTGGCAACTCGGGGAAACAGAACCACCATCGGCGGCTATTCGGGGACAGAACCGGAATTGGCGGCTATTCGGGACAGAACCGCAATCGGCGGCTATTCGGGGACGGAACCGCAATCGGCGGAAACTCGGGGACAGAACCGCAATCGGCGACAACCCAGGGAAAGAGAACCACAATCGGCGGCAACTCGGGGAAACAGAACCGCAATCAGCAGCTATTCGAGGACAGAACCGCACAAGGCGGAAACTCAGGGACAGAACCGCACACAGCGGAAACTCGGGGAAACAGAACCGCACTCTGTGGCAAACGGAGAGTCAGAACCGCGTGCAGCGGTGCATAATTAGTACATTTGTGGTATAAAATTACGCATTCATTCTTAATGGCACATTCAACATGAACATTTATCACATTAAGCAAATCACCATTTCAACAGAAGGAACCCTTGACCCCCACTTCTAGTGTGGCGGCCATCTTGGATTGACTCTGAAGTGCCCCCAATGAACCCAGATCTAACCGGAAGTGCCCCAGATCAAACCGAAAGTGCCACAAATTGGACCGGAAGGGCCCTACAAAACCCGGAAGTGACCTTTGTAAACCGGAAGTGTCCCTAAATAAACCGGAAGTGACCTCAGCTAAACCGGAAGTGACCTAAATTAAACCGGAAGTGCCCCAATTAAGTTAAAGTCCCAATGATCGTCACACACACACCTGGGTGTATTGAAATTTGTTCTCTGCATTTAACCCATCCCCGTGTGATTTTAATCCATCCCCTGGGGGAGAGGGGAGCAGTGAGCAGCAGCGATGCCGCGCTCTGGAATCATTTGGTGATCTAACCCCCCAATTCCAACCCTTAATGCTGAGTGCCAAGCAGGGAGGCAATGAGTCCCATTTTTATAGTCTTTGGTATGACCCGGCCGGGGTTTGAACCCACAACCTTCCAGTCTCAGGGCGGACATTCTACCGCTAGGCCATATATAACTAAACCAGAAGTGACCTTTTTAAACTGGAAGTAACCCCAAATAAACCGGAAGTGGCTACAGCTAAGCCGGAAGTGACCTATATTAAACCGGAAGGGACCCAAATAAACCGGAAGGGACCCAAATCAAACCGGAAGTTACCTTATTTCAACACGAAGTGCCCCAAATAGCTACAACTTTTGCAATCTTTGCCCGATTAAACCCGTTTCAACATTTTAACCCCAAAAGTGAACCTCCTGAAGCTGGAAATTTTGTTTTGTTCCAAATTTCAAAAAATGTTAGCGCAGTTGCTTTTTTTTTTTAAATTCCCATTCATTCTCTTAGGGGATTCAACTTAACTTCATTCTAACTTCTACATTTTTTAAACGATTCAGCTGTTCATCTTTTGCCTACCTATTCCACAACTTCCCACTTACCAAAAATTCCAAATTTGAAATTCAACCAAATTCTCCAAAATTCCGTTTTTCTACTCTAAATTCTACATTTTTCAACCGATTCAACCCATTCCAACTTTCAACTGTTCATCTTTTGCCTGCCTATTCCACAACTTCCCACTTACCAAAAATTCCAAATTTGAAATTCAACCAAATTCCCCAACATTTCGTTTTTCGACTCTATTTTCTACATTTTTCAACTGATTCAACCCATTCCAACTTTCAACTGCTCATCTTTTATTTACCTATTCTACAACTTCCCACTTACAAAAAATTCCACATTTTCAAATATGAAATTCAACCAAATTCTCCAAAATTTTGTTTTTCTACTCTAATTTTTACATTTTTCAACTGATTCAACCCATTCCAACTTTATTCACCTCATGCTTACCATATTCACCCCTTTCACCCCCACTTCCACTATGCTTACACAATTCAACCCTTGACCCCCACTTCCAGTGTGGCGGCCATCTTGGATTGACCCTGAAGTGCCCCCAATGAACCCAGAATGAACCGGAAGTACCCCAAAATAACCGGAAGTGACCTTGTTTCAACAAGAACTGCCCTAAATGAAACCAGAATATATATATATACATGAATCCCAACAAACATAAACAGACTGACGAGTTCTATGATACATTGTTTTGTATGTGTCTCTTGCCCATGATCACCAAGCCAAGCAGAGTAACATCACATTGTGTCACTTTCATTAATTACACATTCACAAATAGCTTGGAAAACAATATCATTAGTGGGTTATTGCTGAATGACATAAGTGACCATTTGCCTGTTTTTGTGGTTTATGACTGTGATTGAATTAATGTAAAGGATGGAAGTAACATTTACAGGAGGGTGAGAACATCAGAATCCCTGAGTGCTTTCAGAACAGATCTATTGACGGAAGATTGGAATTGTGTGTATAATGAATGTAATGTAGACATAGTTTATGATATATTCCTAGGAAGATTTATGTCATTGTATGATAAAAACTGCCCACTAAAGCATTGCAATAGGAAGCATAAGTATACAGAGTCTTCATGGATCACAGTAGGTCTACAAAATGTCAGTAAAAAGAAAAATTCTATGTATCGAGAATTTATAAAGCATAGAACCATAGGGACAGAAATTAAGTACAAAAGATATAAAAATAAGATCACGCAAATTATGAGGAGGTACAAGGGGATTACTGCAGCAAGTTAATAGAAAAAAATAGAAGCAATAGTAAAGGGATATTGAAGGTTTTAAACAGTATTATCCGGAAAGGAGCTGTTAACACAAAATATCCTGAACACTTCATGGATAATAACAACACCATAAACGATATGGAAGAGGCGGTCAATGATTTGAATGCATTTTCGTGAATGTAGGACCAAAATTGCCTGAGGGTATCAGCGGGTCGTCGATAGAGCAGGCAAGAGCAGTAGGAGATGGTATTGAAATTAATCCAAGTTCAATGTTCTTGAGAGTGGTTGATTAGAAAGAAGTTTTAGATATTATAAAATCATGCAAAAATAAAACATCTACAGATGGTAATGATGTTGATATGGCCTTAATTAAGGAAGTTGTTGATGGAGTGGTAAATCCTCTGACATATATCTGTAATTTTTCCTTTAAAACAGGCACCTTCACAAGCAAAATAAAACCGTCGAAGGTTATCCCACTGTATAAAACAGGAGATAAACATATCTTTATAAATTATAGACCTGTTTCTCTATTATGTGGATTCTCCAAAATCTTGGAGAAGCTTTTCATTGTGAGACTGGATAGCTTCACTGAGATACACAACGTGTTAACTGACAGCCAATATGGATTTAGAACAAATAGATCAACAACTATGGCACTAATGGATTTGACGGAAGAAATAACTAACTGTATTGACAATAAGGAATATGCGGTAGGAGTATTTATTGATTTGAAAAAAGCTTTTGATACCATTGACCATAACATTTTATTGTATAAAATGGAAAGAGATTGGATGAGAGCTGTAGTATTGAGCTGGTTAAAAAGTTACATTACTAACAGACAACACACTAACAGTTTGTTAAGATGGGTAATCATAAATCATCATGCCTAGACATTACCTGTGGAGTCCCACAGGGGTCAGTGTTGGGCCCCATATTATTTATTCTGTACATAAATTATATTTGTAAGGTGTCAACTATCTTTAAATGTATTATTTTTGCGGACGACACCAACATCTTCTGTTCTGGTAATAACTTAAAGATACTATTGGAGATCATTACAACTGAATTGTCCAAACTAAAAATATGGTTTGACATTAATAAATTATCATTGAATGTAGACACGAGTTCACGAGTGAGGGGAGGATGGAGCGTGAGATCGACAGGCGGATCGGTGCAGCGTAATGCGGACTCTGTACCGGTCCGTCGTGGGAAAGAGAGCTGAGCCAAAAGGCAAAGCTCTCAATTTACCGGTCGATTTACGCTCCTACCCTCACCTATGGTCACGAGCTATGGGTCGTGACCGAAAGAACGAGATCCCGGATACAAGCGGCCGAAATGGGTTTTCTCCGCAGGATGTCCAGGCTCTCCCTTAGAGATAGGGTGAGAAGTTTGGTCATCCGGGAGGGACTCGGAGTAGATTCGCTACTCCTCCACGTTGAGAGGAGCCAGATGAGGTGGCTCGGGCATCTCATCAGGATGCCTCCTGGACGCCTCCCTGGGGAGGTGTTCCGGGCATGTCCCACCGGTAGGAGACCCCGGGGACGACCCGAGACGCGATGAAGAGACTATGTCTCTCAGCTGGCCTGGGAACGCCTTGGGATCCCCCGGGATGAGCTAGATGAAGTGGCTGGGGAGACGGAAGTCTGGGAGTCCCTCCTGAAGCTGCTGCCCCCGTGACCCGACCCCGGATAAGCAGAAGATGGATGGATGGATGTAGACAAAACCAAACTGATGGTATTTGGAAACCGTAAAATAGATAATGTCAATATTGAACAAGTTTATGAGATCAAATTTTTAGGAGTAATATTAGACAATGAATTCTGTTGGAAACCTCATATAAGATACGTTAGAACCCAAGTAGCAAGGAGTATTGCAGTACTGTGCAGTGCAAAACATATTCTGGACCAGAGGATGTTGTATACTCTGTATTGTTGTCTTGTTTCACCCTATTTGACTTACTGTGTGGAGATATGGGGAAATGCATACATAAGCACTTTAAAACCATTAATTATACTACTGGAAAAAGCTATGAGAATTGTGAACAAGGTTGGATTTCGAGATCATACAAATGATTTGTTTTTGAAATCAAACGCTTCAAAGCTAAGGGACTTATTCAAATTTAGACTGGCACAGATAATGTATCGAGCAAAGACTCTAAAACTCCCAGGGAACATTCAAAAATTATTTATTGAAAAAGATAAGGGCTATAATTTGAGAGGAAAAGGTAACTTTGATTAGGGGTATGCCCTCACCAATCTCAGGAGCAGGTGCATATCGTCCTATGGAGTAACTGTGTGGAATGGACTAGAAGATAAAATAAAGGAAAGCAGAAATACAGTCCTATTTAAAAACAGTGTTTAAAGAAATGATATTTGAAAATTACCAAAAAGAGGAAAATGAAGGTGACTACTGTTGAACTTTTGGATTATAAGGTTTTTGTTGTTTTTCTTTTGTTCTTTTCTAGTTTTATTGTTCTCACTTAGAACTAAGTGATGGATAGTGGTAGGGCATGATAAGCCTAGGCTCCTTTTCGAACAGTGATATATATCGTTTGTTTGTTTTTATTCTTTAAATCATGTTCAAAATAAAGATTCATTCATTTATATATACGTAGTTATGTAGGGAGGCGGCTCGGTGGGGCACTGGGTAGCACGTCCGCCTCACAGTTAGGAGGGTGCGGGTTCAATTCCACTTCCGGCCCTCCCTGTGTGGAGTTTGCATGTTCTCCCCGGGCCCGCATGGGTTTTCTCCGGGCACTCCGGTTTCCTCTCACATCCCAAAAACATGCTTGGTAGGCCGATTGAGCACTCCAAATTGTCCCTAGGTGTGAGTGCGAGTGCGCATTGTTGTTTGTCTCTGTATGCCCTGCGATTGGCTGGCAACCGGTTCAGGGTGTCCCCCGCCTACTGCCCGATGACGGCTGGGATAGGCTCCAGCGCGCCCGCGACCCCCGTGGGGACTAAGCGGTTCAGAAAATGGATGGATGGGTAATAATTGGTTTACTTTATAGGCTAATCCCTAATGCCAATTAACACAATGACTTCTTGATTTCCAGAATTTCTCAATTTTTTCGGTTACCCGACCATTCATTATCCCCGAAAAATTGTAAATTTACCCCAGGGTATCCTCGCACCCCCTAGGAAGCATTCTCGCACCCCGGGTTAAGAACCACTGAAGTAAGCTGTTTGACATTACTAAACTTTACGTTGCTACATTTGTTTATTCTTAGAGACTGTGAATAATTACATTACCGTTATTTTCCATGTAAAATACGCCCCCGTGCATAATACGCACTCTAAAAATGGCATGTTGATGCTGGAAAAAAGCCTGTACCCATGTATAATACGCACCCAAATTTTGACTCTTACTTAAGTCCGTAAACGTAAAATTATTTCAGAAAAAAGATCATCTTTGGGAACAACCGGATGTTATTCTGCCGGTCAGTATCACTGCGCATGCGCTAGCAAACTCGATAGCGACAGCAAACGAGCAGGTGATCGAGCAAGCGTCTGATACGAGAGCATTGTGTTCGTATGGAGCGTGTTTGAAGTGAACAGCAGAGAAGAAAGGAACAAGGCAAAGTGTGAAATAAAATATTACCTGTAATACGCATTTTGTTATTTGCTAATTGAAACTGCTAATTAAACTGTGAATTGAAACTAACAGGTAGAGAACTGAACTCTCGCTCTTTATATAGCTGACGTGTCTTGCGCATCCGTTCTGCGCATACTGTCATGGCGGGCTCCGTATGATATCCGGTCTGCGATGGAGATTAAAAAACAAACAATATTTGACAATAACACACCATCGCATCAAATGATGTGTCGTCAATTATGAATTTTACTGACTAAGTGTGTTGGGCAGGATGGCTGAATGCGATGCGCGATTGACAACAAACATAGGTAGAGAACTGAACTCTCGCTCTTTATATAGCTGACGTGTCTTGCGCATCCGTTCTGCGCATCGGATCCATAGTGCACATGCGCAGTGATACTGCCTCCGTATGATATCCGGTCTGCGATGGAGATTAAAAAACAAACAATATTTGACAATAACACACCATCAAGGATTGCATTATCGCATCAAACGATGTGTCGTCAATTATGAATTTTACTGACTGTGTTGGGCAGGGTGGCTGAATGCGATGTGCGATTGACAACAAACAAGAAGAAAAGTGTGATTTCAAGTTTTATCTCCAGGGAGATTTTCTTCAAAAATTGTTGTACCCATGCATAATGCGCACCCCAGATCTTAGGACAATAAATTAGTTATATTTTTCGCATTATGCATGGGAAATCATGGTACTTGTTTTTATTCCACATAAGCAAACAGACAATAATCATTTATTCCCCCTTTTCCCCCAATACTCCCCCCCAGGTGGCCACCATAAAAAAAAACTAAAACTAAACTAAAATAATAAAGGCCTGCTATTAAATCAAGCAATTAACAAAACAAATAGTAAGTGTCATCTTTACTAATTAGAGCTATACCATTGGAGCGTGGAAGGGTGATTTTTATCTTGGGTTAGATGTGTGAAGGGCACCATTGCTTACAAACAAAAAGGTCGATTCAATGGTCAAAAAAAAGGAATTTTGCCTGAAACAGCCCACAGCGACCAGTCTGTTCGAATAACTTCTCCCAGTTGGTGGTTTGAGGGTGGAGGAGAAGGAGCTTCTTGGCTTCTTGGCCCTGGGTGAGTGGAGACGAGCCTCCTTCTCAGCCAGGAGCCTGAAACGGTTTGGGTGTGTGGGGGTGTCACCTGAGGGTGAGGTGCTGATGCGTGAGTCCCATCCCCCCCTCTTGCGGTTGATGTGCGGTTCCATCCAGAGCTCTGAGTGGCGACGGGCTGTGGAGCAAGGGCTCTGCGGTGGCTCCTCCACTGCAGCAGCATTGCAGACTTGTCGCCCCAGGAGCAGGGTGTCATCTTGGGTTGGATCTTGGAGGAGGGTGGAGGTCAAGAGGGAAACTTGCTTCTGTAGATTGAGGAATCCATGGGACAGCTCGGCCAGCGTGAGGTGGTCCGGGGGTGATGTCCTGACAGACATGCTAGTGTTAGCATGCACACAAGGCCTCTCCTCGATGGAGGCCCTAAGGTTGGGCCTCTTGAGTTGTATTAGCTTGCCGAAAATCACAGCTGGGCTGAAATAGCGTGGTGGTAGCTGTGCCTCTGTAATCCAGTGGTGGCAACTGTAGGCTGCAGCAGCCTGGTGGCTTATGCAGCCTGGGGGTGGCTACTGTAAGCTACAGCGGCCTGGTGGTAGCTGGGCATCTGTAGTCCGGAGGTAACTACTGTAGTCTACCGTACCCTAGTGGTAGGTAGCTGGGCCTCTGCAGTCTGTAGTCTGGTGGTAGCTACTGCAGGCTTCAGTAGCCTGGAGGTAGCTATTGGCTGCAGTAGCCTAATGGTAGCTGGGCCCCTTTAGTCTGATGGTAACTGCTGTAGGCTGAAGTAACCGGATGGTAGGTGGGCTGCTGAGGCCAGGTGGCAGGCTGCAGCAGTCTGGTGGCAGTTGGGCTGCTGTGTAGGTTGATGGTGGCTAGCACGGCTAACAGATAGCAAGGCTAGCAAAGCTGGCTAGTGCTAGCAGGCCTGCTAGCATACCAGAGCACATGGTCCAAAAAACATAAAAATAGTCCACAGGAAAAAAAAAAAAAAAAATTGGTTTTCTGGCTAACCTGTACAATGTTGGTACACTTGCATTTGACAAATGGCCAGAAAGCGCTCAGGAAAACACTAAAATCACTCTAGAATTGTAGGCAAGACTAGGAGCAAACTATACCGGCAGCCATCTTGAAAGTGGGCGTGTTATTAATTTGGCCCTTATACTTTCATTACCACCACCTCCTCCATTAGAGCTGGTTGAGCCTTAGTCACCAGTCACAGTTCATTCCCATCACCTCATCCTTCTAAGATGCCATGGCTGAAGCATCAAGATGAGGAATATCAAAATGCACTTACTTTTAATGAACACATTTCACTTTTAACCCCAAACCAAAATTTGAATTTACCTGTATAATGATTGGTCTTCCTACTCAGCAAGCCCTGGTTCGTGAACAACCATCCCACTTTTAAGCCACAAACTTAGTTCAGATGTAAATCCAGTCCATTTAAAAATTGCTTGAGCAAGCAATTGCGTGGGTTGATTGATATGAAGTAGCAGTGATGATAATGTGCGTATATACGTACGTAGGCTATGTTCAGGAAAATACAATTTCTCCTTACAGATTAGCTGTGGCTCACTTGGCACAGCAATTTGTCCAGTGAAGAGGTAGCGGTTGTCAATCATGCACTGATGTAAGTGACCGGCTCTCCGTTTAAAGGGTAAAATTCTGTACTTTAGCCCCTCTGCAGTAACGCAGTCTGTAGGGGAGACGAGAATTGATTTAAGCCGGTACGGAAAGAAGATTCGTTCCGAGTCTAACCGCTGTTCAGGTAACTAATCTATTGTTAGATTAACTCCGTCATTTCCGGACGCCAGTCCTGCTGAAATCAAACAAACCCAAGGGTTGAGTAACTACTTTGTCGAGACCCAGTATCTCCTCAATCGCGGCCGTTTCAGTGGCTCTTCTTTCCCATAATGATTGGGACTTTTGTTAATCGCTCGGAATAGTTTAGCTGTCTTTGTTAAGACCGCAGGAACTCATTTATTTTCACTAGCGTGCACTCACACTAGCTGAGCTCAAGTTTATGGTTTTGAATCAGATTCTGACACTCCCTGATGTCAAGGATTAAAGCTGTCTTCATTTAAAAAAGAAATGAACGGTTTAAAGTATGACTATGATTGAGAAACAAGAGATTTAAAGCATATAAGATCAAAATAATCATTAGTCGAAATTAAACGATTATAAAGTAGAAATTTAATGAATAAGCAAAAAAGAGAATTACAAGTTTCAATTGTTCGAACAACTAACAATAATTTCCACTCACCATTCTCAATAGAGCAAAAATTATTCAGTCTCGAAGTTCTCGCGATTGAAAACTCAAAAATATACCGTTTTTTTCCGTGTATAGTGCGCAAAATTTAACGAATTTATTTTCCTAAAATCTGGGGTGCGCATTATACATGGGTACAAAAAAATTTTTAATTTTTTTTTTTTCTAAATTTTTTATTTTTTTTAGAAAACAAAACCAACAACAGGACTGACCGACAAAGTCGTGGAACAAAAAGACAGGGTGACATTACCAAAGACAGGAACAGAAAGCAAACAGACATCATGACAGTAACACATGCAATGATCCGACGGTGAGCGAGGGGCAGACAGGACTTAAATACAAAACACGTTACATCGATTGAGGTGACACAGGAAGAGAGGGGCGACGCGAACAGAAACTATGGCAACCTAGACACATAGCAAAACTGGGGACGAGACATGACAAATCTCCCCCGAAATAAAACTTGTAATCACCTTTCTTCTTGTTTGTTGTCAATCGCGCATCGCATTCAGCCATCCTGTCCCAAAACACAGTCAAAAAAATCCATAATTGACGACACATCGTTTGATGCGATGGTGCAATCCTTGATGGTGTGTTATTGTCAAATATTGTTTGTTTTTTAATCTCCATCGCGGACCGGACGTCATGCAGAAGCAGTATGACTGTGCATGCGCAGAAGCAGTATGACTGCGCATGCGCACTATGGGTCAGCTGCGCAGAACGGATGCGCAAGACACGTCAGCTATTTACTAATTAGCGAGAGTTCGGTTTAAGTAGCAGTTTCATCAGAATGGATAAGAGAGCAAGTTATACTGTAGCATTTCGAAAGAAAGTCATTGAAGTGGCAGAAGAATTAGGCAATAGGGCAGCTGCGCGCCAATTTAGTCAAACATAAGACTCTGGAGGAAGAAAAAAAATCAATTTGATACAGCGAAGGCTTCAGCAATATAGTCCTCTTCTCTTCTTGACTGACAATGAATGTGATAGTTTAATACAATCAGCAAATAACAAAATGCGTATTACAGGTCGGTCATATTTTATTTCACAACACTTTGCCTTGTTCCTTTCGTCTCTGCTGTTCACTTCAAACACGCTCCATACGAGCGCAATGCTCTCGTATCAGACAAGGCTTGCTCGATCACCTGCTCGTTTGCTGTCTGTCACAATGTACCCTACACAAATCCGAAACATTTGTTGCGGCTCCGAGTCACGACGAGGGTCAAGTTTTGGTTTCCAAGGGTGTTTTTATTCCTCTTCAACGTCTCTCCCATACAGAGCCGCCTTTTTCACGTCCGCACGCCTCTTTCCCGTGCGCGCACGGAGCGCGGTGGTGCGTTTATGGGCAGTCGGAGAAATCATCGCCAACAAAAAAAATTACATCCAGCCTAGTTAAGACCATACCAAAGACTATAAAAATGGGACCCATTGCCTCCCTGCGTGTGTGACGATCATTGGGACTTAAAGAAAAAAAAAAAAAAAAAGAAAAATTTCATTAAAAAAAATTCATAAAAATTGGGTGCGTATTATACATGGGTACAGGCTTTTTTCCAGCATCAGCATGCCATTTTTAGGGTGCGTATTATACATGGGGGCGCACTATACACGGAAAAAAACGGTAGTAAAAAAGGGTAAGACGCCAGAGGTCTAAAATGCTGTTTGGTGGAAAAGTCGAGTGATCGGTTCTCCTTGATCCAAAATCTAAATTCTGTTTAAAAGAACAGGCTGGCCTAAAGAATGTAGATGACGATACCCTAAAAATGGCTCCTCTCTCCTGCACCGAGGTCTGCATCTCCTAGCCTGTCTTTGAGCTTAAAATTTGACTAAGTCCAATTTGAAGATAGTATAAATTCATTTTAACGGACCGAGGGTTAATCTCAAATAGAATGAAATCTATCTTTGTCTAATCTGCGTTCTCGACCCACGGCAGTAGCCGCAGGGCCATACCCCTGACGGGGAAAGGCCACCGGGCAAGAGAGAGCACTGCTCTTTGTCCGAACGAACCTTTTATACTACCGTTTTTTTCCGTGTATAGTGCGCCCCCATGTATAGTACGCACCCCTAAAAATGGCATGCTGATGCTGGAAAAAAGCTTGTACCCATGTATAATACGCACCCAATTTTTATGAATTTTTTAAAAAAAAAAAATTTATTTATTTATTTATTTTTTTTTTTTTAAGTCCCAATGATCGTCACACACGCAGGGAGGCAATGGGTCCCATTTTTATAGTCTTTGGTATGGTCTTAACTAGGCTGGATGTAATTTTTTTTGTTGGCGTTGATTTCTCCGACTGCCCGTAAACGCACCACCGCGCTCCGTGCGCATGGAGCGTGTTTGAAGTGAACAGCAGAGAAGAAAGGAACAAGGCAAAGTGTTGTGAAATAAAATATTACCTGTAATACGGATTTAGGTAGAGAACTGAACTCTCGCTCTTTATATAGCTGACGTGTCTTGCGCATCCGTTCTGCGCATCTGTAATGGCGGCCTCCGTATGATATCCGGTTTGCGTGTGTGCGAGAGCGAGAGAGAGCGAGAGAGAGAGCGCGAGAGAGAACGCTCAACCGTAGCGCGCCGCCGACCGCCCAACTGCACCGCGCTGGTCGATTATTGTGACAGAGCCGTCGCTGAAATTTAGAAGATATTTTTAAAGTCCTGATGTACTTTCTAAAATTTAAGTGGACCTCAGTGCGCACTGCGCAGGGAGCTTAATTTGGTGCGGTCGCGCAACCGCAGCGCGCCGGGCGCTCACTGTCGCATTGCTTAAAGAGCGCCTTTGTGTTTTAGGATGAACAGCAGAGACCAAAGGAACAAGGCAAAGTGTTGTGAAATAAAATATTACCTGTAATACGCATTTTGTTATTTGCTGATTGAAACTGCTAATTAAACTGTGAATTGAAACTAATAGGAAGAAAACAACTCTCGCTCTTTATATAGCTGACGTGTCTTGCGCATCCGTTCTGTGCATTTTATTTCACAACACTTTGCCTTTCTTCTCTGCTGTTCACTTCAAACACGCTCCATGCGACCGCAATGCTCTCGTATCATTGCCTCCCTGCGTGTGTGACGATCATTGGGACTTAAAAAAAAAAAAAAAAAAAATATTATTTTTTTTTGTACCCATGTATAATGCGCACCCCAGATTTTAGGACAATAAATTAGTTCAATTTTGCGCACTATACACGGAAAAAAACGGTAGTCCAGTTCGTGGGTACTATGCCTGCTTGGTCACGTACCAGTTTCTTTCCATGACGTCATACATTGGCCTCAGATGACCCAAATGCTTCCACAATAGACTGCACCTGCATCTTGGCCGGTCTCAACCGGATCCAAACAGATGAGGTGACCATGTTCTCACGGAAGTAACAATTTTTTCAGGGGTGCTTCATCCTGTTTCCCACTTCCAAATCTTGTCAACTGTCCGTCAATGTGACATTTGCAAATGTTTTTTCTCTGACTTGTGTTCCGTCAAACAGCATTTTGTTTAGGCTTCAACTGGAAGAACGTGACCAAGGTCACATGTGGGATCTCAGTCTTCCACCACTTCGTATCACCATTAACCCTTTCCGCCTCCTTGTCTTCGCTCACATTTATACATTTATACATTAATGTGTTAATGGAACATCAATATTACATACATGTTTGATACTGATTAAACATCGTGACAATCATAACACACATACTTTCACAATAGTTGTTGGAATAATTTAAGTAAAGCCTTGTCTTTACGAGTTTATGGCTTTCCTTTTATCTACGTTCTTCCTCTTTAGTGACAGGGATGTCTTTTGATCCCTGTAAGAGGCCTTCACTAACAATGAGCAGAGCTTATTTGCATAGGCGAAATGTTCTTATTTGGTTGAAAGAAACTCCATTCCTTTTAGTTAACTGTAGGTTTGGTTCATAGATTGTTGTTGATCAGAACTGTTTTTCTTTGTTAAGTGTTAAACAGTTTGAAGTGGTTGCGTACAAGTTATCCCATATTTACTCAAGTCTTGTTCAAGTGTTTAGGACAAGTCACTCATTGTTATTGAGTGTTAATTTACTAAGTAGATAAAGTCTAGCCAAGGTTTAGTTGCATTGTTCCACAGGAAAAGCGGCAATTCAAGTTATCTGATCACACTCGAGGACGACTCGGCCAACAACTGGAGAAGAACAGATGGACAAACTCTGCGGGGGTCACGGGCCGACAATGAAGTGCTAATTCACACCACACATTCCTTAGCTAATCAACGTTGCTACAGACACAATCTTCCCTCCCTTTAGTGTAGCAACGCCTCTGTAACCAGGGCAACCAAAACATTAAATAGAGGAGCACGTGGAGGGAGAACTCAGAATTGATGGAGATTGTAACCGAGTTTCCTCTCTCTATCGTTCTCCTCGCGAGAAAAGACTTAATAGTCTGTCTCACTTGTGGTTTGTTTGCTGTTGCTCTTCTCTTAATAGTTATTCAGTCATTGAAATAAACCTGACAATAGTCAATTTAACACAATCATAACTATGATCGTGGATTCTCTTAGTTAGCAGGTTACAACACTCAAGCAGCTTCAAAACGTATTTTGACAAGCTGGTAACCTCTAGGTCAAGCTCAAGCGTGGGATTGCAGTCTTCCACCCACGGTATCACTGTCAACCCCTTGTCCTTAGTCAACTCTTAATACATTCATGTGTAAATGAAACATCAGTACTATGATGCTGCTCAAGTTGCTACTATCTATACAATATTGCAAAGCAGAATAAAATAAAGTATATTGTAGCTTACTCTAACTGTGATTAACATGTCTCATTCTCATTACCTAACGATGAGCATGAACTGCAAATTAATAGTGAGCAAATTAAAATATTCAAGTTAAAGTTCAAGTCCCAATGATCATCACACACACATCTGGGTGGGGTGAAATTTGTCCTCTGCATTTAACCCAACCCCATGTGATTTTGATCCATCCCCTAGGGGAGAGGGGAGCAGTGAGCAGCAGCGGTGCCGCGCTCGGGAATCATTAGGAGATCTAATCCCCCAATTCCAACCCTTAATGCTGAGTGCCAAGCAGGGAGGCAATGGGTCCCATTTTTATAGTCTTTGGTATGACCCGGCCGGGGTTTGAACCCACAACCTTCCAGTCTCAGGGCGGACACTCTCCCACTAGGCCACTGAGCTGGTTCCAAAGTATATTATAGCAAAACAAAATAATATAACATAATCCAAAATTGTGTGTTGCTGTGATTCAGAACAAGTCTTCATCTAATTGATGACTTTTTAAACTATTAAAGTCAAAGTCAAAAAGTCAAAGTCAGCTTTATTGTCAATCTCTCCACATGTCACAACACACAAAGAGACCGAAATTACGTTTTTCTCTATCCCACGGTGACGAGACACATAACACGATAGACATACAAGTACGCGACACAATATAAAAACAAGAAGGCAAAAATTCAAACAATCAATAGTAAGAGTGATGAATAAATAATAAATAAACAGATAACACAATAAATAAGAGGAGCAAAACGGAGCCAGCAAGCATAGCGCAAAAGTAAAAAAACATCATAAACAAAAAGGCACAAACAATAAATAATAAGAGTAATAATAAATAATAAATAAACAGATAACACAACAAATAAGTGCCAGTGTGCATACAGACAGTACAGACAGTAAAAGTACAGGACGCTACGCAGAACGGGGGAGCGAGTTCAGGATCCTAACAGCCTGGAGTATGAAGCTGTTTGAGAGTCTGGTGGTGCGGGAGCGCAGGCTTCTGTACCTCTTCCCAGAGGGCAGAAGCTCGAACAAAGAGTGAGCGGAGTGACTCGCATCACTCACAATCGTGGTCGCCTTGCGGGTGAGATGGGAGGTGTAAATGTCCTTCAAGGAGGGGAGCGAAGCACCAGCAATCTTACCAGCCGTGTTCACTATGCGCTGCAGGGCCTTCAAGTTGTAGTCAGTGCAGCCGCCACCCCAAACAGCAATACAGCTGGAGAGGACGCTCTCAATGGTGCCGCGGTAAAATGCAGTCATGACGGCCGGAGGAGCGCTCGCTCGCCGGAGTTTCCGCAGGAAGTACAGGCGGCGCTGGGCTTTCTCTGCCAGTGATGGGGTGTTGGTTGACCAGGAGAGATCCTCACTGATGTGCACCCCCAGGAACTTGGCGCTGCTCACTCTCTCCACCACAGCACCGTCGATGGTCAGCGGCAGGTGTTGGGTGTGACCCTTCCGGAAGTCCACAACAATCTCCTTGGTCTTGTCGACGTTCAGCAGGAGGTTGTTGTCCCTGCACCACGTGGTCAGAAGGTCAACCTCCAGCCTGTATTGAGTCTCGTCTCCCTTGGTGATGAGACCCACCAGAGTCGTGTCGTCAGCAAACTTCACGATACGGTTGTCGCTGTAGGTTGGAGTGCAGTCATGCGTCAGGAGGGTGAAGAGCAGCGGACTGAGCACGCAGCCTTGGGGGGCCCCCGTGCTCAGCGTGATGCTGGCGGAGATTTTGTCGCCAACACGTACTACCTGTGGCCTCTGACAGAGGAAGTCCAGTAGCCAGTTGCAGAGGTAGGTACTGAGGCCCAGCGCGTCAAGTTTGCTGATGAGGCGTTGCAGCACAATGGTGTTGAAGGCAGAACTGAAGTCCACAAACAGCAATCTCACATACGAGTCCCTCCTCTCCAGGTGGGTGAGGGCCGAGTGGAGGGCAGAGCAGATGGCATCCTCAGAAGACCGTTTGGCTCGGTACGCAAACTGGAAGGGATCAATGGTGGGGGGGAGAACGGATCGGATGTGCTCCATGACAAGCCGCTCAAAGCACTTCATGATGATGGGCGTAAGTGCCACGGGGCGGTAGTCATTGAAGCAGGACGGAGCGGGTTTCTTCGGCACAGGTACGATGGTGGCAGCTTTGAAACACGACGGGACGATGGCCTGCTGCAGGGAAGTGTTAAAGATGTCGGTGAAGACATCCGTCAGCTCACCAGCGCAGTCCTTCAGCGCCCGACCCGGGATGTTGTCAGGGCCCGCCGCCTTACGGATGTTAATAGCGGCAAGCGCCCTCCTCACGCTGGCGGCGGAGAGGCACAGGGGCAGCTCGTGTGAAGGGGGAGTGGCCTTCAGCGGGCAAGTGCTGTTCTGAGCGTCGAAGCGAGCAAAGAAGCGGTTGAGGTCATTGAGCAGACGGACGTCGCCTTCACAGCTCTGCGGCGCGGGCTTGTAATCCGTGATGGTCTGAATGCCCTGCCAAAGGCTCCGTGCGTCCCCGCTGTCCTTGAAGTGGGCGGTAATTTTGCACGAGAACGCCCTCTTTGCTTCTTTGATGCCCCGGGACAGGTCGGCCCTCGCAGTCCTCAAGCCAGCCTCATCCCCTGCTCTAAAGGCTTTGTCCCTGGCCCTCAGCAGCCTGAAGACAGCCCCTGTCAGCCATGGCTTCCGGTTAGCCCGAGTGACGATGGATTTTGAGAGAGTCACATCATCAATGCACTTCCCGATGTAGGAGGAAACAGAGTCAGTATACTCCTCAATGTCTGTCCGATCGTCGCAAGTGGCAGCCCTCCTAAACATGTCCCAGTCAGTAGAGCCAAAGCAGTCACGCAGTGCATCAGAGGCACCCTCAGGCCACACCCGTACCTGCTTGCGAACCGGCCTGGACGCTCTCACCATTTGTCTGTATGCGGGCAAAAGCATAACAGTGATATGGTCAGAAAGTCCAAGATGGGGGAGGGGGGCGGCTTTGAAAGCTCCTTTATGCGAAGAGTAGACCCGGTCCACGTCTGGTGAAATTTGGAATGGGAATGGAGGTTTACTGGTTCAACCAACAAATTCCCCTTTACCAATTTAACAATAGTTAATTTTGAAGAACTAACTTTTAAGTAACCCCTACTCAGGCCTTCCATGTCAAGCTTTGAAATTTGGAATTTCATCTTAGCCAATTTGTCTGGGCCAAATCCAATACACACTCACGCACCATCTTTTACCATCCTATCCATCATGTAACCCGCCACGGTTAAATTCTCATCTCTGTCTGCTGTCAAAAATGCCATTGACAGTCAAGACACTTCAACCTAAATTACCTGCAAGCTGTCACTAAAAATGAAAAGCAGTCCTCGATTGTCTTACTTGGTTAAACAAGTTAAAAATATGTAAAGTATTTTAGGATACAAATCCAATAACTAGTTCTTCCGAAAACAAATGGATGACTAAGATTAATTATATAAAAAGTCATTTACAGTCCAAATATCTTGGTATGTTCTAGAACTATTTTAAACAGTCGGATATACTCAGTGGGCACATAAATGATACGTAAGTGCTTCAGACACAGCTGTCTAGAGGACATGCAGCTCGCCGCTGGGAGAGTGGGGGTCCATCCACGCTTGGTAATTAATCAACCACCTACCTCCCCATCACCCCATCTAGTAGAGGTCATCCTCACCATACAGATCCTTATGTATCCTTCCAATTATGGCCATATTATATGATGTGAATCTTCTAGCTCAGGTTGTAATAGGTAGATGAAATAGAATCAAAATAAAGGCTGAGCAGTTTTTTAAGGATTAAACAGTTAAGATTTTTTTTTAACCCACCAAAATTTAAATAGCATAATTTTTACCACTGACTGGTGACTTTGACTTTGATTTTTGTGCATGTTCCCAACACTTTTTATTTCCGGGAACTGCACATATTAGGGTTTTTCAGTAACACATGGCTTCCTCTGATAAAACATGCTAAGTGAAAACTGTAAACATGTTTGCAGGGTTTTCCCAGGAAAACCTGCTAAGTCTGGTTGAAGAGAAGCTGGCCTAGCTTCATAAAAGATGTTTTGAGTGCATTCGGAAATTCACTCAGACACCCGCGCATTATTCTGAGAGTGGATGTGTTCGGAAAGGTAGAGTGCGCTCCACTCCCATTAATTTCCAAACGCAGCAAGCACTGGTTCACCATGTCCGTAGTCAGAGTGCCTACTCCGTATTTTGTGGACCCTTAGAGTATATTTTTGAACACAACCTTCAGTTTAGTCAGTGTACTGTATTTAATTACAATATTTATTGATAGGCCTGTCACAATAGCACATTTTTCCAGACTTTATATTTAACTAGAAACCTAGGCGGTTGTCCAGGGTTTTTCTCTCACAGCAAGCAACAAAAGTAGAAGACCCCCGGACCATTCTTTATTCACCGGCAGAGCCCGAAAACGCAACGTGAGTCTCCCTACCCATGGGGTTACCTCCTATGGCAGGGTTCGGCAACCCAAAATGTTCAAAGAGCCATATTGGCCTGAAAAAACAAAAAACATGCCTGTCTAGAGCCGCAAACATCTAAAAGCCTTTTATAATGCAACATAGACGAATACATAAGTTGTATGCCTACTATTAAAATAATTAAAAAAAATATTGGTGTCAATTTGATAATTTCTTCTTGTGGCCCATTAGAGTTCACGTACCTGCATAGCAGCGCTGTCTGTTCGATATTGGTCACGTGACACGACTCATCCATCACAGGCAATTGAGAAATCTGGAGCTGAATTGACGTCCTTGATCTGCTGATCGGTAATATTGTTTGTGCGGAGAGGAATGTCTTTAATTTTCCTTTAAAAGTCCGAAAATAGGCACTGATATTTTAATGAATGAATCCTTCATGTACCGTAATTTTCAGGACTATAAGTCACGTTTTTTTTCATAGTTTGGGTGGGGGGGCGACTTCTAAAAAGGAGCGACTTATATGTGGATTTTTTCAAAAAATTTCAAAAATAAAAAAAAGTGAATTTTGCTATTTGGCGTCATTCTTAAATTCTGTATTTTTAATATATTTACAACTACCGTATTTTCCGCCCTATAAGGCGCACCTAAAAACCTAAATTTTTATCAAAAGTCAACAGTGCGCCTTATAGCCCGGTGCGCCTTATATATGGATCAAGTGATGAATTTGTTGATCCATACTGGTTGTACACAGTGCTCTGCCAAAATGTTTTAGTACGTTTTAGTACGACTAGTAAATTACAAGGTCGCATCACTTCCCAGCATTACGGTAACTGTAGTCAGGGGGCGTCACCGAATAGCTGTTGTACCCGCGAGGCTATTTCATTTCAAAATAGGCTGCTCCGTTAATGTTTCGAGTAAATCTACGGATCGATATGGAAGGGAAACATAGGTAAGTAATACCAATACGTTAGATCGAACTTTAGTCAGTTCTGATCATTTTATAGGAGATCGTTTGAGAGACGCGATTGTTTACACTTTGCTGAGGCTCATGGGAGATTGCGAGCTGAGGGTCATGTTGTTTTGCAGATGGCTAATGCTATAACGATAGCTGCTATACGCGCGAGGCTATTTCATGTCAAAATAGGCTGCTCTATTAATGTTTCGAGTAAATCTACGGATCGATATGGAAGGGAAATATAGGTAAGTAGTACCAATGCGTTAGATCGAACTTTAGTCAGTTCTGATCATTTTATAGGAGCTCGTTTGAGAGACGCGATTGTTTACACTTTGCTGACGCTCATGGGAGATTGCGAGCTGAGGCTCATAGGAAATTGCGGATGGCTAATGCTATAACGATAGCTGCTATACGCGCGAGGCTATTTCATGTCAAAATAGGCCGCTCTGTTCATGTTTCGAGTAATTCTACGGATCGATATGGAAGGGAAACATAGGTAAGTAGTACCAATGCGTTAGATCGAACTTTGGTCAGTTCTGATCATTTTATAGGAGCTCGTTTGAGAGACGCGATTGTTTACACTTTGCTGACGCTCATGGGAGATTGCGAGCTGAGGCCCATAGGAAATTATAATAATAATAATAATAAATTATATTTATAACGCACTTTACATTTGGGGAAATCTCAAAGTGCTACATGGCAGATAAAAAACAAGAAAACAAAACAAGGACAAGTTTAGAACAACTGGACGACAACCAAGATATGAGAAAGAAAATTACGGAAATGCTAAGGTAAAGAGGTGAGTTTTAAGTCCAGTTTTGAAAGTGTCAGTGGATTGGGGTGCTCTTAGGTGGTCGGGGAGGGAGTTCCACAGTGTAGGGGCTGTATAGCAGAAGGCTCGGTCGCCCATGGTGCGCAGCTTGGTTTTAGGAACGTGGAGAAGGTGAGAATTGGATGAGCGGAGGCTTCGGGTGGCAGGTTTTGGGGCAAGGAGTTCTTTGAGGTATGGGGGAGCATGTCCAAGGATACAATGGTGAGTGAGGAGGGCGATCTTATAATCAATTCGGAATTTGATGGGGAGCCAGTGCAGAGAACGGAGGATGGGTGTGATGTGATTGCTTTTCCGCACCCCCATCAGGATCCTAGCAGCGCTGTTTTGAATGTACTGAAGCCTCTGGAGGCTCTTGCTAGGGATCCCGATGAGGAGTGCGTTACAATAGTCTATCCTTGAGGAGACAAAGGCGTGGACAAGTTTCTCAGCATCCGTCAGGGTAAGTGTGGGGCGGAGTTTGGAGATATTTCTGAGGTGGAAGAAGGAGGTTTTGCAGATGTGTTTTATGTGTGACTCAAGGTTGAGTTGAGGGTCCAGTTTCACACCCAGGTTGGTGACAGTGGCTGAGAGGGGAATAGTGAGACCGGCGAATAAGATGCTTGTTATTGGGCAGGTGTGGATCTGATGGGGAGTGCCAATTAACATGGCTTGGGTTTTGTCACTGTTAACTTGCAGGAAGCTGAGATTCATCCACGCCTTTATCTCCTCCAGACACAGGGAGAGGATGGATGAGGGAGATGGAGAAGGCTGGGTTATGGAGGGCGGGGGGTCAAGTTTGAGGTATAGCTGGGTGTCGTCCGCATAACAATGAAATGAGATGCCGAACTTCCTGATTATATTGCCGAGGGGTAGTATGTAGAGAGTGAAGAGGGTAGGACCGAGTACAGATCCCTGGGGGACACCGGAGGTGACAGTGTGAGTGTCGGATTTTTTCCCCCCCAGGGAAACGTACTCGGTCCGGTTTGAGAGGTAGGACTGAAGCCAGGTTAGAGCAGTGCCAGAGAATCCAGTGGAGTGAAGCTGGTTAAGGAGGATATTGTGGTGGACAGTGTCAAATGCAGCGGACAGATCCAGCAGGATGAGAAGTGACGGGGAGCCTGCATCGGCAGCCATGAGAAGGTCGTTGGTGACCCTAACAAGAGCTGTTTCAGTGCTGTGGCCAGAGCGGAACCCGGATTGAAATTTCTCAGCGATGTTATTGCGGGTAAGATGAGTGTGAAGTTGGGCAGCTACCACTTTTTCCAGAACCTTGGAGAGGAACGGGAGTTTAGATATTGGTCTGTAGTTGGCAAGGTTGTCCGGGTCAAGTGAGGGTTTTTTGAGCAGAGGGTTAATAATGGCAGTCTTCAGTGCAGGGGGTACAGAGCCAGACTGGAGTGAGAGGTTGATGACATTGGTTATTAGGGGACTAAATTGCGGATGGCTAATGCTATAACGATAGCTGCTATACGCGCGAGGCTATTTCATGTCAAAATAGGCTGCTCTGTTAATGTTTCGAGTAATTCTACGGATCGATATGGAAGGGAAACATAGGTAAGTAGTACCAATGCGTTAGATCGAACTTTAGTCAGTTCTGATCATTTTATAGGAGCTCGTTTGAGAGCCGCGATTGTTTGTTTACACTTTGCTGAGGCTCGTGGGAGATTGCGAGCTGAGTGTCATTGGTTTTTGCGGATGGCTAATGCTATAACGATAGCTGCTATACGCGCGAGGCTATTTCATGTCAAAATAGGCTGCTCTGTTAATGTTTAGAGTAATTCTACGGATCAATATGGAAGGGAAACATAGGTAAGTAGTACCAATGCGTTAGATCAGGGGTGGGCAAACTTTTTGACTCGCGGGCCGAACTGAGTTCTAAATTTGGACCGGAGGGCCGAACCAGGAGCAGATGGACGTAGGCTTTGTGTGAAGTCATATAAGCGACCTGTAAAGGTCATTGCATAAAAGATTTTGGCCTTTAGTAGGTAGTAAAGCATGGATATTCCAAACAAGTTTTTTGAAAACAAATGCATTTATTAACAGCATTAAAAAAAAAAAAAAAATAATTCACTAAAAAACTGCTATCAGTGATTCTCATAAAATCAAAAAGTCAAAGTCAAAGTCTGCTTTATTGTCAACATCTTCACATGCCGAGACACACAAAGAGATCGAAATTACGTTTTTCCTATCCCACGGTGACAAGACATATTACACGATAGACATACAAGTAAACGACGCAATATAAAAAACAAGAAGGCACAAACAATAAATAATAAGAGTAACAATAAACGATAAATAAATAGATAACACAACGAATAAAAGCCAGTGTGCATACAGACAGTAAAAGTACAGGACGCTACGCAGAACGGGGAAGCGAGTTCAGGATCCTGACAGCCTGGAGTATGAAGCTGTTTGAGAGTCTGGTGGTGCAGGAGCGCAGGCTTCTGTACCTCTTCCCAGAGGGCAGAAGCTCGAACAAAGAGTGAGCGGGGTGACTCACATCACTCAAAATATGACACTGTTATTATGAATAACAGTCTCCATCACTTCAGTGCCTGCAGGTCAGATTAATGAAAGATGTTTATCTTATGAGATCACATCAAACGGCAAACATTCTGACCAAATATATCATCTTGAAGAATCGGTGAAAGCATACATCCAAATAAAGTAATCAAAACAGCAACACGGTGAGGGGTATCTGAAAATCAGAGCAGAGTTTTAACTCACAAACACCTGGTAACAGAGGTGAGGAAACGGGAAACACTTCCTTAAAGTAAGCCTTAAGAACTTTACAGGTTAAGATTAGTCGCAAATAGGTGGTGCATCAATGTCCTTGAGCATCCTGCATTGTTTGAAAATGAGAATGGTCGCTATTTTCAATCCCTGCTATGTGTGCAAATCATATTCAAAATGCATTTTTTTACAACAAACTTGAGAGCCTCCCCTTCATTTTCAGTGAGAACAGTGTTGTTGGTCTCCCTTTTTTGCTAGTGCGTCATAGTCTGGAGTAAAATTTGTTGTGGCAATTCTTAGGAGAGATCCGAGGTGTTGGTCCGTTTACCTCGATCTGTGACGGGTTGATGTTGATGTGGCTGAACGTCACGTCGCGTACGTCGAGCCAAATTGGCCACTCTCTTTTAAACGCTCGGCACTGTGTCCACCTTGCTTTTCCTTGGGCGACTCATTTTAATGGAAGGATTCCAGGGGAAGGTTTGTGGGTGGCTTTAGCGCAAAACTGCATCTGAAAGCTCAGCGCGCGAATTACAAGAATGCTGTCGTCAAAGCCCACACTCTAAATTCGGGACTGATACGAATAGAGCGAGAGTGCGCCATGTCCGTACTACTGAGTACGTACACGCACTTGTGAGTGTGCACCGAGCTTTCTGACACGGCTTCCGGTAGTAAATGCGCAGGCGAGCGCTTCGCCATCTACTGGGGAAACACAGTCATTGCAGGCAAAATGACCCAAAAAAATTTTAATAATACAATTTGTTCAGGGTTGGCGGGCCGGATTAAACGGTCCCGTGGGCCGGATGTGGCCCGCGGGCCGTAGTTTGCCCACCCCTGCGTTAGATCAAACTTTGGTCAGTTCTGATCATTTTATAGGAGCTCGTTTGAGAGACGCGATTGTTTACACTTTGCTGAGGCTCATGGGAGATTGCGAGCTGAGGCTCATAGGAAATTGCGGATGGCTAATGCTATAACGATAGCTGCTATACGCGCGAGGCTATTTCATGTCAAAATAGGCTGCTCTGTTAATGTTTCGAGTAAATCTACGGATCGATATGGAAGGGAAACATAGGTAAGTAGTACCAATGCATTAGATCAAACTTTACTCAGTTCTGATCATTTTATAGGAGCTCGTTTGAGAGACGCGATTGTTTACACTTTGCTGAGGCTCATGGGAGATTGCGAGCTGAGGCTCATAGGAAATTGCGGATGGCTAATGCTATAACGATAGCTGCTATACGCGCGAGGCTATTTCATGTCAAAATAGGCCGCTCTGTTAATGTTTCGAGTAAATCTACGGATCGATATGGAAGGGAAACATAGGTAAGTAGTACCAATGCGTTAGATTGAACTTTAGTCAGTTCCAATCATTTTATAGGAGATTGTTTGAGAAACGCGATTGTTTACAGAGGGCTCGTTGGTTATTGGCTAGTGGGTGCATACCGCAACCCTAGTCAACCTCGGTTTGTTGCAGTAAAGCTTCTATTTTATGCACCTTATAGGCCGGTGCGCCTTATATATGGACAAAGTTTTAAAATGGGCCGTTCATTGAAGGTGCGCCTTATACCCCGGTGCGCCTAATAGGGCGGAAAATACGGTACATACATTTTTAAAGTGTGGTTGTGTCGTGGTTACCATCTAAAAACCATATCTAAAAAAACAACAACAACAATAAAAAACGTATTTTTCCATTTTTACGCATTTTTGCAAAAATTCCAGGGAGCCGCTAGGGGAGTGCTAAAGAGCCGCATGCGGTTTTGGAGCCGCAGGTTGCCGACCCCTGACCTATGGGAAGGGCCAAAGGAGTCGAGTGCAATGTGAGGTGGGCGGCAGCCAAAAACTAGGACCTTGGAAACTGGCTCTCAGGACATGAAATGCCACCTCTCTGGTCTGCGAGGCAGATAAGTTTAGACTAGACCAGTGGTTCTTCACCTGGGTTCGGTCGAATCCTCGGGGTTCGGCGAGTCTGTTTCAGGGGTTCGGCAGCGCCTTCACCGGGTGTTAGAGTGGTGCTCACTCTAACTTATTTTGCAAAAACCACACGGGAGACAATTAAGTCTTTTTAGGCACCTGCAGGTGGAGAGTCCATTCGTCGCTGTGCGTACAGCAATGATCGAATGACGTCTGACTCTCGCCTCCCGCATGAGTATTTTTATTAAGAGAAACAGGGTGGGGGTGAGAGTGGACTGGATAGAGAGGAGAAAGCATAGCAGGGGATGTTTTCAGGGGTGTCAAACTCCTTTCCTCGGGGCCAAATCCCTACATGTTTTCCAAGTTTCCCTTGTTAAACACATCTGATTCAAATGACCAGTTCGTCCACACTTTCAGCAGGAGCCTGATTAATTGAATCAGGTGTGTTTAACGAGGGAAACTTGGAAAACATGTAGGGATTCGGCCCCCGAGGAAAGGATCTTGACACCCCTGTAATTTACGACATTGTGTAGGATGGGACAGCTGTATTGCTGTTTGGGGTGGCAGCTGCACTGACTACAACTTGAAGGCCCTGCAGCGCATAGTGAACACGGCTGGCAAGATTATTGGTGCTTCAGTCCCCTCCTTGAAGGACATTTACACCTCCCATCTCACCCGCAAGGCGACCACGATTGTGAGTGATGTGAGTCACCCCGCTCACTCTTTCTTTGATCTTCTGCCCTCTAGGAAGAGGTACAGGAGCCTGCGCTCCCGCACCACCAGACTCACGAACAGCTTCATACTCCAGGCTGTTAGGATCCTGAACTCGCTCCCCCTTTCTGCATAGCGTCCTGTACTTCTGCGCTATGCTTACTGTCTGCTTTATGCACACTGGCTCAGTTTTGCTCCTCTTATTTATTGGGTTATTTGTTTATTATTTATTCATCACTCATATTATTTATTATTTATTGTTTGTGCCTTCTTGCTTTTATTTTGTGTCGTCTACTTGTATGTCTATCGTGTACTATGTCTCGTCACCGTGGGATAGAGGAAACGGAATTTCAGTTTCTTTGTGTGTCTTGACATATGAAGGGATTGACAATAAAGCTGACTTTGACTTTGATAACTGACATCACTGGCTTCAGATGACGATGCTACACTGCTTGGCCAATCCGTGCCGCGGGGAAATTAGTGCGCTCAGTCGTCAACGTGTGACTGTCGAAGTCGTGTGATTACTTTATTAATATTTTAATCCATACTAACTATGTCGGGCAAAAGAATAAAGTGGTCGGACGAATATGTATAACATGGAATAATATATATCACGGATCGTGATGGGAGTGAGTGTCCTATCAGCATGATTTGCAACGCCAAGTTGAGCAACTCTAGTCTTGCATTGGCAAAACTAAAGGAACATTTCTTGAAGCTGCATGGAGACGGGGGATACAAGAACACAACACTTGCTGAATCCGAAGTGAAAAGAGCCAGATTTAATGCAAGGGCACACTCTGCCTGCTCTTGGATTTGTACCCGTTAACAAACCAATCCGCACACCATCGTACGAAGTTGCTAACCTGATCGCAAAGCAGGGAAAGCCACACACCATTGATGAAACACTCGTGAAACCAGCTGCATTGAAGATGGCGAATCTGATACTCGGAACAGCGGCCAAAAGTAAATTATCCCACATAACTCTTTCAAATGACACCGTCAGCAACAGAATAGAAGACATAAGGAGAGACATTTTGGCTCAAGTAGTCGCGGATCTGATTTCAAGCCCAACAAAATTCAGACTTCAACTTGACAAGACCACAGACGTTTCTAAGCTGTTCTTGTGCACTATGTGAAACACGACATGATAAAATAAGATTGTTTATTTTGTAAGCCTCTTATAACAACTAAGGCAGCCGATGTGAAGAATCTTGTGGATGACTTCTTCAGAGACAACAATCTTTCCACATAGACTCTGTCCGGAAGAAGGCCCAGCAGAGGTTGTACTTTCTGAGACAGCTCAGGAAATTCAACCTGCCACGGGAGCTGCTGAAGACCTTCTATACTGCCATCATCCAGTCTATCCTCTGCACCTCCGTCACGGTCTGGTTTGGATTGGCTTCCAAACAAGACTAGCACAGACTGCAACGGACAATCAGGACTGCAGAAAAGATAATTGGAATCAACCTCCCATCTATCCAGGACTTGTACCTGTCCAGGACCGGGAAACGCGCAAGTAACGTCTCCGTAGACCCGTCTCGCCCAAGACACAGTCTGTTCAAACCCGTCCCCTCCAGACGGCGTTACAGAGCGCTGTTGGCTAAAACCAGCAGACACAGACACAGCTTCTTCCCCCAGGCTGTCACTCTGATGAACTCACACCACTCTTAGAGACTCAGAAACATCACTGTGCAGTAGCATCCTGCTCTCTTAAATGTTGTTCGTTACCTGAAAGTTGTCTGAGGCTGAGATCAACCGGAGTCAAATTTCCTGTTTGGCATGCACAAACTTGGTCCATAAAGCTGATTCTGATTCAGGGGAATAGTTTCTGCAGTTTGTACGAATGGAGCTCCAGTCATGCTGGGAAGAAAGTTTGGTTTTGGTGCGATAGTAAAAGCCGATGCATCACACATCATTTTGACATTATATTCGACACAGGCACGCATAGGCAACAAAAACCTTGCCTCTAAAAATGTCATAAGTATTAGAAACTGTGGTGCAAAATAGCGCGCTGAGGCACCACATCTTCAGTGAGCTGTGTTTCCCAACCCCTGTTGAGCCAAGGCGCACGTTTCACATTTAATTATTTTTTTATCCATGGGCTCTGAATTCGAGGTACTTCTGTACCATTCTAATGTTCAGTGGTTATCCCGGGGACAGGTGCTGAATCGTGTTTTTGTTAGAATAATTAGTTTTGCTGAAGCGCTGGTCGGCCTGAAACCGGAGGTCACATATCTTCGCTCAAGCCAACATATCTGCCAGCCAGCCTTGGGGAGTCCTTATACTCCCTTCCTTGTCTTATCTGTGAGAGGCCCTCACTAGTTATGAACAGAACACCTTTGTTCTTTGTTAGTTCAAGAGAAGTCCTTTCTCTTTTGATTGTTTTTGTCCAATACAGTTTTTTAGTTATCCCATATTTACTCAATGTTTGTTTAAGTAGACTTCATGCAAGTTATCTCACATCTACTTAACGTTTATTGGAGTGTATGCACAAGAGGGACACGGCATCCAGGTTTGGAGATTGCAGCCGGGAACGAGGCTGCCAACCATCTAAGAACAGACTCTGCATTCCTGGGGTCACGGATCGGCCAAGGCCATGCGGCCTCGCACCACACAACATTATTAGCTAGCTGAACAGCGTTGCTACAGTCACACTCTCCCCTCCCTTTAGTGTAGCAACGCCTCTTGTAACCAGGGCAACCCAATATAAAAAGAGGAGATGACGGTAGGGCAGGTCAGAATTGGTGGAGGACTGTGAACTGGGCCTTCTACCTAATTCTCCTCGCGAGCAAAAGAATACTGGTTGTCTTCTCCTCTTTGTTTCCAGCGTGTAAATAAATGTCTGATGGTATTTAGACCTGACATTTTATTGGTCCTTCGAGCCAGATGCCAATACACCTGAGGATTCCAGCGGGCGTCAGCAGAGATCCAGAAAGACCGCGCGCGGCAGGACCTCCCTAGGTGGGGTCCTAGAATTCTTTTCAAGGGCTGGCTGTCTGCTCGTCAGCTGGGATCTAAAGGTTGAAGGCATTCCGAGGTGCAGGGGTGAAGAGAACCAGAGGGTGAGATTTCTTTTTTTTTAAAAGAGTGGTGCGGCCGAGGGCTCGTCGTGCCCTATAAAATAGGGCAGAACGGAGAGGTCCGTTCTAAAGGTACCAAAACGGAGAGGTCCGTTGAAATAAAAGGACAGAGGTGTCCAAGAAAAGTTACAAAACGGAGATGTCCGTCTAAAGTAACAAAACGGAGAGGTCCGTTGAAATAAAAGGACAGAGGTGTCCAAGAAAAGTTACAGAACGGAGACGTCCGTCTAAAGGTAACTAAACGGAGAGGTCCGTTTAAATAAAAGGACAGAAGTGTCCGACGGAGAGGTCCATCTAAAAAGGTCAGCGGAGTCCACGTGAAGCCGAAAATTCCGTAAAACTGTGTGAATGAGAGTGTGAATGGGAATACATATCACTAGATATAGTATTCCATATTAAAGCAGTGGGGAACACATAACGTGGGTCTGTGGACGCAATAGGCAAGGATTCTCCACCAGAACGCTGGTAGAAGTGAGAATCACCACAGGATCTTTTCGTTATCCCGCTGGGAACACCCGGCTTTAGAAACCCCTATGGTTTTACAGTTGGGACCAAATTGATTAAAATGGGGAACTTGCAGACCAAAAATAAGATCCGAGATGCACTTAAATGTAAGGATTGGAAAATAATTGAAAGGCAGGATCCTGACCGACTTAAAAATCTTGATAAATGGGTTAAAAAATATAAATTTGAGGGTCAACTGAAAACAACCAAATTGACCGAACTTAGAGGTGCCATAAAAGAAAAGACAAAAAGAAACCCCAAAAAGATGAAGGAGGAGGGGGATGAAGATGTAGTGTTTTGGTTGAAAGTAGCAGGAGAGAGAGAGAGAGAAAAAAAAAAGAAAACTCAGAAAGCGCTGTATTGCAGGCAGGAAGATGATGAGACGGGGCCTAACAGTAGGCAGGCAAGAGAAAACCAAAATTTACAGAGAGCTAGAGAAGAAGGGGGAAGTCTAGAGAAAGTTGAGAAGCGCGTAGAGAAAACACATGCTACAAATTCAAAACTAAAGATCATAGCGGGAGGAATACATCAATCACGCCCTCCATGCAGAAAGAGTAGTAATAGACAAACAAAAGCGAAAACAAATGAAAGCTTCAAAAGACACTTTTCTGGTAAGACCAGGATAGTGACACTTTTTACCAAAATGAAGGCAGAGGACAGAAAGGCCAGAGAGGGCGAGGATAGTCCAACAGAGAAGGCTTTAGAGGCCGAGGAAGAGGAGTTGTGCAACCTCCAATAGAATGCTGGAGTTGCGGGGAAAACGGTCACGTGGCACGTGACTGCACAAATGAACAAAGACAGTTATGACTACCGTTTTTTTCCGTGTATAGTGCGCCCCCATGTATAGTACGCACCCCTAAAAGTGGCATGCTGATGCTGGAAAAAAGCTTGTACCCATGTATAATACGCACCCAATTTTTATGAATTTTTAAAAAAAAAAAAATTAATTTTTTTTTTTTTTTTTTTTTTTTAAGTCCCAATGATCGTCACACACGCAGGGAGGCAATGGGTCCCATTTTTATAGTCTTTGGTATGGTCTTAACTAGGCTGGATGTAATTTTCTTTGTTGGCGTTGATTTCTCCGACTGCCCGTAAACGCACCACCGCGCTCCGTGCGCATGGAGCGTGTTTGAAGTGAACAGCAGAGAAGAAAGGAACAAGGCAAAGTGTTGTGAAATAAAATATTACCTGTAATACGGATTTAGGTAGAGAACTGAACTCTCGCTCTTTATATAGCTGACGTGTCTTGCTCATCCGTTCTGCGCATCTGTAATGGCGGCCTCCGTATGATATCCGGTTTGCGTGTGTGCGAGAGCGAGAGAGAGCGAGAGAGAGAGCGTGCGAGAGAACGCTCAACCGTAGCGCGCCGCCGACCGCCCAACTGCACCGGGCTGGTCGATTATTGTGACAGAGCCGTCGCTGAAATTTAGAAGATATTTTTAAAGTCCTGATGTACTTTCTAAAATTTAAGTGGACCTCAGTGCGCACTGCGCAGGGAGCTTAATTTGGTGCGGTCGCGCAACCGCAGCGCGCCGGGCGCTCACTGTCGCATTGCTTAAAGAGCGCCTGCCTTTGTGTTTTAGGATGAACAGCAGAGACCAAAGGAACAAGGCAAAGTGTTGTGAAATAAAATATTACCTGTAATACGCATTTTGTTATTTGCTGATTGAAACTGCTAATTAAACTGTGAATTGAAACTAATAGGAAGAAAACAACTCTCGCTCTTTATATAGCTGACGTGTCTTGCGCATCCGTTCTGTGCATTTTATTTCACAACACTTTGCCTTGTTCCTTTCTTCTCTGCTGTTCACTTCAAACACGCTCCATGCGACCCCAATGCTCTCGTATCAGACAAGGCTTGCTCGATCACCTGCTCGTTTGCTGTCCCGTGCGCGCACGAAGCGCGGTGGTGCGTTTATGGGCAGTCGGAGAAATCAACGCCAACAAAAAAAATTACATCCAGCCTAGTTAAGACCATACCAAAGACTATAAAAATGGGACCCATTGCCTCCCTGCGTGTGTGACGATCATTGGGACTTAAAAAAAAAAAAAAAAAAAAAATTAAAAAAAAAAATTTTTTTTTTTTTTTTGTACCCATGTATAATACGCACCCCAGATTTTAGGACAATAAATTAGTAAAATATTGCGCACTATACACGGAAAAAAACGGTAGGCCAAAATCAAATCAGATTTCCATGTAATGAAGTGGGAACCTGGCTGCCAAAATTAAAAAGAAATTAGGTTAAATATACAGGAGATATTTGTGTTGAAAGGATAAAGTAAGATAAAGAAACGCTGAAGTTAAAATTTGCTAAATAAATGGAAAAGAATTACAAATAGTTTCTAAAAGTGAAATAGAGAATAAATCAGAAAAGTAAGACGAACAAAAAGGTGTGTTAGTGGAATCTATGTGGTTTTAAATGTTGTGCGTCATCCTTTTTTGCTGGTGTGTGTGTGCGTGTGCGCGCAGAGGATCCTCATGAATGGGTGTCTGTGATGTGTGTTCTATGAAAGAAATTAGTCATGAAGAATGTTCAGGAGGCTGTTGAGCGATAATAGGGAAATTGAGAAGTGGACAATGATGTGTTTAAGTTGGTTGGAGAAACTGAGATGAGCAAGGTGTGTGCAATAGAGAAAATAAGGCGTGTGTGGCAGAGAGTTACGAGAACGGTGGCTTGATAGGATGGGAATAAGAGACAACAAATGTTGTGTAGAAGACATTGAAAAGATGTTGAATGTGAACATGGCGAAGGGCGCAACAGCAAAGTTCGCCTGCCCTTTGAGAGGGTGAGACTGATAAGCGTGCCTGCGCTCGTGCGTTGTAGCGGGGCGGGGCTGTGCACGTGGGCCTGTGCTTTGCTCGTGCGGGCGGTGGGCCGGGACAGTGTGCAATGTCATCATGTTTGTTGCAGGAAATGGCCAGCCTGTGACCAGCCTGCTATGGCTGCGGGTGGGGCAGGGACAGTGTGATTTTCTCAGAGTGATGCTTAAGGAAGATGTGACATTTGGATGAAGGATAAAAGTCACTGATGAGATTAAAAAAATAATAAAAAATAAATAAATAAATAAATAAATAAATAAATAAAAGGGTATAATCAAAACGTCAAAATAGAGGATGACGTTGGCGCAGTGTTGTGTGTTGGTATTGTTTGTGAGCTGTGTCTCTGCTGTAAGTTTTTGTTGTTTGTGTGCTGTCAGTGTTATGTTAAAAGGATGAAATTGGCTAATGTAGGTGCACAAAAGAATTGATTTGCACCGCAAAACAAAAGCAATTTTGAAAAAATAAGAAGAGAAGGAAGGCAAGCAATTTTTTGTGGGCAGAAACTGGTCCACACTGCATTAATGCCTAGCCTTGATGAAACAAAATTTGAGAGATGGAAAGAACTTGCTTTCTAGAATTGGATGAAGCAAAATTATTAAATAACATTTCAAAGCTAAATTTAGAAGAAATAGTCGATTGGTTGTGTCAAGACTACACAAGTTTTTACATTTGAGAATAAGAGAGTGATTGAGTTAGTTAAAGTTAAGAAACAACAATTGACTATTATAATTATTTACTGGTGGTTATTTTGTTGGTTTTTATCTTTTATCTTGATTGGTTTGACACCTTGAGGGAGGATAGATTAGGATGTGCAACACGAGTTGAGACAACCAGTTACACACGCAGAACGTGTGCACTGGGACACTGAAAATCATTTTAAAAGGGGTGTCAAATTAAATGATGATGAAATCATATGTAGTAATACAACACTTTACTACATATAGATTCTCTAAATCATACAATTGAGTGAAATAAAACCTAAATTTAAGTTTTATTCAAATTTCTAAGATTCTTGTGATAAACGATGGGAAAATGATTGAAAAGTAACCACAGAAACTACAAGAAAGTGAAAATGTCTAATCATTTGCTAGCTGAGTCGCTCCACATTCGAGGAGGCCATCCATTTACTTGCTAAGCTAGTTGTGGAAACAGTCCAATTGCCACAAAAAGTAGCTATATGCACGTGTGCAGTGCACACACACGAGACTGATAAGGTGTCAAGAGGTAACAAGCTTGCGGACAGAACCGCAAAAGAAAAGCGCAAAAGACACTTCAAATTTTATACACGCAAGAAGCAGATTAAATCACTGACACATTTTTAAAGATGTGCAGCAACAAAGTCCATAGACTGGAATTCAATTAGGGACGAAAAGAGGGGCAAGAGTAGAGAATGGCATCTATAAATGACCAGAAGACAGACCTATCCTACCAAAGAACCTATACAAATGGGCAGCAATATTGAGCCATAGTGCGTGTCACATGGCTCAAAAGGAGGGATAGTGGGGCAGGTCAGTCAGCTTTATACAACATACGGATTTGATTCATATTCAAAACATTTTCAAAACAAAAACAATTTTTTGCAGAGCTTGTTTAACATGCGCTAAACACAATCCACAGGGTGATACTGCCTGGTCATAAAAGATGCATTCTCAAAATGGTTTGAATTGGTTTCAACAAAACCACTGAATGCCTTAACAGTGGCAAACATGTTATGTAAAGAAATAATACCGAGATATGCGATTTCGGAGAGAAATTCTCATGATAATGGGGGAAACTTTGTAAATCAAGTAATGAGGACAATAAGCACAATAGTCCATAAAGACTGAAAAATCATTGTGCACACCATTGCCGAAGTGCATGGAAGAAACTGGAAGATAATGGACAAAATGTTTAGACCTGGTCAAACTGTACATAAATACTACAAGTACTGTGGGTTTAACCCCGTATGAAAAATTGTTTGGGCGACAATATAGATTACCATGTTTTAAAACCAAGTGGGAAACTAAGGATGATTCAAATTTGGCATTTACATTTTATATTTATAATTAATATTTTAAAGGCAAAAAGAACAAAGCACGTTCTCATTAAGAGCATTGAAAATGAAACACTGGTGTTCTTCCAAGGGGGAAGGGCCACATTGAATATTTATAATTACATCAACTGCCATTAAAATAGCAGAAAGGTCAGTTGAGGTGGTCCTGGCAAATTTCAAAAGGGTAATTTCCTTTGAGATAACGTTCAATTGGAAAAAGTGACCCAAAGGAAGCCTTACCTCTTAGAGAAATGCCGGGAACAAGAAAATGGAACAATGACGTTATTGCATTTTGGGTGGCTATCTTTGTTGCCATTTTGTTAACTTCAGCAATATGGTATTTGTGGGAACTAAGTCATAATGAGTAGGGGAGAGATGAGTGAACAACTTATATTGATCACTCCCAAAAAATTATGCTGCATTGTAGCAATTTAAAAGATCAATTTGATCTTTGCAGGATGATCTGCTGTGTCGGATCTGGACTGCCATGAAAGTATGATGTTTATATGTGTACTTTGTCAACAACTGCTGTAGATGTTAAAGAATGGGATGAATATATCTAAAATGAATGTGGATAATATGTTTCAGGTAACTATAAGAGTAACTGAAAACTGAAACAATTGATTGCTAATGGCAAAACAAGCTGTAAAGACAAACAAAAATTGAATATGTCATAGGTATGGGTTTGCGACCATTGCTTTCAGAGAATGTAGTCAAGCGAAATTGTATATGCATCAACATGCCAAGATCTGGAAAAAACAAAAGAAAACAAAAAAAAAAACTGGTAAAAACCAAAATATTTTTAAATTTGAGAGGCGACGATGATCTGACCGAAATTGATGCAATTGGAGTCCCTAGAGGAGTTCCTGGTTAATAAGAATTAATTGACCAAATTGCAGCGCGACGGGAGTCTTCCATTTGCTGTTGGTGAGCGGTGAACAAGAACATAGACAGAATAAATTACATCCACTACAATGTGAAAAAATTGGGCAATTGGACACAAGCGGGGCTTGAGGCAGTGCATGAACAGCTAGCCACAACCTCTCTAATGGCATTCCAGAACCGTATTGCTCTTGATATGTTGTTGTCTGAGAAAGGAGGGGTCTGCGAAATTTTCGAAGAACAATGCTGCACCTTCATCCCCAACAACACCGCCCCTGATGGGAGCCTGACGAGGGCGATTGCAGGCCTGCAATCCCTCAATGCGAGGATGAAAGAGCACTCTGGTGTGGACACATAAGTGTGGGACAAATGGCTGGATGTTTTTGGGAAGTATAAAGCCCTTTTGTCCTCGATTTTGATATCAATTGCAGTATTTGCCTTCTGCCCACTTTTTGACGCTTAACTACTTCCACACACTTCAACCTATTCACTCCGTTCCACTTTTCACTTATTCCAAATATTCATGGCACGTCTGCTCACATTTTTCTCCTCCCAAAAATTTTCCGTTTTCGCAAAATTCACAAATTTATGGCGATTTTTGCCCCATTCATTCTTAATGCCAGATTCAACATTTCACATTTACGTTCTTCCAGTTTGAAATTCACATAATTCAACACATTCAAATCACATTGGGGACATTCCCAAACTTGCCAAATTCAAAAATTTCACGTTTTCACTTTTAAAATTTGCACAAAATTTTGCAAAATTTCATAAAATTTTGTTTTTCACTTCTAACTTCTACATTTTTCCACCGATTCAACTCGTTCCAACTTTCAACTGTTCATCTTTTGCCTACCTATTCCACAACTTCCCACTTACCAAAAACTTCACATCTTTTATTTTGAAATTCAACCAAAATTCTCTACAATTTCGTTTTTCCACTCTAATTTCTACATTTTTCAACCGATTCAACCCATTCCAACTTTCAACTGTTCATCATTTTTCGACCTATTCCACAACTTCCCAAAAACTTCACATCTTTTATTTTGAAATTCACACCCAATTCCTTTTTCCCTTCTCATTTCTACATTTTTCAACCGATTCAACCCATTCCAACTTTCAACTGTTTATCTTTTGCCTACCTATTCCACAACTTCCCACTTACCAAAAACTTCACATCTTTTATTTTGAAATTCACACCCAATTCCCTTTTCCCTTCTCATTTCTACATTTTTCAACCGATTCAACCCATTCCAACTTTCAACTGTTTATCTTTTGCCTACCTATTCCACAACTTCCCACTTACCAAAAACTTCACATCTTTTATTTTGAAATTCACACCCAATTCCCTTTTCCCTTCTCATTTCTACATTTTTCAACCGATTCAACCCATTCCAACTTTCAACTGTTCATCATTTTTCTACCTATTCCACAACTTCCCACTTACCAAAAACTTCACGTCTTTTATTTTGAAATTCACACCCAATTCCTTTTTCCTTTCTCATTTCTACATTTTTCAACCGATTTAACTCATTCCAACTTTCAACTGTTCATAATATTTCTACCTATTCCACAACTTACCAAAAACTTCACATCTTTTATTTTGAAATTCACTCCCAATTCCTTTTTCCCTTCTCATTTCTACATTTTTCAACCGATTCAACCCATTCCAACTTTCAACTGTTCATCATTTTTCTACCTATTCCACAACTTCCCACTTACCATAAAGTTCACATCTTTTATTTTGAAATTCACACCCAATTCCTTTTTCCCTTCTCATTTCTACATTTTTCAAACGATTCAACCCATTCCAACTTTCAACTGTTCATCATTTTTCTACCTATTCCACAACTTACCAAAAAATTCACATCTTTTATTTTGAAATTCACTCCCAATTCCTTTTTCCCTTCTCATTTCTACATTTTTCAACCGATTCAACCCATTCCAACTTTCAACTGTTCATCATTTTTCTACCTATTCCACAACTTCCCACTTACCATAAAGTTCACATCTTTTATTTTGAAATTCACACCCAATTCCTTTTTCCCTTCTCATTTCTACATTTTTCAAATGATTCAACCCATTCCAACTTTCAACTGTTCATCATTTTTCTACCTATTCCACAACTTACCAAGAAATTCACATCTTTTATTTTGAAATTCACACCCAATTCCTTTTTCCCTTCTCATTTCTACATTTTTCAACCGATTCAACTCGTTTCAACATCATTCTGCAACATTCCTTAAATATTTATTCAACTTCTTCACCTTCACACGCAATTCCTTCAGGAATTGCAAATTCTAGTTAGTGTGAAGGTGAAGACCTTCACACTATTGTTATTCCTGTCCTTTATTATTATTAGTGTGAAGGTGAAGACCTTCACACTATTGTTATTCCTGTCCTTTATTATTATTAGTGTGAAGGTGAAGACCTTCACACTATTGTTATTCCTGTCCTTTATTATTATTGTGTGAAGGCGAAGGCCTTCACACATTGTTATTGTGTGAAGGCGAAGGCCTTCACACATTGTTATTCTACTTTATTATTTTTTTTTTTATTAAACAACTTATTCCTCCCACTTTTTTGACATCTAACTACTCCCACATGCTTCAACCGATTCACCTCGTTCAAACTTTCACACGTTCCAAAAATTCATGGCAAGCTTGCCACTTTTTTTCTCATTCATAACATTTACCGTTTTTAAGTAATTAGCAAATTTGTGCCTTTTATTTCCCCATTCATTCTTAATGGCAATGTCAACCCGAGCCAGTTTCCTGTAGTGGGTTCGATTCCCACATTGGGCGTCATTAATTATTTTACTCTTTATTCTTCCCGCTTATCATTTTTAACGCTTATCATTTGTAACTAACATTCGCATTCAACATTCATTACATTAAGCAATTTCCACCACTTTGATTACGTATTCGCATTCAACAAACACATTCATTACATTAACCAAATTCAACCAGTATGTAGACAGGGACACAATTAGCTCGTGGGAAACACAAGTGATTCCAGTACACGAGCATCTTTCCCGAGTGGTATCAAATCCCGCGTCAGTTCGATTCCCACATTGGGCGTCATTATATATTTTACTCTTTATCCTTCCCCTTATCATTTTCAACGCTTATCATTTGTACCTTTTTTGTAACATTTGTAACATTTCATTTTTAACGCTTATCATTTGTACCTTTTTGTAACATGTATTTGTAACATTTTCCCATTTATTTCACAATAATTTATTTTCCCTTTTCATTCTTCCCGCTTATCATTTTTAACGCTTAACGTTTGTAAATTAACATCTGCCTTCGCCTTCACACGCAATTTCTTCCGAAATTGCAATTCTAGTTCTACTTTATTGTGTGAAGGCGAAGGCCTTCACACATTGATATTGTACTTTATTATTAAACAACTTATTCCTCCCACTTTTTTGACATCTAACTACTCCCACATGTTTCAACCGATTCACCTCGTTCAACCTTTCACACGTTCCAAAAATTCATGGCACGCTTGCCAGTATTTTTCGCGTTCATAACATTTACCGTTTTTAAGTAATTAGCAAATTTGTGCCTTTTATTTCCCCATTCATTCTTAATGGCAATGTCAACCCGAGCCAGTTTCCTGTAGTGGGTTCGATTCCCACATTGGGCGTCATTAATTATTTTACTCTTTATTCTTCCCGCTTATCATTTTCAACGCTTATCATTTGTAACTAACATTCGCATTCAACATTCATTACATTAAGCAATTTCCACCACTTTGATTACGTATTCGCATTCAACAAACACATTCATTACATTAACCAATTGCAACCACGACATAGTAAGGGACTCAATTAGCTCGTGGGAAACACAAGTGATTCCAGTACACGAGCATCATTCCCGAGTGGTATCAAAACCCGCGTCAGTTCGATTCCCACATTGGGCGTCATTATTTATTTTACTCTTTATCCTTCCCGGTTATCATTTTCAACGGTTATCATTTGTAACTTTTGTCATTCGCATTCAACATTCATTACATTAAGCAATTTCCACCACTTTGATTACGCATTCGCATTCAACAAACACATTCATTACATTAACCAAATTCAACAGGTACTGAGGTAGGAACCTGATTAGCTCAGTTGGAAACACAATGGCAATGTCAATCTGCGCCAGTTTCCTGTAGTGGGTTCGATTCCCACTTTGGGCGTCATAAATTATTTTACTCTTTATTCTTCCCCCTTATCATTTGTACCTTTTTTGTAACATTTGTAACGTTTCATTTTTAACGCTTATCATTTGTACCTTTTTGTAACATGTATTTGTAACATTTTCCCATTTATTTCACAATTATCTATTTTCCCTTTGTATTCTTCCCGCTCATCATTTTTAACGCTTAACGTTTGTAACTTAACATCTGCCTTCGCCTTCACACGCAATTTCTTCCGAAATTGCAATTCTAGTTATTATTATTAAACAACTTATTCCTCCCACTTTTTTGACATCTAACTACTCCCACATGCTTCAACCGATTCACCTCGTTCAAACTTTCACACGTTCCGAAAATTCATGGCAAGCTTGCCACCTTTTTTCCCCTACATAACATTTACCGTTTTTAAGTAATTAGCAAATTTGTGCCTTTTATTTCCCCATTCATTCTTAATGGCAATGTCAACCCGAGCCAGTTTCCTGTAGTGGGTTCGATTCCCACATTGGGCGTCATTAATTATTTTACTCTTTATTCTTCCCGCTTATCATTTTCAACGCTTATCATTTGTAACTAACATTCGCATTCAACATTCATTACATTAAGCAATTTCCACCACTTTGATTACGTATTCGCATTCAACAAACACATTCATTACATTAACCAATTGCAACCACGACATAGTAAGGGACTCAATTAGCTCGTGGGAAACACAAGTGATTCCAGTACACGAGCATCATTCCCGAGTGGTATCAAAACCCGCGTCAGTTCGATTTCCACATTGGGCGTCATTATTTATTTTACTCTTTATCCTTCCCGGTTATCATTTTCAACGGTTATCATTTGTAACTTTTGTCATTCGCATTCAACATTCATTACATTAAGCAATTTCCACCACTTTGATTACGCATTCGCATTCAACAAACACATTCATTACATTAACCAAATTCAACCAGCAAGAAGGAAGGATCCTCATTAGCTCAGTCGGAAACACAATGGAAATGTCAACCCGAGCCAGTTTCCTGTAGTGGGTTCGATTCCCACATTGGGAGTCATAAATTATTTTACTCTTTATTCTTCCCCCTTATCATTTTCAACGCTTATCATTTGTACCTTTTTTGTAACATTTGTAACGTTTCATTTTTAACGCTTATCATTTGTACCTTTTTGTAACATGTATTTGTAACATTTTCCCACTTATTTCACAATTATCTATTTTCCTTTTGTATTCTTCCCGCTCATCATTTTTAACGCTTAACGTTTGTAACTTAACATCTGCCTTCGCCTTCACACGCAATTTCTTCCGAAATTGCAATTCTAGTTAGTGTGAAGGTGAAGACCTTCACACTATTGTTATTCCTGTCCTTTATTGTGTGAAGGCGAAGGCCTTCACACATTGTTATTGTGTGAAGGCGAAGGCCTTCACACATTGTTATTCTACTTTATTATTGTGTGAAGGCGAAGGCCTTCACACATTGATATTCTACTTTATTATTATTAAACAACTTATTCCTCCCACTTTTTTGACATCCAACTACTCCCACATGCTTCAACCGATTCACCTCGTTCAAACTTTCACACGTTCCAAAAATTCATGGCAACCTTGCCACCTTTTTTCCCCTTCATAACATTTACCGTTTTTAAGTAATTAGCAAATTTGTGCCTTAAAAATCCCCATTCATTCTTAATGGCAATGTCAACCCGAGCCAGTTTCCTGTAGTGGGTTCGATTCCCACATTGGGCGTCATTAATTATTTTACTCTTTATTCTTCCCGCTTATCATTTTCAACGCTTATCATTTGTAACTAACATTTGCATTCAACATTCATTACATTAAGCAATTTCCACCACTTTGATTACGTATTCGCATTCAACAAACACATTCATTACATTAACCAATTTCAACCACGACATAGTAAGGGACTCAATTAGCTCGTGGGAAACACAAGTGATTCCAGTACACGAGCATCATTCCCGAGTGATATCAAAACCCGCGTCAGTTCGATTCCCACATTGGGCGTCATTATTTATTTTACTCTTTATCCTTCCCGGTTATCATTTTCAACGGTTATCATTTGTAACTTTTGTCATTCGCATTCAACATTCATTACATTAAGCAATTTCCACCACTTTGATTACGCATTCGCATTCAACAAACACATTCATTACATTAACCAGATTCAACCAGCAAGAAGGAAGGATCCTCATTAGCTCAGTCGGGAACACAATGGAATTGTCAACCCGAGCCAGTTTCCTGTAGTGGGTTCGATTCCCACATTGGGAGTCATAAATCATTTTACTCTTTGTTCTTCCCCCTTATCATTTTCAACGCTTATCATTTGTACCTTTTTTGTAACATTTGTAACGTTTCATTTTTAACGCTTATCATTTGTACCTTTTTGTAACATGTATTTGTAACATTTTCCCATTTATTTCACAATTATCTATTTTCCCTTTGTATTCTTCCCGCTCATCATTTTTAACGCTTAACGTTTGTAACTTAACATCTGCCTTCGCCTTCACACGCAATTTCTTCCGAAATTGCAATTCTAGTTGTGTGAAGGCGAAGGCCTTCACACATTGTTATTCTACTTTATTATTATTATTGTGTGAAGGCGAAGGCCTTCACACATTGATATTGTACTTTATTATTAAACAACTTATTCCTCCCACTTTTTTGACATCTAACTACTCCCACATGCTTCAACCGATTCACCTCGTTCAACCTTTCACACGTTCCAAAAATTCATGGCACGCTTGCCAGTATTTGTCGCGTTCATAACATTTACCGTTTTTAAGTAATTAGCAAATTTGTGCCTTTTATTTCCCCATTCATTGTTAATGGCAATGTCAACCCGAGCCAGTTTCCTGTAGTGGGTTCGATTCCCACATTGGGCGTCATTAATTATTTTACTCTTTATTCTTCCCGCTTATCATTTTCAACGCTTATCATTTGTAACTAACATTCGCATTCAACATTCATTACATTAAGCAATTTCCACCACTTTGATTACGTATTCGCATTCAACAAACACATTCATTACATTAACCAATTGCAACCACGACATAGTAAGGGACTCAATTAGCTCGTGGGAAACACAAGTGATTCCAGTACACGAGCATCATTCCCGAGTGGTATCAAAACCCGCGTCAGTTCGATTCCCACATTGGGCGTCATTATTTATTTTACTCTTTATCCTTCCCGGTTATCATTTTCAACGGTTATCATTTGTAACTTTTGTCATTCGCATCCAACATTCATTACATTAAGCAATTTCCACCACTTTGATTACGCATTCGCATTCAACAAACACATTCATTACATTAACCAAATTCAACCAGCAAGAAGGAAGGATCCTCATTAGCTCAGTCGGAAACACAATGGAAATGTCAACCCGAGCCAGTTTCCTGTAGTGGGTTCGATTCCCACATTGGGAGTCATAAATTATTTTACTCTTTATTCTTCCCCCTTATCATTTTCAACGCTTATCATTTGTACCTTTTTTGTAACATTTGTAACGTTCCATTTTTAAAGCTTATCATTTGTACCTTTTTGTAACATGTATTTGTAACATTTTCCCATTTATTTCACAATTATCTATTTTCCCTTTGTATTCTTCCCGCTCATCATTTTTAACGCTTAACGTTTGTAACTTAACATCTGCCTTCGCCTTCACACGCAATTTCTTCCGAAATTGCAATTCTAGTTTTTTTTATTCTTATTATTAAACAACTTATTCCTCCCACTTTTTTGACATCTAACTACTCCCACATGCTTCAACCGATTCACCTCGTTCAAACTTTCACACGTTCCAAAAATTCATGGCAAGCTTGCCACCTTTTTTCCCCTTCATAACATTTACCGTTTTTAAGTAATTAGCAAATTTGTGCCTTTTATTTCCCCATTCATTCTTAATGGCAATGTCAACCCGAGCCAGTTTCCTGTAGTGGGTTCGATTCCCACATTGGGCGTCATTAATTATTTTACTCTTTATCCTTCCCGGTTATCATTTTCAACGGTTATCATTTGTAACTAACATTCGCATTCAACATTCATTACATTAAGCAATTTCCACCACTTTGATTACGCATTCGCATTCAACAAACACATTCATTACATTAACCAATTTCAACCGCCACATGGTAAGGGACTCAATTAGCTCGTGGGAAACACAAGTGATTCCAGTACACGAGCATCTTTCCCGAGTGGTATCAAAACCCGCGTCAGTTCGATTCCCACATTGGGCGTCATTATTTATTTTACTCTTTATCCTTCCCGGTTATCATTTTCAACGGTTATCATTTGTAACTTTTGTCATTCGCATTCAACATTCATTACATTAAGCAATTTCCACCACTTTGATTACGCATTCTTATTCAACAAACACATTCATTACATTAACCAGATTCAACCATTACTGAGAAAGGAGCCTGATTAGCTCAGTTGGAAACACAATGGCAATGTCTACCCGCGCCAGTTTCCTGTAGTGGGTTCGATTCCCACTTTGGGCGTCATAAACTATTGTACTCTTTATTCTTCCCCCTTATCATTTGTACCTTTTTTGTAACATTTGTAACATTTCATTTTTAACGCTTATCATTTGTACCTTTTTGTAACATGTATTTGTAACATTTTACCATTTATTTCACAATAATTTATTTTCCCTTTCTATTCTTCCCGCTCATCATTTTTAACGCTTAACGTTTGTAAATTAACATCTGCCTTCGCCTTCACACGCAATTTCTTCCGAAATTGCAATTCTAGTTGTGTGAAGGCGAAGGCCTTCACACATTGTTATTCTACTTTATTATTATTTTTATTAAACAACTTATTCCTCCCACTTTTTTGACATCCAACTACTCCCACAGGCTTCAACCGATTCACCTCGTTCAACCTTTCACACGTTCCAAAAATTCATGGCAAGCTTGCCACTTTTTTTCTCGTTCATAACATTTACCGTTTTTAAGTAATTAGCAAATTTGTGCCTTTTATTTCCCCATTCATTCTTAATGGCAATGTCAACCCGAGCCAGTTTCCTGTAGTGGGTTCAATTCCCACTTTGGGCTTCATAAATTATTTTACTCTTTATTCTTCCCCCTTATCATTTGTACCTTTTTTGTAACATTTGTAACATTTCATTTTTAACGCTTATCATTTGTACCTTTTTGTAACATGTATTTGTAACATTTTCCCATTTATTTCACAATAATTTATTTTCCCTTTCTACTCTTCCCGCTCATCATTTTTAACGCTTAACGTTTGTAAATTAACATCTGCCTTCGCCTTCACACGCAATTTCTTCCGAAATTGCAATTCTAGTTATTTTTATTAAACAACTTATTCCTCCCACTTTTTTGACATCCAACTACTCCCACATGCTTCAACCGATTCACCTCGTTCAAACTTTCACACGTTCCAAAAATTCATGGCAAGCTTGCCACTTTTTTTCTCGTTCATAACATTTACCGTTTTTAAGTAATTAGCAAATTTGTGCCTTTTATTTCCCCATTCATTCTTAATGGCAATGTCAACCCGAGCCAGTTTCCTGTAGTGGGTTCGATTCCCACATTGGGCGTCATTATTTATTTTACTCTTTATTCTTCCCGCTTATCATTTTCAACGCTTATCATTTGTAACTAACATTCGCATTCAACATTCATTACATTAAGCAATTTCCACCACTTTAATTACGTATTCGCATTCAACAAACACATTCATTACATTAACCAATTTCAACCACGGCATAGTAAGGGACTCAATTAGCTCGTGGGAAACACAAGTGATTCCAGTACACGAGCATCATTCCCGAGTGGTATCAAAACCCGCGTCAGTTCGATTCCCACGTTGGGCGTCATTATTTATTTTACTCTTTATCCTTTCCCTTATCATTTTCAACGCTTATCATTTGTACCTTTTTTGTAACATTTGTAACATTTCATTTTTAACGCTTATCATTTGTACCTTTTTGTAACATGTATTTGTAACATTTTCCCATTTATTTCACAATTATTTCTTTCCCTTTTCATTCTTCCCTCTCATCATTTTTAACGCTTAACGTTTCTAAATTACCATCTGCCTTCGCCTTCACACGCAATTTCTTCCGAAATTGCAATTCTAGTTCTACTTTATTGTGTGAAGGCGAAGGCCTTCACACATTGATATTGTACTTTATTATTAAACAACTTATTCCTCCCACTTTTTTGACATCTAACTACTCCCACATGCTTCAACCGATTCACCTCGTTCAACCTTTCACACGTTCCAAAAATTCATGGCACGCTTGCCAGTATTTTTCGCGTTCATAACATTTACCGTTTTTAAGTAATTAGCAAATTTGTGCCTTTTATTTCCCCATTCATTCTTAATGGCAATGTCAACCCGAGCCAGTTTCCTGTAGTGGGTTCGATTCCCACATTGGGCGTCATTAATTATTTTACTCTTTATTCTTCCCGCTTATCATTTTCAACGCTTATCATTTGTAACTAACATTCGCATTCAACATTCATTACATTAAGCAATTTCCACCACTTTGATTACGTATTCGCATTCAACAAACACATTCATTACATTAACCAATTGCAACCACGACATAGTAAGGGACTCAATTAGCTCGTGGGAAACACAAGTGATTCCAGTACACGAGCATCATTCCCGAGTGGTATCAAATCCCGCGTCAGTTCGATTCCCACATTGGGCGTCATTATATATTTTACTCTTTATCCTTCCCGGTTATCATTTTCAACGGTTATCATTTGTAACTTTTGTCATTCGCATCCAACATTCATTACATTAAGCAATTTCCACCACTTTGATTACGCATTCGCATTCAACAAACACATTCATTACATTAACCAGATTCAACCAGCAAGAAGGAAGGATCCTCATTAGCTCAGTCGGAAACACAATGGAAATGTCAACCCGAGCCAGTTTCCTGTAGTGGGTTCGATTCCCACATTGGGAGTCATAAATTATTTTACTCTTTATTCTTCCCCCTTATCATTTTCAACGCTTATCATTTGTACCTTTTTTGTAACATTTGTAACGTTTCATTTTTAACGCTTATCATTTGTACCTTTTTGTAACATGTATTTGTAACATTTTCCCATTTATTTCACAATTATCTATTTTCCCTTTGTATTCTTCCCGCTCATCATTTTTAACGCTTAACGTTTGTAACTTAACATCTGCCTTCGCCTTCACACGCAATTTCTTCCGAAATTGCAATTCTAGTTATTATTTTTTTTATTAAACAACTTATTCCTCCCACTTTTTTGACATCTAACTACTCCCACATGCTTCAACCGATTCACCTCGTTCAAACTTTCACACGTTCCAAAAATTCATGGCAAGCTTGCCACTTTTTTTCTCGTTCATAACATTTACCGTTTTTAAGTAATTAGCAAATTTGTGCCTTTTATTTCCCCATTCATTCTTAATGGCAATGTCAACCCGAGCCAGTTTCCTGTAGTGGGTTCGATTCCCACATTGGGCGTCATTAATTATTTTACTCTTTATTCTTCCCGCTTATCATTTTTAACGCTTATCATTTGTAACTAACATTCGCATTCAACATTCATTACATTAAGCAATTTCCACCACTTTGATTACGTATTCGCATTCAACAAACACATTCATTACATTAACCAATTGCAACCACGACATAGTAAGGGACTCAATTAGCTCGTGGGAAACACAAGTGATTCCAGTACACGAGCATCATTCCCGAGTGGTATCAAAACCCGCGTCAGTTCGATTCCCACATTGGGCGTCATTATTTATTTTACTCTTTATCCTTCCCGGTTATCATTTTCAACGGTTATCATTTGTAACTTTTGTCATTCGCATTCAACATTCATTACATTAAGCAATTTCCACCACTTTGATTACGCATTCGCATTCAACAAACACATTCATTACATTAACCAAATTCAACCAGCAAGAAGGAAGGATCCTCGTTAGCTCAGTCGGAAACACAATGGAAATGTCAACCCGAGCCAGTTTCCTGTAGTGGGTTCGATTCCCACATTGGGAGTCATAAATTATTTTACTCTTTATTCTTCCCCCTTATCATTTTCAACGCTTATCATTTGTACCTTTTTTGTAACATTTGTAACGTTTCATTTTTAACGCTTATCATTTGTACCTTTTTGTAACATGTATTTGTAACATTTTCCCATTTATTTCACAATTATCTATTTTCCCTTTGTATTCTTCCCGCTCATCATTTTTAACGCTTAACGTTTGTAACTTAACATCTGCCTTCGCCTTCACACGCAATTTCTTCCGAAATTGCAATTCTAGTTAGTGTGAAGGTGAAGACCTTCACACTATTGTTATTCCTGTACTTTATTGTGTGAAGGCGAAGGCCTTCACACATTGATATTGTACTTTATTGTGTGAAGGCGAAGGCCTTCACACATTGATATTGTACTTTATTATTAAACAACTTATTCCTCCCACTTTTTTGACATCTAACTACTCCCACATGCTTCAACCGATTCACCTCGTTCAACCTTTCACACGTTCCAAAGATTCATGGCACGCTTGCCAGTATTTTTCGCGTTCATAACATTTACCGTTTTTAAGTAATTAGCAAATTTGTGCCTTTTATTTCCCCATTCATTCTTAATGGCAATGTCAACCCGAGCCAGTTTCCTGTAGTGGGTTCGATTCCCACATTGGGCGTCATTAATTATTTTACTCTTTATTCTTCCCGCTTATCATTTTCAACGCTTATCATTTGTAACTAACATTCGCATTCAACATTCATTACATTAAGCAATTTCCACCACTTTGATTACGTATTCGCATTCAACAAACACATTCATTACATTAACCAATTGCAACCACGACATAGTAAGGGACTCAATTAGCTCGTGGGAAACACAAGTGATTCCAGTACACGAGCATCATTCCCGAGTGGTATCAAAACCCGCGTCAGTTCGATTCCCACATTGGGCGTCATTATTTATTTTACTCTTTATCCTTCCCGGTTATCATTTTCAACGGTTATCATTTGTAACTTTTGTCATTCGCATTCAACATTCATTACATTAAGCAATTTCCACCACTTTGATTACGCATTCGCATTCAACAAACACATTCATTACATTAACCAAATTCAACCAGCAAGAAGGAAGGATCCTCGTTAGCTCAGTCGGAAACACAATGGAAATGTCAACCCGAGCCAGTTTCCTGTAGTGGGTTCGATTCCCACATTGGGAGTCATAAATTATTTTACTCTTTATTCTTCCCCCTTATCATTTTCAACGCTTATCATTTGTACCTTTTTTGTAACATTTGTAACGTTTCATTTTTAACGCTTATCATTTGTACCTTTTTGTAACATGTATTTGTAACATTTTCCCATTTATTTCACAATTATCTATTTTCCCTTTGTATTCTTCCCGCTCATCATTTTTAACGCTTAACGTTTGTAACTTAACATCTGCCTTCGCCTTCACACGCAATTTCTTCCGAAATTGCAATTCTAGTTATTAAACAACTTATTCCTCCCACTTTTTTGACATCTAACTACTCCCACATGCTTCAACCGATTCACCTCGTTCAACCTTTCACACGTTCCAAAAATTCATGGCACGCTTGCCAGTATTTTTCGCGTTCATAACATTTACCGTTTTTAAGTAATTAGCAAATTTGTGCCTTTTATTTCCCCATTCATTCTTAATGGCAATGTCAACCCGAGCCAGTTTCCTGTAGTGGGTTCGATTCCCACATTGGGCGTCATTAATTATTTTACTCTTTATTCTTCCCGCTTATCATTTTCAACGCTTATCATTTGTAACTAACATTCGCATTCAACATTCATTACATTAAGCAATTTCCACCACTTTGATTACGTATTCGCATTCAACAAACACATTCATTACATTAACCAATTTCAACCTCAACACAGTAAGGGACTCAATTAGCTCGTGGGAAACACAAGTGATTCCAGTACACGAGCATCATTCCCGAGTGGTATCAAAACCCGCGTCAGTTCGATTCCCACATTGGGCGTCATTATTTATTTTACTCTTTATCCTTCCCGGTTATCATTTTGAACGGTTATCATTTGTAACTTTTGTCATTCGCATTCAACATTCATTACATTAAGCAATTTCCACCACTTTGATTACGCATTCGCATTCAACAAACACATTCATTACATTAACCACATTCAACCATTACTGAGAAAGGAGCCTTATTAGCTCAGTTGGAAACACAATGGCAATGTCAACCCGCGCCAGTTTCCTGTAGTGGGTTCGATTCCCACTTTGGGCGTCATAAATTATTTTACTCTTTATTCTTCCCCCTTATCATTTGTACCTTTTTTGTAACATTTGTAACATTTAATTTTTGTACATGTGCATTTGTACCTTTTTGTAACATGTGTTTGTAACATTTTCCCATTTATTTCACAATAATTTATTTTCCCTTTCTATTCTTCCCGCTCATCATTTTTAACGCTTAACGTTTGTAAATTAACATCTGCCTTCGCCTTCACACGCAATTTCTTCCGAAATTGCAATTCTAGTTATTATTATTATTCTACATCTTCCGCTCACTTTTTTGACGCTTAACTAGTTCCACATACTTCAACCGATTCACTCCGTTCCACTTTTCACTTATTCCAAATATTCATGGCACGGCTGCTTAGATTTTTTTCGTTCAAAAATTTTTCCGTTTTCGCAAAATTCACAAATTTATGGCGAATTTCGCCCCATTCATTCTTAATGGCAGATTCAACATTTCACATTAACGTTGTTCCAGTTTGAAATTCACATCATTCAACACATTCAAATCACATTGGGGACATTCCCAAACTTGCCTAATTCAACATTTTCACGTTTTCACCTTTTATTTTGAAATTCACACCCAATTCCTTTTTCCCTTTTCCCTTCTCATTTCTACATTTTTCAACCGATTCAACCCATTCCAACTTTCAACTGTTCATCTTTTGCCTACCTATTCCACAACTTCCCACTTACCGAAAACTTCAGATCTTTTATTTTGAAATTCAACTAAAATTCTCTAAAATTTCGTTTTTCTACTCTAATTTCCACATTTTTCAACCGATTCAACCCATTCCAACTTTCAACTGTTCATCATTTTTCTACCTATTCCACAACTTCCCATAAATTTCACATCTTTTATTTTGAAATTCACACCCAATTCCTTTTTCCGTTCTCATTTCTACATTTTTCAACCGATTCAACCCGTTCCAACTTTCAACTGTTTATCTTTTGCCTACCTATTCCACAACTTCCCACTTACCAAAAACTTCACATCTTTTATTTTGAAATTCACACCCAATTCCCTTTTCCCTTCTCATTTCTACATTTTTCAACCGATTCAACCCATTCCAACTTTCAACTGTTCATCATTTTTCTACCTATTCCACAACTTCCCACTTATTAAAAACTTCACTTCTTTTATTTTGAAATTCACACAATTCCCTTTTCCCTTCTCATTTCTACATTTTTCAACCGATTCAACCCATTCCAACTTTCAACTGTTCATCATTTTTCTACCTATTCCACAACTTCCCAAAAATTTCACATCTTTTATTTTGAAATTCACCCAATTCCCTTTTCCTTTCTCATTTCTACATTTTTCAACCGATTCAACCCATTCCAACTTTCAACTGTTCATCATTTTTCTACCTATTCCACAACTTACCAAAAATTTCACATCTTTTATTTTGAAATTCACACCCAATTCCTTTTTCCCTTTTCATTTCTACATTTTTCAACCGATTCAACTCGTTTCAACGTCATTCTGCAGCATTCCTTCAATATTTATTCAACTTCTTCACCTTCACACGCAATTCCTTCAGGAATTGCAAATTCTAGTTGTGTGAAGGCGAAGGCCTTCACACATTGATATTGTACTTTATTATTAAACAACTTATTCCTCCCACTTTTTTGACATCTAACTACTCCCACATGCTTCAACCGATTCACCTCGTTCAACCTTTCACACGTTCCAAAAATTCATGGCACGCTTGCCAGTATTTTTCGCGTTCATAACATTTACCGTTTTTAAGTAATTAGCAAATTTGTGCCTTTTATTTCCCCATTCATTCCTAATGGCAATGTCAACCCGAGCCAGTTTCCTGTAGTGGGTTCGATTCCCACATTGGGCGTCATTAATTAATTTACTCTTTATTCTTCCCGCTTATCATTTTCAACGCTTATCATTTGTAACTAACATTCGCATTCAACATTCATTACATTAAGCAATTTCCACCACTTTGATTACGTATTCGCATTCAACAAACACATTCATTACATTAACCAATTGCAACCACGACATAGTAAGGGACTCAATTAGCTCGTGGGAAACACAAGTGATTCCACTACACGAGCATCATTCCCGAGTGGTATCAAAACCCGCGTCAGTTCGATTCCCACATTGGGCGTCATTATTTATTTTACTCTTTATCCTTCCCGGTTATCATTTTCAACGGTTATCATTTGTAACTTTTGTCATTCGCATTCAACATTCATTACATTAAGCAATTTCCACCACTTTGATTACGCATTCGCATTCAACAAACACATTCATTACATTAACCAAATTCAACCAGCAAGAAGGAAGGGTCCTCATTAGCTCAGTCGGAAACACAATGGAGATGTCAACCCAAGCCAGTTTCCTGTAGTGGGTTCGATTCCCACATTGGGAGTCATAAATTATTTTACTCTTTATTCTTCCCCCTTATCATTTTCAACGCTTATCATTTGTACCTTTTTTGTAACATTTGTAACGTTTCATTTTTAACGCTTATCATTTGTACCTTTTTGTAACATGTATTTGTAACATTTTCCCATTTATTTCACAATTATCTATTTTCCCTTTGTATTCTTCCCGCTCATCATTTTTAACGCTTAACGTTTGTAACTTAACATCTGCCTTCGCCTTCACACGCAATTTCTTCCGAAATTGCAATTCTAGTTGTGTGAAGGCGAAGGCCTTCACACATTGATATTGTACTTTATTATTAAACAACTTATTCCTCCCACTTTTTTGACATCTAACTACTCCCACATGCTTCAACCGATTCACCTCGTTCAACCTTTCACACGTTCCAAAAATTCATGGCACGCTTGCCAGTATTTTTCGCGTTCATAACATTTACCGTTTTTAAGTAATTAGCAAATTTGTGCCTTTTATTTCCCCATTCATTCTTAATGGCAATGTCAACCCGAGCCAGTTTCCTGTAGTGGGTTCGATTCCCACATTGGGCGTCATTAATTAATTTACTCTTTATTCTTCCCGCTTATCATTTTCAACGCTTATCATTTGTAACTAACATTCGCATTCAACATTCATTACATTAAGCAATTTCCACCACTTTGATTACGTATTCGCATTCAACAAACACATTCATTACATTAACCAATTGCAACCACGACATAGTAAGGGACTCAATTAGCTCGTGGGAAACACAAGTGATTCCACTACACGAGCATCATTCCCGAGTGGTATCAAAACCCGCGTCAGTTCGATTCCCACATTGGGCGTCATTATTTATTTTACTCTTTATCCTTCCCGGTTATCATTTTCAACGGTTATCATTTGTAACTTTTGTCATTCGCATTCAACATTCATTACATTAAGCAATTTCCACCACTTTGATTACGCATTCGCATTCAACAAACACATTCATTACATTAACCAAATTCAACCAGCAAGAAGGAAGGGTCCTCATTAGCTCAGTCGGAAACACAATGGAAATGTCAACCCAAGCCAGTTTCCTGTAGTGGGTTCGATTCCCACATTGGGAGTCATAAATTATTTTACTCTTTATTCTTCCCCCTTATCATTTTCAACGCTTATCATTTGTACCTTTTTTGTAACATTTGTAACGTTTCATTTTTAACGCTTATCATTTGTACCTTTTTGTAACATGTATTTGTAACATTTTCCCATTTATTTCACAATTATCTATTTTCCCTTTGTATTCTTCCCGCTCATCATTTTTAACGCTTAACGTTTGTAACTTAACATCTGCCTTCGCCTTCACACGCAATTTCTTCCGAAATTGCAATTCTAGTTGTGTGAAGGCGAAGGCCTTCACACATTGATATTGTACTTTATTATTAAACAACTTATTCCTCCCACTTTTTTGACATCTAACTACTCCCACATGCTTCAACCGATTCACCTCGTTCAACCTTTCACACGTTCCAAAAATTCATGGCACGCTTGCCAGTATTTTTCGCGTTCATAACATTTACCGTTTTTAAGTAATTAGCAAATTTGTGCCTTTTATTTCCCCATTCATTCTTAATGGCAATGTCAACCCGAGCCAGTTTCCTGTAGTGGGTTCGATTCCCACATTGGGCGTCATTAATTATTTTACTCTTTATTCTTCCCGCTTATCATTTTCAACGCTTATCATTTGTAACTAACATTCGCATTCAACATTCATTACATTAAGCAATTTCCACCACTTTGATTACGTATTCGCATGCAACAAACACATTCATTACATTAACCAATTTCAACCAGTATGTAGACAGGGACACAATTAGCTCGTGGGAAACACAAGTGATTCCAGTACACGAGCATCTTTCCCGAGTGGTATCAAAACCCGCGTCAGTTCGATTCCCACGTTGGGCGTCATTATTTATTTTACTCTTTATCCTTCCCGGTTATCATTTTCAACGGTTATCATTTGTAACTTTTGTCATTCACATTCAACATTCATTACATTAAGCAATTTCCACCACTTTGATTACGCATTCGCACTCAACAAACACATTCATTACATTAACCAGATTCAACCAGCATGAAGGAAGAAGCCTCATTAGCTCAGTCGGAAACACAATGGCAATGTCAACCCGAGCCAGTGTCCTGTAGTGGGTTCGATTCCCACATTGGGCATCATAAATTATTTTACCCTTCATTCTTCCCCTTATCATTTTCAACGCTTATCATTTGTACCATTTTTGTAACATTTGTAACATTTCATTTTTAACGCTTATCATTTGTACCTTTTTGTAACATGTATTTGTAACATTTTCCCATTTATTTCACAATTATTTCTTGCCCTTTTCATTCTTCCCGCTCATCATTTTTAACGCTTGACGTTTGTAAATTAACATCTGCCTTCGCCTTCACACGCAATTTCTTCCGAAATTGCAATTCTAGTTATTATTATTATTCAACTTCCGCTCACTTTTTTGACGCTTAACTACTTCCACATACTTCAACCGATTCACTCCATTCCACTTTTCACTTATTCCAAATATTCATGACACGTCTGCTCACATTTTTCATGTTCCAAATTTTTTCCGTTTTCGCAAAATTCACAAATTTATGGCGAATTTCGCCCCATTCATTCTTAATGGCAGATTCAACATTTCACATTAACGTTGTTCCAGTTTGAAATTCACATCATTCAACACATTCAAATCACATTGGGGACATTCCCAAACTTGCCTAATTCAACATTTTCACGTTTTCATCTTTTATTTTGAAATTCACACCCAATTCCTTTTTCCCTTTTCCCTTCTCATTTCTACATTTTTCAACCGATTCAACCCATTCCAACTTTCAACTGTTCATATTTTGCCTACCTATTCCACAACTTCCCACTTACCAAAAACTTCACATCTTTTATTTTGAAATTCAACCAAAATTCTCTAAAATTTCGTTTTTCTACTCTAATTTCCACATTTTTCAACCGATTCAACCCATTCCAACTTTCAACTGTTCATCTTTTTTTTCCTATTCCACAACTTACCAAAAACTTCACATCTTTTATTTTGAAATTCACACCCAGTTCCTTTTCCCTTCTCATTTCTACATTTTTCAACCGATTCAACTCGTTTCAACATCATTCTGCAGCATTCCTTAAATATTTATTCAACTTCTTCACCTTCACACGCAATTCCTTCAGGAATTGCAAATTCTAGTTATTATTCAACATCTTCCGCTCACTTTTTTGACGCTTAACTACTTCCACATACTTCAACCTATTCACTCCATTCCACTTTTCACTTATTCCAAAAATTCATGGCACGACTGCTCACATTTTTCTCGTTCCAAAAATTTTCCGTTTTTGCATAATTCATAAATTTATGGCGATTTTTGCCCCATTCATTCTTAATGGCAGATTCAACATTTCACATTTACGTTGTTCCAGTTTGAAATTCACATCATTCAACACATTCAAATCACATTGGGGACATTCCCAAACTTGCCAAATTCAAAATTTTCACGTTTTCACTCTTAAAATTTTCATAAAGTTTTGCAAAATTTCATAAAATTTCGTTTTTCACTTCTAACTTCTACATTTTTCCACCGATTCAACTCGTTCCAACTTTCAACTATTCATCTTTTGCCTACCTATTCCACAACTTCCCACTTACCAAAAACTTCACATCTTTTATTTTGAAATTCAACCCAAATTTTCTAAAATTTCCATTTTCTACTCTAATTTCTACATTTTTCAACCGATTCAACCCATTCCAACTTTCAACTGTTCATCATTTTTCTACCTATTCCACAACTTCCCACTTACCAAAAACTTCACGTCTTTTATTTTAAAATTCACACCCAATTCCTTTTTCCTTTCTCATTTCTACATTTTTCAACCGATTTAACTCATTCCAACTTTCAACTTTCAATATTTATTCAACTTCTTCACCTTCACACGCAATTCCTTCAGGAATTGCAAATTCTAGTTATTAAACAACTTATTCCTCCCACTTTTTTGACATCTAACTACTCCCACATGCTTCAACCGATTCACCTCGTTCAAACTTTCACACATTCCAAAAATTCATGGCAAGCTTGCCACCTTTTTTCTCGTTCATAACATTTACCGTTTTTAAGTAATTAGCAAATTTGTGCCTTAAAAAATCCCCATTTATTCTTAATGGCAATGTCAACCCGAGCCAGTTTCTTGTAGTGGGTTCGATTCCCACATTGGGCGTCATTAATTATTTTACTCTTTATTCTTCCCGCTTATCATTTTCAACGCTTATCATTTGTAACTAATATTCGCATTCAACATTCATTACATTAAGCAATTTCCACCACTTTGATTACGTACTCGCATTCAACAAACACATTCATTACATTAACCAAATTCAACCACCATGAAGAAAGGGACCCAATTAGCTCAGTGGGAAACACAAGTGATTCCAGAACACGAGCGGCTTTCCCGTGTGGTATCGAAACCCGCGTGGGTTCTTCATGACACTAATTCATATCATTTATTTCCTTTATTATTTTTGCCGCTCATCATTTGTACCTTTTTTGTAACATGTATTTGTAACATTTCATTTTAAACGCTCATCATTTGTACCTTTTTTGTAACATTTGTAACATTTCATTTTCAACGCTTATCATTTGTACCTTTTTTGTAACATTTATTTGTAACATTTCGTTTTTAACGCTTATCATTTGTACCTTTATTGTAACATTTGTAACATTTCATTTTCAACGCTTATCATTTCTAACTTTTTTGTAACATGTATTTGTAACATTTCATTTTTAACGCTTATCATTTGTACCTTTATTGTAACATTTGTAACATTTCATTTTCAACGCTTATCATTTCTAACTTTTTTGTAACATGTATTTGTAACATTTCATTTTTAACGCTTATCATTTGTACCTCTTTTGTAACATTTGTAACATTTCATTTTTAACGCTTGTCATTTGTAACTTTTTTGTAACATTTGCAACATTTCATTTTTAACGCTTACCATTTGTAACTTTTTCGTAACATGTATTTGTAACATTTTCCCATTTATTTCACAATAATTTATTTCTCTCTTTATTCTTCCCGCTTATCATTTTTAACGCCACCATTTACCGTTTGTAAGTTTTTTGTAACATGTATTTGTAACATTTCATTTTTAACGCTTATCATTTGTACCTCTTTTGTAACATTTGTAACATTTCATTTTTAACGTTTATCATTTGTACCATTATTGTAACATTTGTAACATTTCATTTTTAACGCTTGTCATTTGTAACTTTTTCGTAACATGTATTTGTAACATTTTCCCATTTATTTCACAATAATTTATTTCTCTCTTTATTCTTCCCGCTTATCATTTTTAACGCCACCATTTACCGTTTGTAAGTTTTTTGTAACATGTATTTGTAACATTTCATTTTTAACGTTTATCATTTGTACCATTATTGTAACATGTATTTGTAACATTTCATTTTTAACGCTTATCATTTGTAACTTTTTTGTAACATGTATTTGTGACATTTCATTTTCATTTAACGCTTATCATTTGTACCTTTTTTGTAACATGTATTTGTAACATTTTCCCGTTTATTTCACAATTATTTATTTCCCTTTTTATTCTTCCCGCTTACCATTTTTAACGCTTATTCATTACATGAAGCAAATTCCACCACTTTGATTACGCAGTCGCATTCAACATAAACATTCATTACATTAAGCAAATTCCACCACTTTGATTACTCATTCGCATTCAACATAAACATTCATTACATTAAGCAAATATTCCTCCATGTTTTAAAGCAATTTGAATAGCTCAGTCGGTAGAGCATCAGACTCTCGACGTCTGTGTGGCGTGTTTGATCCCCACGTTCGGCAACAGTTTGTTTTTCCCATTCATCTTAATATCATTTATTTACCTTTTTATTATTCACACTTTTTCCCATTTATCTTAATATAATTTATTTGCCTTTTCATTTTTCACACTTATAATCTTTCCCATTTTAACGTGAAAAATAAAGACTGCGTGATAAAGCATTAATTTCCAATGGTACACGAATGCATCATCTGATAGCTCAGTGCCATCGATTACCCGCGCCTGTTTAGATTGCCTGCGGCTGACCGGACCTAAGTATATGTGGTGTCTTGGTGCGATATTAAGATAGACCCGCGACCATTTCCCCACCCGCCGCGATGGCATTTTTAAGTTTTGTGGCGGTGGAATAAAGCATTCATTTCCAACGGTACGCGAATGCATCATTTGTTATTTGCTCAGTGCCGTTTATTTGCACACCTGTTCAGATTGCCTGCGGCTGACCAGACGTAAGTAAATGTGGTGTCTTGGTGCAATATTAACAATTGTAAATATTCAATTTACACGACGCTAACCCTAAAGTTATTATTGAAATGTACAAATAGATGAGCAGTTTCGCATTGCTGTTTTTGCGGTGTGATGTAGACTTTTTGTCACGTTTACACACTTGAGCTGGCAAACTTTGTTTGTGTGGATTAAGTTTTAGGTTTTGTGTATTTTCTCTCAAGATAGGACGCGGTGCTAGGAGCATTAGAGGACCACATTGAAACAAAAAAAACAACACAAAGCTACGTTTTGACTTCTACAAGCATGTGGGTTTAGAAAGTAACATGACGTTACATGTAAGCTAACGTTAGGTCAGGTGTGCCCAGTACGTCGATCGCGATAGACCGGTCGATCCCCGAGCCACTATTGGTCGATCGCGTGATATCATTTTTTTTTTTCTCTTCGGACTTGAGACGTGTACAAACAACGGCGCTAACAACACAAACACGCTAGCTCGTGAGTTCCCTCAATTGTCAGAACCCTGTTTTTTTTCTCTTTCTTTTCTTGTTCCATATTTGATAATCAAAACTAATTTGGGTCACTATGAAAAGGTTCGTTATTATATTATATTATATTATAAGACATTTTTCAATAAATATCGATGTTGGCCCGCGACCTCGTCCAAGTTGCAAATTCTGGACCGCTGTGTGTTTGAGTTTGACACCCCTGCCCTAAGTTAAGTACAAAGTATCCATCGCAGTTGAATCCGTGCCTCTTATCCCAAGTGACAAGTGTCTTATGTTGCGGAAAATAGTGTAACTATATTGCATTTTCACCCGGAACAATGTTTTTCATTACCAAATGCAAACACATGTCATACAACGTGTTTCCCAACATCGATTTCTCAATGCACCCGTATACGTGGCTCTGAATCATTTCCCCTTCCAAGAAATTCTGTACAACAAGCTTTTGTGGATAACGCCATTCCAAAATTCTGCACCACAAAGTCTGCATAAGATCGAGGCTTAGCTGTATTTGTTCTCTTTCTCTGCACAGGTCTGTGAACTGCGGCTGATCTGTGCCTGATCCTGCTGACCTGTGGCTGATCCAGCTGATCCTGCTGACCTGTGGCTGATACCCCAATACCCTGTCTTGTCTCTGTTCTACCTATTGTTTCTGCCTTCCTTCTGTCTAAGCCCCATAATTCGCTGAAACCATTTCAGATCGACATGCCGAAAAAGGGCAGGAGATCACAGTCTGTGAAGTTGTCCTGGGAGCGACGTGCTAAAACACGTAGCTCCCAAGCACCTCTTCCACCTTCTGCTGATATCTCTGCCCGGCATGAGCGTGCTGTTGAAGCAACTGACAGACTTACAAATGATTTGCAAATGAACAACTATGATACAAACGACAAGCAAATGATAACAAACAATATCCTACACTCTGAGAAGAAGATTGCTGCTGAAGTTTCCATTGCTGTAATGGTGCAACACGATTTGGTAATGTACGTGATGGCAACTCACAGCCAAGACCATCCGAGATACGGCCAATCCAGAAACAGTCAATGTGTGGCTAATTCGGTAACATTTCTGGCTTTCCTGCAGGATATAAATAACTTGACTACGTCTGACCTGGATGCTGTTCTCAGTGTGGGTAATGAACTGTATACATGTACTGTGGCTGCATTGAAAGCCCGAGGATGCTTTCTAAACAGTTTTTTGACGGTTGATGAACTTCCAGAGATTGTAAGTAGTTCCACAAAACAGCATGTGTTAATTAAGAGTATGTCAATGTGTGGGTTTTTCACCTCTTTCCATGGAGATGTGCTCTTTCTGAACCTTTGTGACAGACTTGAGTGCTTGACATCTGAGGTCAGTTGCGCTCTTCTGATTATGCAGACGACGTGCATTGCTGTTTTCCGTGACCACCAAGGCAAGTACGGATATTTTGATCCCCACTCTAGAGGACGAGATGGCCTCCCTGCTCCCAGTGGCACAGCTGTCATGATGCTTTTCGTGCATCTGAATGACCTCGGAAATAAATTGACAGAGCTCTACACACGTTTGGAATGTTCCTGTAATTCTCAGTATGAGCTTGTACCGGTTCAGTTTGAACCTATTGATGTTCCTACAAATGACATTGAGATGGTGCCATGTACTTCATTGCAATCTGTGCTGGCAGATGTTGACGACGACGGTGTAAGCAAAGCTGTTTCCGAGACTTCATATTTGGAGATGAGTGATTCTACAACACCTGCTGGTGAACAACGTCACTGCGACGAGTTGATCGATGGCGAAGTGGTTTCTTGGACTACAGGTAAAGAGCTCCAACGCTTGTCAAAAATTCCGAAATCAAGTAGGGGAAAATTTCTAAGACGAATGAAGGCACAAGTAAATTTGAATGCTAAATCTGAACAAAGACGTATAAAACAGGAACTAAAGAGAAGGAATAAAAATCTGAGAAATAAGGAAAGGTACAGTCAAAATTTAGAGACAAGACAGAGGAAGAGGTGTTATGTTACAAAGCGTTATCAGCAAGACGTACATTTTCGCACGAAACAAAAGTCCTATTATACACAACGTTGTAGGACTGATCATATCTTTAAGAAGAAGAATCATTCCCGCTTCTTACTTCGTTATAAGACAGATGATTGTTTTCGAATGGGACGATGCACCTACAGAACGCAACGTTACCGTGACGACCTTCAGTTTAATGCAAGACAACGTTCCTACGTAACGCAACGTTACCGTGACGACCCTGAGTTCAATGCAAGGCAACGTTCCTACGTAACGCAATGTTACAGTGACGACCCTGAGTTTAATGCAAGGCAACGTTCCTACGTAACGCAACGTTACAGTGATGACCCTGAGTTTAATGCAAGGCAACGTTCCTACGTAACGCAACGTTACCGTGACGACCCTGAGTTCAATGCAAGACAGCGTACTTACGTAACGCAACGTTACCGTGACGACCCTGAGTTTAAAGCAAGACAACGTACCTACATTACAGAACGTTACCGTGACAATCTTGCATTTAAAACAAGACAGCGCATGTATATTTCACAGCGTTATCGTGACGATTTTAGATTTAATTCTAGACAGCGCTTTTACTTTAAACACCGCTATTCAAGCAATCCTGAATTCAGAGCCAAACATCAGGAAATCATGAGGTCTGTTATGAGAACAAAATCTGATTCATTGCGTAATAAAACAATGACCAGAGCAAGTACGATTTTACAAAAATACAAAATCATAAATCGGCTATGTAGAGAGCGAAATGAATGTGCGTTAATGAAAGCCGTGGACCTGTTCAAAGACCAAATTAAGAATGGACCCACGTTTGGTTGCACAGTTTGCCACAGAGCCTTATTTCCCAACCAGGTACCGTCTTGTCGGCGTCTCCTTTATAAGCAGAACCGAGATGTTGTTGCACGTTGTCTCACGGGACAACTTGTTCATATTTGTAACGATGAATGTCATACGTCGTGTAGAGTACCGGCTGAAAGAAAACTAGAGTGGATATGTCACACCTGCCACACACATCTCAAAGATGGTAAAATGCCAGCAATCGCTGTTGCAAACAATCTCACGCTAGCTGATATTCCAACAGAACTGCGTGGATTGAACATATTAGAGAGACACCTCATTTCCAAATGCATAGCGTTTGCCAAAATTGTACCGCTTCCCAAAGGTCAACAACGAGCCATTCGCGGAAATGTTGTGTGCGTGCCGTCGGAAGTACAGGAGACAGTCAATGCCTTGCCGAGATTAAGAAGTAAGTCGCAGATGTTGAGAGTGAAACTGAAGAGACGACTTTGCTACAAAGGCCATCAGTTTTTTCAAACTGTCACTTGGTCCAAGCTAATGAGCGCTCTGATAAAACTGAATTCATCCGCAATACAGAAGCATAACTATCCGCGACGATCCGGACCTTTGCGACCCAACCCTCACTGATGACGAGAGCGGCTCAGATGAAGCGGAAATTAGCGACATTGAGTACAATGAGGAAGCCCTGGAGGAGGTATACAGATTTGAGAGTGAAGCTCTGCGTGGAATGAACAGTGAGTTACAAAATGTCAACAGGGGTAACAATCAGCAACAAGGAAATCTAGAAGATGGTGATCAACCTAACGGTGGAGTTATACTTGAATCGTGTCTCCAACCGAGTGACGTGTCAGAGGAAATTATGAGTTTTACTGAGGGCATTTACTCTGTTGCTCCTGCAGAAAGAAATAACCCAGTAAGCTTTTTCAAGACTCCCAAACTCGAGGCCATGGCTTTTCCAGTGCAGTTCCCGACCGGGCAAAACACGCTCGATGAAGAGAGACCGATAAAACTCACACCGAGCAAGTATTTCAAAACCCGACTGTGTTGTGTGGATGAACGTTTTGCGAGGGATCCGACCTACTTGTTCTTTGCTCAGTTTGTGACCGAAATCTACCAGGCGCCGTCGAGCATGTCAATACAGCTACGCAAAGGTAAACCGTTTACCCGAGATGGTCGGAGAATTACCAACGCTATGCTTCAGGACAAACGTCAAGTTGAAAAACTGGTGCGCAGCAAAGACGCCGTCCGCTTCATGACGCCACTGAGAGGCACGCCAGCCTATTGGGAGAGAACCACCAAAGATCTTTTTGCAATGATCCGACAGCTGGGTGCACCCACGTTCTTTTGCACATTTTCTGCTGCTGAAATGCGTTGGGAAGAGGTCATCACTGCCATTAAAGCGCAACAAGGTGAAGTAGTGAATTTTGCTGGATTGGACTGGGCTACCAAGTGCGAAATTCTACGCGGCAATCCGGTGACGACAATGCGCATGTTTGACAAACGTGTGGAAGCTCTGTTCAGAGATTTGATCCTCTCTCCGGCGCAACCGATTGGTGAAGTGGTTGACTACTTTTACCGATTAGAGTTTCAGCACAGAGGAAGTCCTCACATTCATTGCCTCATATGGGTTAAAGGTGCCCCTGTATTTGAGGAATCCTCAGACAAAGCCATCTGTGATTTTGTATCCCGCTACATCTCCGCTGAGCTGCCGGACCCGCAAAAGGAACCCGAATTGTACAAAAAAGTCACAGAGGTTCAGATGCACAGCAAAGGTCACTCCAAAACGTGTGTCAAACGCCAGGGTGCAAATTGCCGTTTTGGATTCCCCAAACAACCGTGCCATGAAACGATCATCAGACCTGCGCCCGTAGACGATGACAATCGAGATCGACACGTGGAGAATCGCTCGGCGGCCAACGCCAAGCTTGTTCCCGTGCTAAATCTCCTGAATGAGCCTGAAACCTCGTCCCTGACTTTGCCTCAGCTACTGGCTAAATGCGAGCTCACCGGTGACGACTTTGTGAACTGTTTGCACCTGACGGCCTCGTCGAGTTCTGTCGTGCTTAAGCGAGAACCCAAAGACTGCTGGGTCAACTACTACAACCGCCATTTGCTTCTTGCCTGGGATGGAAATCTGGACATCCAATACATCCTGAATGCCTATTCTTGCATCGCATACATCTGCAGCTACATCAGCAAAGCGGAACACAGTCTGAGCCAATATCTGAAATCGGTTATTGAGAACTCCCGCAACGAAAATGTCAACGAGAACGACGAAATGAAACAAATTATGCAAGCGTACTCCAAGAAGAGAGAAGTGAGTGCTCAGGAGTGTGTGGCGCGCGCATGCGGCCTGCATATGAAACAGTCCTCCCGCATGGTGGTATTTGTACAAACGAGTGACGATGCGCTGAAAATGAGTTATCCTCTCTCGCTGCTTGAGGGCAAAACCCAGGACTCGCACGAAGTGTGGATGACTGGGCTGCCGGACAAATATAAATGCAGACCTCAAACGGAGGAATTTGAAGTAATGTGCTTGGCTGATTTCGCATCAAGGTGCAGAATTGTTTACGGTAAACAAGTCAAAGGTAAAAACGTTTTGCGCCTGCTGAACGATATGGGGTTTGTACAAAAAAGAACAGAAAAACCTGCGGTCATCAAATATTGTAAATTCTCAGAACAAAAGAATCCAGAGGAATATCACCGCACCTTGCTCAAGCTATACCTGCCTCATCGTGCTGATTGCCAGTTGAAATCTGAACGCTTTCCCACCTCTCAGTTGTTCCACGAGCACGCCTGTGTACAGTTACCGTACGCCGACCATGTGGAGCGCGTGTCTGAAATCGTCAAGAGGAACAGAAAAACGTACGAGAGACACAGTGGAGACATTGACGATGCCATCAGAGAGTTGGAGGAAAGTGGGCTCAATGTAAACGAATGGTGCCACCTGGCTCCCGAGAGTGAGCTGCAAAGACTCGAATGCATTGAGGAAATCAACGCGAGAGACGACCCGACTGAGAACGCGGAGGAAAATGTCCCCGACTATAATGTGAGATCGGCGACGAGAGAAACGGCTATTGTGGCTGAACCTGCTGCCATCGATCCCACGGTGTTACGCGGTATGTATCGAAACCTGAACCGAAAACAAGCGTCCGTGTTCTATAAGGTCCGAGATTGGTGCGTGAAACGTGTTTGTAGCTCAAAGCCGATCGAGCAGTTTTTCTACTATGTCAACGGTGGCGCCGGGACCGGCAAATCGCATCTGATCAAATGTATCCACGCAGAGGCCACGAAAATACTGCTCAGACTACCACGACTGGCTGAGGAAGCGGACATTTGCAAACAGACGGTTGTTCTCGCAGCCTTCACCGGTACGGCGGCATTTAACATTTCAGGGACCACTTTGCATTCTCTCTTCAAACTGCCAAGAAGTCTCAGACCCCCGTATCAAGGCCTGGGCAACAAACTGGACGAAGTCCGAGCGGAGCTTTCGATCGCTGAAATACTCATTATCGACGAGATTTCCATGGTGTCAAAAGACCTTTTTGCCTACGTGAATACCAGATTGAAACAAATCAAAGGAATCGATTTACCTTTTGGCGGTATGTCTGTGCTTGCTGTCGGAGATTTCTTTCAGCTCCCTCCTGTGAGACAATCCAAACCTTTGTGCGTGTACGATCCTACTCGGCTGGACCACTGGCGTGACAACTTCAAAAAGATCACGCTCACGGACATCATGAGGCAGAAAGATGATGCCGCCTTTGCCGAAGTGCTGAACAGACTCCGCGTCAAAGACAAGTCTCGCAAACTGTCGGAACCGGACGCATCTCTGCTTGCTACGAGGTACGCTTCTCCAGTAACGTGTCCAAAGAATATTCTGCATATTTTTGCCACCAATAAGCAGGTAGACGGCCATAATTCCGCGATGCTGAATCTGCTTCATAAGGACGTTGTGCAAATTGACGCGGATGACTACAAGAAAGACAAAAAAACCGGCAGAATGGCAAGGGAAGCGACCCCTGTCCAAGGACCTAAGAACGGGTTGCCTGACTCGATCAAAGTCGCCGTCGGCGCCCGCGTTATGATCACACGCAATATTGATGTTCAAGCAGGTCTGTGCAACGGGACATTTGCAAAAGTTGTGCAATTGGTGAATTACCCAAACGAAGCGCGTGTACAGAAACTCGGGCTGGAACTAGACTCTGTCACTAAGACGAGAAGTGCTGCGAATTCTGTGTTCATTGACAGACAGGAGGAGAAGATGCAGAATTCCGGAGTGGTGCGCCGCCAGTTTCCCGTTAAGCTTGCTTTTGCTTGCACGATCCATAAGGTACAAGGCATGACAACATCAGAGGCCGCGGTTTCGCTGAAAGGCGTTTTCGAACACGGCATGGGCTACGTAGCTCTGAGTAGAGTGACTTCGCTCAGCGGTCTTCATATTCTGCATATGGATGAGAGAAGAATTCATGCAAATCCGGAAATCACTGCTGCTCTTGCTGAGATGACAGAGGATTCTTTGGACGGTGTGATGCCCCTGTTTCACGTGATGCCGAGGGTGGATAAAGCAAAGGACCTGATCGTCGTCCATCATAACACCGAAGGGCTGTCTTGTCACGTGCAGGATATTGCGTGTCACCACGAACTGCGTTTTGCTGATGTTTTGTGCCTCACAGAAACACACCTCCGAGGATCTGCAGCTGCCTGCTTGGAAGGCTATACCATGTTTCACAGGAATCGAAGTGATTCTTATACAACCTGTCCCGACTTGGCGACAAAACTTGGTGGCGGCATAGGTATTTGTGTCAAAAGTCACATCGCGGCCCAGGAAAAGAAATACGTACAGGGTGTGACCGATATCGAATTTGTTGCGGTGAAACTCGAGGCTCCCATCAATTTGTTGATTGCTGCCGTTTACAGGCCTCCGGGCCACAGTCTGCGCGCATTTCTGCCAAGCTTGGAAAACCTGTTACGTTACCTTGAAGTCATGGACCATCATCAGATCTTGGTATGTGGCGATTTTAACGAAGATGCGCTCTCCGCCTCGTACAAGCCCGTCCTTGAACTGTTTTGCTCAAAGGGTTACACGCAGCTCATAACCACTGCTACCACTGACAAAAACACATTGATCGACCTAATTTTTGTCTCTCGACCTCAGTGTGCTCTTTATTCAGGTGTCCTGCAAACGTACTACAGCTATCATAATCCTGTTTTCTGTGTTTTGAATACTGAAAGGTAAGTCAAATCTAAATTGTGTATTTCAGCATTTGGAAAATTAACAAGGACGGAAATCGGATGGCGTAAGTGGCGGTGTGCGGTGGGCGATTTGTTGAATTGAGATGAGATGGTATCGGAGGCGTAGGTGGCTCAGAAAGGCAAATGTAATGTTGGCATTAGGCAGAAACCTCGCAATTGTATAGAAAACAATACTAACGACCAATGTGAATAGTGATGCACTTTATATTTTACGCTGATAGTATAAATGACGATTTATATATTATGCTGATATTTTAAGTGGCTGAACTCGTGTCTGTAGATGTAAATCAAGTTGAGTCGCTCAACCAGCTGGGAAGCTGCACCTTCTTGGGCTGCCCATGCATGTGGCAGTATCGGCACCTGCTGGGCAAACGACTCTCTGAGGGCGAGAGGGTGGCGAGGGGACGGCACGGCCGTTGACACCTAAATAAGACTTGCGGAAATAACTGCTAGTCTACTCGTCTGCGGGATCGACGGGAGAGTCCATCTCATCGTCCGTCAAAGGGAAGGCTTTTAAAATTTTAAAAAGCCCTCCCTTAACTCAACTTGATTTAAATTTGACACTTTTAAAAATTTGAACTATTTAAATATTTAACTTTCAAACTTTGTAACTTTTAATATGTTTAACTTTTGTAAATGAACTCATAGATGAGCTAAGAGGCGACTTTTTAACTTTCTGCATTTTATTCATTCTAACATCAAATTTTAAAGATGACTTCAGGGATGGACTTTTCAAGTTTTTAACTTTTAAAATGTTTACATTTTCTAAATTAACTCCCAGACGAGTTAAGGGGTGACTTTTTAAACTTCAGGAAAGGCCTTTTAAACTTTATTTTTTTTATCATTATTTTCAATTCTTTTTAACGTCATAATCACGAGGCGAGAAGAGAAAACAGACGAGGTAAGTTGCTCATCAATAAACATGTTTTTTCCCTTTCTGAAAACACTAAATGCTTCTGTTTCACTCGTCTGTATTTTAAGAGTTTCTTTTATCTGGCGAAAGCAGTTCATCCCACAATGGAGACCAGAGGTAAGCATGACGTATCACCTTATTGTATCATTGTAACATTTTGCAATTCGTAGCCAAGCTTCTGCAGAATTGTACATTTTTAATCACTTTACTTGGATTGTCCTTTTCTTTTCTCCACAAAGACCTTGAGGATGCAAAAACTTTCTGCGTGGACCAATGACTCCCAAACCAGGGAGGTGAGAAGCAAGACTTATTCTTCTGTGTGTAGCCAACAAATATTTTATTGACTATTGTCACGAAACACCCCCTTTAATTTTAAATGTTTTTCAACTCGTATCCTCACCAACTCAATGTTTGTTGTTTCAGTTTTTCCGTGTGTCCTCTAACTCCACGTGCTCCCTTTGTCAAGACAGGAGTTTGGCCCCTGCGGTACTCAACCTTGATGGGATTTGGCCTGTCTTGCCAGGGAAATGACACAGGTTTGTGAATGTGTTCACGTCATTCACTCTTTAGTACATGGATGATAGTTGTACATGTTTTTGAAGTATTGTAATGTGATTTTCAAAAATGAGTTCATAATGATATTATATTGTAGCACAGCGACAGCCAAGTCTTTCAAAAAGACTCGTACGATGGAGGCCGGCATCATGGAACGCAAACTCTCAAACCAGCGTGGCAATCGTGACTTCCGCTGATTCTTCTACGGAACAATCAAGGGCACCTCTGGCAGCTCTTCGCTTTGACTCTGACATCTACCTTTTTTATTTTTAACATGCTGTCTTTTATGTGCCCTCTCTGCATCCATTGCAGCCTGGTGATCCTGAAAGGGGGATCCTCCCATCTGTGGTCCCTTCTCAAGGTTTCTCATTTTTCCCCTGGTGGGTTTTTTTATGAGTTTTTCCTTGCCCTTTTGGGAGCTTAAGATCAGGGGATGCTTTGAGAATAATTGCTAATTTGTCTTTGTGAAGCCCTTTGAGACTGCTTGTGATTTAGGGCTATGTAAATATATTTTACTTGACTTGACTTCTATGGAAAATTGTCAGGAAGCCCTTTTTAGTTTTGCTGCTTTCCCTCACCTCCATGTTTTTATTGTATCTTCTTGGGTATTGCCTGGCCTTTGACTGTTGGAAACTTGCCCCTCTGGTTTTACTCTATTAAGTCTCAAATACGTACAGTCTGTTTTCTGTTCTCCTTTATTTATGTATTTATTTGTTTGATTGCTTATTTATTGTTTAATCATACATTTATTTGGTTACTTTTTGGGCAATGCTTTGAACTCTGAAGTTGTAATCATTTTGATTTGCACAATTGTTGGACTTTATACATTTCTTTGCCTCAAACCATGTTTACATTATCTATTGTATATGTAACTCAAGTCTGTCTAATACCATCTGCAATCATGCTACAGTTGAATTATTAAATAAAAAAACTAAAAAAACACTTGTGTTTATGCGGAGTAGAGATGAACGCTAATGTACTTTTTTATTCAGCAACTTTTTATTTTTCCCCACTCGTCTCACATAGCGGTACAATCCCTCTTGCGCAACACAGCGCACCCCACTGACAACATTACGCAAGACCTCCTCTAACGCACTATATATATGTATTAGTTTCAACATACGATAATGCCACACCACTGACTTTAACATTAATAATAAAAAACAGCATTCACATGCTCAAACCTAACTTTTTCAAGTCAAATACAGTACTTTTACCCCACTACTGTCTTTCGTTCAGCTGGAAAAAATAAATCATTTTGTTGAACCCAAAAATAGCCAACTTGGTTTGGTGTATCGTGTTTTGCGAAAATGTCAATTTGAACATATTTAAATCAAATCCAGTCTATCCATTTTATTCTTTTTTCTTTTTTTTCATGTTCATTGAATCAGTAAAAATTTGATGTCTTGACGGTTTATTGTGGTGTCTGGAAGAAAAAAAGAAGTGAATTGACTGTGTTTCCTACTTCCGGATTTTATTCACATTGCTGTGATTGTTTGCAGCAATGGGTCCTAATTTATTAGTCTTTGGTATGACCTGGCTGGGTTTTGAACTCATAACCTTCCGGTTCCAGGGTGGACATTCTACCACTAGGCCACTGAGCTGGAGCTTTTGTGTTGTTTTAGTCTATATAAACTTTTAGCTGTTTTTTTTTTTTTTTTTTAAATTTTTTTTTTTTTGAAATATTTTAGCAGATTCAATGATCGTTTGGCATTTTTAATTTTGTTGTACATGTGACAATGACAATAAAGAGTTATCTATTAGGGGTGTAACGATACATCGATACACATCGATTAATCGATATAATGCTCTACGATTTATTGGCATCGATGCTAAAGGTAAACATCGATTTATATCGCCGTGTTTGACCTCGGACATTAGACGCGACTTTATTTTGAAATCCAGTTCATTGTTGCTTGCTTCCTCTTTCCGGGAGCAGGGAGCAGTGCGCGGCGTTGTGTTGTGAGCAGAGCAGGCACGTGAAAGGGGAGTTGACAACTAGTACGTGGCTCCTGGGCTGGTGCTATGGCTAGTGTCCAAAAAGACGAGGAAATTTGCTCCCCTTTAGGCTTCAAGTCATTTGTTTGGAAGCACTTTGGATTCCAAAGAAAAGATGGCTCAACGGACAAGACACGTGCAGTTTGTAAATCCTGCCATGCGGTGATCAAATATTCAGGGAGCACAAATCTCGCCGCACATTTAAAGAAAAAACACGACATCAAAGTTCAGTGTTAAAATACGCACTTTGTATCAAAGTCAAAAAAAGTCAAAGTCTGCTTTATTGTCAACATCTTCACATGCCGAGACACACAAAGAGATCGAAATTACGTTTTCCCTATCCCACGGTGACAAGACATATTACACGATAGACATACAAGTAAACAACGCAATATAAAAAACGAGAAGGCACAAACAATAAATAATAAGAGTAACAATAAATAATAAATAAATAGATAACACAACGAATAAAAGCCAGTGTGCATACAGACAGTAAAAGTACAGGACGCTACGCAGAACAGGGAAGCGAGTTCAGGATACTACAATACTCTTGTAATTTCCTAAATAAAGACTTTGCAGTACCTTGTTGATTTTGCGTATGAATTGTTATAAATCAGGATATTGTTCTATATTTTTTATTTAAAAAAAAATAATAATAATCGATCGTAGAGCACTATATTGTGATATATCGTGAATGAATCGCAGCAGGCTTTAAGATATCGGCAAATATCGTATCTCAGTTCTTTGTATCGATATGATATCGTATCGTGACAAAACCCGCGATTTACACCCCTAGCCTAAACGCATTCACGCAAGAGTCTGTATCCAACGAGTGTGCTACTTCCAAATGGACTGCTCTAGTAGTCAGGCAAGTAAATAGCACGCCATAAGGTTTTGCCATGCCACGCCCTCTTCGCACCTCTATTGGTCCAAAGTAATCCACTCCAACATGTGAGAATGGAGGGAGGTAAGGGGTTAAACCAGGGGTGGGCAAACTACGGCCCGCGGGCCACATCCGGCCCACGGGACCGTTTAATCCGGCCCGCCAACCCTGAACAAATTGTATTATTAAACTTTTTTTTTTGGTCATTTTGCCTGCAATGACTGGGTTTCCCCAGTAGATGGGGAAGCGCTCGCCTGCGCATTTACTACCGGAAGCCGTGTCAGAAAGCTCGGTGCACACTCACAAGTACATGGCGCACTCGCGCTCTATTTGTATCAGTCCCAAATTTAGAGCGTGGGCTGTGACGAACGCATTCTTGTAATTTGCACGCTGAGCTTTCAGATGCAGTTTTGTGCTAAAGCCACCCACAAACCTTCCCCTGGAATCCTTCCATTAAAATGAGTCGCCCAAGGAAAAAAGCAAGGTGGACACAGTGCCGAGTTTTTAAAAGAGAGTGGCCAATTTGGCTCGACGTACGCGACGTGACGTTCATGAACGTCAACATCAACCCGCCACAGATCGAGGTAAACGGACCAACACCTCGGATCTCTCCTAAGAATTGCCACAACAAATTTTACTCCAGACTATGACGCACTAGCAAAAAATCACTGATAGCAGTTTTTTAGTGAATTATTATTATTATTATTTTTTAATGCTGTTAATAAATGCATTTGTTTTCAAAAAACTTATTTGGAATATCCATGCTTTATTACCTACTAAAGGCCAAAAAAAATTATGCAATGACCTTTACAGGTCCCTTATATTACTTCACACAAACACTACGTCCATCTGCTCCTGGTTCGGCCCTCCGGTCCAAATTTAGAACCCAGTTCGGCCCGCGAGTCAAAAAGTTTGCCCACCCCTGGGTTAAACAATCAATTGACAGATCGGCCATCTTTTGCTCACCGGCACGTGCAAAGTTCCTCCTGCAGGGGACACAATTGTTCACAATTTCCCTTGCAAGAGAATTTGCACAAGGAATCCAATATTTTTGCCTTAAACTTGCCAAGATGTGATTACTGCCACAATGGCCAACTTGCTGATGAATGTGTTGAAGCAGAAGCTCAGAAACGTAATGCCTTTTAGGCAAGATAGCTGGATGTTTTGGTACCTCTGGCATAGCCATCCTGCTCAGGCGACCACCAACCCTCAGTAAGCCATGGTCAAGGACTGGGTCCAGTCTGAAGATGGAGCTTTTCTAGTTGACATTCCTTCCGTTGTGCAAGCATGCCATCTCCTGTGGAAATCCTTGATTTTGGCACAACTTCACAATGGCTTCTTCTGCCTCTTCCAGGTCTTGAACAGAGAGTGTCTTAGGGCCTACCATGTCTGCCTTTAAGGCCCCCTTTCTTTTGAGAACACATTGTGTGAACAAACTCTTTAGCTTCAGGAACCAGGCAACGGCTCTTCTGAGTTTATTCCAAGTGGAGAAGTAATTCAGCAACACACTAGTTGGATCATGGGTACTGGCTAACGTGGCATGTCATCTGGAGGAATAGCAAGGTCGACAGGTACGTTGGGCCAGTGCTGGGTTAAGTCTTTCAGGAATTTGGGACCATTGATGCAGTTGTTGCCTTTCAGAAAGTCTGCAGTGTTTAATCCGCGGGATGCATAGTCTCCTGGGTTCAATTTTCCAGCAATGTGTTTCCACTGTAATACATCAGACCTGCTTCTGATTGCATTTACACGATTTGCAACAAATGCGTGAAATCGTCTATTGTCATTCTTTATGTATTTCAACACTGTCGTACTGTCTGTCCAAAACACGGATGGTTCCAAGTCCATTTTTAATTCATCTACGAGCATCCCTTCTACACGAACTGCCAGCACTGCAGCAGTCAGCTCCAGACGTGGGATTGTCATAAATTTCAACGGTGCCACTCTTGATTTCCGTATCACAAACTTCACATGTACCTGCTCCTTACTGCTGACCAACCTCAGATACGTCACCATGCCATATCCTACTTCACTTGCATCGCAAAAGTGGTGCAATTGTGCATGTTCAACTTTTCCAAAGTTCTTTGGTTTGAAACTGCGGGTGATGTTGAAGGCTGTAAGAGTCCGAAGGCTATGCAGCCAACGTTTCCAGGATTGTGCATGAGTGTTCGGTATGTCTTCGTCCCAGGTAAGGTTCAGCCTACAAAGTTCCTGCAACAGATGTTTTGCTGGAAAAGTCACTGGGGCAAGAAATCCTAGCGGGCCATAGATTGAACTAACCGTGGACAGGATACCTCGCCTGGTGCATGGTTGCTCTTTGAGAGCCACGTGGAATTTGAAGACGTCATCTTCTGCACTCCAGTGCACACCAAGGGTCCTTTCTAGTGGCAGGTCATCCAGGTCTAGGTCCAAGTCCTTCACTCCCTTAGCCCTTTCACATTCAGGAATGTGGACCAAGACGTTTCGGCTGTTACTGGACCACTTGGTGAGATTGAAACCTCCTGCTGCACACAGAGCTTTCAACTCCTTGCACAGTTGAATGACATTGGTCTCTGTATCCACGGACTTCAGCAAATCATCAACATAGAAGTTGTTGAGGACTGTGTTCACTGCTTCAGCTGAAAAACTCCCTTTGTTATCCTCAGCTGTCCTCTCTAAGGCATAACTGGCACAACTGGCTGATGATTTTGCGCCGAAGATGTGCACTGTCATCCTGTATTCCATGAGAGGCTGAGAAGTGTTGCCATCCTCCAACCACAAGAAGCGCAAAAAGTCAACATGCTCTGGTGGTATCTTTACCTGATAATACATCTTCTCTACATCTGCCAGTATAGCTACATTCCCATGACAGAAACGTAACAGGACACCAATTAAGGAGTTTGTAAGATTTGGGCCCTTCAAGAGTTCATTGTTGAGAGATGTTCCTTGGTAAGATGCGGAGCAATCAAAAACCACTCGCAAGTTTCCTTTTTTGGGATGACGTACTCCATAATGGGGTATGTACCACCCTTTGCCATTCTGTATTGGCTCTTCCTGGTTTGGTACGAGTTCAGCATGTCCACATTTCACCATGGTGTTCATGAACAATGCGTATTCTTCCCAAAAAATGGTGTTCCTTTCAAACTTGCGCCTCAAAGGCTCAGCCCGCTGCGCTGCCATCATACGGTTGTTGGGCATTCTGGGATGTCCTTTAAATGGCAGCGGCAATTGATAGTGTCCATCTTTTACTTTGACTGAGGTGTTCATTATGTTTAGAAATCTCAGATCCTCTTGAGACATTTCTTCCTTTTCATATGCACTCTCCGGAAAGTCATGGTTCAGTTGCTGCACCAGAAGGTCACGTACAATTTCCACAGCAATCCGATTGGTGTAAACATATGGCTTGCCTTGGTTACTCAGACTTGTGTGCTCATCATGGAGGAGACCACTGACAACCCAGCCCAGCAGGGTTTTGGTTGCAAAAGGTCCGTTGCCGTTACTATTAATCACCCTCCACGGCTCCATGAGTTTGGGCACATTTGTTCCAATCAAGAGATCGATGTCAGCATCAATGGTAGGCAGAAATACATCCTTCAAGTGTGGCCATTTCTTCACATCCTTCTGCTTTGGTATGTGGCCTTTGCTGACTGGGATTTCTTTCTGTGTGTAAACATCCGGCAGTCCATAGAACAATTTCCCTTCCACTGCTTACTTCTAAGCCGCTGACAACGATGCTGTCGGTGGGTTTTCTCGACCCATAGTTCGCAAAGGGATCCTGTGATTTCTACCTCTTGCATTTAGACGTCGTCGGAGACTCTCAGTGCAAAATGTGACGGAGCTGCCTGGATCAAGGAATGCATACGTCTGGACAACATGGTTGGACTTACTCAGCTTCACTTGAACGGGTACAATAGCTAAGGTGCAATGATCGTCACTGGATCCAATGCTTCCATTTTACAGTGAGACCAATCCACTATTTATTGCCATTTCAGATCCACTGGGATTCCCCTTGTGGTCTGTGATTCCATCAGCTGTCCTTTGAATATGCAGTATGTCTGGATGCCTTTTAGAACACACAGAACAAGTAAGGCGCCGTTTACAATCTTTGCTCAAGTGGCCCTTTACCAAACAGCCAAAAAAACCACCTTTTCTCTTCAAAATTTCAACACGCTCTTCATGTGTCTTAGAGAGCAACTCTTTACATGAAGTCAATGAATGCGTTTCATTACAAATCGCACAACTGCTTGTAACAGGAGACTTGTTATTAGCTGATTGTTGCTTCGGGACATCATTTTTGGCCGAGGCGGAAGTATTTGCCACAGCAGTTACAAAACTACCTTTGGTTTTAAATGGAAGCTTGGAATCTGATGTGGGTTTAGGTTGCAGGAACTTCTTTGTGGAAAGTGGCTGTTGGATGTCACCAAAGAGAGGATCTTCCATGATCCTGGCGTGTCTTTCAATAAAGGTAACCAGGTCAGAGAAGGTAGCCTCGGTTTGTCTCTGCTCCATGATGTCAAATGCTCTTGACCGCCATCTTTCCCTCAACTTAATAGGAAGCTTTGAGACAAGAAGCCTCAGGTTAGAGGGTAGACTAAGCTCCTCCATATCCTGCAGACTTCGAGACAGGTTGCAGCATGCTCGAAGGAAGAGTGCATAACTTTACAATGCCTTTCCGTCTTCTGCCTTAAGGGTGCTCCAGTTCATGGCTTTCTCCATGTATGCATTAGTAAGCTTAATCTTGTCACCATAATGGTACTCCAGCAATCGTTTAGCCTCTGCATAACCACCACCTGCACTCATATGCAAACAGCTTCTCACCAGTTCTTTTGATTGGCCAGAAGTGTATTGCTCCAGGTAATACAAGCGGTTTTGATTACTTATAGCCTTATTTTCAATTCCATGCACGAATGCTTGCATAAAAGGCCTAAACTTCAAAGGTTCCCCATCAAACACAGGTATATCCCTAGTGCAGTGCTTCTCAAATAGTGGGGCGCGCCCCCCTTGGGGGGACGCGGTGCTATTCCTGGGGGGGCGCGTGTGACCCTGGGGAACAGGCTTTTTTTTTGGCAGTACTAGAATAAAGTGTAATTGCGCGTTTACTACAGCAGGGGGCAGTGGCGCTCTCATTGTTACTTCTGTCACGTTTGCGACAGTGCAACATTTTACGACTTACAAGACAAGTTAGGATAGTCACGGTGGGGGGGGGGCGCGAATAGATTTCTTCTTGCTAGGGGGGGCGTAACAGAAAATAATTGAGAAGCACTGCCCTAGTGGGAAGCAAAGATAACCGCTGTTGCTGCATAAAGAGGTTTGCAATGTCACTTAAACCGCTATTCGTAATTGGCTGTGCAGAGTGTGAGGTTAGATTAGCTGCTGCTGTCATGAGGGCAGGGGTGGCTACTACCACAGTGGGAGCAGAGGTAGCTGCTACCATATTGGGAGTGGAAGCAGCAGCCGTAGGAATGGAAGGGGCTGCTACACCAGCTGCTATGGAGGTGGCAGCTGTAGTCTGAGGTTGCTTAGAAGGTAATTGATAGGGGAATTGGGTTTGTCTTTGTGCTGTAAGCATTTGAAGAGGAGTCTTGGGGACAGTGTGTATATTTGCATATTCAATTGAAATCTCCGGTTCTATATAAGTTTCCTTTCCACGCGCCTCCAGGTAAGAATTCATGCTATCCATGGGTTCTGATCGACAAACAGAGCCTCCTTTTATTTCTACCGTTTTTTTCCGTGTATAGTGCACAAAATTTAACGAATTTATTGTCCTAAAATCTGGGGTGCGCATAATACATGGGTACAAACTTTTTTTTTTTTTTTTTAAGAAAACAAAACCAACAACAGGACTGACCGACAAAGTCGTGGAACAAAAAGACAGGGTGACATTACCAAAGACAGGAACAGAAAGCAAACAGACATCATGACAGTAACACATGCAATGATCCGACGGTGAGCGAGGGGCAGACAGGACTTAAATACAAAACACGTTACATCGATTGAGGTGATAAAGGAAGAGAGGGGCGACGCGAACAGAAACTATGGCAACCTAGACACATAGCAAAACTGGGGACGAGACGTGACAAATGTCCCTCGAAATGAAACTTGAAATCACCAAGTTTTGGTTTCCAAGGGTGTTTTCATTCCTCTTCAACGTCTCTCCCATACAGAGCCGCCTTTTTCACGTCCGCATGCCTCTTTCCCGTGCGCGCACGGAGCGCGGTGGTGCGTTTATGGGCAGTCGGAGAAATCAACGCCAACAAAAAAAATTACATCCAGCCTAGTTGAGACCATACCAAAGACTATAAAAATGGGACCCATTGCCTCCCTGCGTGTGTGACGATCATTGGGACATAAAAAAAAAATAAAATAAAAAAATGTCATAAAAAAAATTCATAAAAATTGGGTATTATACATGGGTACAGGCTTTTTTCCAGCATCAGCATGCCATTTTCAGGGTGCATATTATACATGGGGGCGCACTATACACGGAAAAAACAGTATTTGTTTTTTGTAATTCTCTAAAACCTTCACTTTTGCATTTGCTGCAGCAATGTCAATTTCTATGGCGCTCTGTTCTATTTCACCCTGGACTCGCATCCTTTGCAGCTCAAGAGCGTGTTTTTTCTTTAGCCCAGCAGCACGTTCCAGAAGAGCTGCCTTTTCTGCTTCAATCTTTACACGAGCTGATGACAGTGATGATGCCCCTGACTTAGAAGAACTCCGTGACCTTCTGGATGTGTTAGAAGCACTGTCCATAGGGGTGATAAAGTCAAAGTCAAAGTCAGCTTTATTGTCAATCTCTCCACATGTCCCAACACACAAAGAGACCGAAATTACATTTTTCTCTCTCCCACGGTGACGAGACACATAACACGATAGACATACAAGTACGCGACACAATATAAAAACAAGAAGGCAAAAATTCAAACAATCAATAGTAAGAGTGATGAATAAATAATAAATAAACAGATAACACGATAAATAAGAGGAGCATAAGCAAGCATAGCGCAGAAGTAGAAAACATCATAAACAAAAAGGCACAAACAATAAATAATAAGAGTAATGATAAATAATAAATAAACAGATAACACAACAAATAAGAGCCAGTGTGCATACAGACAGTACAGACAGTAAAAGTACAGGACGCTACGCAGAACTAGGGAGCGAGTTCAGGATCCTAACAGCCTGGAGTATGAAGCTGTTTGAGAGTCTGGTGGTACGGGAGCGCAGGCTTCTGTACCTCTTCCCAGAGGGCAGAAGACCGAACAAAGAGTGAGCGGGGTGACTCACATCACTCACAATCGTGGTCGCCTTGCGGGTGAGATGGAAGGTGTAAATGTCCTTCAAGGAGGGGAGCGAAGCACCAGCAATCTTACCAGCCGTGTTCACTATGCGCTGCAGGGCCTTCAAGTTGTAGTCAGTGCAGCCGCCACCCCAAACAGCAATACAGCTGGAGAGGAAGCTCTCAATGGTGCCGCGGTAAAATGCAGTCATGACGGCCGGAGGAGCGCTCGCTCACCTGAGTTTCCGCAGGAAGTACAGGCGGCCCTGGGCTTTCTTTGCCAGTGATGCGGTGTTGGTGGACCAGGAGAGATCCTCACTGATGTGCACCCCCAGGAACTTGGCGCTGCTCACTCTCTCCACCACAGCACCGTCAATGGTCAATGGTGATGGTTTCCCGGCCACCAGACGCTCGCCTTCGAGCCAGGCCTGGCTCCAGAGGGGGGCCCCGGTGACCCGCGTCTGGGCGAGGGAAAACGAGATTTATTTATTTTGTTCATCATAAGGGGCTCGTGTGAGCCGTGCTTTGTCTGGCTTCTCACCTAGGACCCGTTTGCCATGGGTGACCCTACCAGGGGCATGAAGCCCCAGACAACATGGCTCCTAGGATCATAGGGGCACGCAAACTTCTCCACCACGATAAGGTGACGACTCACGGAGGGGTATTTCATAGTTTATATATTGTTATATGGGCCTGTAGAAAATTTTGAACTGCAACGCGCTGCTGACGTCAGACTTGTTCACACCAAGGAGGACGAACTCGATCGATGGCTTTAATGATTTGGAGTGACACAGATGGTTTGATAAAGGTGTCTTTTATGTTATAGTTACTTGAATAAGTGTTAATGTTACATCAGGCCCGTTCTCAGTTTCTCATTTGTGTTTATGTCACAGCATTCCGTATCGTTAGCCTGTTGCTGCTGGTTCATGCCTGTTTTTGGTCTTGGATTTTGCGACTTATACTCCAGTGCAATTTATGTATGTTTTTTTTTCCATATTGTGCATTTTATGGCTGATGCGACTTGTATTCCAGAGCGACTTTTAGTCCGAAAAATACGTCACTCGCAAAAAATCCACATCAATTGACTCAAAGCTAACTCATTGGCAGTGGAGCGGATCCCTATTGTGACATGCCAAACACGTCATTCTTTCTAACTCATATAAAGCACTTTGAGCTACACACCATGTACGAAATGTGCTCAAGTATATCGATCGATCGATTAAGGTCTTGGAGGTGTTTGGATTTTAGCTCTGATATCCAGGCGCTCTGAATAAAGTCAGGAGACTTAATGAGATGGCTTTGCAGAGTTGTTGACGTGAAAGTGGATGCCAGTCATCAGAGTGGTTAATTTTAAAATCCATTGTTCCATTGGTGTTGTATGTAATATCCCAAAATATAACAAAAGACAATCAGAGTAATGTTTCATAAAATTCTGCAAACCTTATAATGTCATGTGTTAGGGTTTGCAGAATATCTTCATCGTATGATTATGTTGGAATGTAACCTGTAATAATTTAACTAGCTTGTCCTGTCTAGACAAAAGTAGTTGACCAAAGTGCTAAGATCTTTTCAACTGATTGACTAGATGCAGAGGAAGCAATCAAAGTTGCTTTGTTTACAGAAAGTCGTAGAAGGCCCCCTGCTATGCTTTGATCAGCAGGGGAGCGGCTTCACCCCATCCTGTGTGTTCCCACACCCCCACTTTCAACCCCACTCTGTTTCTCTCAATAAATATGCACCTGAAAAGGCCTGGGTCAGACTTCATTCGACCATTGCTGTAAGCACAGCGACGAGTGAACTCTCCGCCTGCAGGTGTCTAAAACGACTAACTTGTCTCCAGTGTGGTTCTTGCAAAATAAGTTAGAGTGAGCACCACCCTAACATTTTGGTGCCGAAACCCGGGACCCTCATACCCCTCATCTGGCTGACGGAGGACGACGCGCTGTACACCGTCGACGGGCCAGCGTCCATTAGGAGGACCTGGTAAAGAAAGACCTGGGAAAGAAATTCTTTGCTGCAGCATCTTAGGTCTGCCTTCGTCTGCCAGAGGTGGATTGACGGGGGTCCGGCAGTTGACCAAGGGGACAAGTAAGTCATAGAAAAAAGCGCTGATACGGCTTTGGTTTGTCCTAGCTATGAGATACGGCTTTGGTTTGTCCAAGCTATGAGATACAGCTTTGTTTTTTCCGAGCTATGAGATACAGCTTTGGTTTGTCCTAGCTATGAGATACGGCTTTGGTTTGTCCTAGCTATGAGATACGGCTTTGGTTTTTCCGAGCTATGAGATACAGCTTTGGTTTGTCCTAGCTATGAGATACGGCTTTGGTTTGTCCTAGCTATGAGATACGGCTTTGGTTTGTCCAAGCTATGAGATACGGCTTTGGTTTGTCCAAGCTATAAGATACGGCTTTGGTTTGTTTGTTTGTTTGTTTATTTAAAGGAAAGGTCGACATGCAACATCAAAGTTTCATGGACTGGCCTGACTCAGTTCAAGAACTGTTTTACAGCAGGTTCCTATAACATTACATACATTTCAATACAGTATATACAATATATATATATATATATATATATATATATATATATATATATATATATATATATATATATATATATATATATATATATATATATATATATATCTTATTGTTAATGGGTGCAAGTTTGGTTTGTTATTAAGAAACATGTGTATAGCCGTTTAAATTGCATACTAGATGTGGGGGATCTGATTTGAAGGGGTATCTTATTCCAGATTAAAATAGATGTGCGGATAAATGAGTTATGACCAAAATTGTTTTGGTATGCTGGGATTCGGATGAGGTCCTGTGTAACTGAGCGGGTGATGCGGGCCTGTCTTTCATTACGGCCTGGGATGAGTGAATTAACTATAGGTGGGAAAGAATTTCTATGTAGTTGATGGAAGAGTTTTATTGCCATGTGAATTGTGTAATTCTGAAAGGTTAGTGCATTGGAGCGTGCAAGTGACTTGCAGTGATGGGTCCAGATTGATAGTCTGCCATGTATTTTGTATGCTCTATTGTATAGTCTGGCTAAAGGATCCAGAGTTTCTTTTGTGGTGAGAGACCAAATGGGAAGACAGTATGATAAGTTAGACAGTATGATAGAATGTAGTAGATAAATATTTGAGACATTATGGGTGAGATATGGCCTGATCTTGTTATAGACATACATTTTCTGTTTGAGCTTATTAGTGAGAGTGTTAACATGTTTTTTGTAGGTTAGGTGGGAGTCTAAGTGCACTCCAAGATATTTATATGTGTTTGTGACTACTAGAGTTTGATCGGATAGAGTAATGGGGAGAGTTATTGTCAGGTTTATTTCGCTGACTGAATAACTATTAAGAAGAGCAACAGCAAACAAACCACAAGTGAGACAGAATATGAAGTCTTTTCTCGCGAGGAGTGCAGTACAGATAGCTTAATACAATCTCTACACAGTGAATATCTGTAGGCACTCCCGCTCTTCTTATTTGGATTTGCCCTACCCACAGTGTGAGACATAACCACTAAAGGGGGGAGGAAAGCATGTGGGCTTTGTCTCGTAAGCAAAAATCACTAGGTGTTTACATACTGATAAGAACATCTGGGAAGAGGAGTTTGAGTGGACTGGATACAGGAGAAAAAACCTTTGACCTCTAGTTAAAACATTGTGTAGGATGCAACAAGCTAAGTTGTTTATTACTGGTTATATACATTCCAACCTAATCCTACGATCAAGATAGTTGGGAAACCCTGACTTTAATGGTCACTTGGAGGTTCATCTGGGGTGCAGGACAGCAATGAGGCATGTTGTCTAACAAAGTGGTCTTTGTTAGAAAGGAACTGTCCTTCTGTGGTACATCATAAAAACAGCAAGGCCAAACAGCAAGCATATATTGCAGTAATATTGCAGTAAGGCATTGATTAGAGAACGCATGATAACATATATATACATTTTTCTAACAATTCCCTCCTGTTTATCATAAGTTCTCAGAGACCATCTTATTACCTAAAAGCGGCCATTTCAAAAAGATTTTCAGCCGTAGGATCACAATTCATAAGAACAAATTTAAACCCGGGAGGAGATCGAACCTTAATAATCAATGTCAGAGTCGGGAAACAAATCGGACAGGTTTACCACAGAAGCTTCACAGATGGGGCCATCGCCAGAGCGACAACCCTCGTCAGTTGCAAAGTCTTCCCCTTGGAGCAACGGAAAAGTCTCAGCTGCTGGAGAAATAGCAGTTGTAATTAACCTGTTAATTAGAGACCGTAGACACGGAATACAACAACATCCACACAAGGTCAAAACAGCAGAAAAAACGGCAAGGGAGACTAGGACCGAGGACACCAGGGTACGGTACTTTCCGAACACGTTTAGCCAGTCGTTCCAAACCTCCGTGTTCACTCCACTGTGTTCCTTCATTTTCCCATTCAAGGTCCTCAGGCCCTCAAGGGCCTGGGACAGGCTTCCATCAGCGGCAGTACCATTTGGAATAAATGTGCAGCATTGCTCACCAAACATGGCGCAGACACCACCCTCTTTTGAGAGTAGCATGTCAAGGGCCATTCGGTTCTGGAAAGCCATGAGGGAAGTCGCGGCCAGTTGGGAGTGGACCGCCCTGAAACCCGCCTCGGTCCAATTTCCAAGCCTCTGCACGTTGTAATGGATGTAGTTGATCCTGTCGACATTTTTGTTAAGAGTACACGACCAACACAGGGTGGATTCAAAACCAGCTATCTGATTCACCAGCTTACACTTATCCGGCACTCCTCCGGGAACACCAATTGCATCAATTTCGGTCAGATCATCATCGGCTGTCAAATTCAAAGATATTTTGGTTTTCACCAGCTTTTTTTTTTCTTTTCTTTTTTCAGATCTTGGGATGTTGATACATATACAATTTAGCTTGACTACATTCTCTGAAAGCAATGGCTTCTTTTTTCTTTCTTCAATGGATATTACTATATAGCAGTGCTTCTCAAATAGTGGGGCGCGCCCCCCTTGGGGGGCGCCGTGCTATACCTGGGGGGGCGCGTGTGACCCTGGGGAACAGGCTTTTTTTTTGCAGTACTAGAATAAAGTGTAATTGCGCATCTTCCCAGCAGGGGGCAGTGGCGCTCTCATTGTTACTTCTGTGACATTTGCGACAGTGCAACATTTTACGATTTACAAGACAAGTTAGGATAGTCACGGTGGGGAGGGGGGGGCGCGAAAAGTTTTCTTCTTGCTAGGGGGGGGAGTAACAGAAAATAATTGAGAAGCACTGCTATATAGAATGCTCTGTCACACATCTTACAATCCAATCGACGTGATAGACTTCACACGGTCTTTGATCAATGGTGATGGTAGAACATAAAGCAATGGTTGCAAACCCATACACATGACATATTCAATTGTCTTTACAGCTTGTTTTGCCATTAGCAATCAATTGTTTCGTCTAGCAGTTTATTCTTATACTAGTTACCTGAAACAAATTATCCACATTCACTTTAGATATATTCATCCCATTCAAAGTCAGCTTTATTGTCAATCTCTCCACATGTCACAACACACAAAGAGACCGAAATTACGTTTTTCTCTATCCCACGGTGACGAGACACATAACACAATAGACATACAAGTACGCGACACAATATAAAAACAAGAAGGCAAAAATTCAAACAATCAATAGTAAGAGTGATGAATAAATAATAAACAGATAACACAATAAATAAGAGGAGCAAAACGGAGCCAGCAAGCATAGCGCAAAAGTAAAAAACATCATAAACAAAAAGGCACAAACAATAAATAATAAGAGTAATAATAAATAACATCTACAGCGGTTGTTGACAAAGTATACATATAAACATCATACGCTCATGGCAGTCCAGATCTGACACAGCAGATCATCCTGCAAAGGTCAAATTGATTTTTTAAATTGCTACAATGCAGCATAATTAAAAAAATTTTTGGAGTGATCAATATAAGTTGTTCACTCATCTCTCCCCTACTCATTATGACTTAGTTCCCACAAATACCATATTGCTGAAGTTAACAAAATGGCAACAAAGATAGCCACCTTACATGCAATAACGTCATTGTTCCATCTTCTTGTTCCCGGCATTTCTCTAAGAGGTAAGGCTCCCTTTGGGTCACTTTTTCCCGATTGAACGTTACCTCAAAAGAAATTACCCTTTTTTAATTTGCTAGGACCACCTCAACTGGCCTTTCTGCTATTTTAATGGCAGTTGACGTAATTATCAATATTCAATGTGGCCCTTCCCCCTTGGAAGAACACCAGTGTTTTGTTTTCACTGCTCTTAATGAGAACGTGCTTTGTTCTTTTTGCCTTTAAAATATTAATTATAAATATAAAATGTAAATGCCAAATTTAAATCATCCTTAGTTTCCCACTTGGTTTTAAAACATGGTAATCTATATTGGCGCCCAAACAATTTTTCATACGGGGTTAAACCCACAGTACTTGTAATATTTATGTACAGTTTGACCAGATCTAAACATTTTGTCCATGATCTTCCATTTTTCCCATGCACATTTTCGCACTTTATACCAGTTCTGTCACGAGAATTAATTTTCAAAATCCCATATCTCTTTATTATTATTATTTTTACATAACGTTTTTGCCACTGTTAAGGCATTCAGTGTTTTTGTTTAAACCAAATCAAACCATTTTGAGAATGCATCTACTATTATGACCAGGCATTATAACCCTGTGGATTGTGTTTAGCACATGTTAAACAAGCTCTACAATTTTTTTTTTTTTTTTTTTTTTGAAAATGTTTTGAATATGAATCAAATCCGTATGTTGTATAAAGCTGACTGACTTGCCCCACTATCCCTCTGTTACGTAATGACGGCTTCTTCAATGATGACGGAGGCTCTAAAATCTTTGTGTACGTTTTACTGTTCTTTTTATTGTATGGAACGAAAAGGAAGACACGATGTTCTCAGATAACAATAGACAAGTTGGAATGCAAAAACATTTCCGCAAAAACACCTTCGAAATAAAACACTTCCGGTGTGTCAAAATAAAATCACATAAATTCCAATCCTGCAAATGTAAATGTATGATGAGCAACTTAAAGTTACAACACCCTCCTCTTGAGCCATGTGACATACAACCATGGCCCAATATTGTCGCCCATTTGTATAGGTTTTTTGTAGGATAGGTCAGTCTTCTGGTCATTTATAGACACCATTCTCCACTCATGCCCCACTTTTCGTCCATAATTGAGTTTCAGTCTATGGACTTTGTCGCTGCACATCTTCAAACAAAAAAAATTCCAGTAATTCAACCCGCTTCTTGTGTGTATAAAATTTGAAGCGTCTTTTGCACCGCAGCTATGCGGTTCCGTCTGCAAGCTTGTTACCTCTTGACACCTTATCAGTCTCGTGCGTGCCCTGCACACGTGCATATAGCCATTTGTCGTGGCAATTGGACTGCTTCCACAACTAGCTTAGTTGTAGTTTCTTGTAGTTATTTTTTTTCAATTAGTTTCTCATCGTTTATCACAAGAATAGTAATTAGTAATTTGAACAAAAATCTAAAAGTATGTTTTATTTTACTCAATTGTACGATTTAGAGAATCCATATGTAGTAAAGTGTTGTATTACTACATATGATTTCATCTTCATTAAATTGACACACCTTACAAAATACTTCTCAGTGTCCCAGTGCACACGTTTTGCGTGTGTAACTGGTTGTCTCAACCCGTGTTCCACATCCTAATCTTTCCTCCCCCCAGGTGTCAAACCAATCAAGATAAAGATAAAAAACAACAAAGTAACCGCCAGTAAATTAATATAATAGTCAATTGTTGTTGTTTCTTAACTTTAACTAACTCAATCACTTTCTTATTCTCAAATGTAAAAACTTGTGTAGTCTTGACACAACCAATCGACTATTTCTTCTAAATTTAGCTTTGAAATGTTATTTAATAATTTTGCTTCATCCAATTCCAGAAAGCAAGTTCTTTCCATCTTTCAAATTTTGTTTCATCAGGGCTAGGCATTAATGCAGTGTGGACCAGTTTCTGCCCACAAAGAAAATTGCTTGCCTTTCTTTTCTTCTTATTTTCACAAAATTGCTTTTGTTTTGCGGTGCAAATCATATAGACTACAATCTAGCAAATTCTTTTGTGCACCTACATTAGCCAATTTTAACACATAACACTGACAGCACACAGACAACACAAAAACTTACAGCAGAGACACAGCTCACAAACAATACAAACAAACAACGCTGCGCAAACGTCATCCTCTATTTTGACGTTTTGGTTATACTTTTGTTTTCTCATCAGTGCCTTTTATCCTTCATGCAAATATTGTCACATCTTCCTCAGGCATCACCCTGCTTCAAATATTCAAACATTCTCTGAGAAACTCACACTTTCCCTGCTTCGCCTGCAGCCACAGCACCCCTCGTGCGAGGGGTGGGGGCGCAGCATCAATGTTGATTGGTCACAGGCTGGCCATTTCCTGCAACAACCATGATGCCGGCCCACCGCTCACACGAGCATTGCAATGGCCCCGCGACAACGCACGAGCGCAGGCACGCTTATCAGTTTCACCTTCTCAAAGGGCAGGCCAACTTTGCCGTTGCCACCTTCATCATGTTCACCTTCAACATTTTTCAGTCTTCTACACAACATTTGCTGTCTCTTATTCTCGTCCTATCAAGCCACCATTCTAGTCACTTCCTGCCACGCACGTCTTATTTTCTCTACTTCCACACACTGCTCATCTTAGTTTCTCCAACCAACCTAAACACATCATCGTCCACTTCTCAATTTCCCTATTATTGCTCAACAGCCTCCAGAACATTCTCCATTACTGATTTCTTCCATAGGACACACATCTCACTCGCACTCATACACACACCCATTCATGAGGATCCTCTGCGCGCACACGCACACACACACCAGCACAAAAGGATGACGCACAGCATATAGAACACACATCGATCCCACTAACACACCTTTTTGTTCGTGTTACTTTTCTGATTTATTCTCTATTTCACTTTTAGAAGCTATTTGTAATTCTTTTCTATTTATTTAGCAAATTTTAACTTCAATGTTTCTTTATCTTACTTTATCCTTTTAACATAAATACCTCCTTATATTTAAGCTAATTTCTCCTTAATTTTGGCAGCCAGGTTCCCACTTCATTACATGGAAACCTGATCTGATTTGATTTTGGCCTAGTCATAGTGTTTCTGTTAATTTGTGCAGTCACGTGCCATGTGACCGTTTTCTCCGCAATTCCAGCATTTTATTGGAGGTTGCACAACTCCTCTTCCTCGGCCTCTAAAGCCTCCTTTAGACATTGCTCGCCATCTCTGGCCTTTCTGTCCTCTGCCTGCATTTTGGTAAAAAGTGTCACTATCCTGGTCTACCAGAAAAGTGTGTTTTGAAGCTTTCATTTGTTTTCGTTTTTGTTTGTCTATTACTACTTTTTCCGCATGGAGGGCATGATTTATGTATTCCTCCAAAGTTCCGGTGTTCATTCCTATATGATTATTGATCACCCTAATTTGTATTGCAGGCTTGGACCCTACATGGATGGCATTTTTTAATTGTTGCTGATAAGCACCTTGAGGCGCATTATCTTCCACCAGTCCACTGTGTGTTTTAAACACTTTTGTCATGCGCACTCGATACTCATCAAAGGTTTCATTATCATTTTGCTTTGTTCTGCCTATTTCTGTATAATTTGCTCTGATTTCCTTTGACCAATCCATTTCTAGCGGGCTTTTCTGCCTAGTGGCTCTGTCCGTCATCCCATAAGGAGGAGGTGATTCCTCAATTTTGTGTGTGTCATGCATTTGCGGATACAACTTCGCAATTATCTTTAGTTTTGAATTTGTAGCATGTGTTTTCTCTTCTTGCTCTTGTACTGCTTCTAGTTCTCCCTCAAATTTATATTTTTTAACCCATTTATCGAAATCTTTTTTTAATCAGTTGGGATCCTGCCTGTCAATTATTTTCCAATCTTTGCATTTTAGTTCATGTCGGGGTAGGGACTTTCGCTTATTATTTAAGTTTCCCATGGTTTATTTTTCTAAATTTTGGAGTTGGTAGTTTGAATGGCACCTACAGTGTCCTAAAACCAACTTTATTCACAGGACAGTGGTTAAAAATTCAATGTGTGGTAAGTCTCCTTTCACCTCCCCCGAAAGGAGCGGAGAGTTGTTGCCTCTGCACCAACACAAAGCCACCGTTTACAATCCTGTGTGTTTATATAGAGGAGCGCTCAAATGAGATCACTCTCAGTCAAACCGTTCACAAGCATACCACGCGCGTTTTTTAATAACAGAGGAGTCCGCCCCTCCTGCTGCGGAATTTAACTAACATAAAACGTTAGGGGGCTCCACATCCGCCCCTGCGGAATTTAACTGTTTCTAATTGTACTTGATAGAGTCTAGAATTCTCAAGGTTTTTTTTTTTTTAAATGTTTAAGTGAATAACAGAGGAGTCCGCCCCTCCTGCTGCGGAATTTAACTACCGTTTTTTTCCGTGTATAGTGCGCCCCCATGTATAGTACGCACCCTAAAAATGGCATGCTGATGCTGGAAAAAAGCTTGTACCCATGTATAATACGCACCCAATTTTTATGAATTTTTAAAAATTTTTTTTTTTTTTTTTAAGTCCCAAAGATCGTCACACACGCAGGGAGGCAATGGGCCCCATTTTTATAGTCTTTGGTATGGTCTTAACTAGGCTGGATGTCATTTTTTTTGTTGGCGTTGATTTCTCCGACTGCCCCTAAACGCACCACCGCGCTCCGTGCGCGCAGGGGAACGAGGCGGCTCTGTATGGGAGAGACGTTGAAGAGGAATAAAAACACCCTTGGAAACCAAAACTTGCCCCTCGTCGTGACTCGGAGCCGCAACAAATGTTTCGGATTTGTGTAGGGTACATTGTGACAGACGGCAAACTAGCAGGTGATCGAGCGAGCGTCTGATACGAGAGCATTGCGGTCGTATGGAGCGTGTTTGAAATGAACAGCAGAGACGAAAGGAACAAGGCAAAGTGTTGTGAAATAAAATATTACCTGTAATATGCATTTTCTTATTTGCTGATTGAAACTGCTAATTAAACTGTGAATTGAAACTAATAGGTGGAGAACTGAACTCTCGCTCTTTATATAGCTGACGTGTCTTGCGCAACCGTTCTGCGCATCTGTAATGGCGGCCTCCGTATGACGTCCGGTCCGCGATGGAGATTAAAAAACAAACAATATTTGACAATAACACACCATCGAGGATTGCACCATCGCATCAAACGATGTGTCGTCAATTATGAATTTTACTAAGTGTGTTGGGCAGGATGGCTGAATGCGATGCGCGATTGACAACAAACAAGAAGAAAGGTGAGTTTTATTTCGGGGGAGATTTGTCATGTCTCGTCCCCAGTTTTGCTATGTGTCTAGGTTGCCATAGTTTCTGTTCGCGTCACCCCGCTCTTCCTGTGTCACCTCAATCGATGTAACGTGTTTTGTATTTAAGTCCTGTCTGCCCCTCGCTCACCGTTGGATCATTGCATGTGTTACTGTCATTCTGTTCCTGTCTTTGGTAATGTCACCCTGTCTTTTTGTTCCACGACTTTGTCGGTCAGTCCTGTTGTTGGTTTTGTTGTACTTTCTTTAAAAAAAAAAAAAAAAAAAATTTAAAAAAAAAAAATTAAACATTTTTTTTGTACCCATGTATAATACGCACCCCAGATTTTAGGACAATAAATTAGTTAAATATTGCGCACTATACACGGAAAAAAACGGTAGCTTGAAAGCTAGGGGGCTCCACATCCACCCCTGCGGAATTTAACTGTTTCTATTTAGTAGAATTAATATTCCTACTCACGGTCTGCTGATTCTCTTCCTCGGAAGATCTCGTCAACCCTCCCGGTGTCCAGCCGGACTGATCGAGACAGTCCCGTCAAAGGGCTTTTGTTACCTCGGCCGAGGATTGTCACCTGCGTCGAAGAGCCCGCTGGAACCGTTCAGGGCGTGTTGAGATCCCGGAACGAGCCCCCAATTTCTGTCAGGTTTATTTCGCTGACTGAATAACTATTAAGAAGAGCAACAGCAAACAAACCACAAGTGAGACAGAATATTAAGTCTTTTCTCGCGAGGAGTGCAGTACAGATAGCTGAATACAATCTCTACACACTGAATATCTGTAGGCACTCCCGCTCTTTTTATTTGGATTTGCCCTACCCACAGTGTGAGACATAATCACTAAAGAAGGAGGAAAGCATGTGGGCTTTGTCTCGTAAGCAAAAATCACTAGGTGTTTACATACTGATAAGATCATCTGGGAAGAGGAGTTTGAGTGGACTGGATACAGGAGAAAAAAACTTTGACCTCTAGTTAAAACATAGCAAGGGAAGTTTTACGACATTGTGTAGGATGCAACAAGCTAAGTTATTTATTACTGGTTATATACATTCCAACCTAAACCTACGATCAAGATAGTTGGGAAACCCTGACTTTAATGGTCACTTGGAGGTTCATCTGGGGTGCAGGACAGCAATGAGGCATGTTGTCTAACAAAGTGGTCTTTGTTAGAAAGGAACTGTCCTTCTGTGGTACATCATAAAAACAGCAAGGCCAAACAGCAAGCATATATTGCAGTAATATTGCAGTAAGGCATTGATTAGAGAACGCATGATAACATATATATATACATTTTTCTAACAGTAATGGAGATGTTTTTCCTAGGGGAGTGGAAATACATTATTTTTTTTATATTGATCGTCAGATGGTTTACTTTTAGCCAGTCATGTAGGAGCTGGAGATCAGAAGTAAGTTTGGAGTTCATGGTTTCGATGTTCGAATCTGAGGTGAAAATAACTGTGTCGTCAGCATATAATATGATTTGAGTTTGTTTGCATATGTTCGGCATGTCATTGATGTACATAATGAATAATAATGGGCCCAATATGCTGCCCTGGGGGACACCCGTGGGAGATGGTAACGGAGTAGATGTGGCCTGACCAATATTAACAACCTGGATTCTATCCGAGAGGTATGATGAGAGTATAGTTAGCGCTGAGGGGGAAAGATGAAAGGAAGCTAGTTTGTTATGGAGTATTTGGTGATTAACTGTGTCAAAGGCTTTACGGAAATCGACAAAGACTCCTCCTGTGATGTGGCCTTTAACGGGTTTAAGAGAAGTGCGTATATATTCTGTGGGTAGTAGCTGTGCAGATAGTGTAGAACGAGCTGATCGGAAGCCAAATTGTGAGTTGTTGAGAAGGCTGTTTGTTTCAAGATGTTCTATAAGTTGTTTTGACAGGGTTTTTTCTAAAGGTTTTGACATAGGTGGGAGGATTGATATGGGACGGTAGTTGGATAAGGTTGTTCGGTCGTCTGATTTATATATGGGGGTAATTTTTGCCCAGTGATGGAGTTTAGTGTCTGCCAGAGGATTTTGGGGTTCGTGGCGGCCTGAGTGATTTGCTTCTGGAAGTAAGTGGTTTTAGCCTTACTGATCTCTAAGGTGCATTTATTTCTAAGATGTGTGAGAGCTGTTTTATTTTCAATAGTTTTTATTGACCTATACAATTTCAGTGCAGTGGTTTTCTGTGCAATTAGATTGAGAATATCTGAGTCTATCCATGGTAATTTATTCTGTCGTAGACTGAGTTTTCTGGTAGTACTGTATTTTTTCCGTATGGCTTCTATAAGATTCTGGAAATCTGCTAAGATTTGTTCTGGGTAGGTGAGTGCTAGTTGATTGCTCCAATCAATATTCGTTATTTCGGTTTCATACTGTGGTAGCTTAGATCTTGGTATATTTGAAATAGTGCACTGTTGATGATTTTTCCGAGGTTTCGGGTTTTTCCTAACTGTGTATATGAGACAATGGTCTGATACAGCTACGTGGATGACTCCTGATATGCTATATTTTGCGGGTTGATTAGTGAAGATGAGATCAAGAATAGAGCTGCGAGTGTGACATATTCTAGTTGGTTCTTTTATCAGTTGGTGGAGTCCTAATTTTTCTGCCATGCTTTTTAGAGGTTTGGATGATTTGTCTTTGTAGTCTAAGTTCAAGTCGCCAATTATGATATATTCCTTTGTTTTTATATTTTTTATAATATTGGATAGATTTTTAATATAATCTGTGGGGTTTGTGTTTGGCGGCCTGTAACTGGCAATAACTGTGATTGCATGTTGGTTGGTAAAGCTGATGACCAGTTGCATTGTTTCAGTTTCTGTTGTGATTGGGGTTACTGTGTGTGCGTATAATTTGTATACTAGTAATAGAATACCACCACCAGGTTTATTTGGCCGGTGTTTTCTGTGTAGTTGATAATTGTCTATGGAGATAAACGAGTCTGGTGTGATAGGAGAAAGCCACGATTCTGTAATGATGAGAAGATGTGGTTTGCCTTGTTAGTGAGTATTTTTATTTCATCAAGCTTTGATGTGATGCTTCTTGCATTAAGATGGCATATTTTAAAACCTCTAATATTGCTTAATTGGGATATGGTTTGAATTTGTTTTATGTGATACTTATTTTTCCGTTTTGTCATTTGTACGTTATTATGGGTGCTAGATTGGGTGCCGGCATCTGTTTGACTGGAATAAGATTGCGTGATGGGCTGGGAGCGAACTCCAGAGGCATGTAGTTTTGGGCTAGGGTTTAGTGGGATATTTGTGAGGTTATTATGATTGGTTAATTGTGCCTGAGATCGATAGCCGGTGGTGGATACTCTAAAGTAAGTGTGGACAAGATTTTTTTGCAGTGGGAAGGTAGTGTGTGACAGTGGTGTGGATTTTCCTTTGGTGAAGGTTGGGGGGGTGGAATAAAGGGGCCATGTGTGAGGACTAGCGTGTGTGTGTGGGGGGGGGCGATCTTGGTTAGTCCGAGGTCTGAGGGGAGGTGAACTGTTGTTGTGAGGGAGAGAATGGATCGGACTATCCTCGTGTCACGACTCATGGAGCCAGTCCAGGGATTCCAGAGTGAGCTCCATGGAGAGGGAGAGCAGCCGTGCCCCCGCCTGGTTGAGGTGTAAACCGTCCCTTGCAAAAAGATTGTGCTGTTTCCAGAAGGTTATGAAGTTATTGGTATAGGGGATCTTGTTGGCGGTAAAATGGGCCTGGAGCCAAATGTGTAGATCACGGATCCGACTGAACTGGGCGTCGGTGAATCGTGGGGATGGAAAGGGGCCGGAGATAATGAAGGCCTTACCAGTTGCAGAAACGGTGGAGATGAGTGTGCGAAAATGTTGTGTGAGCGTCTCTGACTGGTGGAGTTTGATGTCATTGGTACCGATGTGTATGATGACAGTGGAGATCTGTGGACGGTGAGCTGTCAGTTGGGGGATGCGGGTGTTGATGTCGAGGACCTTGGCTCCGGAGAATGAGTGGGTCTCAGCTTTGGGGAGGGAAACATGGCGTACCATTGAGGACCACCACCAGCACACAGGGGACGCACGTATGGGTGGGTGGACAGTTTGGTGCCGGCAGGGCTGCGGTCCGTGTCCTGTCAGATTGCTGGTGGCTCTGAGCGCGGTGTGGTGGGAGGGGTCGGGGAAGTGAGGGCTTGAAAAGGAGGTGACGGGGAGGGGGTGGGAGGAAAGGTGGTGGGTAGCGGGAGGTTGGGAGGAGAGCTGGTCGACAGTGAGCTGGCCAGTGGCGTGTTGAGGCGTGCGGCAGAGAAGATGGTGGGTAGGGAGGGGTAGGGAGGAGAGCTGGTCTACAGTGAGCTGGCCAGTGGCGTGTTAAGGCGTGCGGCAGAGAAGATGGTGGGTAGAGAGGGGTAGGGAGGAGAGCTGGTCTACAGTGAGCTGGCCAGTGGCTTGTTAGGGCACGCGGCAGAGAGGACGGTGGGTAGGGAGGGGTAGGGAGGAGAGCTGGCCTGCGTTGAAATGGCCAGAAGTGTGGCTGGAATGGTGGTGGGTAGAAAAGGGTGGGGCGGGGGTTATGGCATCGCCGTGTCTGCCAAGGAGGTGGGTTGTGGATGGTGAATGCTCTGCTGGTTGTCCTGCCGTCAGCGGGCCAGGTTTTGGGGAAGGCTACAGTAGAGGGGACGGGGTTGGCAAGGGTGATGGCGGTTGATGAGGGTAAGGGGAGAGTACTCTCGGTACTTCCCAGGGGGGCAGGGGGCGTGGAAGGGCGGGGCGAAGAGGGAGGTGTGGGGGTAGGGGGGCGAGGAGGGCCGGGGGGGTTAGAGGCGGATGGCAAGGGGGAGAAGGTGCCTGAAACAGCCCACAGCGACCAGTCTGTTCCAATAACTTCTCCCAGTTTGTGGGGGGAGAGGACAGTTTAGGATTGGGGGTGTAGTGAAAGGCTATTGGTGGTTTGAGGGTGGAGGAGAAGGAGCTTCTTGGCTTCTTGGCCCTGGGTGAGTGGAGACGAGCCTCCTTCTCAGCCAGGAGCCTGAAACGGTTTGGGTGTGTGGGGATGTCACCTGAGGGTGAGGTGCAGATGCGTGAGTCCCATCCCCCCCTCTTGCGGTTGATGTGCGGTTCCATCCAGAGCTCTGAGTGGCGACGGGCTGTGGAGCAAGGGCTCTGCGGTGGCTCCTCCACTGCAGCAGCATTGCAGACTTGTCGCCCCAGGAGCAGGGTGTCATCTTGGGTTGGATCTTGGAGGAGGGTGGGGGTCAAGAGGGAAACTTGCTTCTGTAGATTGAGGAATCCATGGGACAGCTCGGCCAGCATGAGGTGGTCCGGGGGTGATGTTCTGACAGACATGCTAGTGTTAGCATGCACACAAGGCCTCTCCTCGATGGAGGCCCTAAGGTTGGGCCTCTTGAGTTGGATTAGCTTGCCGAAAATCACAGCTGGGCTGAAATAGCGTGGTGGTAGCTGTGCCTCTGTAATCCAGTGGTGGCAACTGTAGGCTGCAGCAGCCTGGTGGCTTATGCAGCCTGGGGGTGGCTACTGTAAGCTACAGCGGCCTGGTGGTAGCTGGGCATTTGTAGTCCGGAGGTAACTACTGTAGTCTACCGTACCCTAGTGGTAGGTAGCTGGGCCTCTGCAGTCTGTAGTCTGGTGGTAGCTACTGCAGGCTTCAGTAGCCTGGAGGTAGCTATTGGCTGCAGTAGCCTAATGGTAGCTGGGCCCCTTTAGTCTGATGGTAACTGCTGTAGGCTGAAGTAACCGGATGGTAGGTGGGCTGCTGAGGCCAGGTGGCAGGCTGCAGCAGTCTGGTGGCAGTTGGGCTGCTGTGTAGGTTGATGGTGGCTAGCACGGCTAACAGATAGCAAGGCTAGCAAAGCTGGCTAGTGCTAGCAGGCCTGCTAGCATACCAGAGCACATGCTCCAAAAAACATAAAAATAGTCCACAGGGAAAACAACTAAAAAAAACAAAATTGGTTTTCTGGCTAACCTGTACAATGTTGGTACACTTGCATTTGACAAATGGCCAGAAAGCGCTCAGGAAAACACTAAAATCACTCTAAAATTGTAGGCAAGACTAGGAGCAAACTATACCGGCAGCCATCTTGAAAGGAGTTTGTCCTAGCTATGAGATACGGCTTTGGTTTGTCCAAGCTATGAAACAGCTGGGGTTCTAGTCCCAGTGGAAGGAACGGGCTCAGAAAAAAAAAGAAAAAAAAAAAGAATTTCTTTCTCCTAATTGAGGGAGGGCGTAGATTCTTTTTTTTGTCCGTTTTTCCAAGCTGTTTGCATGAAAGTTGTGTGGTTGAGAGTGCGACTGGTAGGATAAATTGACTGCAAAGAGAATTTGGTGGAAGGTCGATTTAAACCTGCATTGAGGATCCTCAAAGAAAAGAAAAAAGAAATAAAAAATTGTATAAACCTAAAATACCAAATTAAGATGGGAAACAAAACAAGTAAATCCCTAGCTCTTGAAGATGAGAAGTTCATGGCGAGTAAATGTCTTAATTGTATGCAATACTTGCCGAAGTGGAAGAAAAAGTATGGAGTAGAAGGAAAGTCGAAAGCGGAAGTCTGGAAGATAGTGGTTGATGTTTAGGAGGAGAGTGTAGATAGGACGACAAAAGGACTGAAAAAGAAAAGGAAAGAGAGAGAGTTGAATTGTGCTAGAATGTGGTTGAAAGCTTCACAAGAGAGAAAAGAACAAATTCGAGAGACAAAAAATGGAAAGATAAAAAGTGATGAGACCGCCATTCAATTAAGATTTAGAAAAGAATTCTGGGTGCACGGTGGCATGATGCAGCTGAGAGTGCTTATCAGCAACATCTTAAAAATGCGCTCCTCACTGTATCACTCCCCGACTTAGGCATCTGGGTGAGGAAACACTTGGTGGAAGCAGACATTGCTTGCGTTGTAACGGTTGAGAAAGGCAAATGTTCTGATGTATTTCATCTAGATGACGATAAAGATCTAAATGAAGATGCAACGATCTTCTTCCAAAGTTCCTGAAGGGGCAGATGAAAAGTCACATTTACAGCATGACAAGCTTCCTCCACTTTGACCCCTCATGCTCATGCAGAGAAAGAAGTAACAGATGTCCATATGACAGCAGAACATGTCATTGTCAGATTATTAGAACATTTTTTAGATTATTAGAGCTCCTGTCCATACAAGAAGTATGAAAATGCTGTTGTATGCCTAATGACAAATGACCAGAGATCAAATTGTGTGAACACTAAAGTTAAAATTTGCAGATCAAGTGGTAAATAAATGCAACTTGCTCCTAGAAGATAAATGAAAAATTAGAATGTGCTGTCTTCGCGTGCATGGGAGGGACTAGCTCATGATCGACCACAGGAAATGGCCACCCTGTGACGAATCATTGGTGCTGGGATCTACTTTGCGCGCGAGAGCTGTGCATGTGTGTTAAAATGATGAAAATTGGCTAAACTTTTAGTATAAAGGAATTTGCTAGACTGTGGTCTATCCAATTTGCACCGTAGAACAGAAACAATCGAAAGATAAGAATGAGAGGAAAAGAGAGAAATCTGTTTGCGAGCAGAAACTGATCCACACTAATGCATGTTAAGTAAGAAACGACAGAACATGCTTTCAGGAATTGGACGAATCAAAATTGTGAATTTAAGACATTGACATTTATTAGAAATAGTTGACTGGTTGTGTTATAAGATTATACAAACTTCTATATGCGAGCTGAACCTGAGAGATTGAGTTCTTCAAATTTAAAAACAGACAAAATTCTGATTAATTTGCCAGCAGTTTTTTTTTGTGTGTTGAGTTTTTTTTGGATTGGTGGATTGGGTAGCACGTCCGCCTCACAATTAGGAGGGTGCTGGTTCGATTCCACCTCCGGCCCGCCCTCCCTGTGTGGAATTTGCATGTTCTCCCCGGGCCCGCGTGGGTTTTCTCCGGGGCACTCCGGTTTCCTCCCACATCCCAAAAACATGCTTGGTAGGCCGATTAAACACTCCACATTGTCCCTAGGTGTGAGTGCGAGTGCAAATGGTTGTTTGTCTCTGTGTGCCCTGCGATTGGCTGGCAACCGGTTCAGGGTGTCCCCCGCCTACTGCCCGATGACGGCTGGGATAGGCTCCAGCACGCCCGCGACCCCAGTGGGGACTAAGCGGTACAGAAAATGGATGGATGGATTGTTCTATCAGAAAATGCTAAGAAAGAAAAAAAATAGACAAAAGAAAAATAAAGGTTGCTTTTGGAGTGATAATTAACTAGAGAAAAAACTGGAGAACCAGTAACACATGCAGAAGATGTGTGAACTGGGAAATTGAGAAGCGTTTTTTTTCAAAGTCAAAGTCAGCTTTATTGTCAATCTCTCCATATGTCACAACACACAAAGAGACCGAAATTACGTTTTTCTCTATCCCACGGTGACGAGACACATAACACGATAGACAAACAAGTACGCGACACAATATAAAAACAAGAAGGCAAAAATTCAAACAATCAATAGTAAGAGTGATGAATAAATAATGAATAAACAGATAACACAATAAATAAGAGGAGCAAAACGGAGCCAGCAAGCATAGCGCAAAAGTAAAAAACGTCATAAACAAAAAGGCACAAACAATAAATAATAAGAGTAATAATAAATAATAAATAAACAGATAACACAACAAACAAGAGCCAGTGTGCATACAGACAGTACAGACAGTAAAAGTACAGGACGCTACGCAGAACGGGGGAGCGAATTCAGGATCCTAACAGCCTGGAGTATGAAGCTGTTTGAGAGTCTGGTGGTGCGGGAGCGCAGGCTTCTGTACCTCTTCCCAGAGGGCAGAAGCTCGAACAAAGAGTGAGCGGGGTGACTCACATCACTCACAATCGTGGTCGCCTTGCGGGTGAGATGGGAGGTGTAAATGTCCTTCAAGGAGGGGAGCGAAGCACCAGCAATCTTACCAGCCGTGTTCACTATGCGCTGCAGGGCCTTCAAGTTGTAGTCAGTGCAGCCGCCACCCCAAACAGCAATACAGCTGGAGAGGACGCTCTCAATGGTGCCGCGGTAAAATGCAGTCATGACGGCCAGAGGAGCGCTCGCTCGCCTGAGTTTCCGCAGGAAGTACAGGCGGCGCTGGGCTTTCTTTGCCAGTGATGCGGTGTTGGTGGACCAGGAGAGATCCTCACTGATGTGCACCCCCAGGAACTTGGCGCTGCTCACTCTCTCCACCACAGCACCGTCGATGGTCAGCGGCAGGTGTTGGGTGTGACCCTTCCGGAAGTCCACAACAATCTCCTTGGTCTTGTCGACAGCGGACTGAGCACACAGCCTTGGGGGGCCCCCGTGCTCAGCGTGATGCTGGCGGAGATTTTGTCGCCAACACGTACTACCTGTGGCCTCTGACAGAGGAAGTCCAGTAGCCAGTTGCAGAGGTAGGTACTGAGGCCCAGCGCGTCAAGTTTGCTGATGAGGCGTTGTGGCACAATGGTGTTGAAGGCAGAACTGAAGTCCACAAACAGCAATCTCACATACGAGTCCCTCCTCTCCAGGTGGGTGAGGGCCGAGTGGAGGGCAGAGCAGATGGCATCCTCAGAAGACCGTTTGGCTCGGTACGCAAACTGGAAGGGGTCAATGGTGGGGGGGCGAACGGATCGGATGTGCTCCATGACAAGCCGCTCAAAGCACTTCATGATGATGGGCGTAAGTGCCACGGGGCGGTAGTCATTGAAGCAGGACGGAGCGGGTTTCTTTGGCACAGGTACGATGGTGGCAGCTTTGAAACACGACGGGACGATGGCCTGCTGCAGGGAAGTGTTAAAGATGTCCGTGAAGACATCCGTCAGCTCACCAGCGCAGTCCTTCAGCGCCCGACCCGGGATGTTGTCAGGGCTCGCCGCCTTACGGATGTTGATAGCGGCAAGCGCCCTCCTCACGCTGTCGGCGGAGAGGCACAGGGGCAGCTCGTGTGAAGGGGGAGTGGCCTTCAGCGGATGGATTCAAGATGGCGGCGCGTGCATACGCAGCGACCTTTCTCTGTCCCGCCCAAACGGTGTTTTGTCCGTCTAATGAGTGTTTGTCCGGCAGTTTTTTTTGTTCGTCCCGTCGTACTGAGTCGTGCTACAAGTACGGCAGGCAGGTTCTGCTTGACATCGGCCAAAGCGAGTTTTGTCGAGTTCTGGACTTTGATGCGGGAACATCAAAGGAGCTCGGACAGCTACGTCCTGAAGCGTCGCCGGGCTCGTCTGCTATTCCTCCCCCGGTTGGGAAGCGTCGAAAGCGGTGTGCGAGGAGGCTGAAGAGGGGCAAACGCGGGGGCGTCCGGGCCAGGCTGGCGGCCAGCCCTGCTCGCCCGGCCGTGCCTTCCATTCTTCTGGCGAATGTTCGATCGCTGGACAACAAAATGGATTACATTCGCCTGCTGTCAAAGTCAAATTAAATGACTGACTCATATGTAGTAAAGAACACATTCTCCCTAAAAGGTTTGTCAAGGTGTGAGGCATGGGCGATGCCAAGCCTCAGAAGGGGGGAGTGAGTAGGACAGATAGTGAAAGATAGTAAAAATACAACACTTTACGACATATGGATTTTCTAACACATTTGGCGTCATGCTATTAAGTTTCTCTATTGCTATTTCTCAAGCTTTTCAAACTTTTGCTGTAAACAATTGGAAGATGATGGAAAAATGACTAAAGAAGCTATGAGGAAGTGGTGTACGTGTTTGGAAGGGCACGCGCTTAGGCTAATCAACATTTGTTTGACTGATCAAAGGAATCATTTTCTACAGGACTTAACATCCATTCCCCCAGCCTAGATCCGACAAAGACCAGAGAATCTTCTCTAAAACAGGAGGCAATAAATGGGATAGCCCCTGTCATAAATGGTCTTTGGTTAGGGGGAATCATTAGGAAGTGCTCAAACTCTTCTCGCAAACACCCCTATCTGCCCAGTTCAAAAGGGCAATAAAATTGACTACAAGAGTTGCAAAGAACAGGCAAAGAACAGTCCTTGACCCGGCATTTGCGTTTGGCGGTCGTCGATGTTGTTCCAAGACCTGCGTCGCGTCTTGAGGTTTGTCATTTGTAAAATTTGGCCGTTGTGATCCTCCCAAACAGAAATAAATGATTTGGGCTTTTGTTGTAATTGGTTTGTGGAAAGATTGCAGGAGCTTGCGCCTCCAGTGTCTCACCTGTGCCTTCCTGCCTTCCATTCTCTCCACTGAGACTGGACTGTAGAAGGGGGAGTGTGGTATTGTGGTGTGAAAAGGCTGTGGGAGACGGCTCCTGTGGTGTTGCACATGGACCGTTCTGTTCCATTGTCTCCACGGATGTTGGAAGGTGAGTGGGGTGATTGATATTGTAATTTGATTGTGGCGTAGACTGATGTAGGTGTGGGGCTCTGGACTCTGCGGGTAGCTATTTGCTGGGTTGGCGCGGGTGGGGGACGACGGCATTGATTGTCCCAGTACTAGACAGGCTGGGATAAATCAGTATGGAAATGCCGGGCGCCCCTCTCTTGCTTCCCTTACTGCGACTGCGCGCGGAGTGGAATCGTACCCACTCCAGGTGTGTGCTGAGGGCGTGATAGCAAGTGAGATTACGGCAGGATGATGGAGGAATGAATGAGGACAGGCAGGGAATGCATGTACGACATGGGATGTGCACGGCTGTAACTGAGGTCCGGTGGACTTTGCCTGCTTACGGCCATCATGAAGTTAAATGTTGTGGGACAGGGGTTGAGATGTGATGGTGAATGAATGTGTGCCTTTGTGTCTGTTAGTTTGCACGTGTGTGCGCGCATATGAATGGCCTAGGTAGGTTGATGTGGAGGCAACGTGATCACAATTGAAGATAAGATCCCTCTCGCCTGTAAGTGTAGTACAAATTGAGATGTATAGGATTTGATGATTACTCAGGCGCACCATTGACGTCAAATGGTTCAATGGAGAAGGCCCGTTTCCTGTGGCTGGACAAGGCAGGACCATCTAGTCCAGCTGTGATGGGTATGATAATGTGTCCGGGACACCTTGCTGGTCCTTTTCGCTCCCCAACGACGCTATTGACACATTACGTGAATGTGTCAAAACGTTGGGGGAGTAGAATTATTTAATCTACTGTGAGATTCAATGTTTTGTCAAATGTAATTGTTTTTGGAGTCTTAACAGGACACGTAAGAATTCAACACACAGTGATGAGAGGAGCAGAAGTAACATCTCGAATGAGCCCATCTCACATGCCGTCCGGCTGGCCGGCAAAGGAGATACGTGGCATCATCTGTCCCAGTGCACCCCAGTGAAGGGTTCCTGCAAAGAACCAGGTCCGCCATCAACCGCGTCCCCGCCCCCAGTTCATACAGAGGCAGATTAATCCTCTTCCCCCTTGGTGGCCAGGTAGTCCACCCTGAGCCACTGAAGACAACGACCGCGCAGCAGATGTTTCCAAGTTCTCCCCGGGCGGAGCAGAGTTGCGAAGGGGGTGAGAATCGTGCTCACCCTCCACCAGTGGGCGTGCCAAGCCCCCAACGGCTGAACAATCACGAGTAATTCTTATCTTGATTGATAACATTCTGGTCGCCTAAGGCAGAGGGACCGTGTAATTCTTTTCCTGCATTTAGTCTGGCCGCAGGTTTTTAAGTTACACACAAACTTTGGACTGGAGTATTGAGGGAAAAACCTCATCTTCACTGGAAGTTATTGCTTTCATTGTATTTTCTTACTTACGTTTGACTGTTCGGGGTTGACATAATCATATGATAAAACAGGAGGGATATGTTAGGGTTTGCAGAATATCTTCATCGTATGATTATGTTGGAATGTAACCTGTAATAATTTAACTAGCTTGTCCTGTCTAGACAAAAGTAGTTGATCAAAGTGCTAAGATATTTTCAACTGATTGACTAGACGCAGAGGAAGCAATCAAAGTTGCTTTGTTTACAGAAAGTCATAGAAGGCCCCCTGCTCTGCTTTGATCAGCAGGGGAGCGGCTTCACCCCATCCTGTGTGTTCCCACACCCCCACTTTCAACCCCACTCTGTTTCTCTCAATAAATATGCACCTGAAAAGGCCTGGGTCAGACTTCATTCGACCATCGCTGTAAGCACAGCGACGAGTGAACTCTCCGCCTGCTGGTGTCTAAAACGACTAACTTGTCTCCAGTGTGGTTCTTGCAAAATAAGTTAGAGTGAGCACCACCCTAACATCATGCCAACACTATATTGGTAAAAGGTACATCATATTTACATGGTTAATTTTGTCACCAATGGCTCTGATGTCATCGACAGATGATGACTAGACCTCATTCACAGAGCACAAAGACATACAGGGCCTCAGTCTTGGAAGATGGTGCGGTCAATGTACTTGACTTCACAGGGATGAGGGGACGAGGCTTCACTTTAGCTCATTTCATCAAGTTAGCATACTCCGCTGGGACATGCACCCGATGGTCCCTCATGATGGTGGCTGGTTGCAATGCACATAATTGAGTCAATAGCGCTAATGTAACACTATGGGTGCAAAAAAAAACAAAGAAGAAAAATGTGGTCACATGCGTGTCACAGCCGATCAGAGACAATGTTTTACGTCGCCACTTCAGTTTCGAGTTGCCAGAGTTGCCAACCGCTATCAAATGCCAAAATAAAGAGTAACTTAGTTGTAAACACAAACAGCATGAACAAACATGAAGCTAAACTTTGACTATTGAGTCATTTTAAAAATTGTGTATGAATTCGAGTATAAACAAAAATAAATTTACATGAATAAAAATGTTTAATGTAGCTACTTGAAATTCAGCTGCACAAAGGAGAAGGGGTGAGAATCCTGACAATTTTTTTGTCTAACCTAGGAATAGGCAAACTGTCTGCACTTAACTTGCCAAAGTACACGCAAGCAGACAGAAGGACAGCTACACAGCAACGCACAAAGTTCATTGCCAGGCTGTGAATTTCTTTGCAGGTTTTTGCAGGACCTCACCCAAAGGTACCTTCTCTCCACAACATCCAAACATTATCAAGAACCTGTGTTTCAATCAATTGCTGATATGTATGAAATGTGTTGTTGTGCAGCACGAGAGAAGAATGCATAGGTGGAAATGGCCGTCTGCCTAACCATTGTTTTCTTCTTCCAGGGCTTTTCATCACTCTTTTCTGTGAAGGTGCATCTTTTTCAGTATCAAAACACAAATTGTCTTTTTGCAATTTCTTTATGCTTCCAACATGGGAAATTAAAGATTAAGATTAAAGTCCCAATGATCGTCACACACACACCTGGGTGTGGTGAGATTTGTCCTCTGCATTTAACCCATCCCCATGTGATTTTAATTCATCCCCTGGGGGAGAGGGGAGCAGTGAGCAGCAGCGGTGCCGTGCTCGGGAATCAGTTGGTGATCTAACCCCCCAATTCCAACCCTTAATGCTGAGTGCCAAGCAGGGAGGCAATGGGTCCCATTTTTATAGTCTTTAGTATGACCCGGCCGGGGTTTGAACCCACAATCTTCCAGTCTCAGGGCGGAAGATTACCTTACCTAGATTATCTACCACTAGTCCACTGAGCTGGCGCTCAAATCGTACACGAACCAAAAGCATGTGAATTAGTTCATCTTTACAGACTGAACAGTGAGGGCTAGCTCTAGCTTCAGCTTTGAAGAACATTATCCAATTTGATGTAAAATAATAACTTACCTGTGCCAAACTCCACCTGCTTCGGAGCTACCATTAAGGAATTCTCTCCCTCCAGTCCTCCAGAAAATTTTCAAACACATGGTACAATTAGTGTGAATTTCTTTCAACAAATGTACATTTTTGTTAAAAGAATCTTTATAAACATTATGTTGGCATGTGAAAATCAAAGTCTGTTTTATTGTCAAATCTTTCACACCCACCAGACATGCAAATGAATCGAAATTACATTCCTCACTATCGCACAGTCAAGACATGGACACAAATTAACAGTACTGTCCAAAGAGAGCTAACTTAATGCTAATCCCAACCTAAGACTGCAGAGACATTAATCAGGTAAAAGTGACCGTGATGAGAGTTTAGCAACAAGTACTAAAATAACTCAAAGTGCACAACATAGTACATATCAGTAATGTAGCAGCAAGAAAGACAGTGCATGGCATTCAGAGATAAATATACCGTTTTTTTCCATGTATAATGCGCCCCCATGTATAATACGCACCCTAAAAATGGCATGTTGATGCTGGAAAAAAGCCTGTACCCATGTATAATACGCACCCAAATTTTGACTCCTACTTAAGTCCGTGAACGTAAAATTATTTCAGAAAAAAGATCATCTTTGGGAACAACCGGATGTTATTCTGCCGGTCAGTATCATTGCGCATGCGCTAGCATACTCAATAACGAAGGATTTGTGTAGGGTACATTGTGACAGCAAACGAGCAGGTGATCTAGTAAGCGTCTGATACGAGAGCATTGTGTTCGTATGGAGCGTGTTTGAAGTGAACAGCAGAGAAGAAAGCTCATCTGTAATGGCGGCCTCTGTATGGTATCCGGATTTAAAAAAAAAAAAAAAATGTTTTTTTTGTACTCATGTATTATGCGCACCCCAGATTTTAGGACAATAAATTAGTTAAATTTTGCGCATTATACATGGAAAAAAACGGTAATAATAATAAATATAATAATAAAATAAAGGAGTTCCTGACCTTCATAACATTGTAAAAAGTGAAATCAAAGTTTCAGAAATTCTACCAATTTCCACCACTGTAGCCTCCTTTGCCTGTACACTCTCTCTCCAACAGACCCATCACAGTCATTTAACTGATCGTGTGTCACATTGACCATCGGACAAAGTTCCCGTAAGGCAGACCTTCTCAAATAGTGGGGCGCGCCAAGGGGGGCGCGTATGACACCAGGGAACATGCTTTCTGTTGGCTGTACTAGATTAAAGGCTAATTAGACATCCACTGCAGTAGGTGGGAGTGGCGCTACCACTGTAAGATTGTGCACAAGGAGTACCGTATTGGCCCGAATATAAGACGGTGTTTTTTTGCATTGAAATATGTCTGAAAAAGTGGAGGTCGTCTTACATTCGGGGTCTAGCCATTATATCCATTCACAACGCTAGATGGCACCAGATATCGTTAAAGCGAATGCTGAATTTAACTCCCCAGGCCAACGCAAACCCCTGTCACGAAGAATAAAAATAAAAATAGCGGTAGCACGAAGAAGAAAAAAAAACGGAAAATGTGAGGACAAAGACACTGAGCACAGCGAGGCAGAGGATGTTGGTGAGGAGTAATGTTCTGACATGATAGATCTCAGTTACTCTCAAGTTTAAAGCAGTTTGCATTATTTTATTGCAATGTTTTTTTCTTATTCAGATTTGTTTCAAGACTACAGTTACAGTTAGACTTCACTTCGATGGTTAATGCAGTTATTGCAGTTTTGTTGTTTTATCACAGTAGATTGGTTTATTTACATTTCAAAAACCAGAAGGCATTCATTAACAAATGTGATTGCACTTTAGTTTACATATTTAAATATTCAGAAATTAAGACGTGATAGACAATTCTTGCATGATTTGAATGAGGCAAAATAACATGCTTTTTCTCTTGAATATATTGTTATAATCATTTGTTTCAGATGTACTGTAATTATTTTCTGTATAAAAATTTAATTTGGTGTTCAAAAAGTATTTTTTCAAACTTGAGTCTTGAAAAAGAGGGAGTCGTCTTTATAATCAGGGACGTCTTATATTCGGGCCAATACGGTATTCGCTCTACAGTGTAGCGCGCACAGAACATACGCACACACAGCACAGAGCAGGCGATAAAAAGTGCAGTGGGACACCATGGAAAAATATTTAACAGGGTTGAAAAGAACGGTGGAGAGAGACGGGGATAATAGAATTGAGAGTCACACGAAAGCTAAGACAAGGAAATATGACGAAGCGTACGTAGCATTGGGCTTCAGTGTGAATACGATGGGAGATGAGGAAATACCGGTGCATTAACTGTGCCTAACAATGTTGGCAGCGGACAGTATGAAGCCAAATAAATTAAGGCGGCACTTAAAGTTGTTGCACCCCAATCACGCTGCTTGAGGTTTTTCAGCGAAAACGGGCTGAATATTGAAAACAATCATCCCACTTTCTGAATGCTACTTCAGTGAATCAGTAAGCACTGTTAGCATCATATAAAGTAGCGTTACTACTACCTGCAGGCGTGGATATGGTCTCCGTCATGCTGCATTATTTGATTAAAAAAAAAAAAACAGCACAAATTGTTGTATTCATTTTTGTTTTGTAGGTTAAAATGTTTTATATATTGTGCTCCTGAGTTAATGTTGCTGATTACTTTGAATTTAATATTATTTTTTGCTTTTATTTAATTTAATATTATGCATGTTTATTATTATTTTATTGTATTTTTTCAGCATAAAATGGCAGTTGGTCAAGAAGGTTTATAGTTTAAATAATTATAGTTTATTTTTTAATTTCAGACAAAGTGATGCACTTTGAATCTGTTCTGTTACAGACTAAAAAACAATGTTATTAATAAAGTTATTCTTTATTGTAAGTTGATCTTTCCATCCATCCATTCATCCATCTCCTACCGCTTATCCGGGATCGGGTCACGGGGTCAGCAGCTTTAGGAGGGACTCCCAGACTTCCCTCTCCCCAGCCACTTCATCCAGCTCATCCCGGGGGATTCCAAAGCATTCCCAGGCCAGCTGAGAGACATACTCTCTCCAGCGCGTCCTGGGTCGTCCCCGGGGTCTCCTACCGATGGGACATGCCCGGAACACCTCCCCAGGGAGGTGTCCAGGAGGCATCCTGATGAGATGCCCGAGCCACCTCATCCGGCTCATCTCAACGTGGAGGAGTAGCGACTCTACTCCAAGTCTCTCCCGGATGACCAAACTTCTCACCCTATCTCTGAGGGAGAGCCCGGACATCCTGCGGAGAAAACTCATTTCAGCCGCTTGTATCCGGGATCTCGTTCTTTCGGTCCCGACCCATAGCTCGTGACCATAGGTGAGGGTAGGAGCGTAAATCGACGGGTAAATCGATAGCTTTGCCTTTTGGCTCAGCTCTCTCTTTACCACGACGAACCGGTATAGAGTCCGCATTACTGCCCGCGCTGCACCGATCCGCCTGTCAATCTCGCGCTCCATCCTCCCCTCACTCGTGAACAAGACCCCAAGATACTTGAACTCCTCCACTTGGGGCAGGATCTCATCCCCGATCAAGAGAGGATCACTTGGATCTGGAGGTGCTGAGCCTCCGACCGCTTCACACTCTGCTGCGAACCGCTCCAGTGAGAGCTGGGGATCACGGCCTGAAGAAGCCAACAGCACCACGTCATCTGCAAAAAGCAGAGACGCGATGCTGAAGTCCCTAAACCGGACCCCTTCAACGTCTCGGCTGCGCCTAGAAATTCTGAAAGGCGTGTAGGTGGAATTGAGGAGGTCTTCGAAGTATTCTCCCCACCGACTCACAATGTCCCGAGTCGAGGTCAGCAGCACGCCAAACTCCTCCGACGCCCGGGTTTTTGCCTCAGCAACCGCCGAAGCCGCGTTCCGCTTGGCCATCCGGTACCTGTCAGCTGCCTCCGGAGTCCCGCAGGCCAAAACGGCCCGATAGGACTCCTTCTTCAGCTTGACGGCATCCCTTACCGCCGGTGTCCACCAGTGGGTTCGGGGAGTGCCGCCACGACAGACACCAATGACCTTACGGGGCTCCGGTCGGCCGCCTCAACGATGGAGGCGCGGAACATGGTCCTCTCTGACTCAATGTCCCCCGCCTGCCCCGGGACGTGGGAAAAGCTCTGCCGGAGGTAGGAGTTGAAGCTCTTCCTGACAAGGGATTATGCCAGACGTTCCCAGCAGACACTCACAGTGTTACTTCTCATCCCCAGCCGTGTTACTATGTGTCTCTGTCTTGGTTTCTGTCTGTCTGCTCGCCCCTCCCCTCCTGAATGCCCATGATTAGTTTATTATTCTCACCTGCCTCTTGTTACCTGTCGTTTATATAAGTCCTGTCTGCCCCTCACACCCCGTCGGATCATTGTGTGTTGTTGTTGTTGTCTTCGTGTCTTTTTGGCTCCTGTGTTGGTAATGTCTTCACGTTCTTTGTTTCGCGTCCCTGTCGGTTTGTTGTTTTGTTAAGTCATGGCAGTTTGCCGAATCTATTTGTTTATTTTGCTGAATAAACTCGGTGGCGCACTGGCTAGCACGTCTGCCTCACAGTACGAAGGGTGCGGGTTCGATTCCACCTCCGGCCCTCCCTGTGTGGAGTTTGCATGTTCTCCCCGTGTCCGCGTGGGTTTTCTCCTGGCCCTCCGGTTTCCTCCCACATCCCCGAAAACATGCTTGGTAGGCTGATTGAGCGCTCCAAATTGCCCCTAGGTGTGAGTGCGTGTGCGTATGGTTGTTCGTCTGTGTGTCTTGTGATTGCCTGGCAACCGGTTCAGTGTGTCCCCTGCCTACTGCCCGATGACAGCTGGGATAGGCTCCAGCAAACCAGCGACCCCCGTGGGGATGCAGCGGTACAGAAAATGGACGGACGGACTCTGTTCTAAGCTGCATTTGGTCACCCTGCTCCACCTGTCTGTGACACTCACAGTGTTTGGGTCTGCCAGGTCGGACCGGCATCTTTCTCCACCATCGGAGCCAAGCCACCACCAGGTGATGATCAGTTGACAGCTCCGCCCTTCTCTTTGCCCGAGTGTCCAAAACATGCGGCCACAAATCCGATGACACGACTACAAAGTCGATCATCAAACTGCGGCCTAGGGTGTCCTTGTGTCAAGTGCACACGTACACACCCTTATGTTTGAACATGGTCAAAGTCAAAAGTCAAAGCCTGCTTTATTGTCAATTTCTTCACGTCAAGACACACAAAGAGATCGAAATTAGGTTCTCACTATCCCATGGTGACAAGACATAGTACACAATATACATACAAGTAAACAACACAAAAAGTAAAAACAAGAAGGCACAAACAATGAATAAATAAGAGTGATAAATAAATAATAAATAAACAAATAACATAACAAACAAGAGGAGCAAATTGGAGCAAGTGTGCATACAGCAGACAGTCAGAATAGTGCAAAAGTACAGGACGTTACACAGAAGGGGGGGAGAGAGTTCAGGATCCTAACAGCCTGGAGTATTAAGCTGTTGGTGAGTCTGGTGGTGCGGGAGCGCAGGCTCCTATACCTCTTCCCAGAGGGCAGAAGATCAAACAGAGTGAGCGGGGTGACTCACATCACTCACAATCGTGGTCGCCTTGCGGTTGAGATGGGAGGTGTAAATGTCCTTCAGGGAGGGGAGTGAAGCACCAATAATCTTACCAGCCATGTTCACTATGCGCTGCAGGGCCTTCATGTTGTATTCAGTGCAGCTACCACCCCAAACAGCGATACAACTGGAGAGGACGCTCTCAATGGTGGTACGTGTTGGTGACAAAATCTCCGCCAGCATCACGCTGAGCACGCAGCCTTGGGCGGCCCCCGTGCTCAGCGTGATGCTGGCGGAGATTCTGTCACCAACACGTACCACCTGAGGCCTCTGACAGAAGAACTCCATTAGCCAGTTGCAGAGGTAGGTACTGAGGCCCAGCTTGTCAATTTTCAGATGAGTCGCTGTGGTACAACGGTGTTGAATGGTGTTCATTATAGAAAATCTGTGTCGAGCAGAGAAGTCCAATAATAGAACACCGCTCGGGTTCAGATCAGGGGGGGCATTCCTCCCAAACACGCCCTTCCAGGTCTCACTGTCATTGCCCTCGTGAGCATTGAAGTCACCCAGTAGAACGATGGAGTCCCCAGAAGGAGCGCTCTCCAGCACTTCCTCCAGGGACCCCAAGAAAGGTGGGTACTCTGAGCTGCTGTTTGGTGTATAGACACAAACAACAGTCAGGACCCGTCTCCCCACCCGAAGGTGGCGGGAGGCTACCCTCTCGTTCACCGGGATGAACCCCAATGTCCAGGCGCCCAGCTGGGGGGCAATAAGTATACCCACACCTGCTTGACGCCTCTCACTGTAGGCAATTCCAGAGTGGAAGAGAGTCCAGCCCCTCTCGAGAGCGCTAGTACCGGAACCTAAACTGTGTGTGGAGGCAAGTCCGACTATATCTCGTCGGAACCTTTCTGCCTCGCACACCAGTTCGGGCTCCTTTCCACCCAGAGAGGTGACATTCCATGTCCCAAGAGCCAGCTTCTGCAGCTGGGGATCAGACCGCCGTGGTCCCTGCCTTTGGCCGCCGCCCAGCTCACAATGCACCCGACCCCTTTTGCCCCTCCCACAGGTGGTGAGCCCATGGAAAGGGGGACCCTTGTTTCCTTTTCGGGCTTTGCCTACGAGCCCCACCTCCAGCCCTGGCTCCAGAAGGGGGCCCCGGTGACCCGCGTCCGGGCGGGAAATCTGAGTCCATATATGTTCTTCCTCATAAGGGGGGAAAAACCCAATGCCCTAATAAGGCGTCTCCCTCTTGCTGCCTCAGGAGCCGCTTTGCCCTTGACTATCTCGAAGCTTAAAATTTGACAAAGTCCAATTCGAAGACACTAGAAATTTTGGTCTGATCTCAAAAAGAATGAAAAAGCTATCTTCGTCTGAAGGCGTTCTTTGCTCTGGGCAGCAGCGGCAGGGCCATCGTCCTGATGGCGAGAGTGCTGCTCTTGTTCGGAACAAACCTTTTATACCTTGCCGTACGTGTGTTAAGTCACATGTACTAGTTTTTTCCATTAGGTCATATGTTGTTCTCATATGACTCATATGCTTCTAAAATAGACTGCAGGTGCATCCGGCCAGCCCTCGAGATGACCTCCGAGGTCAGGTTTGCATGCGACATCGCAGTTTTCATTTCCATGCAATATCATGTATTTGATTTAAAATAGACCGCAGTTGCATCCCGAACCTAGGCGTCGAGGTGACCTCTGGGTCAGGCTCATGAGTCATCCGCAGTCCTCCACCAAGTAGCATCACTGGTAACGTTACAAACTGTGTGTGGAGGCAAGTCACGGTTTTTTTCCGTGTATAGTGCGCAAAATTTAACGAATTTATTGTCCTAAAATCTGGGGTGCGCATTATACATGGGTACAAAAAATTTTTAATTTTTTTTTTTTAATTTTTTTTTTTACATTTTTTTTTTTAATTTTTTTTTTTTTTTAGAAAACAAAACCAACAACAGGACTGACCGACAAAGTCGTGGAACAAAAAGACAGGGTGACATTACCAAAGACAGGAACAGAAAGCAAACAGACATCATGACAGTAACACATGCAATGATCCGACGGTGAGCGAGGGGCAGACAGGACTTAAATACAAAACACGTTACATCGATTGAGGTGACACAGGAAGAGAGGGGCGACGCGAACAGAAACTATGGCAACCTACTAGACACATAGCAAAACTGGGGACGAGACGTGACAAATGTCCCTCGAAATGAAACTTGAAATCACCAAGTTTTGGTTTCCAAGGGTGTTTTTATTCCTCTTCAACGTCTCTCCCATACAGAGCCGCCTTTTTCACGTCCGCACGCCTCTTTCCCGTGCGTTTATGGGCAGTCGGAGAAATCAACGCCAACAAAAAAAATTACATCCAGCCTAGTTAAGACCATACCAAAGACTATAAAAATGGGACCCATTGCCTCCCTGCGTGTGTGACGATCATTGGGACTTAAAAATAAATACATAAATAAATAAATTTCATAAAAAAAAAATCATAAAAATTGGGTGCGTATTATACATGGGTACAGGCTTTTTTCCAGCATCAGCATGCCATTTTTAGGGTGCGTATTATACATGGGGGCGCACTATACACGGAAAAAAACGGTATGTCTAGTCAGAACTTTTCTGCCTCGCACACCAGCTCGGGCTCCTTTTTAGCCAGAGAGGTGACATTCCATGTCCCAAGAGCCAGCTTCTGCAGCCGGGGATCGGATCGCCAAGGTCCCTGCCTTTGGCTGCCGCCCAGCTTACACTGCACCCAACGCAATCCATTTGTTTTTCTTCATAAGGGGCTCATGTAAGCCGTGCTTTGTCTGGCCCCTCACCTAGGACCCGTTTGCCATGGGTGACCATACCAGGGGCATGAAGCCCCAGACAACATGGCTCCTATGATCATAGGGGCACGCAAACCCCTCCACCACGATAAGGTGACGACTCACGGAGTTGATCTTTCTTTATATTTTATTTATTTTTTGTTTTCTTTAATGTTAATAAGGGTACAAGTATAGGGGGCGCGAAATGTTTTCTTCTCCCTAGGGGGGGCTTCACAGAAAATAATTGAGAAGCACTGCCGTAAGGGCACAGACATGATTTTTGCAATAAACAAACAAACAAACAGACCAATAAACATAAAACAAACACACAAATAAATAAAAATATGTAAAATAATTGTTTACCCTAAAACGGACATGTGTACATAAGTACACACGCATATGTACACACAAATCACATTAGCTAGCTCGACAAACAGCTCAGAAATTATATATTACGCCTCATCACTTCTTCAACAAAAACAAAACTGTTGCATGTAATTGATACATATCAGTTTAAAGGACAGTTACCTCAGAGGACTTGCTCGACAAGGATTTCTTGGTACTTTCGAGTTAATAGTTGCTGTATGGTACATTCACATTCATTCATTCACATCCAAGAGTTTTTATTCGCCATGTTTGAGCGTGCCAAACAAGGAATTTGACTTCGGTAAAAACACACCCTCTGTTCAACATTTAGGTGACTAACAACATTCAGGACATGTGAATAATGGCAAAAACAGTTTTGGCGTACCAGACTCTATAATGCCGTCCGGAAGGGAGTAGTTCAAACAGACTGCAACGTGGGTGAGAAGGGTCTGTAGAGATGTTCCTTATACGATTCCTGGTCCAGGATAGGTACAAGTCTTGGATAGATGGGTGGTTGATTCCAATGATCTTTTCTGCAGTTCTGATTGTCCGTTGTAGTCTGTGCTTGTCTTGTTTGGAGGCCGATCCAAATCAGACAGTGATGGCGGTGCAGAGGACAGACTGGATGATGGCAGTGTAGAAGGTCTTCAGAAGCTCTCGCGGCAGGTTGAACTTCTTGAGCTGTCTCAGGAAGTACAGCCTCTGCTGGGCCTTCTTCCGGACAGAGTCTATGTGACCGGTCCATTTCAGGTCCCGAGAGATTGTGGTTCCCAGGAACTTGAAGGTGTCTGTGGAGAGAATACTGTTTTTTTCCGTGTATAGTGCGCCCCCATGTATAGTACGCACCCTAAAAATGGCATGCTGATGCTGGAAAAAAGCTTGTACCCATGTATAATACGCACCCAATTTTTATGAATTTTTTTTAATTTTTTTTTTTTTTTTTTTTTTAAGTCCCAAAGATCGTCACACACGCAGGGAGGCAATGGGCCCCATTTTTATAGTCTTTGGTATGGTCTTAACTAGGCTGGATGTAATTTTTTTTGTTGGCGTTGATTTCTCCGACTGCCCCTAAACGCACCACCGCGCTCCGTGCGCGCAGGGGAACGAGGCGGCTCTGTATGGGAGAGACGTTGAAGAGGAATAAAAACACCCTTGGAAACCAAAACTTGCCCCTCGTCGTGACTCGGAGCCGCAACAAATGTTTCGGATTTGTGTAGGGTACATTGTGACAGACGGCAAACTAGCAGGTGATCGAGCGAGCGTCTGATACGAGAGCATTGCGGTCGTATGGAGCGTGTTTGAAATGAACAGCAGAGACGAAAGGAACAAGGCAAAGTGTTGTGAAATAAAATATTACCTGTAATATGCATTTTCTTATTTGCTGATTGAAACTGCTAATTAAACTGTGAATTGAAACTAATAGGTGGAGAACTGAACTCTCGCTCTTTATATAGCTGACGTGTCTTGCGCAACCGTTCTGCGCATCTGTAATGGCGGCCTCCGTATGACGTCCGGTCCGCGATGGAGATTAAAAAACAAACAATATTTGACAATAACACACCATCGAGGATTGCACCATCGCATCAAACGATGTGTCGTCAATTATGAATTTTACTAAGTGTGTTGGGCAGGATGGCTGAATGCGATGCGCGATTGACAACAAACAAGAAGGTGAGTTTTATTTCGGGGGAGATTTGTCATGTCTCGTCCCCAGTTTTGCTATGTGTCTAGGTTGCCATAGTTTCTGTTCGCGTCACCCCGCTCTTCCTGTGTCACCTCAATCGATGTAACGTGTTTTGTATTTAAGTCCTGTCTGCCCCTCGCTCACCGTTGGATCATTGCATGTGTTACTGTCATTCTGTTCCTGTCTTTGGTAATGTCACCCTGTCTTTTTGTTCCACGACTTTGTCAGTCAGTCCTGTTGTTGGTTTTGTTGTACCATGACTTTCTTTAAAAAAAAAAAAAAAAAAATTAAAATTTTTTTTTGTACCTATGTATAATACGCACCCCAGATTTTAGGACAATAAATTAGTTAAATATTGCGCACTATACACGGAAAAAAACGGTAGTATTACTGCGGATAGTGAGGGGTAAAAGTGGTGAAGGGTCTCGCCTGAAATCCACTGTCATCGGAGCGGTCTTGAGCGGGTTCAGCTCCAGATGGTTTTGGCTGCACCAGTGGACCAGCCGCTCCACCTCCTGTCTGTACGCAGTCTCATCACCATCCTGGATCAGTCCGATGAGAGTGGTGTCGTTTGCATACTTCAGGAGCTTCACAGGAGAGTCACCTGAGGAGAAATCATTGGTGTAGAGCAGTGCTTCTCAAATAGTGGGGCGCGCCCCCCTTGGGGGGCGCGGTGCTATTCCTGGGGGGGCGCGTGTGACCCTGGGGAACAGGCTTTTTTTTTGGCAGTACTAGAATAAAGTGTAATTGCGCGTTTACTACAGCAGGGGGCAGTGGCGCTCTCATTGTTTCTTCTGTCACGTTTGCGACAGTGCAACATTTTACGACTTACAAGACAAGTTAGGATAGTCACGGTGGGGAGGGGGGGGCGCGAATGGTTTTCTTCTTGCTAGGGGGGGGGCGTAACAGAAAATAATTGAGAAGCACTGGTGTAGAGAGAGAAGAGCAGTGGGGAGAGGATGCACCCCTGAGGGGCTCCAGTGTTGGTGGTCCGGGTGTCAGATGTGATGCCCCCCAGCCTCACATGCTGTCTCCTGTTGGTCAGGAAGCTGGTGATCCACTGACAGGTGGAGGCAGGCACCGCAAGCTGGATGAGCTTCTGTTGGAGGATGTCAGGAGCGATGGTGTTGAACGCCGAGCTGAAGTCCACGAACACGATCCTGGCTTACGTTCCTGGGGTGTCCAGGTGGTGCAGGATGTAGTGCAGTCCCATGTTGACCGCATCATCCACTGACCTGTTTGCCCGGTAGGCAAACTGGAGGGGGTCAAGCAGGGGGCCCGTGACCTCCTTCAGGTGGTTCAGCACTAACCTCTCGAACGATTTCATGACCACAGATGTCAGTGCGACGGGTCTATAGTACACTGGTGATTGTGAGAGAAACGACAATATGGGACAATATGGCATTCCACCATGGATGTGCAGTCACAGCTTGATGATGTCTCTTTCCCTTGCTACTTACTGCCCTTTCCTCAACCCTATGGAGGAGTTTTTTTTAAGTTAAGTTAATGTCCCAATGATCGTCACACACACATCTGGGTGTGGTGAAATTTGTCCTCTGCATTTAACCCATCCCCGTGTGATTTTGATCCATCCCCTGGGGGAGAGGGGAGCAGTGAGCAGCAGCGGTGCCGCGCTCGGGAATTATTTGGTGATCTAACCCCCCAATTCCAACTTTCAGCCAGGAGATCACCTTGTGCATGACCAAATGTATCCCCAGGATACAATGGTTGCTTGCAGTAACCTCTCAGCTAAAGCATCACATCTGACAAATACAAGGACTGGATAAGGCACCCAAAAACACACTTTCTAAGATGCCTGGGCCAAGAAGACAGAAGATATGTTGATGAAAATATGTGGCCCAATGCTCATGAAGGAACAGATTTTTTGTGACTCTTTTAGAGGGATTTCTTCTGCTCCTTTATTTTTAATGTATTTGACATCATGACAAACATCAATTTGCACTCAGCCAGCCGCGGGAAGGACGATGGACGACTTGGAAAGGAGTGATTAACAGGACCATCAAGTGGTCCGACTTGTGGAAGATGCCTCAAGGAAGACTGACTCCTCATTCGGGCCACGTATGACACTCTCCCCAGCCCAAGCAATCTGAGCCAGTGGTATGGCAGCCGACCACAGTGCCAATGCTGTTTGACAAAGTTTTAAGGTTCGTTTTTGAGCCAGTGGTATGGCTCAGAGGAAAGCTGCCAGCTCTGCAATGCCCCAAACCCAAGCCTGCAACATATTCTGTCTAGTTGCAAGATGGCACTGGCACAAGGTAGGTATAGGTGGCGGCACGATCTGGTTCGGCGGAAAGTGCAGAGAATGGATGCAGCCAAACACCCTCCTCCCAAGACAAGGATGTTCATCCACTTTTTTGGAGAAGGGACTGGTTATCAAACCATCAGCCAGAGAAAGAGATCACACCCGGATGGAGCTGGAACTTAAGTGTGGATCTTGATCGGCAGCTCAAGTTCCCACCAGAGATTGTCACCGCCTCTCTCTCTTAAGACTGCAATCCTGGCAGAGCTGACTACCCCCTGGGAGGTAGGAATGGGTGACGCCTCTGAAAGAAAGAGGGACAAATTCACCGATCTAGTAGCCGAGTGCCGAGAAGCTGGATGGTCTACAACTATCTACCTTGCGGAGGTTGGCTGTAGGGGTTTTGTTGGAAAATCCATCCAGCGCCTCCTCAGGAAGATTGGAGTGTCTGGGACAAGCTGAACATGGCATGTAAGGACCTGGCAGAAGAGGCGGAAAGAGCCAGCTTCTGGTTGTGGTTGCGTAGGAAGGACAGGTCGTGGCTGCAGGCGGAGACGTCCCTGGCATAGCTCCACCACCGTGAGATGTTCTGGGATTAATGGAGCGAAACATTAATGAAGGGTGGCTCCCGGCTGATGACCCTGCAGTTACCCTGTTGGCACCGTCGGAGGCTCTTGCCTGGTTACAAGTGGTAAACCAATTGGTATTAACTCATGAATGTGTCATTTTTCTTTGTTGTCACACTCATAGATGACAAAGCAAAGATTTTGTATGTACTACAGTTGTAAAAAGGAGTGGACATTAAGAGAAGATATACTGTATGTTCGTGCTCTGAATGATTCCCAAGTACGTCTGTAGGAATGTCATAGTTTGACTGGATGCGGATCATGGATACGAAGCCACCTCTGGGCAACATGGTCAAACTGGATGAAGTCCAAGTTGGTGGAAGAAGAAGAGGAAAGCTGACATTCATTCGACGAAATCTATTTGTGTGTGGGGGCTGTTAGAGGAAGGTGTGTGACCTAGGGGTTGTAGTATTTTGTGTGGTTAAGGTGTGTGTGAGGAAATTAAGGTAGGTGTGCATGTGTGTGTGTGTGTGTGTGTGCGTGTGTGCCGGTGTGTGCGCGTGTGTGTGCTTGTGTGTGTGTGCGTGCGTATAGGTGTATGTGTGCGTGTGTGTGTGCGTGTGTGTGTGTAATGGTTGCGATTTACACACATGTAGTATGTGTGATGCTGCCAACTGCGTTTGTATTTGCACACCCATGGTAACCCCCATAGTAATTACACACTTCACTGGCTGGACTGGGGGGAAAATTGAAGACCTGCATAGGAGGCACCAGCTGCCTCACCCTTCTTCTACATCAGACTGTTTCTAAGCTTTAACACACATACAGTTGATAGGCCCTGCACCCCTCCCCCACCACACATTTTATTATAACTGTATGCCTGCACATTCACACTATATTATAGTTTCTCTTTGTCTTTCTCTGTCTTTCATACATCTCACAAAAACACATCAGTTCTCAAGCAGAATGCTTATGATTGCAACAATTCACAATGTAGATAAAATTGTTGGTACCCTTCCGTTAAAGAACTCAAAGTCAAAGTCAGCTTTATTGTCAATCTCTCCACATGTCACAACACACAAAGAGACCGAAATTACGTTTTTCTCTATCCCACGGTGACGAGACACATAACACGATAGACATACAAGTACGCGACACAATATAAAAACAAGAAGGCAAAAATTTAAACAATCAATAGTAAGAGTGATGAATAAATAATAAATAAACAGATAACACAATAAATAAGAGGAGCAAAACGGAGCCAGCAAGCATAGCGCAAAAGTAAAAAACATCATAAACAAAAAGGCACAAACAATAAATAATAAGAGTAATAATAAATAATAAATAAACAGTCAAACCCGAGACTGGAGTCAGACCAAAGGCAAAGCACCTTACTTTATGTGACTCACAAAAACTAATACTTCTTTGTACATTTTCTCGAAAAAATCAGTCCCAAAATTAGCTAATTTTCTACATCTGACGTCAGCCGCGCGTCAGCAGCGCGACGTCGCGTCAGCAGCTCGGCGGTTGTTTACATAAAGGACAAAGATCGACTCGTCCAGGCACGGTGGATGAGGCTCAGACAATGCTTTTACGCACGCCCGGTCCTACTCTACTGAGCTGTCTTTCACCACACGCCTGTAAGTTTGTTTTGTTAAATAAAGAGCCGTTTACCAAACCCACGTCTTTCCTTGAACTTTGTTAACGCTACAGTATAGTTATATAGTAGATCTGTGGAATAACGACAAGGCTGACGTCAGGGCGCACGCGCGGCGATGTTGACAAAGGACGAGGAATTTGATCGATGGATTTAATGATTTAGAGTGCACAGATGGTTTGATAACATTATTGCTTATATAATAGTTTTCATCCATCCATTTTCTGTACCGCTTAGTCCCCACTGGGGTCGCGGGCGTGCTGGAGCCTATCCCAGCCGTCATCGGGCAGTAGGCGGGGGACACCCTGAACCGGTTGCCAGCCAATCGCAGGGCACACAGAGACAAACAACCATTTGCACTCGCACTCACACCTAGGGACAATTTGGAGTGTTCAATCGGCCTACCAAGCATGTTTTTTGGGATGTGGGAGGAAACCGGAGTGCCCGGAGAAAACCCACGCGGGCCCGGGGAGAACATGCAAACTCCACACAGGGAGGGCCGGAGGTGGAATCGAACCCGCACCCTCCTAACTGTGAGGCGGACGTGCTACCCAAGTGCGCCACCGAGCCGCCTCTATATAATAGTTTTTTGATATATAATTTGTATATCGTTATATGGGCCTGTAGAATATTTTGAAGTGCAAGAGCCGTCAGCGGCGCGCACGCATTGTTGACAAAGGACGATTGATGGATTTAATGAATTGGAGTGATGCAGATGGTTTTATTAACGTGTTATTTATGTAATAGTTTTTTTAATAACTCTGAATGTTACGTTAGGGCCGTTCTCAGCTCTTAGTTTGTGTTTATGTCACGTTAGCATACCTATCGTTTAGCCTGTTGTTGCTTGTTCATGACTGTTCTTGGTGTTGGATTTTGTCGAATAAATTGCCCCCCAAAATGCGACTTATACTCCGGAGCGACTTATATATGTGTTTTTTTCACTTTTTTGGGCATTTTATGGCCTGTGCGACTTATACTCCAGTGCGATTTATAGTCTGAAAATTACGGTAAGCTCCCTGCGGACTGAGGTTCACTTACATTTTGGAAGGTTGAAGAGAGAGCAAGAGCAGTATAAAAGAAGCTGACCTGGAGAAGGAAGCTGTTGTTTCATCTGCTGCCGTGCCTCATGCATTGGCCACCATTAAACAACCCAAGATCTTGCCAATAAAGAACAAACTCTATACTCCACATCTTTGTTGTTCCTGGCTCAACATCGGATATCCCACACAACACACAACAAGGTAGATAAGGACTGAAAAAATATTTTCTAAATTTCAGCGACGACTAATGCGACCAGTGCGGTGCAGTTGCGTGGTCGGCGACGAGCTACGGTTGCGCGTTCGGCGGTGCGCTGCAGTTGCGCAATTGGACAAAAATGCGCAAATGAAAGAATGCTTAAAAAAGGCGGGTTTTTTGCTTGGAATGGTAAAACATGATACAAAATTCGAACGATTCACTTCTCAAACAGCCTTATGGAACGGATTGTGGTAAAAAACCAAGGCTCCATTATATGTTGTTTTGTGTTATTCGGGCCACTAAATGCAATTGTATAAAGACACCATGTCATTTGTGTCATAACATATGACACAAATGACCCCCCCCCCCCAAAAAAAATTAAGTCCTCGCTCCTTGAAAATGACCACGCCCCCTCCTAATTTTTTTTTTCCAGAAACCACAATCTGGTCATTGCGTTCATTGCATTGGCATCAATCTTTCTGCTGATTTTATTACGTGTTAAGTGTGTAAGGCCTAGTCTTCTGCCGTAGACGTCTTTTAATCAATCAAAATGTTTGCGCCGCAAGTAAACACTACCTCAGCTAAAACTAGAAACATATCGACCGGAAAGGGAGGCGCACATCATGGAGGGTGTGGGGTATTAAGTACAGTGGAGCCTCGGTTTTCGACCATAATCCGTTCCAGAAGACTGTTCGAGAAGTGAATTGTTCGAATTCCGAATCATGTTTTCCCGTTACAAGTAATGGAATAACATTTAATCCGTTCCCAACAAGAAAACTCTTTTTTAAAGCTTTTTTTCATTATTTTAAAAGTTAAAGTCCCAATGATCGTCACACACACATCTGAGCGTGGTGAGATTTGTCCTCTGCATTTAACCCATCCCCATGTGATTTTGATCCATCCCCTGGGGGAGAGGGGAGCAGTGAGCAGCAGCGGTGCCGCGCTCGGGAATCATTTGGTGATCTAACCCCCCAATTCCAACCCTTAATGCTGAGTGCCAAGCAGGGAGGCAATGGGTCCCATTTTTATAGTCTTTGGTATGACCTGGCCGGGGTTTGAACCCACAACCTTCTAGTCTCAGGGCGGACACTCTACCACTAGGCCACTGAGCTGGTTTACACCATAAACTGCATAAATAAGTGAGTGGGTAATGTTTAAATGAATAATATAAATAATAAACTGAATTAATAGAGTAGGCTAGGCTGGGCAATGTATTGCCGTATCTGCCGTAGCTTGTGTAATAGTAAAATAGTAAAAGATATCTTTTTAAATTGTGAGGGGGGAAAAAAGCACAACAAAGAGCAAAGGTTTGTTGGTAAGCACAGTCGCCCCTCTCGCAACATCACTTGGTTTAAGAACGTCTTTGTTTTTCAGGATCTAACTTATTGTCGATTTTGCCATGCAAAACTCCCACACCAACTCTGACACACGCACACTGGACTCATATTTTGCGATCAATTCTTTTTTAAATTCAACCGTTTTGCGCATTACTTTCCTCTTTTCGCCATGATCAGCTTTACTCTTCCCACTTGCTTCCTTTGGAGGCATGATTAGTGTTGATGCAATCCTCAGAGTAACGAGAATGTGATAACGAACGGAGTCAGTTGGCATGCGGGTCCTCTCGCCTCATCTCGCGAGGTTCGACAACCGAAATTTCGTCTGAAATCCAAAGCAAAAAAATCTCGACTTTTTTGTTAGAATACCGATTTGTTCGAGAACCGGGACATTCGAAAACTGAGGCTCCACTGTATCTCATTTGCATTTAAAGAAACCGCACTAAAATGACCTGCTCTGAGCCGCACTTCAGAACAAGTAGAAAAGAGGGACCCCTGAGGGCATCAAAACGAGGAATTCAGACAAAAGCACCGCTGTTCGACTTTATATAGACCACAAATGAATGAGTAAAACGTAGAACAGTAGAATTTATTACCGTGGTCCGTGGGCTTTAATTTAATGCTGTTGACCATGTGAATGGAATTTAAAAACTAAGCCATATTCAAGCCGTTGGTTTACATCAGGGGTGGCCAAATGTTTTGGCTTGAGGGCCGAATTGGGTTCTAAATTTTGACCGGGGGCCGATCCAGGAGCAGACGGATGTAGTTTTTATGTGAAGTAATATAAATGACATGTAAGGGTCATTGCATAAAAGGTTTTTACTTTTAGTAGATACTAAAGCATGGATATTAAAAAAAAGCTTTTTGAAAACAAATGCATTTCTTAACAGCATTAAAAAAATATTTCACCAAAAACTACTATCAGTGATTCTTATTAAATACGACACTGTTATGATGAATAACATTTTCCATCACTTCAGCGCCTACAGGTCAGATTTATGAAATATCAAAGTCAAGTCAAAGTCAAAGTCAAAGTCAGCTTTATCGTCAATCCCTTCATATGTCAAGACACACAAAGAAACCGAAATTCCGTTTCCTCTATCCCACGGTGACGAGACACAGTACACGATAGACATACAAGTAGACGACACAAAATAAAAACAAGAAGGCACAAACAATAAATAATAAATAACAAATAAATAAAATGAGTGATGAATAAATAATAAACAAATAACCCAATAAATGAGAGGAGCCAAACTGAGCCAGCGTGCATACAGCAGACAGTAAGCATAGCGCAAAGTACAGGACGCTACGCAGAAAGGGGGGGCGAGTTCAGCCTGGAGTATGAAGCTGTTGGAGAGTCTGGTGGTGCGGGAGCGCAGGCTCCTGTACCTCTTCCCAGAGGGCAGAAGATCAAACAAAGAGTGAGCAGGGTGACTCACATCACTCACAATCGTGGTCGCCTTGCGGGTGAGATGAGAGGTGTAAATGTCCTCCAAGGAGGGGAGCAAAGCACCAATAATCTTACCAGCCGTGTTCACTATGCGCTGCAGGGCCTTCAAGTTGTAGGCAGTGCAGCCGCCACCCCAAACAGCAATACAGCTGGAGAGGACGCTCTCAATGGTGCCGCGGTAAAATGTAGTCACGACGGCCGGAGGAGCGCTCGTTCGCCTGAGTTTCCGCAGGAAGTACAGGCGGCGCTGGGCTTTCTTCGCCAGTGACGCGGTGTTGGTGGACCAGGAGAGATCCTCACTGATGTGCACCCCCAGGAACCTGGCGCTGCTCACTCTCTCCACCACAGCACCGTCGATGGTCAGCGGCAGGTGTTGGGTGTGACCTTTCCGGAAGTCAACAACAATCTCCTTGGTCTTATCGACGTTCAGCAGGAGGTTGTAGTCCCTGCACCACGTGGTCAGAAGGTCAAATATGTTTATCTAATGAGGCAAAATCACATCCAACGGCAAACATTCTGACCAAATACATCATCTTGAAGAATCAGTGAAAGAATACATCTAAATAAAGTAATAAAGAAATCAATAGTATTGTTGTTTTCTCTTTTTTGCTAGTGCATCATAGTCTGGAGTCAAATTTGTTGTGGTAATTCTTAGGATAGAGGCGAGGTGTCGGTCCGTTAACCTAGATCTGTGACGGGCTTTGTTGACGTTCATGTGGCTGAACGTTGTCTCACACACGTAGGTCGAGCCAAATTGTCCACTCTTTTTTTAACATTGGCACTCAGTGTGCACCTTTCTTTTCTTCGGGCCACTCATTTTAATGGAAGGAGTCGAGGGGAAGGTTTGTGGGTGGCATTAGAGCAAAACTGTATCTGAAAACTCAGCGCGGGAATTACGAGAATATTGACGTCACAGCCGCCACTCGGAATTCGGCACTGATAGATGAAATTACTACGTATTACTGAGTACGCACACGCACTTGTGAGTGTGCACCGAGCTTTCTGACACAGCTCCCGGGAGTAAATGCGCGGACATTACTTTCATCACAGCAACATCTTCATTACAAATCAAACAGACACACTTTCTGTTGATTTCTTTGAAGAAATACTCATGTTCCCAACGTGTTTGAAATATTCTACACTCACTTGATATTTCGCGTTTCTTTGGTGCAGCCATTTCTGGGGACTCGCGGTAAAGGTTTTTCTTCGCTTGATTTTTCTGTGTGGCGGGCTCCAACTAGTGTTGAAACTGAGAAGTGCAACAGAGTTGAGCTCAAGCTTCTTGTAATAAAAACTGGACCACGGTTGGATCATATTGCATTGAGGAATTATGTTCACTAAGTGTGTCTTCTTCAAGTGTCCGTAGCAGAAAGACGGCAGCAAAAGTGTGAGGTAAGACTCATCTACTATAATAGTGATTGCAAATGTACATTGATTTATTTTATTATTGAACTCAGTCATGAGGTTTTTAAGTGTATGTCATGAAAAAAAAATCAACATACCGTATTTTTCGACTAAGTTGCGGTTTTTTTCATAGTTTGGGTGGGGTTGGGGCGACTTATACTGAGAAGCGACTTATATGTGAATTTTTTCACAGATTTTCAAAATTAAAAAAAAATAAAGTGAAACAAAAGATAAACGAACCGCGATGTAGCAAGGGATTACTGTAATTTGAATTTCAAGTGACGTCAGTGGCGCGGCACGGCGATTGTTTACATAAAGGACAAAGATTAGATCACGGGATGACGAAGGGCCCCACTATTACCGGCATCATGAGGGGCTTTGTTTGTAAGGGACACGAAGGACGAAGAGTTTGAAGGATTTAATGATTTGGAGTGACACAGAAGGTTTGAAAAACTATTATGGATTTTACGCACGCCCGGTCCTACACTACGGATCTCTCTTTCACCTCCGTGGATGGAAGTCGGGGGCCGGTGCTTGGCCGAGTGGCTGTCCGGGGACGGTGGATGGGGCTCGGACATGGCTTTTATGCACGCCCGGTCCTACTCTATGGAGCTCTCTTTCACCTCCGTGGATGGAAGTCGGGGGCTGGCGCTCGGCCGGGTGGCTGTCGGGGACGATGGATGGGGCTCGGACATGGCTTTTACGCACGCCCAGTCCTATTCTATGGAGCTCTCTTCCACCTCCGTGGCTGGAAGTGCCACCTCCGGGAAGGGAAGTCTACGCCGCCACCTGCTTGGAAGTCGACGCCGGTGGGCTTGGGGCCGTGTGGTGGTGAACTATTTATGTTATATATGTTAAATATAATATTAGTTTTCAATGCTATGCGGATGACACCCGTTATATGCCGTTATCGATGACAGATCCGCGGGATTGTTGTAATCTTGAGGCGTGCCTTGCGGAGATCAAGCAATGGATGTCTCTTAACTTCCTTCGTCTTAACCCAGATAAAACTGAGATGTTGATAATTGGGCCAACTCGTTATCAACACTTATTCAAGGAAACCGCTATAACTATAGATAACCGTACTATCACTCAAAGCGATACTGTAACTAATCTCGGGGTAATAATTGACCAAACTCTCTCCTTTCAAAAGCACATTAAGAATATAACCAGAATTGCGTTTTTTCACCTTCGTAATATTGCAAAGATTCGTCCGATCCTCTCGAACGGTGATGCAGAAACTATTATTCATGCGTTCGTCACGTCGCGCCTGGACTACTGTAATGTACCATTATCGGGTCTTCCTAAGTCCCGCATCAAAAGTCTACAGTTAGTACAAAATGCTGCTGCAAGGCTGCTCTCTCAGACAAGAAAATTTGATCACATTACCCCAATACTAGCCAACTTACATTGGCTCCCGGTCCATTTAAGATGTGATTTCAAGGTTATTCTATTAACCTATAAATCACTGCATGGCTTAGCGCCTTCATATCTCGTCGACCTAGTTGTTCCTTATGTTCCGTCTCGTAACCTTCGTTCGCAAAACGCTACCCTTTTAGTGACACCGAGGGCCAAGAAAATGTCTGCAGGCTCTAGAGCATTTTCTATTCGGGCGCCAGAGCTTTGGAATCCCCTACCAACGGATATTAGAACTGCTACCTCAGTAGAAACATTTAAGACACGTTTAAAGACACATTTCTATGACATGGCCTTTAACTAACCTGTAGTGGCCGATTCGGCTGGAGTTTGTTTTCTCTCCCTCTCCACCCCCTCCCTCCCCCCTCCCCGGCCGGGGAGGTGGTTAGGTGGCACCCATGCTGACAGCGGCTATCTGGATTTTCGTGGGTCAATTCAGGATGGGGGAACTGCAGCTCAACCTCCTTGTAGACACTGCCAGGACAATTGAGGGCTCCTTCGGCAGCCCTCTGCTCTGACATGGACATCCACTTTTTATTTCATTGATGTTCATGTTGTATCATTTGTGCCCTCTCTGCATCCATTCCAACCTGGTGATCCTGAAAGGGGGATCCTTCCATCTGTGGTCCCTTCTCAAGGTTTCTTATTTTCCCCCAGTAGGGGTTTTTAAGTTTTTCCTTGCCCTTTTGGGAGCTTAAGATCAGGGGATGCTTTGAGAATAATTGTCAATTTCTGTCTATGTGAAGCCCTTTGAGACTGCTTGTGATTTAGGGCTATACAAATAAACTTGACTTGACTTTACTTAACTATTTATGTTATAGTTATTTGATATATTTTATTTCGTGTAGCAACTTGAATATGTTTTTATTGTTACAGTTCAGTAGTTGTTGGCTCGTTGAACTCTTGTTTTGTTAAATAAAGAGCCGTTTACCAAACCCACGTCTTTCCTGGTACTTTGTTAACGCTACAATATTGTTATATACTAGATCTGTGGAATAACGCTGAGGCTGACGTCAGCCGCGCTCAGGCGGCGTTGTTGAAATCGGACGAGAAATTTGATCGATGAATTTAATGATTTGGAGTGACACAGATGGTTTGATAATGTTGTTGTTGATAGGATAGTTATTTGCATACGCGGCATCGTTTCCATAAAGGACGATTGATGGATTTAATGAATTGGAGTGACACAGATAGTTTGATAAATGTGTTATTTATGTAATGGTTATTTGAATAACACTGAATGTTACATCAGCTCTTCGTTTGTGTTTATGTCACGTTAGCTACCTATCGTTTAGCCTGTTATTGCTCGTTCATGTCTATTCTTGGTGTTGGATTTTGTCGAATAAATTTCCCCCAAAATGCGACTTATACTGTTTTTTTTTCACTTTATTGTGCATTTTATCGCTAATGTGATGTATATTCCGGAGCACTTTTTAGTCCAAGAAATACGGTACTGTCCCTGTGGGTTCAGAATAAAATAAACAAACACTCATTGGTCTGCCCTGAGGTAGGTAGACAATTAAACAAGTCAGCATGAGGTGAGGTGACGTTACACCAGCCTATGCGTGTGTGGGAGAACACGCACAGCAGGACAACCGAGAACAGCAATAGCTCTTAAAGACACTGTCTCTCTTTCACGAGAAGACAATGAATGAGACAGACAAGACACACAAGCAGGAGCTTAGCATTTCAGAGTGAATGGAATTAGGAAAATGATAATGGCTACTGATTTTCAACATGTTACAACACTGAAAAAAATAGTGGGTTTATTTATTTATATTTGTTCGTTGTTGTTTTGCTAAGAGTTCTCTGTAGTGGACACAAATTGATATTTCTTTCACATTTGAGATTGCTCATTTTTCAGGTGTTAAGGCTTTCTTGTTTGCTTGTTTGCTGTCAAGGCTTCCTTAAATTCACCTCAAAAGTACTCAGACAAATTAACTTAGATGATTTTTTTTTTTTTATTCTTCTAATTGTCTGCATTGATGGGCAGCAGGATATTGTAAGCAGAGGAAAAAAGAGAAGCAATTTCAGAGCTGGAGTTACACTGCCATCAGGTGGACAAAAATATATAATTAAATTGAAACATGACTATTAAGCAAGGGTCACAATTCTACTCCTCAGGGTCCAGTGTTCTTCATGTCTTCCTGGTGGAGTTGAGAGACATAGAAAACAAAGGACAAAGGTGATATACAGTTTCCTTAGGGAGCATACACTGTACTTGTTAACTTGTTAATATGAAAAAAGTACTTAACTGTCATCAGTGATCCAGGAGACTACTGTAAAAAAAAAGTATTAAGTTACTACCCTTATTATTTGCAGTATACGACTGTAACTATACATTCAATGAATTTCTGTATTTTTAATGACTGATTTCCATATTTTTCTGTCAACATTTTTTTTAATGCAGTAGCATTTTACAGTAGTACAAAGAGTGATACACAATTACATAACTTATTTTATGTAATTAATAAGTGTTTCAAATACAAAAGGGATAAATAATAATGCGTGAAAAAGAATGAAAGAAGAAAATCTTATTCAATTCCACCCTCTTTCTTACCAATATTGTTACAAGCTTCTTTGTTGTTTTCAGGATCTGGTTTCAAATTATGGACTATGTATCGCCTAAATCAATGGTTCTCAAAACGGAGTATGTGTACCCCTGGTCAGCAGCAAATATAAAAAGTCTGGGTAACTTAAACTCTCGCCACTCCGGACGCTGATTGACTAGCGGTCACATGATTTGTCAAGTGCCCTCTTGCAGTTGATGGTCTTTCTGTGACAGATTCTGCATGGATAGTTAGGCTGATCCTGTTAACTTCTCTGCTGTTCTCACAACCGTCTGAAGTGCCTTCTGGTCGACAACATGACCGCTCCCGTACCAGACTGAGAGACTGCTGGTAAGAACAATCTCAATGGCACCTTTATAGAAGGTGGTGAGTTTTGGGTAGGAGGGGTGGGACTGGCTCTTCTCATCCTACGTAGGAAGTGTAGATGTTGCTGTGCTTTCTTGACAAGGGAGGTGGTGTTGGTTGTCCAAGTCAGGTCCTAAGTGATGAGCACCCCCAAGAATTTAGTGCTCTTCACTGATTCCACAGCACCGTCATTGATTAGAGGTGCGTGTGTGTGGCTAGTGTTTTTTCCCGAAGTCCACAGTTATTACTTTTGTTTTGATGATATTGGGGTGTAGGTTGTTGATGTCACACCAGTTTATGAGATGGTGTACTTCCTCTCTGTAAGCTGTCATCATCATTCCTGATGAGGCCCACTACTGTCTTATCATCTGCAAATTTGATAATCTGGTTTGAGTTGTGTTCGGCACAGCAGTCGTCGGTCATCAGGGTGAACACCAGAGGACTCAACACATACCCCTAGGTTCATGATGGTGGTCTGTGAGAAGTTATTGCCAACTCTCACTGTCTGTGGTCTGTTGGTAAGAAAGTCCAGGAGACATTTGCAGAGGGTGGTTGTTAGAAAAATGTATATATATGTTGTCATGCGTTCTCTAATCAATGCCTTACTGCAATATTACTGCAATATATGCTTGCTGTTTGGCCTTGCTGTTTTTATGATGTACTACAGAAGGACAATTCCTTTCTAGCAAAGACCACTTTGTTAGACAACATGCCTCATTGCTGTCCTGCACCCCAGATGAACCTCCAAGTGACCATTAAAGTCAGGGTTTCCCAACTATCTTGATCGTAGGATTAGGTTGGAATGTATATAACCAGGAATAAATAACTTAGCTTGTTGCATCCTACACAATGTCGTAAAACTTCCCTTGCTATGTTTTAACTAGAGGCCAAAGGTTTTTTCTCCTGTATCCAGTCCACTCAAACTCCTCTTCCCAGATGTTCTTATCAGTATGTAAACACCTAGTGATTTTTGCTCACGAGACAAAGCCCACATGCTTTCCTCCCCCCTTTAGTGGTTATGTCTCACACTGTGGGTAGGGCAAATCCAAATAAAAAGAGCGGGAGTGCCTAAAGATATTCAGTGTGTAGAGATTGTCTCAAGCTATCTGTACTGCACTCCTCGCGAGAAAAGACTTAATATTCTGTCTCACTTGTGGTTTGTTTGCTGTTGCTCTTCTATTCAGCGAAATAAACCTGACAGTGGTGTTGATGCCTATGGCGCTGAATTTGTTCATAAGGTTTTGTGTTGAAACCAGAGCTGGAATTAATGAACAGGATCCGCACACATCTGTTTTTGTTATTGGTTTTGCGCATTTTTGTCCGATCGCGCAACTGCAGCGCACCGCCGAACGCGCAACTGTAGCGCGTCGCCGACCACGCAACCGCACCGCGCTGGTTGCATTATTGTGACAGAGCCGTCGTTGAAATTTAGAAAATATTTTCAAAGTCCTGATGTACTTTCCAAAATTTAAGGGTACATAAGTGGGTCAAAAATGACCCGGTGAGGTTGTTTTTTTAAACACCTTTGTAATTAAAAATTGTTATCATTTCATATTCCAGGAATTCCTCAAAAAACATGTTTTTGACATCATGCTATTGACATTTTTAACTTACCTATTATATATTTTGAGAAATTGTAGTTTTTGTATTACTACCCCAAGTTAAGTGGGTCGAAAATGACCCGCATGCATTTTCTATGGAATCCAATGGGAGCCTTGATCCTCATCAACTGCGGCTTATGGGTTTGTGATGCACGCATCCCCTAAGCAATAGATGGCATAGTTTACATGGGGATACAACCAGGAGTAGAAGTTCAGAAGACTCTGGGTGAAACCATTGTCCAGCAGTTGTGTAGTCAAATTAGACACACAGGTTGAAACATAACAATGGAGAACTTCTTCACCAGTGTGCCTCTTGCGCAGCATCTCTTGGATAAGGATCTCACCATTGTGGAGACTCTTAGCCAGAACAAGCCAAATATCCCTCCTCTGATGAAGCCTTCAAACTCTAGGGAGGTTCACAGCACAGAGTTTGGATTCAATGGCAACCTTACCATGGTCAGCTATGTCAGGAAGAAAGGAAAAGCTGTTGTGCTCCTGAGCACGACAAAGTAGTGGATGAAACTAGCGCGAAGAAAAAAACAGAAGTGATTACATTTTACAATAAGACGAAAGGAGGTGTCGACACCACTGACCAGATGCACATACACTTGCAAGCGCCAAACACAGAGGTGGGCCCTTGGTGCTGTGGTATAATATGATGGACAGCTCAACACCCAGATTTCAAGAGTGGCATCCCCAATGCACGACGGCTCTTCCGCAAAGAGCTGTCAAAGGAGCTTGTCACACAACACATGAGGAGTCGGCTGGAACGCTGCCCCCAGCTACAAACCCCGATTATAGAAGCAATGGAAAGGTGTTGGGTGAAAAAGCCCACAACAAAGCCACAGGAAAGTAGCAGCCTGGGCCAACCAAAGAGGAAGAGATGTCAGATCTGCCCAAGCAGAAAAGACCGGGTCAGCAATAGGTATGGGAAATGCAATGTACCTGTGTGCAATGATCACAGCCAGAAGATGGTAGTTTGCCTGAACTGCAGGCAGTAATGAGAAAATGAGGCAAAACAAACACACGCGCGCACACGCACACACACACACACACACTACACTCACACAGAGTTCACAGTTTTTCTATTGTTGTTCCATGTAATTTTTCTTTTTCAAACATTAAACCATTATTGTGTAAATAATGTAAGTATAATACCGAATGTTTTATATTGTCATGTCTCGTCCCCAGCCGTTCCACTACAAAGTCAAAGTCAAAGTCTGCTTTATTGTCAATCTCTTGTCAATCACATGCCAAGACACAAAGAAACCGAAATTACGTTTCCACTATCCCACGGTGACGAGACATAGTACACGATAGACATACAAGTAAACGACACAAAATAAAAACAAGAAGGCACAAACAATAAATAATAAGAGTGATGAATAAATAATAAATAAACAAATAACACAATAAATAAGAGGAGCAAAACGGAGCAAGTGTGCATACAGCAGACAGTAAGCATAGCGCAAAAGTACAGGACGCTACGCAGAAAGGGGGAGAGAGTTCAGGATCCTAACAGCCTGGGGTATGAAGCTGTTGGTGGGTCTGGTGGTGCGGGAGCGCAGGCTCTTGTACCTCTTCCCAGAGGGCAGAAGATCGAACAAAGAGTGAGCGGGGTGACTCACATCACTCACAATCGCGGTCGCCTTGCGGGTGAGATGGGAGGTGTAAATGTCCTTCAAGGAGGGGAGTGAAGCACCAATAATCTTACCAGCCGTGTTCTTTATGCGCTGCAGGGCCTTCGTGTTGTAGTCAGTGCAGCTACCACTCCAAACAGCAATACAGCTGGAGAGGACGCTCTCAATGGTGCCACGGTAAAATGTAGTCATGACGCCCGAAGGAGCGCTCGCTCGCCTGAGTTTCCGCAGGAAGTACAGGCAACGCTGGGCCTTCTTCGCCAGTGACGAGGTGTTGGTGGACCAGGAGAGATCCTCACCGATGTGCACCCCCAAGAACCTGGCACTGCTCACTCTCTCCACCACAGCACCGTCGATGGTCAGCGGCAGGTGTTGGGTGTGACCCTTCCGGTAGTCAACAACAATCTCCTTGGTCTTGTCGACGTTCAGCAGGAGGTTGTTGTCCCTGCACCACGTGGTCAGAAGGTCAACCTCCAACCTGTATTGAGTCTTGTCTCCCTTGGTGATGAGACTATGGGGTTGTCACTGTAGGTTGCAGTGCAGTCATGCGTCAGCAGGGTGAAGAGCAGCGGACTGAGCATGCAGCGTGATGCTGGCGGAGATTTTGTCGCCAACATGTACCACCTGTGGCCTCTGACAGAGGAAGTCCAGTAGCCAGTTGCAGATGTAGGTACTGAGGCCCAGCTTGTCGAGTTTGCAGATGAGACGTTGTGGCACAATGGTGTTGAAAGCAGAACTGAAGTCCACAAACAGCAATCTCACATACGAGTCCCTTCTCTCCAGGTGGGTGAGGGCCGAGTGGAGGGCAGAGCAGATGGCATCCTCAGAGGACCGTTTGGCTCGGTACGCAAACTGGAAGAGGTCTATAGTGGGGGGGAGAACGGCTCGGATGTGCTCCATGACAAGCCGCTCAAAGCACTTCATGATGATGGGCGTAAGTGCCACGAGGCGGTAGTTATTGAAGCAGGACGGAGCAGGTTTCTTCGGCACAGGTACGATGGTGGCAGCCTTGAAACACAACGGGACGATGGCCTGCTGTAGGGAAATGTTAAAGATGTCCGTGAAGACACCCGTCAGCTCCCCAGCGCAGTCCTTCAGCGCTCGACCTGGGATGTTGTCAGGGCCCGCCGCCTTACGGATGTTGATAGCGGCAAGCGCCCTCCTCACGTTGTCGGCAGAGAGGCACAGGGGCTGCTCGTGCGAAGGGGGAGTGGCCTTCAGCGGGCAAGTGCTGTTCTGAGCGTCGAAGCGAGCAAAGAAGCCGCAAAGGATCTCTCCTGGTCCACCAACACCGCATCACTGACAAAGAAAGCCCAGCGCCGTCTGTACTTCCTGCGGAAACTCAGGCGAGCGAGCGCTCCTCCGGCCGTCATGACTACATTTTACCGCGGCACCATTGAGAGCATCCTCTCCAGCTGTATTGCTGTTTGGGGTGGCGGCTGCACTGACTACAACATGAAGGCCCTGCAGCGCATAGTGAACATGGCTGGTAAGATTATTGGTGCTTCGCTCCCCTCCTCGAAGGACATTTACACCTCCCATCTCACCCGCAAGGCGACCACGATTGTGAGTGATGTGAGTCACCCCGCTCACTCTTTGTTCGAGCTTCTGCCCTCTGGGAAGAGGTACAGAAGCCTGCGCTCCTGCACCACCAGACTCTCAAACAGCTTCATACTCCAGGCTGTCAGGATCCTGAACTCGCTTCCCCGTTCTGCGTAGCGTCCTGTAATTTTACTGTCTGTATGCACACTGGCTCTTATTTGTTGTGTTATCTGTTTATTTATTATTTGTTATTACTCTTATTACCGTTTTTTTCCGTGTATAGTGCGCAAAATTTTACTAATTTATTGTCCTAAAATCCGGGGTGCGCATTATACATGGGTACAAAAAAAAAAAAAAAAAAAAATTTTTTTTTTATTTTTTATTTTTATTTTTTTTTAAGTCCCAATGATCGTCACACACGCAGGGAGGCAATGGGTCCCATTTTTATAGTCTTTGGTATGGTCTTAACTAGGCTGGATGTAATTTCTTTTGTTGGCGTTGATTTCTCCGACTGCCCGTAAACGCACCACCGCGCTTCGTGCGCGCACGGGACAGCAAACGAGCAGGTGATCGAGCAAGCGTCTGATACGAGAGCATTGCGGTCGCATGGAGCGTGTTTGAAGTGAACAGCAGAGAAGAAAGGAACAAGGCAAAGTGTTGTGAAATAAAATGCACAGAACGGATGCGCAAGACACGTCAGCTATATAAAGAGCGAGAGTTGTTTTCTTCCTATTAGTTTCAATTCACAGTTTAATTAGCAGTTTCAATCAGCAAATAACAAAATGCGTATTACAGGTAATATTTTATTTCACAACACTTTGCCTTGTTCCTTTGGTCTCTGCTGTTCATCCTAAAACACAAAGGCACTCTTTAAGCAATGCGACAGTGAGCGCCCGGCGCGCTGCACCAAATTAAGCTCCCTGCGCAGTGCGCACTGAGGTCCACTTAAATTTTAGAAAGTACATCAGGACTTTAAAAATATCTTCTAAATTTCAGCGACGGCTCTGTCACAATAATCGACCAGCCCGGTGCAGTTGGGCGGTCGGCGGCGCGCTACGGTTGAGCGTTCTCTCGCACGCTCTCTCTCTCGCTCTCTCTCGCTCTCGCACACACGCAAACCGGATATCATACGGAGGCCGCCATTACAGATGCGCAGAACGGATGAGCAAGACACGTCAGCTATATAAAGAGCGAGAGTTCAGTTCTCTACCTAAATCCGTATTACAGGTAATATTTTATTTCACAACACTTTGCCTTGTTCCTTTCTTCTCTGCTGTTCACTTCAAACACGCTCCATGCGGAGCGCGGTGGTGCGTTTATGGGCAGTCGGAGAAATCAACGCCAACAAAAAAAATTACATCCAGCCTAGTTAAGACCATACCAAAGACTATAAAAATGGGACCCATTGCCTCCCTGCGTGTGTGACGATCATTGGGACTTAAAAAAAAAAAAAAAATTAATTTTTTTTTTTTTAAAAATTCTGAAAAATTGGGTGCGTATTATACATGGGTACAAGCTTTTTTCCAGCATCAGCATGCCATTTTTAGGGGTGCGTACTATACATGGGGGCGCACTATACACGGAAAAAAACGGTATTTATTGTTTGTGCCTTCTTGTTTTTTATATCGCGTCGTTTACTTGTATGTCTATCGTGTAATATGTCTTGTCACCGTGGGATAGAGAAAACGTAATTTCGATCTCTTTGTGTGTCTCGGCATGTGAAGACGTTGACAATAAAGCAGACTTTGACTTTGACTTTAAGATCATTGAGCAGACGGACGTCGCCTTCACAGCTCTGCGGCGCGGGCTTGTAGTCCGTGATGGTCTGAATCCCCTGCCAAAGGCTCCGTGCGTCCCTGCTGTCCTTGAAGTGGGCGGTAATTTTGCAAGAGAACGCCCTCTTCGCTTCCTTGATGCCCCGGGACAGGTCGGCCCTTGCAGTCCTGAAGCCAGCCTCATCCCCCGCTCTAAAGGCTTCGTCCCTAGCCCTCAGCAGCCTGAGGACAGCCCCTGTCAGCCATGGCTTCCGGTTAGCCCGAGTGACGATGAATTTCGAGTGAGTCACATCATTAATGCACTTCGTGATGTAAGAGAAAACAGAGTCAGCATACTCCTCAATGTCTGTCCGATCGTCGCAAGTAGCAGCCCACCTAAACATGTGCCAGTCAGTAGTGCCAAAGCAGTCACGAAGTGCATCAGAGGCACCCTCAGGCCACACCCGAACTCGCTTGCGAACCGGTCTGGATGCTCTCACCATTTGTCTGTATGAAAAAACGTGTCTGTTGTCATGGTTTCTGTCTGTGTGCTCGCTCCTCCCCTCCTGTGTGCCCATGATTGGTTTGATTATTCCCACCTGCCTCTTGTTACCTGTCGTGTATATAAGTCCTGTCTGCCCCTCACTCCCCGTCAGATCATTGTTGTTGTCTTGATGTCTTTTTGGTTCCTGTTGTTGTAGTCGTACTGTCTTGTTGTCGTTATGTCCTGCTGTCTTCTTGTTTCACGTCCCAGTCAGTCAAGTTATTGTTTTGTTAAGTCCGAGCTTGGTCCAGCGCCATGGGCTTCGCGGTCGCTATCGGACTTCGCTCCCGCGACGCCGGACCCTCGGCCACCATCGAAGTACTTCTGGGGCCAGTGGCTCTGCGGCCGCCGTTGGACTTCACTCCAGCGACGCCGGACCCGCGGCCCCCATCGGAGTGCCTCCCGGCGCCGTCAGACTCGCGGCCGCCATCGGGTTCCACCCCAGTGTCGCAGGACCCGCGCGCGTCCCCAGACTTCAAGCCAGCTCCGCCGGACCCGCGACCGTCGCCAGACTTCCATCCAGCTGCGCCGGACCCGCGGCCGTCGCCAGACTTCGATCCAGCTGCGCACAGCCCCGCCTTCCGAATGCCGCTGATCACGGTGCGGACGTCCAAACGCCGCCGATTGCGGCTCTGACTTTTCGTATGCCGCCGATTGCGGTCCGTATCCCTAGAGTTGCCGCCGATTGCGGTTTGTGTTCCTAGTGTTGCCGCCGATTGCGGTTCGTGTCCGTAGAGTTGCCGCCGATTGCGGTTCATGTCCCCAGAGTTACCGCCGGTTGCGGTTCATGTCCCCAGAGTTCCCGCCGATTGCGGTTCATGTCCCCAGAATTGCCGCCGATTGCGGTTCATGTCCCCAGAGTTGCCGCCGACCGCGGTGAGGACTTTGCCATGGCCGGTGAGGCCATTTGGACTGGTGCGCTTCCACCCCGCCCCCCGTTCGCCATGTGGGGGTTTCGGATTTTGGGACGTCAGGAGAAGTCCCTTTTGGGGGGGGGGGACTGTCTCGTTTCGTCCCCAGCCATTCCACTACGTGTCGGTTGTCATGGTTCCTGTCTGTTTGCTCGCTCCTCCCCTCTTGCGTGCCCATGATAAGTTTGATTATTCTCACCTGCCTCTTGTTACCTGTCGTGTATATAAGTCGTGTCTGCCCTTCATTCCCCGTTAGATCATTGTTGTTGTCTTGATGTCTTTTTGGTTCCTGTTGTTGTAGTCGTACTGTCTTGTTGTCGTTATGTACTGCTGTCTTTTTGTTTCACGTCCCAGTCAGTCAAGTTATTGTTTTGTTAAGTCATGTCAGTTTGCCTTTTGAGTTCCCTTCAATAAACCCTGGTTTAAGCTGCATTTGGTCGCTCTGCTCCATCTATTCCATGACAAATGATTATTCTTAAGCAAAATGACAAAAAATGGCATAAAAAGCATTCATTCTAATATGGGTCATTTTTGACCCCCTTATGGAAGAGGGTAGGGTTCAGTCACTAATGCATCAATGGGTTAAGTGGACATCAGTGCACAGGGATCTTAATTTTGTTCGATCGCGCAACCGCAGCGCACCGCCGAATGCGCAACGCCGAATGCGCAACGCCGAATGCGCAACCGTAGCGCACCGCCGACCGCGCAACTGTACCGCGCTCGTCGTATTATTGTGACAGATTTAGAAAATATTTCAAAAGTCCTAATGGACTTTCCAAAATTTAAGTGGACCTCAGTGCGCAGGGAGCTTAATCTGGTCCGATTGCGCAACCGCAGTGCGCCGGGTGCTCACTGTCGCATTGCTTTAGGAGCGTCTTTGTGTTTTAGGATGGCTTTACTGCTCCCACTTGCTTTCTTTGGAGGCATGATTAGGGGTTAATACAATCCTCAAAGTAACAAAAATACAACAACGAACGGAGTCAGTTGGCATGCGAGTCCTCTCGGCTCATCTCGCGACGTTCGACAACCGAATTTCGTCCGACATCCGAAAAATCTCGAGAACCGGGATGTTCGAAAACCGAGGCTCCACTGTATTTTGAAACACTTTTAAAGTCAAACTGACTTGCAGAAACATTCTGTTGGAATAATTTAAGTAAAGCCTTGTCATTTACAAGTTTATGACTTTCCTGGTATTTAGATTATTCCTCTTTAGTGACAGAGATGTCTTTTGTTCCCTGTCAGCCATATGTCTCCTTACTGTCTTTTTGTTATGTGTGTCTGTTTTCGTTCCTGTAAGAGGTCTTCACCAACAGTGAGCAGAGCATATTTGCATAGGCGAAGTGTTCTGATTTGGTTCATAGATTGTTGTTGGTCAGAACTGTTTTTCCTTGTCAAGCGTTATATACGGTTTGAAGTAGTTGTGTACAAGTTATCCCATATTTACTCAATGTTTGTTTAAGTGTTTAGGACAAGTTACTCATTGTTATTGCGTGTTAATTCACTAAGTAGATAAAGTCTAGCAAAGGTTTGCATTGTTCCACAGGAAAGCGGCGATTGAAGTTATCTGATCTCACTCGCGGACGACTCGGCCAACAACTGGAGAAGAACAGCTGGACAAACTCTGCGGGGGTCACAGGCCGACAATGAAGTGCTAATTTACACTTTCATTTCTCATAGAACGTTATTTGAATTTGGAGGATTAGGGCGGAAAGGAGAGGAAAAAACAACGCTTGTCTCAGAGGGGACTGCACAACTAGCCGCGAAGCTACAACACACTGCTTCACTGCTAAAAACCAACAAGCGCGTCCCAAACATGGGTCCATCAACGGCTCCCCTCTTTTCGGTGGAGGAGGCCGAAGATATTAAAAAGGACTTCCTCACTGAAGAAGTCTCGGCTGTCAGGTTGGAGCAGAAAGCTATCCTCAAGCTGGTCGAGGAGGTCAAAGCTCTCCGCATCCAGAATGCGGAAAATGAAAAGAAAATCCCCTTCCTGGAAAGCAGGGTTGCTGACCTGGGGCAATACACCAGAATCAACGACGTGATCATCTACGGAGTCAATACCAAAGCCCGGTCATACGCCCGGGCATTGGCCGCTGGCGAGGGAGGTGAGCCCGATGAACTGGATCTTAGCTCCACGTAGCAACAGATGGGTACTTTCCTGCAGTCTAAGGGGATACAGCTGGACTGCGACAACATCGAAGCTTGCCACACTCTGCCCAAGAGGGGCCCCGGAGACAAACCCGCTGTCATCATGCGGTTTGTCAACAGAAAACACAAGATTGCACTATTAAAACAAGGAAGAAAGCTGAGAGGAACCGACGTCTACATCAATGAGCACCTGACCAAGCACAACGCTGATATTGCCAAAAAAGCACGCTACCTGAGGAAGCAGAAAAAAATTCAACATACCTGGACTACAAACTGTAAAATATTTATCAAGATCAATGGAACACCGGAGGAAGCAAAAGTGCTGATGGTAAGGAGTATCGAGGAGCTGGATAGATACCAATGATCATCATGCAGGACTGTAAGGTAAACTCTACTCACAACCATGACACACATCGAAAGAAATCAAGCATCTACACCTTTAGACAACAGTACCATAACTCAGAGGATTAGTGAACACGACAAACTGGAACTCCAATCATTTCAATACACTGACCACAGTTCACTGGATATGAAACATGATTTAGACCCGGATAACAACTTCTTTAACTCAATCAACAATAACTGCAGTTATTATACTGATGGAGAATTTAATAGAATCAATACAGATAGCAGACTGTCTATTATACCTATTAACAGTAGGAGTCTGTATGCCAACTTTACAAACATTAAGGATTATCTTCATCAGTTTACTCGCCCATTCAACATTATTGCAATAACGGAAACATGGATCAACACAGTAAAAGAGGCGGACTTTGAGCTGGAGGGATATGACTTTATACACATAGATCGACAAAACAAAGGTGGAGGAGGAGTTGCGATCTATGTGGAAAAGACATTAAACGTTTGGGTGATACAGGATATGTCAATGGTAGTTAACAACATATTAGAATGCATAACAATTGAAATACTTAAGGAAAAAAAGAAAAATGTAATCATTAGCTGTATATATCGGACACCAGGTTCTAGCATTGAACTGTTCACAGAATGGATGGAGGAGGTGTTTTCAAAGGTCAGTTGCAAAACAATTTTCATCTGTGGAGACTTCAACATTGATTTACTCAATCCAAACATGCACAAACTGACCAAACACTTTGTTAACACAATATATAGCATGAACTTGTATCCAAAAATCACTAGACCAACCAGAATAACTTCTCACTGTGCCACTCTTATTGATAATATATTCACAAATGACATCTTAAAGAACACCATAAGTGGGTTATTAGTCAGCGACATCAGTGACCATTTGCCAGTTTTTATGTTTTTTGATGACAACTATAAAATTATCCAACTGGCCAAAAAACAGGAATACAGAAGAAACAATAAACGCATTTAAAAATGGTTTAATGTCACAAAACTGGGATATTATATACAATGAAAATAATATTAACAAATACTGCCCTGTAAAAGTAAATAATAGGAAACTAAAGTATGTAGATCATCCCTGGATCACAAAGGGCTTACAAAATGCCTGTAAAAAGAAAAATACACTTTACAGAGAATTTATAAGACAAAGAACTAAAGAGGCAGAAAATAAATATAAACAATATAAGAATAAACTAACTAATATTAAAAGAGCTGCTAGAAAAGAATACTATAGTAAAATATTAAATGATAATAAAAACAACACCAAAGAAATATGGAATATAATGAATACTGTAATAAAAAATGGCTCTAAAAAAAATTATTATCCTAAATATTTTATTATCAGGAATACTGAGAAGTATGATATGCAAGAAGTGGCTGAAAACTTCAATACATTCTTTGTAAATACGGGACCTGATCTGGCAAAACAAATCCCAGATTCAGTAACAACTGAGGAGCAATGTAATAGTTTAATAGATAGGAATCTGAGCTCAATGTTCCTTAAAGCAGCGGATGAGAAAGAAATTAGAGACATCCAAAGACTGTGATGACATTGACATGATTACCGTAAAACGAGTGATTGAGGGTTTTTTCTAAACCATTTACATACATCTGTAACCTATCATTTCAGACCGGTATATTTCCAGATAAAATGAAAATAGCAAAAATCATACCTTTGTATAAAACCGGGAACAAACACCACTTCACAAACTACAGACCTGTATCATTACTATCACAATTTTCTAAAATACTGGAAAAACTTTTCAATAACCGACTGGACAAATTTATAGATAAATATAAAGTACTCACTGAAAGTCAATATGGATTTAGATCCAACAGAGCAACATCACTGGCACTAATTGACTCAGTGGAGGAAATTACTAACGCAATAGACCTAAAACAATATACAGTTGGGATATCCATTGATCTAAGAAAGTTATTTGACACAATAAATCATGAAATATTATTCAATAAATTACATCGGTATGGCATCAGGGGGAAACCATTAGAATGGATCAAGAGCTATTTAACAAAAAGGAAGCAGTTTGTGAAGTTGGGTGACACTTGTTCAACGTGTTTGGACATTAGTTGTGGCGTCTCTCAGGGGTCAATGTTGGGCCCTAAACTTTTTATATTATATATAAATGATATATGCAAGGTATCACATATTTTGAAGATGGTTTTGTTTGCAGATGACACAAATATTTTTTGTTCTGGTAGTGATTTACACACCTTAACAACACTAATAAATAATGAATTAAGCAAATTAAAGGTATGGTTGGACAGCAATAAATTATCCTTAAACCTAAGCAAAACAAGAGTAATACTTTTTGGTAATCACAGAACTAATTTGAAAATAGAGATAAAGCTGGATGGGGTTATTATTGAAAGAGTGAATCAGATTACCGTTTTTTTTCCGTGTATAGTGTGCAAAATTTAACTAGTTTATTGTCCTAAAATCTGGGGTGCGCATTATACATGGGTACAAAATTTTTTTAATTTTTATTTTTTATTTTTTTTTAAGTCCCAATGATCGTCACACACGCAGGGAGGCAATGGGTCCCATTTTTATAGTCTTTGGTATGGTCTTAACTAGGCTGGATGTAATTTTTTTTGTTGGCGTTGATTTCTCCGACTGCCCGTAAACGCACCACCGCGCTCCGTGCGCGCACGGGAAAGAGGCGGCTCTGTATGGGAGAGACGTTGAAGAGGAATAAAAACACCCTTGGAAACCAAAACTTGCCCCTCGTCGTGACTCGGAGCCGCAACAAATGTTTCGGATTTGTGTAGGGTACATTGTGACAGACAGCAAACGAGCAGGTGATCGAGCAAGCCTTGTCTGATACGAGAGCATTGCGGTCGCATGGAGCGTGTTTGAAGTGAACAGCAGAGAAGAAAGGAACAAGGCAAAGTGTTGTGAAATAAAATATTACCTGTAATACGGATTTAGGTAGAGAACTGAACTCTCGCTCTTTATATAGCTGACGTGTCTTGCGCATCCGTTCTGCGCATCTGTAATGGCGGCCTCCGTATGATATCCGGTTTGCGTGTGTGCGAGAGTGAGAGAGAGCGAGAGAGAGAGCGCGAGAGAGAACGCTCAACCGTAGCGCGCCGCCGACCGCCCAACTGCACCGCGCTGGTCGCATTATTGTGACAGAGCCGTCGCTGAAATTTAGAAGATATTTTTAAAGTCCTGATGTACTTTCTAAAATTTAAGTGGACCTCAGTGCGCACTGCGCAGGGAGCTTAATTTGGTGCGGTCGCGCAACCGCAGCGCGCCGGGCGCTCACTGTCGCATTCTTAAAGAGCGCCTTTGTGTTTTAGGATGAACAGCAGAGACCAAAGTAACAAGGCAAAGTGTTGTGAAATAAAAAATTTCCTGTAATACGCATTTTGTTATTTGCTGATTGAAACTGCTAATTAAACTGTGAATTGAAACTAATAGGAAGAAAACAACTCTCGCTCTTTATATAGCTGACGTGTCTTGCGCATCCGTTCTGTGCATTTTATTTCACAACACTTTGCCTTGTTCCTTTCTTCTCTGCTGTTCACTTCAAACACGCTCCATGCGACCGCAATACTCTCGTATCAGACGCTTGCTCGATCACCTGCTCGTTTGCTGTCCCGTGCGCGGTGGTGCGTTTACGGGCAGTCGGAGAAATCAACGCCAACAAAAAAAATTACATCCAGCCTAGTTAAGACCATACCAAAGACTATAAAAATGGGACCCATTGCCTCCCTGCGTGTGTGACGATCATTGGGACTTAAAAAAATAAAATAAAAATAAAAAATACAAATAAAAATTCTTTTTTGTACCCATGTATAATGCGCACCCCAGATTTTAGGACAATAAATTAGTTACATTTTGCGCACTATACACGGAAAAAAACGGTATATGTGTCTAACGCAGCCTTAATCAAATGTGTTTGCAAACTGCCGAAAGTATATTTCCCTTTAATATAAATGTATTATTTATTTATATAAATGCCGGTGCGCGAAAATATTTCTGACATGTAACCGGTCCGTGGCGCAAAAAAGGTTGGGGACCGCTGACGTAAAATATCTGTGCACTGTGTAATTTTTCAAAGTAAAATTAATCTTCAACTTGCAATTTACAACTTGCCTAATAATTGTGCGCATAGTACCGTAATTTTCGGATTATAAGTCGCGTTTTTTTTCATAGTTTGGGTGGGGGGCCGACTTATACTCAGGAGCGACTTATATATGTTTTTTTCACAAATTTTTACTTGATTATTAACACATCACTTACTTACAAGTATAGTTGACCACTTCACATGTTATTTTTAGTATAGTTGATCACTTCACATGCTTTGATATCTTTATCTTGAACATATTCAAAACATGAAAAATAGAGAGAAAAAATCAAATAGTCATTAACACTTTAAAGCGCCATATCCTCTGGACATGTCCTCTGTCACCAGGATGACATAAAGGATGAGAAATTTGATCGATGGATTTAATGATTTGGAGTGACACAAATGGTTTGATAATATTGTTGTTTATGTGATAGTTATTTAAAATATAGTTTATATATCGTTGTATGGGCTTGTGGAATAATTTGAACTGCGGCGCGGCACACGGCATTGTTGACAAAGGACGATCGATGGATTTAATGAATTGGAATGACACAGATGGTTTTATAAACGTGTTATTAATGTAATAGTTTTTTTTAAATAACTGAATGTTACGTCAGGCCCGTTCTCACCTCCTCGTTTGTGTTTGTCACGTTAGCATACCGTATCGTTTAGCCTGTTGTTGCTCGTTCATGTCTGTTCTTGGTGTTGGATTTTGTCGATTAAATTGCCCCCCAAAATGCGATTTATACCCCGGAGCGACTTATATATGGGTTTTTTTTTTCACATTTTTGGGCATTTTATGGCTGGTGCGACTTATACTCCGGTGCGACTTATAGTCCGAAAATTACGGTATATGTGTATAGAGCAACAAGTGATAAGTCATTCTGATTTTCCTTGATTAACACATGGCTAAACATTTGAAAGCAGAGCATCTTTCTTATGCATAATTATCGTATCCTCACATTCAAAAGGGTTTTATATACACAATCCACGCCCACACTTACCGCTTTAACGTTCTCATGGTGCTCTCAACTACATCTGCCTGACAGCAACAAACACACACGCGCACACACACACACGTACACAGATGGTGCGCAATGCAAATCCACGCCCACACGTGTCCCTTTAACCTTCTCATGGCAACAACAACACACACACAAGCATACAAGTGTGGGTATTTAAAAATGAATGGTCATCCATCGCTGCCACGTTGCTCGCAGCTTTACTTTGAACGGCCAGTTCACACCGATGTCCAGCGGTTGGAGTTCCTTTGTCGTGCCTCCCGGAATGACAGCAAGCTCGGCGTTCATTTGCTTCACTTGTTTTTTCACTTTGGCTGTAAGATGGGCACGCATAGAGTCACAGATCAATCAGGTGATCGAGCAAGCGTCTGATACGAGAGCATTGCGGTCGCATGGAGCGTGTTTGAAGTGAACAGCAGAGACGAAAGGAACAAGGCAAAGTGTTGTGAAATAAAATATTACCTGTAATACGGATTTAGGTAGAGAACTGAACTCTCACTCTTTATATAGCTGACGTGTCTTGCGCATCCGTTCTGCGCATCTGTAATGGCGGCCTCCGTATGACATCCGGTTTGCGTGTGTGCGCGTGTGTGCGAGAGCGAGAGAGAGCGAGAGAGAGAGCGCAAGAGAGAACTCTCAACCGTAGCACGCCGCCGACCGCCCAACTGCACCGCGCTGGTAGCATTATTGTGACAGAGCCGTCGCTGAAATTTAGAAGATATTTTTAAAGTCCTGATGTACTTTCTAAAATTTAAGTGGACCTCAGTGCGCACTGCGCAGGGAGCTTAATTTGGTGCGGTCGCGCAACCGCAGCGCGCCGTGCGCTCACTGTCGCATTGCTTAAAGAGCGCCTTTGTGTTTTAGGATGAACAGCAGAGACCAAAGGAACAAGGCAAAGTGTTGTGAAATAAAATTTTACCTGTAATACGCATTTTGTTATTTGCTGATTGAAACTGCTAATTAAACTGTGAATTGAAACTAATAGGAAGAAAACAACTCTCGCTCTTAATATAGCTGACGTGTCTTGCGCATCTGTTCTGCGCATCTGTAATGGCGGCCTCCGTATGACGTCCGGTCCGCGATGGAGATTAAAAACAAACAATATTTGACAATAACACACCCTCAAGGATTGCACCATTGCATCAAACGATGTGTCGTCAATTATGTATTTTACTGACTAAGTGTGTTGGCCAGGATGGCTGAATGCGATGCGCGATTGACAACAAACAAGAAGAAAGGTGAGTTTTATTTCGGGGGAGATTTGTCATGTCTCGTCCCCAGTTTTGCTATGTGTCTAGGTTGCCATAGTTTCTGTTCGCGTCGCCCCTCTCTTCCTGTGTCACCTCAATCGATGTAACGTGTTTTGTATCTAAGTCCTGTCTGCCCCTCGCTCACCGTTGGATCATTGCATGTGTTACTGTCATTCTGTTCCTGTCTTTGGTAATGTCACCCTGTCTTTTTGTTCCACGACTTTGTCGGTCAGTCCTGTTGTTGGTTTTGTTGTACCATGACTTTCTTTAAAAAAAAAAAAAAAAAATTAAATTTTTTTTTTCTTTGTACCCATGTATAATGCGCACCCCAGATTTTAGGACAATAAATTAGGTAAATTTCGCGCACTATACACGGAAAAAAACGGTAAACAAATTAGAACATATATATATAGAGAGAGAGAGAGACAGGCAGGCAGGCAGGCAGACAAACAGACAGACAGACAGAGACAGACAGACAGACAGACAGACAGAGGCCTCCTTCTGATTCAGATTAGCAAACAAATAATGTGATTATTATTATTTTTTTAACTTTCCTCATACCGATCACAATTCATAAGCATTCTAACACATTTCTACCACCAATGACAAACAATACAATGTCTCAATAGATAGATAAATAGACAGGTATTGATGATTTATCCAAGCTTGATGCGTGTGCAAAGTTTACATGCGTGTTTCAACCCTGCGTTGTCATTTGTGTTTAGCATCATGAAATGTCCTGTGTTTTTTTTTAAATAAAATCACTATTTTCTCAATGGGGATAACGTTATAAACTAATCAGTAATACACAATATACATTCTTAATGTGGTAAATGAATATTCTAGTGGCAAACATCTGGTTTTTAATGCAATATCTACAGTATTTTCTGCACTAAATGGCGCACTGGATTAAAAGGCGCACCTTCATCGATTTTTTTTAATTTTAGAAATTATTTCATATATAGGGTGCGTTGGATTAAAAGGTGCATAGAATAGAAGCTACTGCATCAAACTGGAGTTGACTAGAGTTGCGTTCTGCATCCACTAGATGGAGCTGTGCTAAAGGGAATGTAAACACAGTCCAACTCCCATTCCGTATGAAAGTGATACGCTTTGGCTCCTTACTTGGTCCAGCAACCCCACTCATTTTAGATAGTCATAAACTTTCTTTAGTTTAAATTTTAAACTCCTGTAGAATCTACACCCTCCTCTTCCAGTTTCCTTTGAACAAGCGCCACAAGTCCGTTTTTCCTCCTTGTCATTGACGGCGCTCCGTCTGTAGTTATTCCAGCCAAACGCTTCCATTGTAAGCCGGCATCCTCAATGGAATCAAACAGCTGGCGGAATATCTCCTGGGCAGTGGTCTGGCCATGCATTGCAATCACTGAGAGCAACTCCTCCGTAACTTCACAATTGTTATCAACGCCACGGACATATATTGCGAGGTGCGGCGTGTCAGTGACGTCTGTGCTCTCATCAAGAGCAAGTGAGTATGAATGGAAATGTTTAGCTTTCTCACGCAGTTGATCATAAATGTTACCAGACATGTCAGAAATGCGCTCTGCCACTGTGTTGGCTGAAATGCTGATGTTACTAAACTGAGCCTATTTTTCCGAGTTTGATGAACTCGCCGTCTTTGAATGGCTTCCCTGCTTTAGCAATAATCTCACTCACTAGCTTTGATAGCCGCTTCACTCTCTTTGCTTGCTTTTTCGAAATAATCTTGTTGCCTCAGTAGACATATTTTAAGTTTGGCGACCCGTTCCTCTTGCTCATCCCCCAGGTATCTTCCATACTCCTCAGCACGTTTAGTTGAGTAATGACGTCTGATGTTAAAATCCTTGTGCACCGCAACTTTATCATTGCATATTCCGTCTCCCACTTCTCCTGAAATTGTCTGTGCTCATCGCCGATTTTTCTCTTCACGACAGGTTTTCAAAAAGGCTGACAAAAACCGTATAGGACTAGGTGTCAAGATATATTTTCCCTCCACTTGTTCATCCAAACATGTTAAAGTGACCAATTGCTAATTTGCGCTGTTGTCACGAGCCTGAGCTACGGGAGCCCACAGGTGTTAAAAAATATAAAACCCCCAGATGAATGTGAGAAAAAATGCGCGGGCCGCATTAACACAAATATTTTATTTCAGGCAGGGGTCCACAAAACATTGTCCTGAGGGCCGTAATTGGCCCGCGGGCCGCGAGTTTGAGACCCCTGTTTTAAACTGTCTCTTTTAATAGCAGCACAGCCTAAGCCATTGAAAACAAGTGAAGTGAGGTGATTTGCAAAAAGATTTTTGTCTTTTTGCCATGTGCTGCACCAGCCTTAAAGCTCCTTTGCAGTCAAGGTCTCTGGGGCTCTAGAATGCAATTGCTCTAGTACTCTATGTATTAGAGCAGGGGTACCCAATACGTTGATCGCGATCGACCGGTCGACCGCCAAGCCACTATTGGTCGATCGAGTGATATTAAAATGTTTTTATTTTTATTTATTTATTTATTCATTTTTTGCACTTGACGCGTGTACAAACGACGCTAACAACACAACACAAATACGCTAGCTCGCGAGTTCTCTCCAATTGTCAGAACCCTGTTTTTTCTCTTAAACTTAAGAAACGGTATAAAAATGAGTGGGGCAGCTGGCCATTGTAAGAAGTATTTCACAATGACATATATATATATATAAATATATATATTTTTAATATATACAATTTTTATATAATTATTTTTTCTTTTTTTAGTGGGTAGATCTTTGTGACACGGTCATTTCAAAAGTAGCTCACGAGCTGAAAAAGTTTGGGCACCCCTGTATTAGAGTAATCACAGGGCACATCTGCATCAGATCAAAAGGTCTCTTTCATCCTCTCTGTTGTCACACACGTACATTTGTGTTAAAATGTATGCAGCTGGATTTGAGCTGGAATGTGTTTTGTTTTGTGTGTGGCAATCTTTCTGTTTGGATTTTCATTTGTTTTAACATCATTCCTGTGGGCAGATGGAATGAGTGTCCAATTGTATGTCTGCTTGCAAAATCCCCAATTTGACAAGCAGATATTTTGGCATGTTAAAGATGTCCTCATGGAAATTGTATACAAGGTGATTTTCTGATAGATACATCAATGGCCATTGCAACTAACTAACGCAAAGATCAACTTCCAGCTTATGGTGCAACAGTGAACACTTTGACAATGTATTTTGTGACCTGTGAGTTTTCACCAACAGCTGTGTTCAACTAGGTCTAATAGTGTAAAATTTTGTAACCATGACACATTAATGGATTTTAAAGAACAGAGGCTTGCCGACATTTTCAATGTCTTCAATGACTACCGCCCTCGGCACTGACGCCCATCATCATGAAGTGCTTTGAGCGGCTTGTCATGGAGCACATCAGATCCATTCTCCCCCCCACCATAGACCCCTTCCAGTTTCCGTACCGAGCCAAACGGTCCTCTGAGGATGCCATCTGCTCTGCCCTCCTCGGCCCTCACCCACCTGGAGAGAAGGTACTCGTACATGAGATTGCTGTTTGTGGACTTCAGTTCTGCCTTCAACACCATTGTGCCCCAACCACTCATCTGCAAACTTGACAAGCTGGGCCTCAGTACCTACCTCTGCAACTGGCTACTGGACTTCCTCTGTCAGAGGCCTCAGGTGGTATGTGTTGGCGACAAAATTTCCGCCAGCTTCACGCTGAGCACGGGGGCCCCCCAAGGCTGCGTGCTCAGTCCGCTGCTCTTCACCCTCCTGATGCATGACTGCACTGCAACCTACAACGACAACCGCATAGTGAAGTTTGCTGACGACACAACTCTGGTGGGTCTCATCACCAAGGGAGACGAGACTCAATACAGGCTGGAGGTTGACCTTCTGACCACGTGGTGCAGGGACAACAACCTCCTGCTGAACGTCGACAAGACCAAGGAGATTGTTGTTGACTTCCGGAAGGGTCACACCCAACACCTGCCGCTGACCATCGACGGTGCTGTGGTGGAGAGAGTGAGCAGCGCCAGGTTCCTGGAGGTGCACATCAGTGAGGATCTCTCCTGGTCCACCAACACCGCATCACTGGCGAAGAAGGCCCAGCGCCGCCTGTACTTCCTGCGGAAACTCAGGCGAGCGAGCGCTCCTCCGGCCGTCATGACTACATAATACCGTGGCACCATTGAGAGCGTCCTCTCCAGCTGTATTGCTGTTTGGTGTGGCAGCTGCACTGACTACAACTTGAAGGCCCTGCAGCGCATAGTGAACATGGCTGGTAAGATTATTGGTGCTTCACTCCCCTCCTTGAAAGACATTTACATCTCCCATCTCACCCGCTAGGCGACCACGATTGTGAGTGATGTGAGTCACCCCGCTCACTCTTTGTTTGATCTTCTGCCCTCTGGGAAGAGGTATAGGAGCCTGCGCTCCCGCACCACCAGACTCACAAACAGCTTCATACTCCAGGCTGTTAGGATTCTGAACTTGCTTCCCCTTTCTGCGTAGCGTCCTGTACTTTTGCGCTATGCTTACTGTCTGCTGTATGCACACTGGCTCCGTTTTGCTCGTCTTATTTATTGTGTTATCTCATGATTGTGTTTATTATTTATTCATCACTCTTATTATTTATTGTTTGTGCCTTCATGTTTTTATATTGTGTCGCTTACTTGTATGTATGTCTATCGTGTAATATGTCTCATCACCGTGGGATAGAGAAAACGTAATTTCGGTTTCTTTGTGTGTCTTGACATGTGAAGAGATTGACAATAAAGCTGACTTTGACTTTGACCATCAAAAATGAGTGGGGTTCCTGGACCCAGTGAGATAACAAACTGTATCACTTTCATCCCATCGCTTGATTGACATACAGGTAAGCCTGTCAGGAAGCAATCACAGTGAACCGGCCCCCTCACCGCACCCCAATTGGCTGAGCAAGCACAAGCTACAACTTGAAGGCCCTGCAGCGCATAGTGAATATGGCTGGTAAGATTATTGGTGCTTCACTCCGCTCCTTGAAAGACATTTACATCTCCCATCTCACCCGCTAGGCGACCACGATTGTGAGTGATGTGAGTCATTACTCAACTCAGTGCTTCTCAAATAGTGGGGCGCGCCCCCCAAGGGCTATATCTGGGGGGGCGCGTGTGACCCTGGGGAACAGGCTTTTTTTTTTGGCAGTACTAGAATAAAGTGTAATTGCGAATCTTCACAGCAGGGGGCAGTGGCGCTCTCATTGTTACTTCTGTGACGTTTGCGACAGTGCAACATTTTACGACTTACAAGACAAGTTAGGATAGTCACGGTGGGGAAGGGGGGGCGCGAAGAGTTTTCTTCTTGCTAGGGGGGGGCGTAATAGAAAATAATTGAGAACCACTGACTCAACTAAACGTGCTGAGGAGTATGGAAGATACCTGGGGGATGAGCGAGAGGAACGGGTCGCCAAACTTAAAACATGTCTACTGAGGCAACAAGATTATTTTAAAAAAGCAAGCAAAGAGAGTGAAGCGGCTATCAAAGCTAGTGAGTGATGTCAGGGTTTTCCAAAACTATCTTGATCATATGATTATGTTGGAATGTATGTAACCGGTAATAAATAACCTAGGTAGATTAGTTTTATGCTTATGTTGGTGTGTAACCAGTAATAAATAACCTAGCTTGTCCCATCCTACACAATGTCGTAAAACGTCCCCTGCTCTGCTAATCTAGAGGTCAAGGGCTTTAACTTGTCTCTTCAGTCTACTGTCACCCCCACCCTTTTTCTTGTACTAAAGATGCTCTTGTGGGAAGCGAGAGTCAGACTTCATTCGACCATCGCTGTAAGCACAGCGACGAGTGAACTCTCCGCCTGCAGGTGTCTAAAATGACTTGCTTGACTCCTGTGTGGTTCTTGCAAAATAAGTTAGAGTGAGCACCACTCTAACAAGTGAGATTATTGTTAAAGCAGGGAAGCCATTCAAAGACGGCGAGTTCATCAAACAGTGCATGTTACAGGCTGCAAGTATAGTCTGCCCGGAAAAAAAGGCTCAGTTTAGTAACATCAGCATTTCAGCCAACACAGTGGCAGAGCGCATTTCTGACATGTCTAGAAACATTTATGATCAACTGCGTGAGAAAGCTAAACATTTCCATTCATACTCACTTGCTCTTGATGAGAGCATAGACGTCACTGACACGCCGCAGCTCGCAATATATGTCCGTGGCGTTGATAACAATTTTGAAGTTACGGAGGGGTTGCTCTCAGTGATTGCAATGCATGGCCAGACCACTCCCCAGGAGATATTCCGCCAGCTGTTTGATTCCATTGAGGATGCCGGCTTACAATGGAAGCGTTTGGCTGGAATAACTACCGACGGAGCGCCGTCAATGACCGGGAGGAAAAACGGACTTGTGGCACTTGTTCAAAGGAAACTGGAAGAGGAGGGTGTAGAAGATGCCATTGCTCTGCACTGCATTATCCACCAGCAGGCCCTTTGCAGCAAGATCATGAGGTTTGGCAACATGATGTCTGACGTTGTGAAAATCATCAACCATATCAGATCCAGGGCTTTAAAGCATCGGCAGTTCCGCGACTTTTTGGCGGAAATAGAGTCAGAATACGAGGACGTGCTCTACTTCACCGAGGGACGTTGGCTCAGCAGGGGGAAGGTCTTGAAGAGTTTTTTTGAGTTAAGAGCAGAAGTGAAAGCCTTCATGGAGAAGGATGGGATGACTGTTCCTGTGCTAAATGATCCTGAATGTCTAAAGGACTTAGCTTTTCTTGTTGACGTCACACAGGAGCTGAATGTACTGAACAAGAAGTTACAAGGTCAGGACCAGCTTGTGACAATGTCAGAGCATTCTCCAAAAAACTTGTGTTATGGAAAGCCCAGCTTTTCCAGACAAACCTCTGCCATTTCCCAGCATGCAAGGCACTCATGGATTCAGGCACAACATTCAGTGGTGAGAAGTATGCTGATACCATTGGAAAGCTACAGGAGGAATTTGATCAGAGGTTTGCAGACTTCAAGACACACAGAGCCACTTTTCAGATTTTTGCTGACCCCTTCTCCTTTGATGTGGAGGATGCCCAATGTGGCTCAGCTGTGTGAGAGGAAGCGCCGACAAGTCTCTGGCAGCAAGGATTAGGAAGAAGTAAATGAAGCCTATGTTCTGAAGAACTGTTCATGTTCTGCATGTTCTGACTTGTTAAGATTGAGAAGATTGGTTCAGTTGACCTTTTTTTTTGAATACTTGAAGCCTTTTTTTTGTGGAATACTTAATGCGGCCCAGCCTCACCCAGACTCTACCTCCAGCGGCCCCTAGGTAAGTTGAGTTTGAGACCCCTGGTTTAAAAGATGAATGTGTGAACTGTTAGTCTTTTGGAGTGGTGTCATCACCCTCGACTACACCCTTTTTTAGCCTACTAGCCTTCTTCCCTCTCTCCCTCTATCTCTCACTAATGCACACAGTCATAGTCATGATTCCTTTTCGGTCTTAATGACCGATGTTCTGACGCAGCACATCATGCAAAAGTCTAAACAATACGACAAAAATGTGACCTATAATGAACCACATTTGTGTTATTTATTGGTGTACTCAATGCGAGCAATGAAACCTTTGGAGAACATCCATCCATCCATCACTTTTCTGAACCGCTTAGTCCCCACGGGGGTCGCGGGCGTGCTGGAGCCTATCCCAGCCGTCATCGGGCAGTAGGCGGGGGACACCCTGAACTGGTTGCCAGCCAATCGCAGGGCACACAGAGACAAACAACCATTTGGACCCACACTCATACCTAGGGACAATTGGGAGTCTCCAATCGACCTACCAAGCATGTTTATGGGATGTAGGAGGAAACTGAAGTGCCCGGAGAAAACCCACGCGGGCCCGGGGAGAACATGCAAACTCCACACAGGGAGGGCCGGAGGTGGAATCGAACCCGCACCCGCCTAACTGTGAGGCGGACGTGTTACCCAGTGCGCCACTGAGCCGCCCTTTCGAGAACATGAGCAAGCAAAACCAACAAACTATATTGCCCCGTGATTGACTGGCATCCAGCCACGCTACCCTGTTCACGCTTCTCACTGATCACAATTGTACTGGCTTGATCAAAACCCCAGAGTCCACCCTGTCTGAGACCAAGACAAGACCAAGTAAAAATGATTCTGAGGCCAGACCGAGACTTTTAAAAAGTGGTCTCAAGACCAGTTTCAAGACCAAGACTGATCATGAGAACTACACTCGTTTAGAGAACGTGTAAATGTGTTCATTTTCCAAATTGAAAATGTGAATTAGTGAATTACAGCAGGTTTAAGAATGCCGAAAAACACAGTGAAACTTCTACTTACGAACTTAATTATTTCCGTGCTCACGTTTGTAGGTCGAAAGGTTAGAGGCGATGTTTTTCCAAGTAGAATTAATGTGAAATGTAGAATTAATATTTTAGTTACCTTGACAGACGACTTGCGATAGAAGTTGGTGCTTGAGAGACGGGGGGCTGCGGGAGATGGCTAGTGGGAGGGGGGAGTGGGAGAATCATGTACCGTATGCTTAATTTCCGCGTTCGCTACACCCTCTTCTGACAACCCTCACCGCTTCTTGCACTAACCTTCTAAGGAGAAATGATTAGCTACAAAATCTCCGGACGAACTACGTATGAACGTGTCAATATGGTAAAGCGCACACAGGAAGTGGCCAAGCGAAGGGTACAGACAATAAGAAAATAGGTAAATGGCAGGCACATACGTCACAACGTTACCAGACAAGCTTTGAGAGAGTCGCTGACGGGTTCAGAAGTTGAATTTGGTTCGTGTAGATTGTATCACATTGCCACCCTTACCCCTGGTCAGTGGTCCCATTTTGTTTATTATTAGTTGTGTGTTGCTCGCGTTATATTCATAAAAGGTATACATCCCCAAAGAAACATGTCTTTCCTGACAATCGTCTTTGTGTATAATATTCTTTTACAAATGGTAATTAAACATTGAAACACCTGTGGCTTATAGTCCAGTGCGGCTTGAATATGAACAAAACAAGATTTTCCCCTAATTTTAGCTGGTGCGGTTTATAATCGGGTGCAGATTTTAGTCTGGAAAATACTGTATTTAACTGCTAATGAGCCGGTATCATTGCTTTGAGCGTGTGTGTGTGTCTGTGTGTGTGTGTGCGTGTGTGTGCGTGTGTGTGTGCGTGTGTTTCATAAGATTGCAATCTAATGTGGGAGTGAACTGCAGGAAGATTAACGAGTTGTCTGCCACATATGGAGTAAAAGAAATTGAATACATTGCATCATATCATGTATGATCCCTCACCCAATAACAAAGCTGACCCACCCGGTACGTCGCGCCCACCATCCGGTACTTATTGGCCTGGCGAGCGTAGGTCGCGCCGGTCTGAAGGAGGCGGGCCCTGGCCCAAGCCTGATGGCAGCGGCGAACGCACACCAGGGCCGACGAGCAGGCAGCGCTCCGCTTCTGATGGTCAAAAAGTTACGGCTGGAAGCTGAACACGCACTGGAACGGGGACAGGCCTTTCGCAGAGGTTGGGAGCGCGTTGTAAGCGTACTCAACCCACGGTGGTTTCTGAGCCCACCCGCGCTGACTGCTGGATGACATGCAGCTCCACCTGTCCGTCAGACTGGGGATGATACCCAGAGGTGAGGCTGGCAGGTGGCCGCTCGGAGGCGGCAGAACTCCGCCTAGAAGGTTGAGGCGAACTGCGCCCGTGGTACCTCCCGCCACACGATCTGGGCTGTGTCTTGCCGTGAGAAGCTTGGACAGCGGGATGACGCGAGCCATCTTGCTGAAACGATCGACAACAGTGAGGATCACCATGTGCTCCTCGAATGGAGGGATACCAGTGACAAAGCCGATCGCCAGATGGGACCAAGGGTGATGAGGGTTAGCAGTTGGAGCAGCCCCGCTGGGGGGCACTTGGATGCCTTGGAACAGTTGCAAACGGGGCAGGCCTTAATGTACTGGAGGCAAGAGTAAACATAGACTCAAGAGTAAACACAGACGCAAGTTCAACGTGTTGGCCCTGTCCCAGTCCCCGGTCATCAACATCCCGGTGTCACGGGCGGAGTGTGGAAATGGAGTAGGGCTACCAAGTGCAGCTTGGACCAGGGTTTATTGAAGGAAACTCAACAGACAGACTAGGCAAACTGACGTGACTTAACCACGAAACTAACAACAGGACTGGCCGACAAAGACGTGGAAGAAAAAGACAGGAACCAACCGAACCTCATGACAGTAGACTTCAACATCATGCAATGCTCCGACAGCGAGTGGCACACAAACAGAACTTAAATACAACACAGGTAACAAGAGGCAGGTTAGTATGATTACACTAAATTATTAAATCCAGGCTTTTTTACCTCCCTCGTGAATTTACCATAGTCATGACGACTATTGTTTACATACCTCCGGATGTTAATGCTAAGCTAGCTATTGGACTATTACATGGCAGTATTAGCAGCCAGGTGAGCAGTTATCCTGACGCAGTCCACATCATGGCAGGTGTTAGGGTGGTGTTCACTCTAACTTATTTTGCAGGGACCACACTGGAGACAAGTTAGTCATTTTAGACACCTGCAGGCGGAGAGTTCACTCGTCGCTGTGCTCTCAGCGATAGTCGAATGAAGTCTCACTCAGGCCTCGTCAGGCGCTTATTTATTGAGAGAAACAAAGTGGGGTTGCAAGTGGGGGTTTGGGAATACACAGGTTGGGGTGAAGCAACCGGTCCCTGCTGATCAAAGCATAGCAGGGGACCTTTTACGACGTTCTGTAAACAAAGCAACTTTGATTGCTTCCTCTGCAGCTAGTCAATAAGTTGAAATGATCTTAGCACTTTGGTAAACTAATTTTGTCTAGACAGGACAAACTAGTTAAATTATTACAGGTTATATTCCAACATAATCATACGATGAAGATATTCTGCAAACCCTAACATATCCCTCCTGTTTTATCATATGATTATGTCAACCTCGATCAATCAAACGCAAGTAAGAAAATACAATGAAAGCAATAACTTCCAGTGAAGGTGAGGTTTTCCCACAATACTCCAGTCCAAAGTATGTGCAACTCAAAAAACCTGCGGCCAGATTATGTGCAGGAAAAGAGTTACACGGTCCCTCTGCCTTAGGCGACCAGACTGTTATCAATCAAGATAAAAATTGCTCGCGATTGTTCAGTCGTTGGGGGCTTGGCACGCCCACTGGTGGAGGGTGAGCACGATTCTCACCCCCTTCGCAGATCTGCTCCGTCCGGGGAGAACTCGGGAATGTCTGCTGCGTGGTCGTTGTCTTCAGTGGCTCAGGGTGGACTACCTGGCCACCAAGGGGGAAGAGGATTATTCTGCCTCTGTTTGTACCGGGGGCGGGGACGCTGATGATGGCGGATCTGGTTCCTGGCAGGAAACCTTCACCGGGGCGCACTGGGACAGATGATACCACGTATCTCCTTTGCCGGCCAGCCGGACAGCATGCGAGATGGGCTCATTCGAGATGTTTCTTCCGCTCCTCCCATCACTGTGTGCTGAATTCTTACGTGCCCTGTTAAGACTCCACAAACAATTACGTTTGACAAAACATTGAATCTTACAGTAGATCAAATCATTCTACTCCCCCACCGTTTTGACACATTCACGTAATGTGTCAATAGCGTCGTTGGGGAGCGAAAAGGCCCAGAAAGGTGTCTCTGACACATTATCATACCCATCCCAGCTGGACTAGATGGTCCTGTCTTGTCCAGCCACAGGAAACGGGCCTTCTCCATTGAACCATTTGACGTCAATGGTGCCCCTGAGTAATCATCAAATCCTATTCATCTCAATTTGTACCACTCTTACAGGCGAGAGGGATCTTATCTTCAATTGTGATCACGTCGCCTCCCAAATTTAAAGACATTATGTTTTTATTTCTTCCAGCTTTTTCCCAGATCTTGGCATGTCGGTACATATATAATTTTGGTTGACTACATTCTCTAAAAGCAATGGTTTCTTTTCTTTTTCTTCCATTCAACGGATATTATATAGAACACTTTGTCGCACATTTCACAATCAGTAAACAACCTATCCACATTCATTTTCGAGATATTGATTCCATTCTTTAACATCTACAGCAGTTGTTGACAAACTATTATTTCTTTACATAACCCTTCTGCCACTGTTAAGGCATTCAATGTTTATTTTGAAGCCGATTCAATCCATTTTTAGAATGCATCTATTATGACCAGGCATTATAACCCTGTGGATCGTGTTAAGCACATGTTAAACAAGCTCTACAAAAAAAAAATTATAAACGTTTTGAATATGAATCAAATTCATATGTTGTATAAAGCTGACTGAACTGCCCTTCCATCCCCCCTGTTGAGCCAGGTGTCAACGGCACGTGACAACCCCATGGCTCAATACTGCTGCCCATTTGTATCGTTTCCTTTCCTTTCTCAACGTAACAACCCAATCCACCAATCGAATAAAAAAAAATAAAAATAAGCAAAATAACTGCTGGTAAAATAATATAATAGTTAACCGTTGTAGTTTCATAACTTTAACAAACTCAATCGCTCTCTTATTCTCAAATTTTAAATTTAGCTTTGAAATGTCGGTATTTCATAATTGTACATCATCTAATTCCAGAAAGCAAGTTCTTTCCATCTCTCAAATTTTGTCTAACCAAGGCTAGGCACTAAAGGAGCATGGACCAGTTACTGCCCATAAACAAATTGCTCGCTTTTTTTTTTAATTTATTTTTCCTTCCTATCTTAACAAAATCGGTTTTGTTTTGCGGTGCAAATCAGACAGACTACAGATAAATAAATTCTTTAGTGCACCTATATTAGCGAATTTCATTCTTTTAACACATAACACAACACACAGACAACACAAAAACAGCAGAGACAGAGCTCACAAACAACACCAACAAACAACGCTGCGCAGACGTCATCCTCTATTTTGACGTGTTGGTTATACTTTTTCTTTTTCTTTTTTCTTTCCTCAGTGCCTTTTATTCTTCGTGCAACTATTGTCACACCTTCCCTAGGCATCACCCCGCTTCAACATCACTTGCCACCACGCACTCAGCACACCCCTGGAGTGGGTACGACCCCACTCCGCGCGCAGCCACAGCAAGGGAAGCAAGAGGGGGGGGCCCGGCATTTTCATACTGATTTATCCCAGCCTGGCCAGTACTGGGACAATCAATGCCGCTGTCCCCCACTCGCGCCAACCCAGCAAACAGCTACCCGCAGAGTCCAGAGCCCCACACCTACATCAGTCTCCCCCACAATCAAATTACAATATCAATCACCACAGGAGCCGGCTCCTACACCCTTTTCACACCACAATACCACACTCCCCCCTCCACAGTCCAGTCTAAGTGGAGACAATGGAAGGCAGGAAGGCACAGGTGAGACACCGAAGGAGCAAGCTCCAGCAGTCCTCCCACTAACCAATTACAACATACAACAAAAGCACAAATCACTTATGTCTGTTTGGGAGGATCACAACAGCCAAACGATACAAATGACAAACCACAAGACACAGGTCTGGGAACCACATCAACGACCGCCAAACGCAAATGCAAGTCAAGGACTGTTCTTCGTCTGTTCTTTGCAACTCTTGTCAAAAGCAACCTTTATTTTTCTTTCGTTTGTATTTGCTCGGGTTTTTTATTTCCCTTCCCAGCATCTAACTTACTCAAAATAATTCGTCCTTCAAAGTCGCTCAACTACTTGCCCATAGCAGTCTCCAACAACTTCAACCATTCAACCTGTATTTTCCCTTCAGTCGGGCATTCAGTCATCAATGCTCATTTGCATCTCTCACACAGTCTCCAAAAAGGAGTCTTTCCATCACATTGGTCCCAATTCATCCAAGCACTCCACACAACATTCACATACCATTTTCAATTCAAGGTTCCTGATAGAACAATCCACTAATCCCAAAAAAAAAACTCAATACAATAAAAACGGCTGGCAAATTAATTAAATTAAGCTTTTTCTTTGTTTTCAAATTTAAAGAACTCAATCTCTCAGATTCAACTTGCATATAGAAGATCGTATAATCTTACAACACAACCAATCAATAATTTCTATTAAATGTAGCATACAATATCTCTGTATTAGCATGAGCGGTCAAAAAAGGGGGGGGGAAGCTTGACATGTTGAAAATTTGGCTTTTCCTCTGCCTCTTCCTCCACCCTTTGATTGATATTGTTTTGCACGACGACACGCTCTCGCCAAGTGGCCCCATTTCCCACAGTTCCAACAGTCCAAATTTGAGCTGGAGTTTGAATTGAATGGCGGCCTGCCGCCTTGTTGGTCTCTAATGCAGGTTTAAATTGACCTTCCACCAAATTCTCTCTGCAGTCAATTTATCCTACCAGTCGCACACTCTCAACCACACAACATTCATGCAAACAGCTTGGAACAACGGACAAAAAAAAGAATCCACGCCCTTCTTCACTTAAGAAAAAGAAGCTCTGTTCTTTTTCTTAGCCCGTTCCTTCCACTGGGACTTGAAACCCCAGCTGTTTCATAGCTTGGAAACACCAAAGCCGTATCTCATAGCTTGGAAACACCAAAGCCGTATCTCATAGCTTGGAAACACCAAAGCCGTATCTCATAGCTCGGACAAACCAAAGCCGTATCTGCGCTTTTTTCTATGACTTACTTGTCTCCCTTGGTCCGCTGCAATGTGGGACCCCGTCAAACCACCTCTGACAGACGAAGGCAGACCTAAGATGCTGGCCCAGCGAAGAAATTCTCTTCCCAGGACTTTCTTTTCCAGGTCCCCATAAAGGACGCTGGCTTGTCGACAATGCAGCACGTCCTCCTCCGTCAGCCAGATGGCGGGTATGAGGGTCCCGGGTTTCGGCACCAAAAATGTTAGGGTGGTGTTCACTCTAACTTATTTTGCAGGGACCACACTGGAGACAAGTTAGTCATTTTAGACACCTGCAGGCGGAGAGTTCACTCGTCGCTGTGCTCTCAGCGATAGTCGAATGAAGTCTCACTCAGGCCTCGTCAGGCGCTTATTTATTGAGAGAAACAAAGTGGGGTTGCAAGTGGGGGTTTGGGAATACACAGGTTGGGGTGAAGCAGCCGGTCCCTGCTGATCAAAGCATAGCAGGGGACCTTTTACGACGTTCTGTAAACAAAGCAACTTTGATTGCTTCCTCTGCAGCTAGTCAATAAGTTGAAATGATCTTAGCACTTTGGTAAACTAATTTTGTCTAGACAGGACAAACTAGTTAAATTATTACAGGTTATATTCCAACATAATCATACGATGAAGATATTCTGCAAACCCTAACAGCAGGGGACTTTCATCATGTAGATTTGAAAGCAGCACTCCCTAGTTTCCACCAGCATGTTAAATGTGCCACTAGAGGAGTTAACACTCTGGACAAGGTCTACTCCAACATTAAGCTAGGCTACAGGGCAGAACAGCTACCTCACCTGGGCCAGTCTGACCATATGTCACTGCTATTAATCCCGACATATACCTCTATCAGGAGATCAGCTCCTGTCATCACTAAAACTGTTAAAACCTGGCCTGATGACGCCTCTCAGCAGTTGCAGGACTGCTTCGACAGGACTAACTGGGACATCTTCGAACACCGGGACTTGAACGTGTTCACAGACTGTTCTGTGTTACATCAAGCACTGCACAGACACTGTCACAGTGGACAAACCTATACGGATATACCCCAACCAGAAGCCCTGGATGACCCGGGAGGTCCTTTGGCTGCTGGAGGAGAGGGACATCGCTTTGTCCCTCAGGTCTGAGGACGGGGCTCTCTACAGCCCAGCCAGAGCCAACCTGAGGAGAGGCATCAGAGAGGCCCAGCTTGCCTACAAAAAGAGGATTGAGGATCACCTGGACAGCAACAACAGCAAGCAGGTGTGGCAGGGAGTCCAGCATCTCACTAACTACAGAACCACCATCGGAGCTGCTGAAAGGGACGCCTCACTGGCAGAGGTCCTCAATACCTTCTTTGCCCGGTTCGAGTCCGAGCCACCTGAAGCGGCCACATCACATCCCACAGTCCGCAGCAGCCTCACCCTCACAGTGAAGGAGCACGAGGTGAGGCGCACGCTGCGGACCATCAACTCGAGGAAGGCTGCGGGTCATGACGGCGTCACTGGGCGAGTTCTGAAGGACTGCACAGATCAGCTGGCTGGAGTCTCCACAAAGATTTTCAACCAGTCCCTTACCGAGTCCACTGTCCCATCCTGTTTAAAATCCTCCACTATAGTCCCCCTGCCCAAGAAACGCCACATCACCAGCCTTAATGACTACCGGCCAGTCGCACTCACCCCGGTGGTCATGAAGTGCTTTGAAAAGCTGGTACGGGGTCACATCACAGCACTCCTGTTCAGAGGTTTTGACCCCCACCAGTTTGCCTACAGGGCAAATAGATCCACAGAGGACGCAGTAGCTACAGCCGTCCACGCTGCACTGTCCCACCTGGAGCAGCCGGGGAGCTATGTGCGGATGCTCTTCGTAGACTTTAGCTCTGCTTTTAACACCATCCTCCCCCACAGACTGGTGGACATACTGGAGGGCCTGGAACTTCCACATAATACTTGCAGGTGGATTAAGAGCTTCCTGATGGGTCGCAGCCAGAGGGTGAGAGTGGGCCATCATACATCCACACCTCTCAGTCTTGGCACCGGTTCCCCACAGGGCTGCGTACTGAGCCCACTGCTTTACACGCTCTACACACATGCATGCACCCCCGCCCACCGCAGCAACACCATCGTGAAGTTTGCGGATGACACAACCGTGGTGGGGCTCATCTCAAAAGGGGATGAGTCTGCCTACAGGGACAAAGTGGTCCGGATATCGGAGTGGTGCGGAGAGAACAATCTGCTCCTAAAACCCAAGAACTGGTCATTGATTTTAGGAGGAAAAATAAAATGGACATTCCACCACTTATCATCAACGGGGTCTGTGTGGAGAGGGTGTCCTCCTTCCGCTACCTGGGTGTCCACATTGAGGAGGACTTCACCTGGGGCGTGAACACCTCTGAGCTGCTTAATAAAGGCCCAGCAGAGACTCTACTTCTTAAGGGTGCTGAGGAGGCACAGCATTACACAAAGACTGCTGGTGTCCTTCTATCGCTGCTCCATAGAAAGCACTTTAACGTACTGTATATGTGTTTGGTACTCCAGCTGCACTGCTGCTCAGAGGAAAAAACTCCAAGGGGTCATCAACACAGCACAGAAGATCATTGGCTGCCCTCTCCCCACACTGGAAGACCTACACAGAAACCGCTGTCTCAAAAAAACACAGAACATTCTGAAGGACACTTTCCACCCTGGCCACTCCCTTTTCAAACTGTTGCCATCAGGCAGACGCTACAGAGCAATTAGGTCAAGGACTAGCAGATTTGCCAACAGTTTTTACCCTACAGCGGTAGTCGCATTGAATTCAGCTAAACGTAAATGATTATGTCTGTGTATGTTCTTCTGTGGGTTTTAGCTTGTAGTTTTTTAAATATTTTTATTCTATTTATTTTTTATCGGTTGGCACTTTTTAAATTTCGTTGTACATGTGACAATGACAAATAAAGATCTATTCTATTCTATTCTAATCATGGGCACACAGGAAGGGAGGGGCGAGCACACAGACACACAGAGACGCCGACGATCTACACACATAACAAAACCGGGGACAAGACATGACACCCGGACCAGCTCGTCACTTCCATCTGGGCCCAACATCTGTTGTCGGATGGCACAGAAGGGCAAGACACCACCTACACTCCGGCTTCACCCCTTCTGGGTCCTGGTAAACTTCATTCAAGTCAATTGACCATTCCGCCCTAATCTACGCAGACAACAGCCAGCGAATCAGTGCAACAGTATGTGTTAAATCTATGGTCCAGTGGGGGAATGGTGAAGTCAAAAAAGTCAGAAGAAATTGCAGAACAGCAGAAAGGAAATGAAAGAAGAATAGATTAACCATCAGCTAAGAAATATATCATGAACAATAGGAAACATGCAAAAATGCGGCAAAAATGGCAAGAAACCAATTCTTTCGCTACAATTATTACATTTTAATTATTAATAAAAAAACAACCCTAAATTTATTTTCACAACAATCGATTTTTTTTTTAACCCTGACTTTAATACACAGCACTTTCCATCAGACTCTGAAGATTTTGCAGACCACTTCAGAGGAAAGATAAACACCATCATATCCTTCAATATCCCCTCTCAATTTTTGAAGTCATTCTATGTATCTTTTAGGGACCAGCTTTTAAATATACTTAATTGCTCTCTTCAGACGGGAGTCCCTGCTGCCTTCAAAACAGCGGTGGTGAGGCCCCTGCTGAAAAAACGAAATTTGGACTCGAATGATTACAGACCAGTATCCAACTTACCATTTTTAAGGAACATTTTGGACAAACTTGTTTTTATACAACTTAATTTTTTAAATAAAAGTACACCTAAATCCTGATTTTACTAACCTTAGCGCTAGTGATTCAATGAATTTCTGTGAGCAATTTAAAGGCGTTATAAAATAAGAAGTCATGCTCTTTGATAAGCGACTGCTTTATTCTCTCTTCCATCCAATTAATACTACATTATCAAAATGACTTACTCAATCCGCCTGATATTGTCATCTGCGTATTGCTTTCGTGGTTGACTTGATTCCCAAATTCTGGCTCACAAAGTCCAGCAATTCGTTTTAACCAGGTCTCGGAAAGATCAATCATGCTAAGATTCTGGTCTCTAAATCAGTCATTAACTAGTATCGCTTTCGTGGGGAGTGATCTAATATTCATAAAACTGAGTTTGAGTGTAATAGGGTGATCAGAGTTCATACCAATCGGAGAACCTTTAAACGATATATGAGTGAGATTGTGTTGTCTAAGCCCCGTATTTGAAATGTTTATCAACGCGGCAGGAGGACATGACTTTTTCGGCCCACGCACCTTTCTACGTCGCGGATTTCCTTTTTTCGCAGGTGGTTCTGGAACTCATCTCCTGCAAAAAACGAGGGATTACTGTAGTCCTACTATTCCCAATTTCTACTGCTACTACCATGACAACAACTACTCCTACTACTAGTCCATCCATTTTCTCTACCACTTGTTCCCACGGGGTGGCGGGCGTGCTGGAGCCTATCCCAGCCGTCAGTGGGCGGGGGACACCCTGAACCAACCAACCGCGGGACACACAGAGACGAACAACCACCCACACTCGCACTCACACTTATGGGCTATTTGGACTGCTCAATCGGCCTACCAAGCATGTTTCTACTACTACTACTACTACTACCACTACCACTACCACTACTGCTACTGCTACTACTATCACTACTACTACTAATAATAATAATATTAATACTAATGACAGTAACAATAGTACTACTATTACTGGCAGTTATACTTGTTTCCTTGATTTATCATATTTTAAGATGAATGGTTTGCCCTCTATTTTTTATTTTTTTCTGATTCAAGCCATTCTACCTTTCACATAGGTTTTGAATTTTGAAAGTAGTTGTGCTACAATCGATCCGTCACATATCGTGACCAGATCGTGATTCATGAGAAATAATGTGATCGGTACTTCTGATCATTGCCCTCCATTGGTTGATCACCATGGCCAATCATTACCCTTTGGGTTCCTTTTCACACACATTCAGACACGTTCTCAATCATCAGTCTTATATTTATTTATGTATTCTTGTATATACCCGGTGAAACAGACTGCCGTGATAATGCGTCACATGAGAATTCTTTATTGTTACGTGGGTGACACCCAGTGTTCAGATTGGGAAACTACAGTGGAAAACTGGTTAAATAGTTACGAATCCAAATGTTACTTGAAATACTATTATTATGATTTCCTGTCTACAACTTTGCTTATACATATACTTAATGAAATTAATAATTCAATTATTTCATGTGCATACTCCAGCAGGAGGAACAGGAATATGCTACCCCTTTGAACCCCAATTGACACGATTCCCAAATTCCATTTGTGCATATAGGAAGCCTTGTCCTGTTCTTGAAAAATTAAGGGATAGAAATTTAACAATTGTTTTTTTTAAAAAAAAACTGATTAAATCATTGAAAAAAAGAACTCTAACAAATTAATCAATTAAGAAAATTTGGTAGTCGCTGATCTAAAATTGAAAATTTTATACCAAAGCCACGTGATCGGTAACGACGAATGATGGATGCGTGGATGGTTGTTGATTGAGATTGTCAAATCCGCACTTTTATATAAGTGAACCGACTCTCCGTTCAAAGCAGTGACGTGCGGTGAGGTTCATGACTGGGGAGGCACTGACGTCCCCCCCCTCCCTTAAAATTTGGCCGACTCCTAACCGTGTCCCAAAAATGTTGGGGAATGCTGCTCTACAGTAGCTTATTAATTATTTAATTTGAACTATTTTAATTAAAATTTCAAAAGACCTGCTCCAAAATCCCGTCGTCCGAATCAAACCTTTTAACTCCGGAGTCCTTTACTGAAGACCTCCTTCTTCGACCGAAAATCCATCGTTGAAAATCGATTGTGGGTGATGTGAGTCACCGCGCTCACACTTTATTTGATCTACTGCCCTCTGGGAAAACGTGCAGAAGCCTGCGCTCCCACACCACCAGACTCACCAACAGCTTCATAGTTCAGGCTGTTAGGATCCTGAACTCTCTCCACCCTCGGCTACATGACGTCCTGGTCTTTTGGGCCACGATGGCTGCCTTGCACTATTATACTGACTGTCTGCTGTATGCACAGTTGCACCATTTCCACCGAGTTGCTCTTATTTATTCATTGCTCTCATTTATTCATTGTATGTGCCTTCTTATTTTTACTTTTTGTATTGTTTACTTGAATGTGTAATATGTCTTGTCACCGTGGGATAGTAGGAAACGAAATTTTGATCTCTTTGTATGTCTTGGCATGTGAAGAAATTGACAATAAAGCAGACTTTGACTTGACTTTGACTTGAAATGTAAAACGAAAAAAAAAAAATGTAAACCGAAATAAATGGACGACTGCTCCTCAGTTGTTCACTGTAAATTTTAACTGGAGATTACTTAATTTACAGGTGGGCGCATGAAGCATCCCGGGATCACTAGTGCCCCCTGCCATAAGGCTGGAGAACTTTTTTTTGTTGCCTCTTTTCAAAGCCGTTTTGCTCATCTAAAGAAACACAACGTTACAGACAGATGACAAAAAACACTAGATATTATATACATCTGCTTAACTACAGAAATTACCGTTTTTTTCCGTGTATAATGCGCCCCCATGTATAATACGCACCCTAAAAATGGCATGTTGATGCTGGAAAAAAGCCTGTACCCATGTATAGTACGCACCCATATTTTTTTAATTAAAATTTTTTTTTTAAGTCCCAATGATCGTCACACACGCAGGGAGGCAATGGGTCCCATTTTTATAGTTTTTGGTATGGTCTTAACTAGGCTGGATGTAATTTTTTTTGTTGCCGTTGATTTCTCCGACTGCCCATAAAGGCACCACCGCGCTCAATGCGCACATGTGAAAAAGGCGTGTGGACGTGAAAAAGGCGTGTGGACGTGAAAAAGGCGGCTCTGTATGGGAGAGACGTTGAAGAGGAATAAAAACACCCTTGGAAACCAAAACTTGCCCCTCGTCGTGACTCGGAGCCGCAACAAATGTTTCTGATTTGTGTAGGGTACATTGTGACAGCAAACGAGCAGGTGATCGAGCAAGCGTCTGATACGAGAGCATTGCGGTCGTATGGAGCGTGTTTGAAGTGAACAGCAGGGACGAAAGGAACAAGGCAAAGTGTTGTGAAATAAAATATGACCGACCTGTAATACGCATTTTGTTATTTGCTGATTGTATTAAACTATCACATTCATTGTCAGTCAAGAAGAGAAGAGGACTATTCGCATCGGATCCATAGTGCGCATGCGCAGTGATACTGCCTCGGTATGACGTCCGGTCCGCGATGGAGATTAAAAAACAAACAATATTTGACAATAACACACCATCAAGGATTGCATCATCGCATCAAACGATGTGTCGTCAATTATGAATTTTACTGACTAAGTGTGATGGGCAGGATGGCTGAATGCGATGTGCGATTGACAACAAACAAGAAGAAAGGTGATTTCAAGTTTTATTTCGAGGGAGATTTGTCATGTCTCGTCCCCAGTTTTGCTATGTGTCTAGGTTGCCATAGTTTCTGTTCGCGTCGCCCCTCTCTTCCTGTGTCACCTCAATCAATGTAACGTGTTTTGTATTTAAGTCCTGTCTGCCCCTCGCTCACCGTCGGATGATGTCATGATGTCTGTTTGGTTTCTGTTCCTGTCTTTGGTAATGTCACCCTGTCTTTTTGTTCCACGTTTTTGTCTGTCAGTCCTGTTGTTGGTTTTGTTGTACCATGACTTTCTTAAAAAAAAAATAAAAAAAAAAATTAAAAATTAAAAAAAAAAAAAAAAATTTCTTATTTTTGTACCCATGTATAATGCGCACCCCAGATTTTAGGACAATAAATTAGTTAAATTTTGCGCATTATACAAGGAAAAAAACGGTAGCAGTGCAAAAAGAAGAGGGGCACTTTCTACAGCAGGGGTGGGGAAACTACAGCCCGCGGGCCACATCCGGCCCACGGGACCGTTTAATCCGGCCCGCCAACCCTGAATAAATTGTATTATTAAACATTTTTTTGGTCATTTTGCCTGCAATGACTGCATTTCCCCAGTAGATGGGGAACCGCTCGCCTGCGCATTTACTACCGGAAGCCGTGTCAGAAAGCTCGGTGCACACTCACAAGTGCATGTACGTACTCAGTAGTACGGACATGGCGCACTCGCGCTCTATTTGTATCAGTCCCGAATTTAGAGCGTGGGCTGTAACGACATCATTCTTGTAATTCGCGCGCTGAGCTTTCAGATACAGTTTTACGCTAAAGCCACCCACAAACCTTCCCCTGGAATCCTTCTATTAAAATGAGTCGCCCAAGAAAAAGCAAGGTGGACACAGTGCCGAGTGTTTAAAAAAGAGTGGCCAATTTGGCTCGACGTACGCAACGTGACGTTCAGCCACATCAACATCAACCCGTCACAGATCAAGGTAAACGGACCAACACCTCCGATCTCTCCTAAGAATTGCCACAACAAATTTTTGCACTAGCAAAAAAGGGAGACCAACAACACTGTTCGCACTGAAAATGAAGGGGAGGCTCTCAAGTTTGTTGTAAAAAAATGCATTTTGAATATGATTTGTACACATTGAAACAAGCGACCATTCTCATTTTAAAACAATGCAGGATGCTCAAGGACATTGATGCACCACCTGTTTGCGACTAATCTTAACCTGTAAAGTTCTTAAGGCTTACTTTAACCGGCTCAGTGGTCTAGTGGTAGAGTGTCCGCCCTGAGACTGGAAGGTTGTGGGTTCAAACCCCGGCCGGGTCATACCAAAGACTATAAAAATGGGACCCATTGCCTCCCTGCTTGGCACTCAGCATTAAGGGTTGGAATTGGGGGGTTAGATCACCAACTGATTCCCGAGCGCGGCACCGCTGCTGCTCACTGCTCCCCTCTCCCCCAGGGGATGGATTAAAATCACACGGGGATGGGTTAAATGCAGAGGACAAATTTCACCACACCCAGGTGTGTGTGTGACGATCATTGGGACTTTTAAGGAAGTGTTTCCCGTTTCCTCACCTCTGTTACCAGGTGTTTGCGAGTTAAAACTCTGCTCTGATTTTCAGATACCCCTCACCGTATTGCCGTTTTGATTACTTTATTTGGATGTATGCTTTCACCGATTCTTCAAGATGATATATTTGGTCAGCATGTTTGCCATTTGATGTGATCTCATAAGATAAACATCTTTCATTAGTCTGACCTGCAGGCACTGAAGTGATGGAGACTGTTATTCATAATAACAGTGTCGTATTTTATGAGAATTGGTGATATCAGTTTTTTAGTGATTTTTTATTTTTTTAATGCTGTTAATAAATGCATTTGTTTTCAAAAAACTTGTTTTGAATATCCATGCTTTACTACCTACTAAAGGCCAAAATCTTTCATGCAATGAATTTACAGGTCGCTTATATTACTTCACACAAACATTAGGTCCATCTGCTCCCGCGAGTCAAAAAGTTTGCCCACCCCTGTTCTACAGTGACTTTTGAAAACGCAACGGCATGTCCTTTATTCTTTTTCTGTGTTCCTCAGTAACATGGTGCTGCAAAACACCCGTCAATCTGTTGTACATCACAGCATTGTCATTTTCTTCATTATGCATTTTATGGCTGGCGGGACTTTTAGTTTGGAAAATACAGTAATTTGAATGTTTGTAAACAAACCTCTCAATGATGACATTGAGAAAAAGTACTGTTCCAAATTATAAAAAACTGAACCTAGTCCACTAGTCCAAAGAACTGAATATACTTTTGTTGTATGTTACGATACCAACAAAAATGTTCCAGCAGCAGTGTAGTCATTCAAAACTGGACCATAAGTAAGTTATTTCATTCTTTTCCAAATACTTCTCATTGCTGCCTGCAGTTATGGATGGCTGGACAGATGCCGTATTTTCTGAACTATAAGTCGCTCCGGAGTATAAGTCGCACCAGCCATAAAATGGATAATAAAGAAGGAAAAGAATTATGGGGTCAAACTTGTTTGATAAAATCCAACACCAAGAAACAGACATGTCATTTTGAAAGGCAATTTAGAATAAAAATAGAATAGAGTCTACAAAAGGCTAAATAATTGTACAATATAAACAACGAGCTGAGAATGTGCCTGACGTAACATATTAAGAGTTATTCAGATAACTATAGCATAATGCCAACATGTTTACCAAACCATCTGTGTCACTCCAAATCACTCAATCCAATGATATCTTCATTTTATGTGTAATTTTTAAACAACTCCGCTAAGGGAGAAGATGAGGCGCTTCCTCTTCTACGTCGCTTATGTCAGACTCGCCGTCAGTTGCAGTTAGTTCCAGTTATTCCAGCCTTTCTGAATCCTGACACAGGCCTCGAGCGCCTCTTGCGGTTTAATGTGAAAATAACGTGAAATTATATAGTAATGTGTTAATAATTTCACACATAAATCGCTCCTGAGTATAAGTCGAAACCATGGAAAAAAAAACTGCTACTTATAGTCCGGAAAATACGGTAGATACTTTATTAGCCTCCAAGGGGAAATTCAGTTGCCAGCAGTATAAATTATTAATTCAATACACAATTAAACATATACCGTATTTATTCTAATTATCGTGCATATTCTAATAATCGCCCAGTGTGTTAGCGATCACTTAAATAAGAAACATTGATACCTCTAATTATTGCCCATGCTGCTAAAGATTGCCCCCCCAAACTTACGTTTTCCTCCGCGACCGCATGCTGACATCATTGCGCAAGTTTAAATATGACTGATTTGACAGCACGTCGAATGTCCCTTTTAAATTGTTTTTCTCCATAAACTATGATACAATTACACTCGTCACTCCGCTACAATATCCTCACACAATTACGTTAGCGGGGCGTGCGCTCGAACAAGACGATCGCGATAACATGACGTGCGCAGGATGTGATGTGCGACGGTTACGTGTCGCGTCGATGGAGCGTCAATTGACGCACCCCGCTGTTAGAGGTAGATCAAAACAGCCGCTGTTCTAGTGTTAAGAACACCAGTGAGATGCAGGTATTGCATACTACATCAGGAAAATATACATATTATCGTCCATTTCAGTGCCCCTTGGCGATCGGACAAAAAGTGTTCTCTATTAATCGCCCACCCCCTGGACATAAACCTTCTCTAATTATCTATTATAATTGGAATAAATACAGTAATATCAGGCACAACAAAAAACAACTGACAAAATAGAGGAGAATGGATCCGCAGTAGACGCAAAATACACCCGTGATCAAATGAATAAATAAACACCAGATGAAGGTTTCATACGTATGTAAATAAACAATTACAAACAATATTCATTTGCCAACCCAAGATTATGACTGCGAACGCACCCCTAACCCCCACGACGAGTTAAAAAGTCTCATGGCATGGGGGAGAAATGAACCCCTCAGCCTTTCCATGGAGCAAGATGGTGTCAACAGCCTGTCACTGAAGCTACTCCTTCACCCAGTAACGGTGCTGTACAGTGGGTGTTCGGGGTTGTCTTTGATGGACAGCAGCCTGTCGAACACCCACTGTTCTGCCACAGACGTCAGATCAGGAAGCTCCGTGCCCAAAACAAAACCTGCCTTCCTCACCAGTTTGTCCTGGCAAGACGCATCCCTCTTCTTGATGCCCCCCCCCCCCCCACCCTGCCCCCCCAGCATGCCACTGCAAAGAAGAGGGTGCTCATCACAACAGATTGATAAAACATCCGCAGCATCACATTGGAGACATTGTAGGATGCCAACCGCCTGAGGAATTTCATTGTCCACATGAGCAGACCAGTCGAGTTTGTCATCTGCGCACAAAGCAGCAGGCCATCACAGTGACTGCTTCTTTTGGAGGCATCGGGGGATGCTCAAGCCACTATGGGGGTCTTGACTTTGAAAGTTCCTTACAATGCAAGAAGCAACACTCCAAGATATTTACAGGTCTGCACACAGTCCCCATTGAAGGTCACCCGTTCAGGATGAGGCTTGGGCCTCCTGAAGTCCACCACCATTTCCCTGGACTTGGCGGTGGTTAGGTGCAGGTGATTGGAGCCACACCAACTGGCAAAGCACCGAACCAGGCTCCTGTACTCCTTCTCCCGTATATCTCAAATACAGCCAACAATCGTAGTGTCATCTGCACGCTTCTGCACATGGCAGAACTCAGAATTGCACTGGAAGTCAGAGGTGTACAGGGTGAATAGGAAGGGAGAGAGCACCATTCCCTGCGGACCTCCCACGCATGCGCACATACTGAGGTCTGCCCGTGAGGTAATCCATGATCCACGCCCTCAGGTCTGAGCTCACGCCCATCACCGACAATTAGTTTCTCAGGAGCATAGGCTTAATGTTAAAGGTGCTGGAGAAATCCATGAAAGTAATCCTCACAACCCCTTTTTCATTGTCCAGGTGAGAGAGCGATGCAGCATGTGCCTACATGCCTAATAGCATTTTCCACCCCCACCTTCTCCTAATACGCAAATTGTAGAGTGTCGAGATCATGCCGAACCTGAGCCCTGAGGTGGTGAATCTCTCCAGTCTTCTCCATGTGTCATTCAGCTGGTTCGCCCTCTCCCCACTATCACTAATGGTGACACCTTGCTTTGGGTCGCAGCCGGTCATCAAACTCATCCCGTCCCTCACCTCCTTCATGCTGTTCCACTGCAGCTTCTGATCTAACTTCTTCCTATGAAGTGCACTCGCTATCTTGAGCTGGGTATAATCCATCCATCTATTTTCTGTACCGCTGTATCCCCACAGGGGTCGCGGGCTTGCTGGAGCCTATCTCAGCTGTCATCGGGCAGTAGATTGCCAGCCAATCGCAGGGCACACAGAGCCGAACAACTATCCGCACACACACTCACACCTAGGGGCAATTTGGAGCGCTCAATCGGCCTACCAAGCATGTTTTTGGGGATGTGGGAGGAAACCGGACACGGGGAGAACATGCAAACTCCACACAGGGAGGGCCGGAGGTGGAATCGAACCCGCACCCTCCTTACTGTGAGGCAGATGTACTAGCCAGTGCTCCACCGAGCCTCCCTGTAGGTATAATTATCTGCTTAAAATGTTTCTTTTATTGATTTAATATGTGAATATACTTGCCTGCTTATGTACTTTATTCAATGAGGTTTAAGCATATCTGTTTTTGTAGCTAGGCAGGACTTTTTGTATTTCGAACCCATTCCTTCAACATTATAAACAGCATACCGTTTTTTTCCGTGTATAGTGCGCCCCCATGTATAGTACGCACCCTAAGAATGGCATGCTGATGCTGGAAAAAAGCTTGTACCCATGTATAATACGCACCCAATTTTTATGAATTTTTTTTATTTCTTTTTCTTTTTTTTTTCTTTTTTTTTTTTTTTTTAAAGTCCCAATGATCGTCACACACGCAGGGAGGCAATGGGTCCCATTTTTATAGTCTTTGGTATGGTCTTAACTAGGCTGGATGTAATTTTTCTTGTTGGCGTTGATTTCTCCGACTGCCCCTAAACGCACCACCGCGCTCCGTGCGCGCATGGGCTGCGGACGTGAAAAAGGCGGCTCTGTATGGGAGAGACGTTGAAGAGGAATAAAAACACCCTTGGAAACCAAAACTTGCCCCTCGTCGTGACTCGGAGCCGCAACAAATGTTTCGGATTTGTGTAGGGTACATTGTGACAGACAGCAAACTAGCAGGTGATCGAGCGAGCGTCTGATACAAGAGCATTGCGGTCGTATGGAGCGTGTTTGAAGTGAACAGCAGAGACGAAAGGAACAAGGCAAAGTGTTGTGAAATAAAATATTACCTATAATACGCATTTTGTTATTTGCTGATTGACACTGCTAATTAAACTGTGAATTGAAACTAATAGGAAGAAAAAAACTCTCGCTCTTTATATAGCTGACGTGTCTTGCGCATCCGTTCTGCGCATCGGATCCATAGTGCGCATGCGCAGTCATACTGCCTCCGTATGACGTCCGGTCCGCGATGGAGGTTAAAAAACAAACAATATTTGACAATAACACACCATCAAGGATTGCACCATCGCATCAAACGATGTGTCGTCAATTATGAATTTTACTGACTAAGTGTGTTGGGCAGGATGGCTAAATGCGATGCGCGATTGACAACAAACAAGAAGAAAGGTGATTTCAAGTTTTATTTCGGGACACGTCAGCTATTTAAAGAGCGAGAGTTCAGTTTAATTAGCAGTTTCATCAAAATGGTTAAGAGAGCAAGTTATAGTATAGCATTTCAAAAGAAAGTCATTGAAGTGGCAGAAGAATTAGGCAATAGGGCAGCTGCGCGCCAATTTGATGTCAATGAATCAAACATAAGACTCTGGAGGAAGATAAAAAATCAATTTGATACAGCGAAGGCTTCAGCAAGAGCACCTGGAAGAGGAAAGAAAGCGGTTGTTCCCAAAGATGATCTTTTTTCTGAAATAATTTTACGTTTACGGACTCAAGTCAAAATTTGGGTGCGTATTATACATGGGTACAGGCTTTTTTCTAGCATCGACATGCCATTTTTAGGGTGCGTATTATGCAGGGGGGCGTATTATACATGGAAAATTACGGTAAATAAATTATACTTCTTCCCTCTCCTTTTCAGGCATGTGAATACAATTATGGTTTCTTTTTTTGGTTATATCTTGATTGCTACTCTTTTAGTTTATGTGTATGTGTGTACATATATATATATATATATATACGTATATATATACCGTTTTTTTTCCGTGTATAGTGCGCAAAATTTAACGAATTTATTGTCCTAAAATCTGGGGTGCGCATTATACATGGGTACAAAATATTTTTAATTTTTTTAATTTTTTTTTTTTTAGAAAACAAAACGAACAACAGGACTGACCGACAAAGTCGTGGAACAAAAAGACAGGGTGACGTTACCAAAGACAGGAACAGAAAGCAAACAGACATCATGACAGTAACACATGCAATGATCCGACGGTGAGCGAGGGGCAGACAGGACTTACCGTTTCTTTCCGTATACGTATAGTGCGCAGAATTTAACTAATTTATTGTCCTAAAATCTGGGGTGCGCATTATACATGGGTACGGCTCCGAGTCACGACGAGGGGCAAGTTTTGGTTTCCAAGGGTGTTTTTATTCCTCTTCAACGTCTCTCCCATACAGAGCCGCCTCTTTCCCGTGCGCGCACGGAGCGCGGTGGTGCGTTTACGGGCAGTCGGAGAAATCAACGCCAACAAAAAAAATTACATCCAGCCTAGTTAAGACCATACCAAAGACTATAAAAATGGGACCCATTGCCTCCCTGCGTGTGTGACGATCATTGGGACTTAAAAAAAAAAAAAAATTAAAAAATTTAAAAAATTCATAAAAATTGGGTGCGTATTATACATGGGTACAAGCTTTTTTCCAGCATCAGCATGCCATTTTTAGGGTGCGTATTATACATGGGGGCGCACTATACACGGAAAAAAACGGTAAATACAAAACACGTTACATCGATTGAGGTGACACAGGAAGAGAGGGGCGACGCGAACAGAAACTATGGCAACCTAGACACATAGCAAAACTGGGGACGAGACATGACAAATCTGCCCCGAAATAAAACTTGTAATCACCTTTCTTCTTGTTTGTTGTCAATCGCGCATCGCATTCAGCCATCCTGTCCCAACACACTTAGTAAAAAAAATCCATAATTGATCGTTTGATGCGATGGTGCAATCCTTGATGGTGTGTTATTGTCAAATATTGTTTGATTTTTAATCTCCATCGCGGACCGGACGTCATGCAGAAGCAGTATGACTGTGCATGCGCGGAAGCAGTATGACTGCGCATGCGCACTATGGGTCAGCTACCGCAGAACGGATGCGCAAGACACGTCAGCTATTTACTAATTAGCGAGAGTTCGGTTTAATTAGCAGTTTCATCAGAATGGATAAGAGCGCAAGTTATACTGTAGCATTTCGAAAGAAAGTCATTGAAGTGGCAGAAGAATTAGGCAATAGGGCAGCTGCGCGCCAATTTGACGCCAATGAGTCAAACATAAGACTCTGGAGGAAGAAAAAAAATCAATTTGATACAGCGAAGGCTTCAGCAATATACTAGTCGTCTTCTCTTCTTGACTGACAATGAATGAGGTAGTTTAATACAATCAGCAAATAACAAAATGCGTATTACAGGTAATATTTTATTTCACAACACTTTGCCTTGTTCCTTTCGTCTCTGCTGTTCACTTCAAACACGCTCCATACGACCGCAATGCTCTCGTATCAGACGCTTGCTCGATCACCTGCTCGTTTGCTGTCACAATGTACCCTACACAAATCCGAAACATTTGTTGCGGCTCCGAGTCACGACGAGGGGCAAGTTTTGGTTTCCAAGGGTGTTTTTATTCCTCTTCAACATCTCTCCCATACAGAGCCGCCTTTTTCACGTCCGCACGCCTCTTTCCCGTGCGCGCACGGAGCGCGGTGGTGCGTTTACGGGCAGTCGGAGAAATCAACGCCAACAAAAAAAATTACATCCAGCCTAGTTAAGACCATACCAAAGACTATAAAAATGGGACCCATTGCCTCCCTGCGTGTGTGACGATCATTGGGACTTAAAAAAAAAAAAAAAAGAAAAATTTCATTAAAAAAAATTCATAAAAATTGGGTGCGTATTATACATGGGTACAGGCTTTTTTCCAGCATCAGCATGCCAATTTTAGGGTGCGTATTATACATGGGGGCGCACTATACACGGAAAAAAACGGTAATAATAATAATACATTTCATTTGTAAAGCGCTTTTCATAAAAGAATCTCAAAGTGCTACAGAAACAAACAAAAAAACGGTATATATATATATATATATATATGTATGAAAACATAAACTAAATAACACTGAAGTCATTCAAGTCATCGTGTCCCAAGCCAAGTCAAGTCCCGAGTCTTTAACTTCCAAGTCCAAGTCGAGTCTCAAGTTTTTTTATTTTTGTCAAGTCAAATCATCAAAACAGTTCTGGACTTTGATGCAGGGACATTAAAGGAGCTCGGACTGCTACGTCCTGAAGCGTCGCCGGACTCGTCTGCTATTCCTCCCCCGGTTGGGAAGCGTCGAAAGCGGTGTGCGAGGAGGCTGAAGAGGGGCAAGCGCGGGAGCGTGCGGGCCAGGCTGGCGGCCAACCCAGCTCGTTTGGCCGTGCCTTCCATTCTTCTGGCGAAACCGGACAGTGCGTGACTGCTGTGTGGTCGTGTTCACTGAGACTTGGTTGACCGTCAACATTCCAGACTCTGCTGTACATCTGGAGCGGCTAGCTTGCTAGCGTGCTATCGGGCGGACCGGGCCATTGAGCAAGGGGGAAAATCTCGTGGAGGTGGAATATGCGTCTACATCCGTGACGAATGGTGCCGGGACTCTGTAGTGGTATGCAAGCACTGCTCGCCACTGGCGGAGTTTGTGATCATTAAGTGCCGTCCTTTTTACCTGCCAAGGGAATTTACCGCAATTCTGCTAGTCGCGGTTTACATCCCGCCTTCCAACATCGAAGGCGACAGGATCACGGCTCTTAGTGAACTGTACCAGGCTGTCAGTGAACAACAGACAGCGCACCCTGACGGTTCCACCATCTTCGCTGGGGATTTTAATCATGCTAACCTGAAGTCTATTTTTCTGAGGCTTCATCAGCATGTTAATTTTCCTACGCGTAGCGACAGCTTCCTGGACCTGGTCTACTCTTCGCATAAAGGAGCTTTCAAAGACGCCCCCCTCCCCCATCTTGGACTTTCTGACCATATCACTGTTATGCTTTTTCCCGCATACAGACAAATGGTGAGAGCATCCAGACCGGTTCGCAAGCGGGTACGGGTGTGGCCTGAGGGTGCCTCTTATGCGCTTCGTGACTGCTTTGGCTCTACTGACTGGGACATGTTTAGGAGGGCTGCCACTTGCGACGATCGTACAGACATTGAGGAGTATACTGACTCTGTTTCCTCCTACATCAGGAAGTGCATTGATGATGTGACTCACTCAAAATCCATCGTCACTCGGGCTAACCGGAAGCCATGGCTGACAGGGGCTGTCTTCAGGCTGCTGAGGGCCAGGGACAAAGCCTTTAGAGCGGGGGATGAGGCTGGCTTGAGGACTGCGAGCGCCGACCCGTCCCGGGGCATCAAAGAAGCAAAGAGGGCGTTCTCTTGCAAAATTACCGCCCACTTCAAGGACAGGAGGGACGCACGGAGCCTTTGGCAGGGCATTCAGATAAAATTGGACTATGCACTTATCCTTTGATGTTATTGTTCAATTGAACTGTGCACTTATCCTTTGATGTTATTGTTATGCAAATGAGGTGCAGGTGTCACGAGGGGGAGGGGCTGTAAGTGTCATGGGGGAGGGGTGCAGGTGTTTTAGGGGGAGGGGCTGCAAGTGTTGTCGGGGAGGTGCTGCAGTGTCACTAAGATAACACTAGAGGGCGGCATTCGCATAGGGAGGAAAAACAATGATGTAAGGTGTTATGTTGGGGGATGTCAGGTGTTTTTTTTTAGAGAGGAGGGTGGACTTAATGTTGGTGTATTAAAGGTGGGGCTATTGATCGTTTTGAGAAGACACGCCAGCAGATGAGCTCTGAACGGAGGAATTGGAGCACGTCAAAAGTTGTTTCGAGATGGTTAAAGGTAAGCCATTTTAATACTGGTATAATAATAATAATAATACACTGAGGTTATCATATAAAACATGATGTAATGTGTATGTAATGTCATGCAGATATAACCGTGTTTGCTGACGTGCATGAAGTATTTGATGACGACTTTAGTGGAGTTTATTTAACACAATCAGACTACGGTGAGGCAAACGTTCATCTACGTTAGTTAATAAAATGCTATTAGTTGGTGATTATTATTTTCTTTCTATGTATGTAACAGATCTCGTGGCGGCTGCTACTAGGCAAAAAAAAACAACACTGATACAGACTGGTTTGGAGGCAGAACCATCAGAGCCGCGTGATTTCAACCAAATCATACCCCCCTCCGGCCGACAGGAGGTTGTCACGAGCTCTGCACGTCATTTTGAAGCAACAAAAACGGCAGAGTTATCAGAGGTTTCAAGATGGCGGCGCGTGCATACGCAGCGACCTCTCTCTGTCCCGCCCAAACGGTGTTTTGTCCGTCTAATGAGTGTTTGTCCGGCAGTTTTTTTTGTTCGTCTCGTCGTACTGAGTCGTGCTACAAGTACGGCAGGCAGGTTCTGCTTGACATCGGCAAAAGCGAGTTTTGTCGAGTTCTGGACTTTGATGCGGGAACATCAAAGGAGCTCGGACTGCTACGTCCTGAAGCGTCGCCGGGCTCGTCTGCTATTCCTCCCCCGGTTGGGAAGCGTCGAAAGCGGTGTGCGAGGAGGCTGAAGAGGGGCAAACGCGGGGGCGTCCGGGCCAGGCTGGCGGCCAGCCCTGCTCGCCCGGCCGTGCCTTCCATTCTTCTGGCGAATGTTCGATCGCTGGACAACAAAATGGATTACATTTGCCTGCTGCAATCTACAAACCGGACAGTGCGGGACTGCTGTGTGCTCGTGTTCACTGAGACTTGGTTGACTGTCAACATTCCGGACTCTGCCGTACATCTGGAGCGGCTAGCGTGCTATCGGGCGGACCGGGCCATTGTACAAGGGGGGAAATCTCGTGGAGGTGGAATATGCGTCTACATCCGTGACGAATGGTGCCGGGACTCTGTAGTAGTATGCAAGCACTGATCGCCACTGGCGGAGTTCGTGATCATTAAGTGCCGTCCTTTTTACCTGCCAAGGGAATTTACCGCGATTCTGCTAGTCGCGGTTTACATCCCGCCTTCCAACATCGAAGGCGACAGGATCGCGGCTCTTAGTGAACTGTACCAGGCTGTCAGTGAAAAGAGACAGCGCACCCTGACGGTTTCACCATCTTCGCTGGGGATTTTAATCATGCTAACCTGAAGTCTGTTTTTCCGAGGCTTCACCAGCATGTTAATTTTCCTACGCGTGGCGACAGCTTCCTGGACCGGGTCTACTCTTCGCATAAAGGAGCTTTCAAAGCCGCCCCCCTCCCCCATCTTGGACTTTCTGACCATATCACTGTTATGCTTTTGCCCGCACACAGACAAATGGTGAGAGCGTCCAGGCCGGTTCGCAAGCAGGTACGGGTGTGGCCTGAGGGTGCCTCTGATGCACTGCGTGACTGCTTTGGCTCTACTGACTGGGACATGTTTAGGAGGGCTGCCACTTGCGACGATCGGACAGACATTGAGGAGTATACTGACTCTGTTTCCTCCTACATCAGGAAGTGCATTGATGATGTGACTCTCTCAAAATCCATCGTCACTCGGGCTAACCGGAAGCCATGGCTGACAGGGGCTGTCTTCAGGCTGCTGAGGGCCAGGGACAAAGCCTTTAGAGCAGGGGATGAGGCTGGCTTGAGGACTGCGAGGGCCGACCTGTCCCGGGGCATCAAAGAAGCAAAGAGGGCGTTCTCGTGCAAAATTACCGCCCACTTCAAGGACAGCAGGGACGCACGGAGCCTTTGGCAGGGCATTCAGACCATCACGGATTACAAGCCCGCGCCGCAGAGCTGTGAAGGGGACGTCCGACTGCTCAATGACCTCAACCGCTTCTTTGCTCGCTTCGACGCTCAGAACAGCACTTGCCCGCTGAAGGCCACTCCCCCTTCACACAAGCTGCCCCTGTGCCTCTTCGCCGACAGCGTGAGGAGGGCGCTTGCCGCTATCAACATCCGTAAGGCGGCGGGCCCTGACAACATCCCGGGTCGGGCCCTGAAGGACTGCGCTGGTGAGCTGACGGATGTCTTCACGGACATCTTTAACACTTCCCTGCAGCAGGCCATCGTCCCGTCGTGTTTCAAAGCTGCCACCATCGTACCTGTGCCGAAGAAACCCGCTCCGTCCTGCTTCAATGACTACCGCCCCGTGGCACTTACGCCCATCATCATGAAGTGCCTTGAGCGGCTTGTCATGGAGCACATCCGATCCGTTCTCCCCCCCACCATTGACCCCTTCCAGTTTGCGTACCGAGCCAAACGGTCTTCTGAGGATGCCATCTGCTCTGCCCTCCACTCGGCCCTCACCCACCTGGAGAGGAGGGACTCGTATGTGAGATTGCTGTTTGTGGACTTCAGTTCTGCCTTCAACACCATTGTGCCACAACGCCTCATCAGCAAACTTGACGCGCTGGGCCTCAGTACCTACCTCTGCAACTGGCTACTGGACTTCCTCTGTCAGAGGCCACAGGTTGTACGTGTTGGCAACAAAATCTCCGCCAGCATCACGCTGAGCACGGGGGCCCCCCAAGGCTGCGTGCTCAGTCCGCTGCTCTTCACCCTCCTGACGCATGACTGCACTGCAACCTACAGCGACAACCGTATCGTGAAGTTTGCTGACGACACGACTCTGGTGGGTCTCATCACCAAGGGAGACAAGACTCAATACAGGCTGGAGGTTGACCTTCTGACCACGTGGTGCAGGGACAACAACTTCCTGCTGAACGTCGACAAGACCAAGGAGATTGTTGTGGACTTCCGGAAGGGTCACACCCAACACCTGCCGCTGACCATCGACGGTGCTGTGGTGGAGAGAGTGAGCAGCGCCAAGTTCCTGGGGGTGCACATCAGTGAGGATCTTTCCTGGTCCACCAACACCGCATCACTGGCAAAGAAAGCCCAGCGCCGCCTGTACTTCCTGCGGAAACTCAGGCGAGCGAGCGCTCCTCCGGCCGTCATGACTGCATTTTGCCGCGGCACCATTGAGAGCGTCCTCTCCAGCTGTATTGCTGTTTGGGGTGGCGGCTGCACTGACTACAACTTGAAGGCCCTGCAGCGCATAGTGAACACGGCTGGTAAGATTGCTGGTGCTTCGCTCCCCTCCTTGAAGGACATTTACACCTCCCATCTCACCCGCAAGGCGACCACGATTGTGAGTGATGTGAGTCACCCCGCTCACTCTTTGTTCGAGCTTCTGCCCTCTGGGAAGAGGTACAGAAGCCTGCGCTCCCGCACCACCAGACTCTCAAACAGCTTCATACTCCAGGCTGTTAGGATCCTGAACTCGCTCCCCCGTTCTGCGTAGCGTCCTGTACTTTTACTGTCTGTACTGTCTGTATGCACACTGGCTCTTATTTGTTGTGTTATCTGTTTATTTATTATTTATTATTACTCTTATTATTTATTGTTTGTGCCTTTTTGTTTATGATGTTTTTTACTTTTGCGCTATGCTTGCTGGCTCCGTTTTGCTCCTCTTATTTATTGTGTTATCTGTTTATTATTTATTCATCACTCTTACTATTGATTGTTTGAATTTTAGCATTCTTGTTTTTATATTGTGTCGCGTACTTGTATGTCTATCGTGTTATGTGTCTCGTCACCGTGGGATAGAGAAAAACGTAATTTCGGTCTCTTTGTGTGTTGTGACATGTGGAGAGATTGACAATAAAGCTGACTTTGACTTTGACTTTGACTTTGAGTTACGTGATAGCACTCAAATCATACTACCCTCCGGCCAGCAGACGGCTGTCACAAGCATAGAGACGGAAGAGGGAGCATCCACAGACATAGAATTGGCGGACGCTTTATCTGCTTACGAAGACCTTCCTCAAGAATCGATAAACAAAGTCAGAGGTATTCCTTATTTTTATTCTTTCATTCTATGTTATCATTTGAATGTTTTTTTTGATGGTATTATAACGATTTAACTGTTTTTTAATATCTACTTCTAGTTAAGCGTTGTGGGACGGGGGTGCTTCAAAGAGCGAGAAAGAGCAGACGTGCAGCCTTCTACTCAACCACTAAGGAGCCTGAATCGACAAACGAGAGCCATCACCATAAGACAAGGCGTGCTATAAAGTGCAGTGGCAATTGTGTTTACAAAAAACGGCTGTCTTCTTCTCAGTACATGACAGTTATTTTCCGTCTGAGAACTTTTTCAAATTTATGTACATCCCCCAGACTCGCAGGTGTTTGACAATCTAAACCCACACTCTGATGCAAAAGTCTGGCTTGCCTTACGGCCTGTTTTGATGTTAGTGTGTCATTTAGCAGATAGGTTAGTGAAAGAGCAAAGCATAGATTGTTGTCCTTATTACGAGGTATGTGCAAATGTCGTTTTTTACGCATCAAAATTTCTTTGTTGGTACTGTTCATCAGTCGACGACGTATTCCACCACGGATCGGTTTGACTATTTGGACAATAGCCGCCCCATGACTTTCTTTGACACACATTACCCTAAAACAGATGAAGACACTTTATTTGTTTTACACCTCGAGAATCATTACTACGGTGTGAAAACGATAGAGGCATTCGTTGGGTATGCATATTTTTGCAGATATTGTTACAGAGGGCATGAAAATTGGCGACTCCATCAATGTGAGGGTCACTGTAACATTTGTCTCGATCCTCATTGTAGACAACGACGACTTAAACATGTTATCTGCCCTGATTGTAACAAAACTTGTCGTAATGAAGAATGCTTTGCTAAACATAAAGAGTTTCAAGCGACGAATCGTGTGAGCAACTGCACCACATACAAAAAGTGCTTGCAATGCGGGCTCCAATATTATGTGAAAGCTGATGGTACCGGTGCTAAACATCGCTGCCCCGTGAAGATGCGCGGTGTGTAGTGAGATCTTAAACCAAGATGATGTCTTACTAAACCCGCACCTGTGTTACATGCAGCCCATCAAGCCTCAACCGCCTTGCAAAAATGTAGTCTACTATGATTTTGAAACTTATGTAGATGCAGATGGTTTACACAACCCCTTTCTTATCTGCTGTAAATCAAATAGACTGACGAAACAGTGGTTTGGGACAGACTGTGTTGACAAATTCCTCACATTTTTTCGAAACCCCCGGTTTAAACAAACGACATTTGTTGCACATAATGCGAGAGGTTTTGATTCCTACATCTTGATAAGGAGAATGCTTGAATTAGGTATCAAACTCGACATTCTGATGCAAGGGAGTAAGGTTCTATCATTCGTCGATTTAGACACAAAATCTCGTTATATCGACTCATTGTCATTCTTAACGATGCCGCTAAGTGCGATGCCTAAGGCCCTGGGGCTTGAAGACAAATCAAAGGGTTGTTTCCCACATAAATTTAGCTCTTTAGAGCATCTAAACTACGTAGGATGTCACCCTGACCCTACATACTACAATGTCGAACGAATGTCATCCTCTCAACGAGCTAAGTTTGATGAATGGTATGTCAAAGAAGCTAACGGTGTGTTTGATTTTGCTAAACAGGCGCTAACCTACTGTGAGAATGATGTTGATTTGCTAATGCAAGGATGTGAGAAATTCAGGAGCGAGTATTTTGAGGCTACAGGAACAGACCCTTTCAACGCCGTCACAATAGCCTCGGCTTGCATGAAAGTTTTTCGCACTAATTTCCTAACTCCTGAAACACTAGCTATTACACCTTCAGACAACTACATGCGACAGTACAAAGCTTTCTCACACGATTCTATTCAATGCTTGCAATGGGTGATGCATAGTCAAAATATCCACATTAGACATGCATTGAACGGGGGAGAAGTTAAGATAGATAACTACACTGTAGACGGGTATTCTGAAATCGGGGGGATGAAAATAGTTTTTGAGTATTTTGGTTGTTATCACCATGGCTGCCCAGATTGCTACAACCTCTCTAATATATGTCCAACAACAAAACGCCCCTTTCAGGAGAGGTTTGACAACACCCAAAAGAAAATTCAGGAACTGCAGCTTAAACAGGATGTCCACCTTGTAATTATGTGGGAGCACGAATGGTTGCAAATGAAAAAATTGAACACAGAGGTTAAGGAATTCCTGAAAAAAGCCAAATTTCCTACACCTCTCAAACCAAGGCAGGCTCTTTTCGGAGGTCGAACAAGCACATTTGTTTTAAGATATACGGCAGAAGCTAACGAGAGGGTGTTGTACGTCGATGTCACATCATTATATCCTTTCATTAATAGTACAGGCATCTACCCTATTGGTCATCCAACGATTATCCACGGTGATTTCAAAGACCCAAGACTGTATTTCGGCTTCATAAGCGCTACCGTTAATCCACCTCGTGGTTTGTATTTCCCTGTTTTACCTTTCAAAACAGCTAAAGGTAAACTCGTCTTCACACTGTGTCGTACATGCGCTGAGGATAACAACCAGCAGTCAGCTTGTACGCATAATGATGAGCAGAGATCGTTAACAGGTGTTTGGACAACTCCTGAATTTGTTAAGGCACTTGATCTTGGCTACACTGTTGCAGATATTACCAAAGTATGGCATTACACAAGAGCGAGCGACACAATTGTCCGTGATTACATGCGAACATTTCTAAAAGGTAAACAGGAATCTTCAGGCTATCCAGCGCATGCGGTCAATCAAGCTGATAGAGAAAATTACATACAGAACTACGCGATTCATCAGGGTATCCAACTAGACCCTTCCAAAATTGCTGTAAATCACGGGAAACGTCAGGTTTCGAAACTTTGTCTAAACAATCTATGGGGAAAACTAGCCCAGCGTGAGAACATGACAAACACAAAAATTGTGACAAAATCTGAGGAGTTTTTTGATCTTCTGTTTTCCGGTTTGTACGATGTGAAATTCTTCCACTTTATCAGCGAAAAGCTTTCGATTGTACAATATTGTTTCAACATAAACAATGAGATACCAGCCTCAAAAACATCAAACGTGGCGGCTGCGTGTTTCACAACCGCTTATGCACGTCTAAAAATGTACAACTATCTAGAAATTTTACAGACGCGCGTTCTTTACACTGACACAGACAGTCTCGTGTACACGGTCAAACCTGGCGAAACTGTCCTCCCGCTAGGGGATTATCTGGGCAATTTGACAGATGAGCTTTCGAATGACAGCATTTCAGAATTTGTCTCAGCAGGGCCGAAAACATACGCTTACAAGACAAGGGCAACAAACCGCACCGTCATGAAGGTAAAAGGTATCACACAGACTCACGAAAGCGGTCAGAGCATCAATCTTGACAGCATGCTCGATTTGGTTCAGGGGTACATCGACACAGCAGGTGCAGTCTCAGATGTGCTTTATGCACCCCAACATGGCATTGTTCGCAATAAGAGAGGGTTTCATCTCAGAAACACATCATTTTCCAAGCGGCTTCGTGTGGTCTACGACAAAAGAAGATTGCTCAATCAAGGCCGCACTGAACCATTTGGTTATTGAAAATAGCTTTTAACCAGATTGAGTTTGACCCTAGATTAGAACTTCCTTTTTCATCGTTAATCGCAGGGCCTTCAGGTTGTGGCAAGACGTTTTTTGTTAAAAATGTTATAGAAAATCTTGAACATGTTATGAGAAAAAAACTGATAATATTGTCTGGGTTTATACTTCATATCAACCAATGTACGATGAGCTCAAAAACATGAATAAAGACATCGTTTTTATCAAGGGACTGCCTGAATCTTTTGATGACGGGAAGCTGTTCCCGCCGCAGCAGCACCACCTACTTGTTCTGGACGACATCATCTTCCAAGCTTCGGATAATCAGGAAGTGGTTCGAATATTCACGCAATATAGACATCATAAAAATTTAAGCGTTATAATGCTAACACAGAATGTATTCCATCAAGGGAAATTCAGTCGTACTATCAGTTTAAACAGTAATTATCTGATTCTGTTCAAAAACCCCCGTGATAAATTGCAAGTGAATGTTTTGGCGAATCAAATCTGTCCCAGCAACCGGAAGTTCTTCTTGGAATCTTTTGAGGATGCTACAAAAGAGCCGCATGGGTATTTACTGATTGATCTGACACCTTCGTGCCCAGAACAATATAGACTACGTACAGGTGTACTACCTAACCAGTGGCCTGTAGTTTAGATCCCCAAACAATAAAACGATGACAAAGCTTTTAAAAACAAATGCGTTGTTACTCAAGTCTCTGTTTACATCCAAGCCGGCCAAACGTAAACATTTACTCCTCAAAAGTCCTGCTAGTTTAGTGAAGGCGTTGTGTGAGATTGCTCTGAATCTTTTAAAAGGACATCTACCCTTAAAATCAAAACTTTATAAAAAACTAAAAAAGCAGAAGAAAAATATCCGCTTTTTGGCTGATAAAAAAAATACTCTGAAAAAGAAAAGAGCTGTGTTAGTTCAGAAAGGTGGTTTCATATTGCCTTTATTAGCGGCATTTGCACCTGTTCTGGGGAGCGTTATTACTGGTTTTATGAACAAATAATAAAATGAGTTTGAAAACGGTGCAGAAAATGTTCCTGATCTCTTCTTACCAGCTCGAGAGGCTCAATAAGCCAACCCCTACTATTCGGTACACCGCCGAGTATTCTTTGGATGAGGAGATGAAACAGGTATTAGATAATAAAAATTTAAATCAATATGAAAAGATCAAAATTTATCAATCCCTGATGCAGCGTTATATGGGTTTGATCAAACAAAGAGATTCTGACCAGATTCCTGTTACGATTCGTAATGAAGAGAGGGTCGTTGAAGAGGGAGGGAAAGCGCCCCCAAAAGTGACAGATGAAGATTGGGCTGATATTTTGGACACCATGGGGCCACGTTATCGTCGCAGCGCCTCCTATGTGCTAAAGAAATTATCGGCCAAAGATGTAAGATGGACGCCGCTAAGCGAATTTATTTTTAGAGGGAAAACTGTCAAGGGCTCACACATGAGCGATTTGATAAAACATTTAATTGTAGCTGGTAAGAAACTAGCCGCTCAACCGGCTGGCTGGACAGAATTTCTGCGTACATTAGCACAGCTAAACCTACCTGAATCAAGCATTTCCAACCCCTCTGCTCGTGCTGATTTCAAACGTTTGAAATACGCTAGGGATGAAGATGATGATGTTTCTCACGCAAAACATGTAAGCGTAAAAGAGAGAAAAAGGAAAAACAGATCGCCGGTAGTAAAGTGGGTTAGTTATTAAAATGTTACATACGCTAATGTTGTTACTGGAAAAAAACAACAACAAATGACTCTGTAACTCTCTTTAACAATGTTTATTGAATAAAAGAGATTTTATAAAACATTAACACGGTTTCAGACAATGACATTCTTTAAATTTGTGTAATGAACATGATATTTGCCCGCCACACAGCCGATCCGGTCTTCGACATTTCTTGACAAAATCGATAACTATCAAGTCATTATCCAGAGGGTCGGGGTGATAATGCTTCATGACGTCATTGTAGGTCAGCCCCCACCCTCGTTGCGACAAGTAGTACACACAATGTTGACCACAAGTGTCATTCAACTCATGTTGGAGTTGTCCGTTATGGTATTCCAAACGATTAGAATACTTCTTCAGAAATTTGTATATACTTGACGGGTAATAAGGACTGTCTGGTGGCAGACCAAAAGGATCAAAGAATGTGGCCGAACGATTAGATTCTAAAGTCAAAGCGAGCCAATGCTCGCCCGGCATGTGGCGTGGGTGGGTGTTAACAATATAATATCTGGGGGGCTTGTCTTTGACTTCAGCTAGCTCGTCTGACGCGTAAACCCCACCAAACAACGCTCGTTGCATCCGGGTCATAACCAAGTCCAATTCACGACCGTTCATATTTTTTTAATAATACCGTTTTTTTCCGTGTATAGAGCGCAAAATTTAACTAATTTATTGTCCTAAAATCTGGGGTGCGTATTATACATGGGTACAAAAAAAATATATATTTTTTTTATTTTTTATTTTTTTTAAAGAAAGTCATGGTACAACAAAACCAACAACAGGACTGACCGACAAAGTCGTGGAACAAAAAGACAGGGTGACAGTACCAAAGACAGGAACAGAATGACAGTAACACATGCAATGATCCAACGGTGAGCGAGGGGCAGACAGGACTTAAATACAAAACACGTTACATCGATTGAGGTGACACAGGAAGAGAGGGGCGACGCGAACAGAAACTATGGCAACCTAGACACATAGCAAAACTGGGGACGAGACATGACAAATCTCCCCCGAAATAAAACTCACCTTTCTTCTTGTTTGTTGTCAATCGCGCATCGCATTCAGCCATCGTGCCCAACACACTTAGTCAAAAAAATCCATAATTGACGACACATCGTTTGATGCGATGGTGCAATCCTTGATGGTGTGTTATTGTCAAATATTGTTTGTTTTTAATCTCCATCGCGGACCGGACGTCATACGGAGGCCGCCATTACAGATGCGCAGAACGTATGCGCAAGACACGTCAGCTATATTAAGAGCAAGATATGTTTTCTTCCTATTAGTTTCAATTCACAGTTTAATTAGCAGTTTCAATCAGCAAATAACAAAATGCGTATTACAGGTAATATTTTATTTCACAACACTTTGTCTTGTTCCTTTCGTCTCTGCTGTTCATTTCAAACACGCTCCATACGACCGCAATGCTCTTGTATCAGACGCTCGCTCGATCACCTGCTAGTTTGCTGTCTGTCACAATGTACCCTACACAAATCCGAAACATTTGTTGCGGCTCCGAGTCACGACGAGGGGCAAGTTTTGGTTTCCAAGGGTGTTTTTATTCCTCAACGTCTCTCCCATACAGAGCCGCCTCTTTCTCGTGCGCGCACGGAGCGCGGTGGTGCGTTTACGGGCAGTCGGAGAAATCAACGCCAACAAAAAAAATTACATCCAGCCTAGTTAAGACCATACCAAAGACTATAAAAATGGGACCCATTGCCTCCCTGCGTGTGTGACGATCATTGGGACTTAAAAAAAAAAAAAAAAAAAAAAAATTTAAAAAAATTCATAAAAATTGGGTGCGTATTATACATGGGTACAAGCTTTTTTCCAGCATCAGCATGCCATTCTTAGGGTGCGTACTATACATGGGGGCGCACTATACACGGAAAAAAACGGTAGTCCATCAACACTTCCCTTTTGGCATTAATCTCAATAAGGGAATCATAAACTGCGTAAATAATAAGTGTGGCTGTATGTGGGAGAGGCGCACGAAATCGCAAATCTAATCTTAAAACACCATTATTAACGGGTGATAAAGCCCCGGAATCATCTGCTTGACTTAAATTGAAGACAAAAAGTGAATAGCCTTGACTAAAATCTTGTTGATCGATACAGAGAGGTAAATCTTTTAAAAAACGACCCGTAGCTGTGTATAAATTATGAAATTCACGTGTATATAATCCAGCGTCGAAATTGGGTTGAAAAGCTTTAGCTGGTATTTGGCGACCTTCATGGCTAAGGGCCAGATACTCAATGTTGTGATGTAAAAAATTAAACGGGTTTAAATCTCGTCGTCCCATAAAACTGTTATGATTCACCATAGCTAGTACAATTTGTTTAGGAATATGGCCGAGGAAGAGGTTATCTTGGTGACAAATCTGTGAGTTTTGAGGGATAGAAAAAGTCTTTATATTGACTCTACTGAGAGGGTACAACGCGTTACCTTTATGTAAAGCTGCTTCATGGCCTATCGAAACAGCTGGTGAAACTGATACTTTTTTCACATAAAGTGAAGCTCCTAATATCTTGAGACACGAATCACTGTCTAGAGCGCTCATGAGGCAAAAATCGTCAGGAGCTCTAGTTAACTTTAGGCGTAGATCCACATTATTCAATAGATGGCGCTCGGAAAAGAAAATATCACCGTGTAACGGTCCTGTAACATGAAACTCGCGTGATCCCCCCATCAGCTGAGCACGACGAACCAGCTCCTCGTTGGCAGCAGGACCTTCAAATATAATAGAGTCCATACGACCTCTAGTGTCTTTTGCGAACATCCCTGCTGTGAATTGGGATTCCAAAGAATCGTTTGAAAAGTTTAACAATAACTCAATGATGGATCTATATGCGTGCGTTGCACTAGATTGTGATATTAATCTCCCGCCCAGTGAGATATCTAATTGACTAAAAATTGTGTTTATAGGGAAATTCACAATGCCGACTTGCTCTTGCAGTGGTAGATTACTCCCATCTCTACGTGTTATTTTTAAACGCAGGTGTAGTAGCGTATCAGATAAATCTAAATATTTTGAGCCGTCCCCGGGTATAGAAAATTCGATTGGCCCCTAGTCCACAATGGCCGACAACGGTAAGAATTCTACATAGGAGCTGTCTTCTATAGAAAGTTGTGTTAAAGGACATGAAGACAAATCGAGACTTGACAAAACACATTCTTGCGATTTAAAATGTAGAAGGGCCGTTTTAAGAGAAGATATCTGCCCTCTGTCTCCTTCGCCTTTTCTTAGCTGATCTGAGATCGGCAGAGCGTTTTTTTCTTTTAATAGTCTTTTTTCTCCGCCCACCAGGTTGCAGCCCCCGGCGTAGTAAAACTGCAAGTCCGGAACCTTCTTGAGTGGTCGCTGTTTTGCGGTGAATTCTCTCTATGACACGTCCAGCGACATCCGTTGCTATGTTTTTAGCAGCAGTCTGAAGATGTGGCTTAGCTAAGTTAAACCCGCTTTTAAACATAGGCATTACAAAGCGAAACAATTTAGCAAAAACTGAACCCAGGCCACGCCCATATTGGACTGGGGCTCCTTGGAAACCTTGAATTGATCCTCCCACTTGCGTTTCGTAATAATCGACAAATCGATACAAATCGGGGTGTGTGGCTGATGTCACCATTGTTTTTATTATCTCGATCTAAAATGCAAAATGAGGATAATTTTCCCGTATTCAAAGCCGACAGGTGTGTTTTGATCTGTTCGAAGACTAACTGAAATGGTCTCGATATGAGATCTGCACACGTTTAAATAGTGCACAGGATTAAAGGTCTTATTTATAACATCTTCAACATTTTCCTCGATGGGGAGAGCTCGCAGCATCGGGGCGTAAGCGTCACCGACGGTCTGATGTTGAACAATGTCTGTGTAAACAAATAGAAAATATAAACCGGCTTTTTTATCAGCCGGATGTTGTCCATAAACGCCTTCCGGTTTGAGCTGGAGCCAATGTTCCGGATTCATTCCAACGATATACGCTAGGGGGCTCTTGAACATAATTTTTGAATTTTCTTCGCCTGCAAACAAATATCTTCGTATATGGTGGTCAAACTGAATAGCAACCTTTTTCATACTAGCTTTAGTTAATAGAGTTTGAATTTCAGAAGCTAACGATTCATGATTGTTGTAAACACCCCCTTGGATTTTCAGCGTATGTTGAACCTCGGAATAACCTTGTAAAGTCTCATCTCGCGAGATAAGGGGTTTTGGCTGTTTGTGATAGAAATTCCGACCACCTTCCTGATTTTTTAGCATATGTTTAATTTCAGAATCACCTTGTAAAGATTCATCTTTACTAAGAGGTTTCGACTGTTTGAAGTAGAAATCCCGTTTTTTCTCAGGAACGTCAAAAATTGAGTTGATGTATGAAATCTCACATAAGCCGACCTCCCATGATCCTTTTAAATCGATATGTTGCGCTAATTCCACTTTAAATTCTGAAAGCGTGTTGTCAGGAAAGATGTGCATGCTAGCATTTGAGGCTAATGTTACGTAGAATTCTCTCTGTACATCACCCATCTTGAGATTTTAACAGAATGACCATCCTATCAGTTTTTAAATGTCTTTAACGCTATTTGCAGGCACCCAGCTGTCAAATTTGGTTGGCCAGCCGACCCAGTGGACGAGTAGCTCCTTCTTGCCTGACACAGTGCGTGATTTAAGAATTTTCTGTATCCGGAAAATCTTTTTTTTTTTTATTTGTACTTTTTGTAATTCTGCTTTGTAAAAAGTGCCTTCTATAAGCACACTGTCCAAGTCTGATATTTTGTAGACAGGCGGGACACGGTGGAGTCGTTGTGTTATCCTGAATATTTCATCCGTGAAACTCTGCAAGTAACCTTTCTCAAAGATTCCCCTCAGTTTGGAGAGGCGGACCGTGTTGCCCGGAGCGAACCGGAACTTGATTCCCCGTCGGAAGGGGTTTTTGCCATACAGGTTGGTGAAAACAACGTTGCGATTTTCCTCATTTACATCATTAGGTGTCATTTTAATACTGCTGTGAACACTATCATTATAGCTGGTGATGAAATCCTGGATTACATCTACGTATCGTTGTGTGTTCTTTGCTGTAAAATAACGCCACATTCGTGATTTCAATGTTTTGTGAAAGCGTTCAACCGTTTGCGCTTTTGTATCGGAAGACGTTGCAAAATGTAAAATATTATGCTGTCTCATTAATTTCTGGAAATGTTTGTTAAAAAATTCTTTCCCCTTATCTGTCTGCAATCTTGACGGTACCCCGCTAACTGTTTGCACATCTTCAAACGCCCGAGAGACATGCGGAGCTGATTTGGTCTTCAGAACTCGTACAAATGCGCGTTTCGAAAACACATCAATTGTAGTCAGTAAATATTTGAATCCGTCATTGTAGCGTGACAGTGACTGTAAATCACACAAATCCGCTTGAAATTGTCTCATAGGACCTCGAACAAAAACTTTATTTCTAGGAAAAGTTATTCTGGCTGGCTTATGTAAAGTATATGTGTCTTGGTCTGCTAGGAACGCTTTCACTTTTTTAATACTAGTGCTTTTACAGTGAACAGTAGCTCCTTTGTGCAAACGTGCTTCTCCTCCGAAACTGGCTGGGTCTACTGTGTTATAGTAGAGTTTTCGCAGACAACTGTCACGACCCATTGTGAAATGCAGATTGACGCAAAACAGAGTGTGGCACAGGTAATAAAGTATACAGGTATGATATTTTAATAGAAAAAACACAGAAAACAATCACTTTTGTTGGTCACAGTTTATTACAAAAAAAATTCAGATAGTTTTTTAAAAAAAAAAGAGTATAAAGCACACAGTAAAACATATTAAAAAAAAATGAAGACAAAAAAAGTTTTTTCTAAGCTTTACCACAGCGTATAAATGAAAATAACATAGGCAGTGGCAATTTGGTTTCAATCAGGGTTTTAAACCCCCTTAACCAAGTAATAATGTCAGCAGGCAAATGAGTTTTAATATAATCCAGAAACAATGTGAGATCGGCAGCCAGCTGGGCCCATGTCTTTCTTACAGAATTTCCCATTCCGTCTTCCCAAAGGTTCTGAATAATAATCCGATCACGCTCTTGCCGAACACCGCAATATTACTGGATTCTTGTTTTACACAGCGCAGTCTAGCAAAGATCTTGTTCTCATGTGCGAAGTCGTGTAAAATGGCAGCAGCCGTGTCGCGCAAGGTTTTAAAAGGAGCAGATGTGTTGAAAAAAAAAAGCATAGTCGATAACGTGCGGAGGAAATTATCATTGCATAGCTCTGCCGTCACAGTCTCATAGTTCACGTAAAAATAAAAGCAGCGATCCTCAATAGACAAACACGTGTGGTGAAGCTGGCTGAGATCATCGAGCGCACACCCGTCACACATCATCTTAGCATGTTGTAATAAAGCGTCATACAATAAAAAAGCTATCATTAATTTCACCTTTATGTAATCCTCAACCGTCGAGCATGTAAGAGGTTCGACTTTCATGCTGTAAATATCTTGGTGAACATCGACTCGTGCAGGTGTGGATGTCAGCGGCAGAATGTTAGCTTCATCGAGAGGAAGAGGGTAGTCTGCCACAATTGTGTTGTCCAACAGCATCGGAAGATCGGCATAGCTTTCATCAACCATGGCTAACGACTCAGGAGCGAGTATCTGGGCTGTCAGAGTTAGATAGGTAGGGGAAGTCCAAACTCACACTTGTGTCGTCGAGCAGGCGCAGGGGCTGATTTGAAGACTTTTGATCATGTTGCTCCGCCTCTTTCGGTAGGTAGGTCTCATCCCCCGCCGGACCCGCAGATGGCGCTGACGGACCCGCATATGTCGTTGGTAGACACTCTACCAGCTCGAAGGTTTCCTCATTCTCCGAACCGGTAGATGGCGTTACCTCGAAGGTTGACGGGGCTCCGAAGAGGCGAGCGAATCGTTGTCTGTAGCCAGGCGGTGAGGGGAGTTGCGGCGTCGTGATGAAGGCGATGTCTGCGTAGTTTGTCTGGGCAGTAGAATCGTCGAGGATGGACCATACGTCAGCTGGCTGTGGCTCCGTCCCATACGGAGGGAGGAACTCAAATTTCTTTGATGGCGTTTGAACCGCCACCTCAGCCGTCGCGTTTGTTTGTGGAAATCTGTTGATGTTTCTCTCTGCAGGAGCTTCATCCGGGCTGGACCAGAGAGTGAGCATGCAATCTGGAACAGTCTGAACACCTCTGGAAAGTTTCTCTCCTGGTCCGTTCTCCACAAGTGGAAAGCTTGGTAGAAGGCGTCGGGCAGATCTTTTTTGGGCCATCTTCTTGTTGATCTCTTGTCTGGATTCAGGTACGAGTTGGTCTCAGGTCTGAAGAGGTCGATTGAAGAAAATGGGCTCGCTACTTATAGAAGTGTATTGGGCGTAAACACCCACCCATGTCTAAAGGTATGCTAATGTTTACACGTGTACGTGCTGTAAGTGTGCGCGTGCGTGTGTGCGCGCGCGCATGTGCGCGTGCGTGTAAGTGTGCGCGTGCGTGCGTTTGCGTGTGTGCGTGTGGTGTAAGGAGTTGGGGAGTTTAAAAGTTATTTTTTAGTAAGGCTAATCTAAAGTCAATTTACGTTTCGCTCCAATGATATTTGTCCAGACACGGCTCGCGACAAAGAGCCTTGAAATACTGTCACCAGAGGCTTGCATCTTTTCTTGCCATTCAGTTAAAGGTACGTTAAGTAATGTTTGAAAAATCCCACATTCGTTATTGAACGCTTCTAATGTTAGATAGAGTAGATCTACTAGCTCTCCATCTTCTAAACCCTCAGTAGTTTGTGGATAAACTTTAACCCGCAAAAAACATTTTCCGCTCGCCGTAATTCTTGAAACCCAAGTCATGTTCAGTATACCTTGTACACCGTAATCGTTTAAAAACTCAGTCAAAACCTGAGGCAGGAGCTGATTTAGCACACCACAGTCATTTGAAGAAAACAAACCAAACGTACTGTTTGCTGCAGACTCTCCCCGGCTTTTAATGAAGAAAAATAGCTCCTCGACTTCATAAAAAAATTTAAACCCCCATCGAGTCTCTGTTGTCAGGTCCCAGCTCTGTTCAAGTTTCTCTGTAGAAGGCTGCTGCATACGTTTGAGGTACATATGTTTTTTCCTAGGCGCATTTAACAATCCGTCGCCATCTTTACGACATAAATGAATAGTAACAGGCGTTTCAGCGATCATGATTCAAGCTTCAAGTTTAACACCGTCGCTTTAAACTCAGCGCTCATCAACCCGACCTTAAATATACTTGCGTAGGTCCACCCCCTGTCTCCTTAAAACCACACCTTTGTCACGTGTTTTACTCCTCTAAAACTATCTAAACAGAATGTAATATGTTAGAAGTACAACAAATATACTAAAATATAAGGCTTTCACAGGCCTTCAACTGCCTTCTCAAAAATGACCCCTGACACAGCACAGTCATTGCAAAACCGGTATATTCTAGTTAGTTCAGAGTCGTTGCCTTTGTGAATAGTTCAGAATCGTCCAACTACGCTTGTGATTATAATCTGCAGGTTCAGAGTCGTTACCCCAAATTTTCCTTCCTTTGTCCTGACACCCACACCTGTCGGAATGCTTCAACTCTGGTTCAGAGTCGTTGGCCCATATTTTCCTTCCTTTGTCCTGACATCTCTCTAAAAACTTACAGCTGTCCGAATGCTTCAGAGTCGTTGACCCTAATTTTCCTTCCTTTGTCCTGACATCTCTCTCTAAAAAGCTACATTTGTTACAGTTAGTTTTTCTCCCCTTTTGTAAATGCTTCAAATCTTAAGATACTAATTTCAAACATGTGCCAACATAACACCTTTCTTCAGACATTTTGTCTCCAAAAAAAAACATTATAATCTGCAAGTTCAGAGTCGCTGCCTTTGTAAATAGTTCAATTTAAATCTCAGTATACTAAATGTCCCCCCTTTACTTCAACTTAAATCTTAGACTTAGACAGACTTTATTGACATTTTGTAAACACGCTGCACACAAAAACGAGTCCTTTGTAAATGCTTCAAATCTTAAGATACTAATTTCAAACATGTGCCAACATAACACCTTTCTTCAGACATTTTGTCTCCAAAAAAAACATTATAATCTGCAAGTTCAGAGTCGCTGCCTTTGTAAATAGTTCAATTTAAATCTCAGTATACTAAATGTCCTCCTTTACTTCAACTTAAATCTTAGACTTAGACAAACTTTATTCTATATAAATGTGAAATAAGATAAAATAAATAAGATAAAGAAGATAAATAGGATACTAAATTTCAAACATGTCCTAACATAACACCTTTCTTCAGACATTCTGTCTCCAAAAAAACAAAACAAAACACAAAAAAAACCCACACCTAGGCCTCCCCCCACAACTGCAGTCAGTTTTTCTCCCCTTACGAATACTGCCCTCGAGTGTTATCTTAGTGACACTGCACCTCTCCACCTCGTTTTTTTTTGTTTTTTTTTTCGTCCCTATGTGAATGCCGCCCTCTAGTGTTATCTTAGTGACACCACCTCTCCACCTTGTTTTTTTTTTTTTCCTCCCTATGCGAATGCCGCCCTCTAGTGTTATCTTAGTGACACTGCAGCACCTCCCCCACAACACTTGCAGCCCCTCCCCCGTACGTATATATATATATATATATGTATGTATGTATATGTGTGTGTGTGTGTGTATGTATGTATGTATGTAATTAAAGGTTACCCGACTGTCTGTGGTCAGCCTGGGATTATAAAGGGAAAAATGATAAGCGGTGGAAAATGGATGGGTTTCTGTTGGAATAATTTAAGTAAAGCCTTGTCATTTATTAGTTTATGGCTTTCCTTTCATCTAGGTTCTTTCTCTTTAGTGACAGGGAAGTCTTTTGATCTCTGTCAGCCATATGTAACCTTCCTGTTTTTATGTTATCTGTGTGTTTTTGTTTCTGTAAGAAGCCTTCACTAACAATGAGCAGAGCTTATTTGCATAGGCGAAATGTTCTTATTTGGTTGAAAGAAACTTCATTCCTTTTAGTTAACTGTAGGTTTGGTTCATAGATGGTTACAAGTTATCCCATATTTACTCAATGTTTGTTAAAGTGTTTAGGACAAGTCACTCATTCTTATTGCGTGTTACTTTACTAAGTAGATAGAGTCTAGCCAAGGTTTAGTTGCATTGTTCCACAGGGAAGCGGCACCTGAAGTTATCTGATCTCGCTCGCTGACGACTCAGCTAACAACTGAAGAACAGATGGACAAACTCTGCGGGGGTCACGGGCCGACAATGAAGTGCGAATTCACACCACACTACATTCCTTAGCTAATCAGCGTTGCTACAGACACAATCTCCCCTCCCTTTAGTGTAGCAACGCCTCTGTAACCAGGGAAACCAAAACATTAAATAGAGGAGCACGTGGAGGGAGAACTCAGAATTGATGGAGATTGTAACCGAGTTTCCTCTCTCTATCGTTCTCCTCGCGAGTAAACCTGTTCTGGTTCTTTTCTCCTCTTCCTTCCAGTGTGTGGTTTAATGTCTGATAGTATTTAGACCTAACATTTATTTGGTCCTTCGAGCCGGATGCCAAGACACCTGAGGATTCCAGCGGGCGGCAGCGGAGATCCAGATAGACCGCGCGCGGCAGGACCTCCCTAGGTGAGGTCCTAGAATCCTTTTCAAGGGCTGGTTGTCTGCTCGTCAGCTGGGATCTGAAGGTTGAAGGCAGTCCGAGGTGCAGAGGTGGAGAGAACCAGAGGGTGAGTTTGTTTTGTTTTTTAAAAGAATGAGCGGCCGAGGGCTCGTCGTGCCCTATAAAAGTCCTAGGACAGAACGGAGAGGTCCGTTCTAAAGGTACCAAAACGGAGAGGTCCGTTTAAATAAAAGGACAGAGGTGTCCGGCGGAGAGGTCCGTTTAAATAAAAGGACAGAGGTGTCCGGCGGAGAGGTCCGTTTAAATAAAAGGACAGAGGTGTCCGGCGGAGAGGTCCGTTTAAAGGGGTTAGAGTAGTCCGCGGGAAACAGGAAGTTAAATCGAAAGTCACGCAATACTGTATGAGTGAGAGTGTGAATGGGAATACGTATCACTAGATATAGTACTCCATATTAAAGCAGTGGGGAACACATAACGTGGTTCTGTGGACGCAGTAGGCAAGGATTCTCCACCAGCCACCAGAACGCTGGTAGAAGTGTGAATCACCACAGGGTCTTTTCGTTATCCCACTGGGAACACCCGACTTTAGAAACCCCTATGGTTTTACAGTTGGGACCAAATTGATTAAAATGGGGAACGGGAAGAGTAAAACTAATATCCGAGATACTCTAAAATGTAAAGATTGGAAAATAATTGAAAGGCAGGATCCCGACCGACTTAAAAATTTCGATAAATGGGTTAAAAAATATAAATTCGAGGGACAATTAAAAACAACCAAATTGGTAGAACTCAGGGGCGCCATAAAAGAGAGAACAAAGAGAAACCCTAAAAAGATGAAAGAGGAAGGGGATGAGGATGTGGTGTTTTGGCTCAAAGTAGCTGGAGAGAGAGAGAGAGGAGAAAGAGAGAGAGGAGAAAAAGAGAAAGTGGAAAAAGCGCTGTATTGCAGGAAGGAAGATGATGAGACTGGGCCTAATAGTAGGCATACAAGAGATAACCAATTTGTACAGAGAGCCAGAGAAGAGGGGGGTGGTCTAGAGGAAGTAGAGAAGCGCGTAGAGGAAGCACATGCTACAACTTCAAAACGTAAGGTCATAGAGAAGTTGTATCCACAGGTACCCGACACTGATGCACAAGAGGGGTCACCCCCCCCTTATGGGTCAACACACAGGGCCACCAGACAGAAAAACCCAATAGAAATGGATTGGTCAAAGGAAATGGGAGCAAACTACCCATTGACCCCTAAAACCAAACCTAGACCTTCAGCCCCATTTGCTGAAGAGACAATTGTTGGAAATTCGGAATTAACTCCAGATATGCCGCTGTATCCAATGATACAAGTGGCCAACCCAAATTTTGACCCAAGAAATGAGGAAATGCACCCCAGGGTGGTAATGGTTTACAGAACATGGACAATGGATGATATAAGGAAAGCTTTAGAAGGGGTAGTGTCTTATAGAGAGGATGTGGAACAGTTCTGTGCAGGGATAGAAGACTTGAGGAGATCCTATAGTTTGAATGGAACTGAAGTCCAACAAGTCTGGATGACCGCTTTGGGCCCGGAGTGGCACTTAGTCAGAGGAGAGTGGGCACCCATAAATGCTCGGGGTCAACCCTTACCCTATAACAGCCCAGAATTAATTAATCAAATGGAAGGGCTGATTAACCGGGTACGCAACAGATATAGAATGAGAGCAAATTATACAGTGATAGGGAGAACAAAACAAAATGATAATGAAGCTTTCGATGAGTACCGAGTGCGCATGACAAAAGTGTTTAAAACACATAGCGGACTGGTGGAAGATAATGCGCCTCAAGGTGCTTATCAACAGCAATTAAAAAATGCCATCCACGCAGGGTCCAGGCCAGCAATACAAGGCTGGGTGAGCAAACATTATATAGGCATGAACACCGGAACTCTGGAGGAATACATAAATCACGCCCTCCATGCAGAAAAAGTAGTCAAAGAAAAACAGAAACAAGTGAAAATGACAAAGGACACTTTTTTGGTGGATGAAGAGAGTGACACTTTCTACCAAGATGCAGGCAGAGGGTGGAAAGGCCAGAGGGGGCGGGGAGGCTTCAGAGGAGGCTTCAGAGGTAAAGGCAGAGGCAGAGGCAGAGGATTTGGACAACAAATAGAATGCTGGAGTTGCGGAGAAAAAGGTCACATGGCACGTGACTGCACAAATGAACAAAAACAGTTATGACTAGACCAAGATCAAAATAAATCAGATCCCCATGTAACAAAATGGGAACCTGACTGCCAATATGAAATGGAGATTAGCCTAAATATACAGGAGATATTTTCCTTAGAGACAAAGGGGCCGCAGATCAGATTGCTGGTAAATGGGAAGGCAATCACTTTCTTATGCGACTCAGGAGCATGTAAAACAGTCTGTAGGGAGCCAATACCAGGCGCACGCGGGTCAGGAAAAAGGGTGGGGGTCAAAGCTGCAAATGGGCTAATGACCCAGGTCACAATGTCTGAACCAGTTTGGATAAGAGACCCTGAGGGAGAGTCATGTAACCTACCGGTTCTGCTATATCCCGACTGTCCAGTGAACTTATTGGGAAGAGATGGCTTGACGCAATTGAAATTGGCATTGATAACTGATTCACATGGAAAATTGGTGGTAAAGAGAAGGGGTGAATTGCTGGACAGCAATGCAATGGTTCTCCAAGGTACAGGGCGGCCATTTTATTATTATGCTTTGGGCGTGCCAAACACGCACCCAATGAAAGTTGCGGAAGCACTACTCCATGAAGGAGAAATGTCTTTGACAAAACCGGAAGAAAAAATGCCATATAATGATTTGCATGTCACCACCTGGTACAGAAGCTTTCCGGGACCTGACAAATTGTACTATGACACTCTTATGAAGCTGTCACCAGTTGGTGCCACAATCACATATCTGTACTCAGATACTGAAAGTGTGGCAGCAGCAACAATAAAAATATCAGAGGAGATAGATCGGAAAATAAATAGGATGTGTCATCCATTGCATGTATCATTGTTCCGGGGCAAACATATGGAATGGAAAGACCTAGGGGAATTCGTAGAAGAGGGAGAAAATGCCACTGATTGGGTTGCAACATCAGTAAACACATGGAGCAGTGAGAGCACTGGAATGACACGTAAAGCATTGAATTGGACAACCCACGTTAAAGGGGAAGTCCACATGAGATCTGATGAAGGCTTGTGATCCATATTTCTGACGCAAGAAGGAGAGGAATTTTTGGCAGAAGTCCCTTTGCAGTTGTGGTCCCAAGGACCAACTGATGTTGGATTAATAAAAGGAGTCTTGCCAGTAATAATTAGACCAAGAACAGAATATAGGCCGTGCGTCAGACAATACCCATTGAGAAAAGATGCATTAGAAGGCATAAAACCAGTAATAAGTGAATTAATCCAAGCAGGGGTGATAGTAAAATGTGATGATTCACCCTGCAACACTCCTATTTTTCCTGTGAAAAAGGCACCACCCTCCACAGGGTGGAGGATGGTGCAAGATTTGCAGGCAGTAAACGACGCTGTCATTCAAAGAGCTCCATGTGTACCAGACCCACATACGCTGCTAAATTCATTAAGACCTGATGCTAAGTATTTCACAGTAGTGGACATCAGCAATGCGTTCTTTTCTGTACCAATTGCTAAAGAAAGTCAATTTTGGTTCGCATTTACATATGAGGGACAGAGGTATACCTACACCAGATTACCTCAGGGGTATTGCGAAAGTCCTACTATTTATTCGCAAGCCATGAATGCAAGCATGTCCACGTTTCAGCCTCCGGGACGAAGCCAAATTTTGGTGTATGTAGATGATGTGTTGTTAGCCTCCCCCGATGAAGAAAGTTGCAAACGAGATACCATAGAATTACTCAGTCATTTGGCAAAACAGGGGCACAAAGTGAACAAAAGCAAGTTACAGTTGTGTAGGTCAGAGGTCAAATATTTAGGACATAACTTGAGCACAGGAGGAAGAACAATTGTTTCAGACAGAAAAATCGCCATACTACAAGCACCAAAACCAACAACGAAGAAGCAAATGATGTCATTCCTGGGGTTAACAAACTACTGTAGATGTTGGGTACCAAATTATGCAGAAATTACAGCACCATTGCAGAGGTTAATGTATGAGAAAGACATGAAAATGTCATCGCCAATTATATGGTCAAAAGAGGCGGAAGAGGCGTTTTGTGTGATAAAACAAGCATTGGTGTCAAGCACAACCTTAGCATTACCAAATTATGCTAAACCTTTCGTCCAGACTGTAGATTGTAAAGGACATTTTATGACATCACTGTTGATGCAGAAATCAGGAGATAAATATCAGCCAATAGCGTTTTTTTCAACAAAATTAGACAGTGTAGCATGTGCGCTGCCACACTGCGTAAGGGCAGTAATTGCGGCATCTATGGCAGTGGAAGCGAGTGCAGGAATTGTGCTGTTTCACCCGTTGACTCTTAAAGTACCTCACGCAGTGTCAGCGCTGCTTTTACAGACTAACATGACATTCTTATCACCAGCAAGGCATTTGTCATGTATGGCAACATTGCTGTCACAACCCCATTTGACCTTGGAGAGGTGCACAATATTGAATCCAGCCACATTGATCCCAAGTGAGGAGGATGGTGAAAAACATGATTGTCAGGAATTGGCCGAAAGAACAGCCAAGTGCAGAACTGATTTGCAGGACACACCTTTAACAAAGGGGGAAATCCTGTATGTAGATGGGTCATCAAGGAAAAATGAACAGGGAAAAACGTTAACTGGGTATGCGGTTGTAACAAAAGATAAGGTGTTGAAAGCAGAAGCTTTACCGTCAAATTATTCTGCGCAAGCTGCTGAATTGGTTGCCTTAACTGAGGCATGTAAGCTAATGAAAGATAAAGTGGCAACAATTTACACGGACAGCCAATACGCGTTTTCTACTGTTCATGTGTTTGCACAATATTGGAAAAACAGAGGAATGGTGACCTCTGCGGGCAAGAAGGTGACCCATGGCAAGTTACTTGGAGAACTTTTAGAGGCAGTTCAATTGCCTCAACAAATAGCTGTATGCAAATGTGCAGCACACACACACAAAACTGATGAGGTTTCAAGAGGAAACGAGTTTGCGGATAAGGCCGCAAAGGCTGCTGCAGAAAAGACAACAACACTTTTATACACACAAGATGCGGATCAAATCACTGACACAATTTTAAAAGATATGCAACAACAAAGTCCAAAGAATGAAATTCAACTTTGGGAAAGGAAAGGGGCAAAAACGGAGAATGACATCTACAAATGACCAGAAGGCAGACCTATCTTGCCAAAGAATCTATTTAAATGGGCGGCGATATTGACACATGGTGCGACGCATGTGTCAACAGGGGGGATGGTAGGGCAGGTCAGCCAGATTTATACAACATACGGATTTAATTCATATTCAAAAAATTTTTGTAGAGCCTGTTTGACATGTGCTAAATACAATCCACAGGGTAATCTTAGACCAAGGCGAGGGAAATTTCCCCAACCGCAATACCCATTTCAAGCAATACATATGGATTATATTGAATTAAATCGGGATGATGGGAAAAAATACTGCCTGGTCATAATAGATGCATTTTCAAAATGGATTGAATTGGCTCCAACCAAAACACCAGATGCTTTAACAGTGGCAAAAACGTTATGTAAAGAAATAATACCAAGATATGGGATCCCAGAGAGGATTTATAGTGATAATGGGACACACTTTGTGAATCAAGTGATAAAGAATATTGGTACAATGTTCCACATAGAATTAAAAAATCATTGTTCATACCGCCCTGAGTCAGCAGGCCTGGTTGAGAGGATGAATGGAACAATAAAAAACCGATTAAAAAAGTGCATGGAAGAAACTGGAAGACCATGGACAAAATGTCTAGATTTGGTCAAATTGTATATTAACATTACAAGTACTGCGGGTTTAACCCCGTATGAAAAACTATTTGGGCGACAATATAGATTACCATATTTTAAGAATGAATGGGAAACTGATGATGATTCCAATCTGGCCGATTACATGAGAAAAATGTTTGAGAAGCAAAGAAACCTAACCACTAATGAGGATGTTTCTGTCCCTCAACAGGAACTGGAGTTAGTCGAACCAGGGGATTGGGTTCTCATTAAGAGCATCAAAAAGAAGCACTGGCATTCTCCCAAGTGGGAAGGGCCGTACCAAGTATTGTTGACCACTCCAACAGCGCTCAAAATAGCTGAGAGGTCAACTTGGATACACCTGACACATTGCAAGAAAGTCATTTCCTTCGAGGTAACGTCCGATAAAAAAAGAAATGATGAGCAAAACTCTGACTAAGGTGACCTTACCTCTCAGTGAAATGCCAATGTCAAGAAGGTGGATCAATGTGGCTGTTGCATGCCTGGCAGCCACCTTGGTTGCCATTGTTTTAAGTTTGGCAATGTGGTATGTGCGGGAACCAGTGGGAGAACGTCCAGCCATGATGAGTGAGATAGAGACGGGTGAGAAAATTAACCACACTGTCTTTGAAAATAGTACTGCATTGTATCGGGCTAAACGGCAAATTGGGCCTGTTATCGAGCCAAAAGCCATGCCCGCGGGACGCACTACAGACAGGTGTGTGAGAACTTCTGGCAGTAGTGTAGAATTACTGCACCAGAAAGGGACGACGGTGACTTATCAATTTGACCTTTGCAGTGTGATCCATTGCGGTAGATCTGGACTGCCATGGCAAAAGTATGATATTTACATGTGCACTTTGACGACTGCTGTAGACGTAGTACCGTGGTGTAAGTGGGAAAATGTGTTGTGGAACACTGGGCCTAAGGGGTATGTTTCTGCTTACACTAGGGCATGGGAAAGGATGTTACAGACGGGAATTACTTTGGCTAGAGGGCGAATGCAGCGAGTGAAAGACGGCCGATACAATCCGATTTTACTGACAATATCAAATCTCAAAAGTAACCCATACTTATTTCGGACAGTGGGAGGTTTACCATCTCCTGCTTTGCGATTACCAGGTTGTAGGGGGGTCTCATCGGTCAATGATTTTTATCTGGTGTTAGGTGTAGATGTACAAGGTAAAGACCCCTTGGGGCTGTTAAAGATAAAATTGATCGATGAGAAACAATCACAACAATTAATCCATCAAAGTTTACCTGATCCGAAAGGTGACACTCAAATTGCTTTACCACAGGTACCTTCTGTAGTGGCAGTAAATCTATCAAGAATGGATGTGGATGATTGGTTTCAAGCTACTACGGGTGTAACTGGTAAAAGTAACAACTGGTTGTTATTGGCAGAACAAGCTGCACAAGCAGCAAAAACAGAATGTGTTGTTTGTATGGGTCCCCGGCCATTGCTGTATATCGTCCCGTCGCCATTGTCCAAAGATTGTGTGAAATCTGTTATGGCTACTACAAATCCTAGCCCAGAGTGTAAAATGTGGGACAAAGTGTTCCCTATGACATCGGTTCAGAAAAGGAAGCCATTGTTTTCAAAAAAAGTAGCCAAAGGTAATTTTACGTGTATTTTCATGACCGGATCTGGAAAGAAGCTGGGAAACCTGTCAGATGACTGGTGCAGTGAAAAAATCGAAACCGATGTATCCTTTGTTCCTGTGTCACGAAGCGATATATGGTGGTGGTGTGGAGATAGTAGAATTTTTGATCGTCTGCCAAAAAACCGTACGGGTAGTTGTGCTTTAGTCACGTTAATTTTGCCCACAGCCATATATCCAGTGACTGCCATGAATCTTGTGGCAGAGGAGCAAAGGGTGATGCCGGTGGAATGGGTTAAAGTTGATAGAACCAAAAGATCTCTAAATTGGAAGGGCGACCATGATCCTACTTACATAGATGCAATCGGAGTACCTCGCGGGGTTCCTAGTGAATATAAATTGGTTGACCAAATTGCAGCAGGATGGGAGTCTTCCATTTGCTGGTGGTGTACGATAAACAAAAACGTAGACAGGATAAATTACATCCATTACAACGTGCAAAAATTGGGCAATTGGACACAAGCGGGCCTTGAGGCGGTGCATGAACAGCTAGCCGCAACTTCCCTAATGGCCTTCCAGAATCGCATTGCTCTTGATATGTTGTTGTCTGAGAAAGGTGGGGTCTGTACAATGTTCGGAGAACAATGCTGTACCTTCATCCCCAACAACACTGCCCCTGATGGGAGCCTGACGAAAGCCATTGCAGGCCTGCGATCCCTCAACATGAGGATGAAAGAGCACTCTGGTGCGGACACGTCGGTGTGGGACAACTGGATGAGTGCCTTTGGGAAGTATAAAGCCCTTGTGTCCTCAATTATAATATCAGTTGCGGTGTTTACTGCTATACTCACCTTGTGTGGATGTTGTTGTATTCCATGTCTCCGTGCCCTGTTTAACCGTCTCATCACTACAGCAATATCGCCCATGGAAGACAGGATGGCCCGGGTATGCCTAATGTCTGAACGCCAGCATGTTGATGATAACGATGATGATGATGCATTTTTTGCACTTGAGTTCACAGACTTCTTCCCAGATCTGGGTGTTTCCGAATGATAATATCGCAACATTATCCTTCTTTGGTGTAAACTTATTTGTGCTCATACCAGTGATCCGACAGCCGAAAATCGAGAGAAGTGGTTGTTTTTGGTGATGTAATTATTGAGCAAATATGTGATAAACAGGGGGGAAATGTTGGAATAATTTAAGTAAAGCCTTGTCATTTATTAGTTTATGGCTTTCCTTTCATCTAGGTTCTTTCTCTTTAGTGACAGGGAAGTCTTTTGATCTCTGTCAGCCATATGTAACCTTCCTGTTTTTATGTTATCTGTGTGTTTTTGTTTCTGTAAGAAGCCTTCACTAACAATGAGCAGAGCTTATTTGCATAGGCGAAATGTTCTTATTTGGTTGAAAGAAACTTCATTCCTTTTAGTTAACTGTAGGTTTGGTTCATAGATGGTTACAAGTTATCCCATATTTACTCAATGTTTGTTAAAGTGTTTAGGACAAGTCACTCATTCTTATTGCGTGTTACTTTACTAAGTAGATAGAGTCTAGCCAAGGTTTAGTTGCATTGTTCCACAGGGAAGCGGCACCTGAAGTTATCTGATCTCGCTCGCTGACGACTCAGCTAACAACTGAAGAACAGATGGACAAACTCTGCGGGGGTCACGGGCCGACAATGAAGTGCGAATTCACACCACACTACATTCCTTAGCTAATCAGCGTTGCTACAGACACAATCTCCCCTCCCTTTAGTGTAGCAACGCCTCTGTAACCAGGGAAACCAAAACATTAAATAGAGGAGCACGTGGAGGGAGAACTCAGAATTGATGGAGATTGTAACCGAGTTTCCTCTCTCTATCGTTCTCCTCGCGAGTAAACCTGTTCTGGTTCTTTTCTCCTCTTCCTTCCAGTGTGTGGTTTAATGTCTGATAGTATTTAGACCTAACAGTTTCACAGAAGGCTGCAAACATTCTCTTCAAAGGAGGAGGTTGGAGTGATTTCTAAACTGGTCATGAAAATGTTAATACCAGAGATGGGGACTCGAGTCACTGTGACTTGGACTTGAGTCGACTCGAGTCGCTGTTTTGATGACTTGACAAAAATAAAAAAACCTGAGACTCGACTTGGACTTGGAAGTTAAAGACTCGGGACTTGACTTGACTTGGGACACGATGACTTGAATGACTTCAGTGTTATTTAGTTTATGTTTTCAGTTTGAATATACCGTTTTTTTCCGTGTATAGTGCGCCCCCATGTATAGTACGCACCCCTAAAAATGGCATGCTGATGCTGGAAAAAAGCTTGTACCCATGTATAATACGCACCCAATTTTTATGAATTTTTTAAAAAAAAAAATAATTTTTTTTTTTTTTTTTTTAAGTCCCAATGATCGTCACATTGCGGTCGCATGGAGCGTGTTTGAAGTGAACAGCAGAGAAGAAAGGAACAAGGCAAAGTGTTGTGAAATAAAATGCACAGAACGGATGCGCAAGACACGTCAGCTATATAAAGAGCGAGAGTTGTTTTCTTCCTATTAGTTTCAATTCACAGTTTAATTAGCAGTTTCAATCAGCAAATAACAAAATGCGTATTACAGGTAATATTTTATTTCACAACACTTTGCCTTGTTCCTTTGGTTTCTGCTGTTCATCCTAAAACACAAAGGCGCTCTTTAAGCAATGCGACAGTGAGCGCCCGGCGCGCTGCACCAAATTAAGCTCCCTGCGCAGTGCGCACTGAGGTCCACTTAAATTTTAGAAAGTACATCAGGACTTTAAAAATATCTTCTAAATTTCAGCGACGGCTCTGTCACACTAATGCGACCAGCGCGGTGCAGTTGGGCGGTCGGCGGCGCGCTACGGTTGAGCGTTCTCTCTCGCGCTCTCTCTCTCTCGCTCTCGCACACACGCACACGCGCACACACGCAAACTGGATATCATACGGAGGCCGCCATTACAGATGCGCAGAACGGATGCGCAAGACACGTCAGCTATATAAAGAGCGAGAGTTCAGTTCTCTACCTAAATCCGTATTACAGGTAATTTCACAACACTTTGCCTTGTTCCTTTCTTCTCTGCTGTTCACTTCAAACACGCTCCATGCGACCGCAATGCTCTCGTATCAGACAAGGCTTGCTCGATCACCTGCTCGTTTGCTGTCTCACAATGTACCCTACACAAACCCGAAACATTTGTTGCGGCTCCGAGTCACGACGAGGGGCAAGTTTTGGTTTCCAAGGGTGTTTTTATTCCTCTTCAACGTCTCTCCCATACAGAGCCGCCTCTTTCCCGTGCGCGGTGGTGCGTTTACGGGCAGTGGGAGAAATCAACGCCAACAAAAAAAATTACATCCAGCCTAGTTAAGACCATACCAAAGACTATATAAAATGGGACCCATTGCCTTCCTGCGTGTGTGACGATCATTGGGACTTTAAAAAAAAAAAAAAAAAAAAAAAATAAAAAAAAAAAAAAAAATTTTTTTTGTACCCATGTATAATGCGCACCCCAGATTTTAGGACAATAAATTAGTTAAATTTTGCGCACTATACACGGAAAAAAACGGTAACATTAATAATACATTTAAAAAAGTAATATCGGTAACACGGTAGGAGCGCAGGCTGAGAATGGCGTAGTCATGATTGGATCGCTACCCTGTCAATCAATCAGTCGTGCCCTCTCAACCGACCTAACGTGTTTATTGGAGAATCACGCCCCTTTATATCAAGACATGTACAAACATGTCAGCGGGAGCGGTACGGCGAGTCATCACCTTTGGCTATCGTAATTACCTTTATGACGGCAAAAGACGGACAGCACAGTGCAAGATATGCAACAGAAACATTTCAGACAGCCAGATGACAACTTCAAACTTTGTCCGTTTGAAGTTTATAGAGCTCTAGTGTCTCCAGATGTTACAGATGAAACATAACTGTCTAAAAAAAACACAGAACATTCTGAAGGACACTTCCCACCCTGGCCACTCCGTTTTCGAACTGTTGCCATCAGGCAGACACTACAGAGCAATTAGGTCAAGGACTAGCAGATTTGCCAACAGTTTTTACCCTACAGCGGTAGTCGCATTGAATGCAGCTAAACGTAAATGATTATGTCTGTGTATGTTCTTCTGTGGGTTTTAGCTTGTATTTCTTTTTTAATCTTTTTATTCTATTTATTTTTTATCTCATGTGCGGATCGGTTGGCACTTTTTAAATTTCGTTGTACATGTGACAATGACAAATAAAGATCTATTCTATTCTATAAAATGTTGCTAATGCTCTTTAATGTGTTTATTCTTTCATATTTTTTTCAGATTCTTTTTTCATATTTGCAACTCAAATGTGTCAGACACTGTCGGCAGACGTTCATTGGTTTGGATTGAGCTATCAATCATTGTATGAGGTAATGTCTTTTTTGTTTGATTCCATGGTGTATTTTACTGAATATCAGTTGTTAGGGTGGTGCTCACTCTAACTTATTTTGCAAGAACCACACTGGAGACAAGTTAGTCGTTTTAGACACCTGCAGGCGGAGAGTTCACTCGTCGCTGTGCTTACAGCGATGGTCGAATGAAGTCTGACTCAGGCCTCGTCAGGTGCTTATTTATTGAGAGAAACAGAGTGGGGTTGAAAGTGGGGGGGTGGGAATACACAGGATAGGGTGGAGACGCTTCCCTGCTGATCAAAGCATAGCAGGGGGCCTTTTACGACTTTCTGTAAACAAAGCAACTTTGATTGCTTCCTCTGCGTCTAGTCAATCAGTTGAAAGGATCTTAGCACTTTGGTACCAGCACAGCAAGCACAGGAGCCAAAAGTTTCAACAGCAACTGCCACCAAGCGCCAGAGAATAGCCATGAAAAGAAATCCCATTGACGTGGGATTTTGTCCTCCGACATGACCTGCTGTAAATTCCTCAGTGAGTTCATGGCTTCCTTGATGTGTGTGTTGTTATCTCCTGGAATGTATGTGCAACAGGAAGTCCCAATGATGTGGCACACACCACCTGGTGCTGCCGTTAACAAGTCCAGAACCATCCTGTTTTGCAAGACCATTAGTCTAATAGCCTGGATCTCTCTATTTTGTCCATCATCGACTTGCAGTGAGAGGTTCACAAAGGAATGAAAACGATAGTTCAGTGTCTCGATGAAGAGAGATTGTTTTCCAACTCCGATCCAAGGAAAAAGCGCATGAACAACTTTGTTTCCGACAGGCCATATTTTATGGTCGTCCGGAACATTCGCACCCCAGACAGGGTCATGGGGGTCAAAGGTTGTAATCGCCCTGCGTCGACGTCCAGAAGAGTTGTGTGGTGTCGTCAGCTGACGATGTTGTATCCTGTAGGTGTGGTCTGTCACCCACACTGGTGCACACACTCCTGTCCAGTTGGCGGGCAGCATCGGATAAACCTTGTGACCACAAAGCCACCAGCCATTCCGTATGAAGTATGTTCCGTTTGATGGTGCAGCCATGTTGGTCGGAGAGCCCTCACCACCTGAAATGGCTCTCTTATCCTGACACTCAGTGGCGATGTCCAAAGCTCCCATCCAGTTCCCTCCTGGAGAGCAGTCACTGTCAATGCATTTGTGGGTCTCGCTTCCTTGGATGTAACACGTATAGTTCACTCCAGGTGGCCGCTCTGTGTAGGCCACCTGCGGCAATGTTCGTCCTTTAACAGTCACATTGAGATTTGTCCAGAAAAGCTGATCACAGGTACCTTCTGCAAGTCCAGGGCGGGAAGGGTCGGCATCACTGACTGTGACAGCATGGTGTTGATATCCAACTCCTCCCATGGATGCCATGCATTTCGCTTCGGTGACATTCATTGCGCTGGCCTCCAAGTGAACTTGTGTAGAGGAAGGAGGAAGTTTGGAACACACATAGCAACCCTCCTGTGTGTGCGACCTCACAGTGAATTTGACGTAGCGGTACCAAGTGTTGGTTTCGTATGGGTTTCTGGGGTCCCATGACCAGTCCTCAAAGTTCTTATCGTGTGACCATCGTCTTCCACGGTCAACATTGTCACTTGGTCTGTTCAGTTGAGTCCATAGACCATAGCACGCTCCAACCACAACGCAGCAGAGGATCCACCTGGCATATGGAGCCCCGTTGCTACTTGGATGACAGGGACTCCGAGGCATACCCTCGCCTAGCGGAGTGGGTGCTGTTGTTCTCTTCACCAACATTGAGACGTCTAACCCTAGACGATGAGGCTAGTTTGAAATCAGACTTCCCAACCACTCCGAATTAGGGGTCCAGCACTCCTTGTAGCTTGCAGTGGCTGAGGTGAATCCAGCTGGGCCGTTCAGCGATCTTTACTGCAGTGGGGGTAGTCAGCAAGGCTTGGAATGGTCCCTCCCACCGTGGGCTGGCCCAGTTCTTTCTTTTGATGACTTTGATGTAGACCCAGTCTCCTGGCTTGATGGTGTTGTTGACCTGTGAGGATGAAAGATCAGGCGGCAGTAAATTTGCATTTGACACCTCTGTCAGTCTGAGCGTTCTGACCATGTAATCTGCCAAAGACTGTTCTTCATCTGCCTTTTGTAAATCTGCATGGAACACAGGTAGTCTATATGGCCTCCCGTGGATGATTTCAAAAGGTGTTAGCCCTTCTGAAGTGGGAGTGATACTCATATAGAGCTTCACCAAGTCTAGGCACTCTGGCCAAGGTCTGCCTGTTGTTTCCATGCATTTTTTCAACCTGCTTTTAATAGTATAGTTTGCTCGTTCAACCAGGCCAGCGCTGGAAGGGTGACAAGCGCAGTGGTTTTTTAACGCTATCCCAAGGTGTACAGCCATGTTCTGTACCACTTGGTTCACAAAATGTGGACCATTGTCACTGTAAATGGTTTGAGGAACGCCATGAGTCGGTATGACGGCTTTACAAATGGCTTTTGCCACTGTTAAGGCATCTGCATGTTTAGATGGAACTATTTCCACCCATTTGGAAAATGCATCAATCATCACTAGGCAGTATTTGTGAGGTCCACTTTGTGTGAGCTCAATAAAATCCATGTGCATGATTTGAAATGGGTAAGACGGTTTTGGAAATGAGCCTCTCTTAGGTCTCATGTTTCCTTGTGGATTATGTTTCACACAAACGGGACATGCTTTACAAATTTTTTTTAAGTAAACATCCAAACCAAAAGTAGTGAATTGTTGATGTATGATGGACCTCATCCCCCCCTATCGACACATGGCAAGGCCCATGTGTCGCAATTGCTGCTGCCTTAAAAAGTGATTTAGGTAAAACAGGTTTGTCATTGATGTGGAGGATATTATCAGTATCCGCCATCGCACCTTTTGTCGTCCACATTCGTTTTTCCACCATTGGAGCATTGCCCTGCATATCTGTCAGTATAGTCCTATCTATGAGTTGCGTGTCCTCTGAATCTATTTTAAAAAATTCATGGCCATGTTTCCCTGCCGCTGCTTCTTTAGCAATTCTGTCTGCTAATCTGTTTCCGTTTGATGCTTCATCTGTGCCTGTGGTGTGAGCAGCACATTTACACACAGCTAGTTTAGCAGGTAAATGAATGGCCTGTAACAAGTCTTTTAACAAGGAGGCATGGGTAACCGGCTTACCAGTTGATGTTGTCATCCCCCTGCGCTCCGCTCCCATTGTTTTGCAAAATAGAACAGAGTAGAAAACGCATACTGACTGTCTGTGTATACAGTGACTTCCTTATCTTCCGCCAATTCACAAGCTCTTGTTAGTGCAATCAGCTCAGCCGCCTGCGCTGACCTGTTGTATGGAAGCTTCTCTGCTTCAACAATCTGGTCTGGCAATCTCACAATTGCATACCCACTTTGATTGTTCCCTCTAGGATCCTTTGAACATGACCCATCCACAAACCACTTTTCCCCTTTGTCAAGTGGTGTGTCAATTAAATCTTGTCTGGGCAGCTGTAGATGTTCTGTAGCATCCAAACAGTTATGTGGTGTACCATCCCCCGGCAACAGAATCAACGTTGCTGGGTTAAGGACTGTGCACCTCTTTATCACAATGTGTGGTTGTGACAGAAGCGTAGCAGTGTAGGATAGGTGTCTGGCAGGTGACAAAAAGTTCATCTTGCTTTGCAGTAGCAACACATCTACAGCATGTGGAACTAGCAGCTCCATTTTGTGAAAGAGCACCACATCTGCAGATTGTCTCACTGCAAGCGCTGCCGCGCATACTGTTTGGACACAGTCTGGCAAGGATTGAGCCACTGGATCCAATTTTTTCGAATAAAATGCAATTGGTCGTAGTTTGCTGCCATGGCTCTGCAGCAACACTGAAGTCATAAAACCATTCCTGCAGTCTGCTGTTTGTACAAAGGTTTTATTGTAGTCTGGCAAGATAAGAGATGTGGTTTCCATCAGAGCCTGTTTCAGCACTACAAAAGCATCGTCTGCTTCTGGAGTCCACATTAATTTTTCTGTCATTGCCATGGGGACTCCATGCGCAATATCTAACAGCGGTTGCGTCTTTTCCGCATAATGTGGGATCCATGCTCTGCAGTAATTGCAGAGCCCCCAAAATGACATAATTTGTTTCTTCGTCTCCGGTTTTGGTGCTTCTGCAATGATTTGCTTTCTGGTTTTCTGTATCTGTCTTCCAGAAGCTGTCAACGTGTGACCTAAATAGTTCACTTCCTGTCTGACCCATTGGAGTTTGTTCTTGTTCACTTTATTCCCTGTTTTGCAGAGATAGCGTAACAATGCTAAAGAGTCTTCCCTGCAAGCAGCTTCAGTTTCAGAGGCCACCAGGAGATCATCTACATAAACTAGAAGTTGGCTTTTGTTTGACATCTGAAAATCAACCAAACAGGCCATGATAGCTTGCAGAAAAATAGTTGGACTATCAGCAAATCCCTGTGGCAATCTGGTGTACGTATAACTTTGACCTTTAAAGGTGAACGCAAACCAGAACTGTGAGTCTGGGTGAATTGGCACTGAGAAAAATGCATTGCTAAGATCAATTACCGTGAAAGACTTCTGGGTAGGTTTCAAAGTGTTCAGAAGTGTGTGTGGGTCAGGCACATTAGGTGCTCTTGTCTGCACTGCATCATTCACTGCTCGTAAATCTTGTATCATTCGCCAATCAATTTTATTGGCCTTTCAAACTGGAAAAATAGGGGTGTTGCGAGGAGAATCCGAGCACTTCCTAATGATTCCTCCTGACAAAAGATCATTTATAACAGGGGCAATCCCGTTTATTGCCTCCTATTTTAAAGGATATTGCTTAACTCTTGGACGCCACTCTGATCTTGGTTTGATCTGCACTGGCGGAATGGATGTTAACTGTCCTACATCAGATGGCTCCTTTGTCCACAGCTTGTCAGGAAGCCCAGCCAATTCCCCCTCCTCCTTTTCATTCAAACAAATGTTAACTAGTCAGGGACGCGCATACGCGCCTGCCCCACCAACACCTACTTCACACACAGTTCGCTTCCACATGTCACAACTGGTACTGTAGCTCCACCCATCACCTTTATCCTCATAATCAGTGACAGAATCAGCAAGTTTAATCCGGCAACCCACATCTGCCCATGTTATACTGTGAGGTTTAAACAATGAAATGTGGGGTACAGCCGACAACTTGTATTTGTCATCCTGAGGAGCGGGCAGGAGCACAGCAGCGGCTGCAAATGACCTGCGATCAGTGTACAGAGCAGTGATTGTTAAAGTTACTTCTGTGTCACTGAGAAAGCTTTCAATACAGTCATCTTGTGGATCAGTGAGGATGTTCATGGTGACATGTAAGTCATTACAAGTCATTTCTGATTCAGGTCGTGTCAATTGTTTTCGGGCTTCACTCAGCAAATTGCCTGGTAGCTTGGGGTTCTGTTCAGCAGAGACGTCATAAGAACAGCAAATCCGCTCACCTGCCTGTGCAGCATATGAGTCTACATCTCTCACTCTACATGCTCGCATGCCATCCTTTACCGGAATTATTGCAATTCCAAATCTAGTCATCAAATCTCGCCCCAGAAGGTTTATGGGACATTTTGGGGATAGCACAATCGAGACTGAAGCTATGACTCCCGTTTCATCATCTCTCACTACAACTGGATTGGAGATACTCTCCCTGTGTACCTGCCCATCAGCAGATTTTACCCAAATAGTATTTTGGGGTGCCTTTAGATTTGGGAGTTTAGTTTTTATTACGGTCTTACACGCTCCGGTATCACACAGAAACTCTACTTCACTTCCTCCAATGTTTAAGGTAACATATGGTTTTTCTTTCAATGCATTCAAAATGTCCCATGCTGCATGGACATCTACCATCTCTTCCTCGGTAGGAGGACAAGAGATCACAGGGGGGCAATCTAGTCATGCTGAGAATTTGGCTTTCCCTCTGCCGTTTCCTCTGCCATTTCCTCCACCCTTTGATTGGTATTGTTTTGCAAAACGACACGATCTTGCCAAGTGTCCTCGTCTCCCACAGTTCCAACAGTTGTCAGAATCTGATGGGGGTTTCGAATTATATGGTGGCCTGCAGCCTTGCTGGCCTCTACCTCTTCCTCTGACCCGCTGGGACCCATGGAAGAACACTGTTGTATCTTCATCTAGGTCATCATCATCATCATCATCGTTGCCTAGATGAAATAAATCAGAACCTTTGCCTCTCTTGATCACTTTTTCAGCATGTCTGGCCCATTGCATAGTTGTTGTCACACTTGCAACATCTACTTCCACCAAATGTTTCCTCACCCAGTTGCCGATGTCAGGGCGGAAATTAGTAAGGAGCGCATTTTTAAGCTGTTGCTGATAAGCACTCTCAGCTGCATCATTGAATGGGCTGCCACTATGCACCCTGAATTCTTTTTCAAATCTTAAGCGAAAATCATCAGTATCTTCCCCAGGCTTCTGTTTAATTCCTGCCAAATGACCATAATTCGCTCGTCTTCGAAATATAGTTCTCACTCTTTGCACAAGATCATTCCATTGTGCTGCATACTCCCCTACCAATTGATTTCCCTCAACGGGATAGGGAAAGGGCCCTTGAATATTTCTACCCGTATAATGACCTCTAACCTTTGCCCAGTCTTTTCCCAAAGAAGACATTGCAGGTTCTCATGCCCATTCAGTCTATAGGAATGTATGATTCCAGCCATGTCTTCTGCCCATTTATCTGGGTCTTCAGCAACAGGGGTAACCCCTTCAACTGCTTTTCTTGCCTCTTCCAAAGTCCATGGCCGAAAAACATACGTATGTGGAGGTTGGCCTTCCCCTACAATAGGGTTTGGCACCTGTATCATTGGGCACACATCAACATTGTCCAAATTTTGGGAAAACCTAGCAGCAGTGGTCAAACTTCTTGTTTGTACAGGACTTCTAGCAATGTGACCCTGTTTTTTTTTTCTGTTATATGGGGGAGGGTGCAGGTCTGTTAAACCTGGATACAAGTTTTGCATACGAGCGGAAGATCCCTCTTGCTCCGCTTGAGCTGCATTTCCAGCTGCGGCTGGAGCCGTGGCCGGGACAGTGCGCCTGCGCACTGTGGCCTCATTGTCTTCCGGCCTGACAAACATAGACGCAGCCTCATCACTAGTCAACTTTCTATCTTTTGTCTTTTGGATTTGTTCTCTTCTCTCTTGCGAAGCATTCAACCACATTCTAGCACAAATCAATTCTTTCTCTTTACTTTTCTTTTTCAGTCCCTTTGACTTCCTATTCACACTCTCCTCCAAAACATCAACCACTATCTTCCAGACTTCCACTTTCAACTTTGCTTCTACTCCATACTTTTTCTTCCACTTTGGCATGTATTGCATACAATTAAGAAATTTACTCACCATGTACTTCTCATCTCCTTCAAGAGCTAGGGATTTACCGGTTTTGTTTCCCATCTTAATTTGGTATTTTAGGTTTATACAATTTTTTTTTCTTTCTTTTTTTTCTTTTCTTTGAGGATCCTCAATGCAGGTTTAAATTTACCTCTCACCAAATTCTCTCTGCAGTCAATTTATCCTACCAGTCGCACTCTCTCAACCACACAAACATCAACGCTTTTTATTTTTATTCTTTCTTTTCCAGGTCCCGCTAAAGGACGCTGGCTTGTCGACAATGCAGCACGTCCTCCTCCGTCAGCCAGATGGCGGGTATGAGGGTCCCGGGTTTCGGCACCAAAATGTTAGGGTGGTGCTCACTCTAACTTATTTTGCAAGAACCACACTGGAGACAAGTTAGTCGTTTTAGACACCTGCAGGCGGAGAGTTCACTCGTCGCTGTGCTTACAGCGATGGTCGAATGAAGTCTGACTCAGGCCTCGTCAGGTGCTTATTTATTGAGAGAAACAGTGGGGTTGAAAGTGGGGGTGTGGGAACACACAGGGTAGGGTGGAGACGCTCCCCTGCTGATCAAAGCATAGCAGGGGGCCTTTTACGACTTTCTGTAAACAAAGCAACTTTGATTGCTTCCTCTGCGTCTAGTCAATCAGTTGAAAGGATCTTAGCACTTTGGTAAACTAATTTTGTCTAGGCAGGACAAACTAGTTAAATTATTGCAGGTTGCATTCCAACATAATCATACGATGAAGATATTCTGCAAACCCTAACATCAGTAATTACAGTGCAAATCCAAATTATTGTCATATTTTTTAAACAGGTTAGACACATTGGACAATGATGGTTACTTAAAGTTACTTACCGTAATTTTCGGACTATAAGTCGCTCCGGAGTATAAATCGCACCAGCCATAAAATGCCCAAAAATGTGAAAAAAAAAAATATATAAGTCGCTCCGGAGTATAAATCGCATTTTGGGGGGCAAATTATTCGACAAAATACAACACCAAGAATAGACATGAACGAGCAACAACAGGCTAAACGATACGGTATGCCAGGGGTGGCCAACCCGCGGCTCGCGAGTCGCATGTGGCTCTTTGGCTGGTTTCTTGCTGGTTTCCTTTACGTTCATATCAACATTTGTGTTTATTTTACGTGCGTATTTGCTTTGCTTGAGTTCAATATGGTATTTTGGTCAAACGCGCATGCGCGTGAGGTGAAATCCCACAAAGGAGGAGGGACAAACAGAGTGATTGGTTTTGCTGGCTTTTTAATGAATGGTGACTGTGACTACGGGGGCCCATTAGGTCCAGAAAAGCTGACAAGACGCTTGCCAAAATGGCAAGGAAAAAATGCACAGCTAAACGAATATATGACGAGGATTGTGAGTGATATGAGTCACCCCGCTCACTCTTTGTTCTATCTTCTGCCCTCTGGGAAGAGGTACAGGAGCCTGCGCTCCCGCACCACCAGACTCACCAACATCTTCATACTCCAGGCTGTTAGGATTCTGAACTCTCTCCCCCCTTCTGCGTAGTGTCCTGTACTTTTGCGCTATATTCTGACTGTCTGCTGTATGCACACTTGCTCCGTTTTGCTCCTCTTATTTATTTATTGTGTTAGTTGTTTATTTATTATTCATTCATCACTCTTATTATTCATTGGTTGTGCCTACTTGTTTTTATTTTGTGTTGTTTGCTCGTATGTATGTCGTGTACTATGTCTTGTCACCGTGGGATGGTGGAAACGTAATTTCGATTTCTTTGTGTGTCTTGGCATGTGAAGAGATTGACAATAAAGCAGACTTTGACTTTGAACACAGGACGTTTTTAACAGAGTTAAAGTTGTTTTTTGTTGAACGCTATGGCAAGCCATTCTGCCTGATATGTCGGACGTCATTAGCGCATTTAAAAGCTTCAAATGGTCAGCGCCACTTCAGCTCACTTCATGCCAATATCGATAAGGACTTTGCAAAAGGGTCTGAATTTCGCAAGCACAAGTTTGGAGACTTTGAAAAGTCAGGCAGAAAAATAGGTACAGTTTTTCAAAAGAATTACGAAGCACTCAGAGACTGTCACACTTGCATTGTTTCAACTGGCTTGGAACATTGCACGGGATAAAAAGCCATACAATGAATTAGAGTTCGTTAAAATATGCCTCAGTGACGTTATTGAAATCTTGTCTCCTCAAAACGACAAACTAAAACGAATGGTCTGCCCCACCACACATAGTAAGTGAAAAAACGTATTATGTTTTTGTTTGTGAAATTTGTTGAACTGAGGGTTTGTCTGTGTGAGACAATGCACACAATGTTCATTGTTGAAAATGTGGTCTTTGGTCTGTGGTTTTAGTACTGTAGGAGTCAATTTGTCATTATCATGTTGGTGCGTGACATAATAATGTCACACAATAAATTTGGCTGAGCAGAGGGGTGTGTGTGTGTGCGTGTGTGTGCGTGTGTGTGTGTGCGTGTGCGCGCGTGTGCGTGTATGTGTGTGTGTGTGTGTGTGGGGGGGGGGTGTTCATGTGTGCTCATGTGTATGATGTGGCTCTTTGCAATGACACAGTAAAAAATGTGACTCTTAGTCTTTCACTGGTTGGCCACCCCTACGGTATGCTAACGTGACAAACACAAACGAGGAGCTGAGAACGGGCCTGACGTAACATTCAGTTATTTAAAAAAGGCTATTACATAAATAACACGTTTATAAAACCATCTGTGTCACTCCAATTCATTAAATCCATCGATCGTCCTTTGTCAACAATACCGTGTGCCGCGCCGCAGTTCAAATTATTCCACAGGCTCATACAACGATATATAAACTATATTTTAAATAACTATAACATAAACAACAATATTATCAAACCATTTGTGTCACTCCAAATCATTAAATCCATCGTTCAAATTTCTCGTCTTTTATCGATCGTCCTTTGTCAACAATGCCGTGTGCCGCGTCGCAGTTCAAATTATTCCACAGGCCCATACAGCGATATATAAACTATATTTTAAGTAACTATCTCATAAACAACAATATTATCAAACCATTTGTGTCACTCCAAATCATTAAATCCATCGATCAAATTTCTCGTCCTTTATGTCATCCTGGTGACAGAGGACATGTCCAGAGGATATGGCGCTTTAAAGTGTTAACTTTATTTGATTTTTTCTCTCTATTTTTCATGTTTTGAATATGTTCAAGATAAAAATATCAAAGCATGTGAAGTGATCAACTATACTAAAAATAACATGTGAAGTGGTCAACTATCAAAGTCAAAGTCAAAGTCAGCTTTATTGTCAATCCTTTCATATGTCAAGACACACAAAGAAACCGAAATTCCGTTTCCTCCATCCCACGGTGACGAGAGACAGTACACGATAAACATACAAGTAGACGACACAAAATAAAAACAAGAAGGCACAAACAATAACCAATAAATAATAAATAAATAAAATGAGTGATGAATAAACAATAAACAAATAACCCAATAAATAAAAGGAGCAATACTGAACCAGTGTGCGTACAGCAGACAGCAACTATACTTGTAAGTAAGTGATGTGTTAATGATCAAGTAAAAATTTGTGAAAAAAAACATATATAAGTCGCTCCTGAGTATAGGTCGCCCCCCCACCCAAACTATGAAAAGAAAACCGCGACTTATAGTCCGAAATTTATGGTATATCTTGTCTTTTCACGCTACTAAAATCAGTTTCTGCGGGTAAAATTGCAATAATACGGTGCCTTGACTTGGACTCGAATTGACCTATTTAACTGCTGACACCCGCTGGACCTTAAAAATACTACAGGCAACCTAGTTGACAGACACGACTGACACTTATTTGATGACCTAGTATATACATTAATTAATATAAGTAATTATATTTTATATTGTATTGTTTCACATATTCATTTAATTGAAAATATATTTAATTTTTTAGTTACAGTCAATCAGTAATGTGAACATGTATCGTAACATGAAAATCTAAGTGAACGTGTTGTGAAAGAGGATGCTTGTGCACTGAGATTTGTTTTTTTACAAATTTTTATTTAAAACAGGTTTTTCCAGCGCACTGGGAAGCACGTCCGCCTCACAGTTAGGAGGGTGCGCGTTCGATTCCACCTCCGGCCCTCCCTGTGTGGAGTTTGCATGTTCTCCCCGGGCCCGTGTGGGTTTTCTCCGGGCGCTCCGGTTTCCTCCCACATCTCAAAAACATGCTTGGTAGGCCGATTGAAGACTCCAAATTGTCCCTAGGTATGAATGCAAGTGCGGATGGTTGTTTGTCTCTGTGTGCCCTGCGATTGGCTGGCAACCGGTTCAGGGTGTCCCCCGCCTACTGCCCGATGATGGTTGGGATAGGCTCCAGCGCGCCGGCGACTCCCGTGGGGACTAAGCGGATCAGAAAATGGATGGATGGATGGACAAGTTTTTCCAATATTTTGAAATTGGGCCTGTTGCGCTTTTTGGACACAATTTCTTCGCCGTTGAAAACACACACTCACACGGCACAGATGAGGCTGGAGTCCAATGTAGTGGGTCTTTTGATTGTCCCAGTGTCTGACTTGGGGCTGCTCCATAATTCTTGATAACTCCGAGGATGAACCGCAAAAGATCAGATATTGTTTTAGCAGATCCATCCCGTTGACAATGCGATTCCTTTAACAGAGCTAAAGCGCGCTTCCTTGACAGACTACAATGCTGCTCGTTCGGTCACGTGGCTTTTTTAAAGCGATACACGCACCGACACGGGGCTTCGCTCGTTGAGCTCAACACATGGGCCGACGCATCGGTGTTGCCGGACCCATCACAACGGCAGGCAGTAACACCTCCCTGTACAATCCTGTACATCATAAATTGCCATGATAGGGTAGGGATAAAGCACCAGAAAGCCTACGTAGCTCAGAGGATAATTGGATCACGCAGACACGTACGTGCGCGCACACGCGCGCACACACACACACAACCACACAGTCTGTGAGGAACACAATGAATGGCAGCATTAGTGTCAGCAAGTGCACAATGCATTTACTGTGCTGCCCTGTGGGTGCGTGCATGCGTGCATCATGATGCCAGGGTCAGTGAAGCTTGAGCAACTGCTCTGTGCAGTGACTGAACATACGCCAATGTTGTCAGGCATCTGCCACACGTTTACCTTTTTGCCAACCCAGTGGAGTGTTTGAAATTTAAGCTTTTTGAACAGATTTGTTCTTATATTGGTTTTGCATTAATATATAGGCAGGGGTAAGGGGTTCCAAGCATCAAACTGACTTCACTTCAGCCCCCCAGAGGAACGTTTATGAGCGTGGATTTAGTATGATTTGTAATGAACATTGATTCTCAGGCTTGCACACAACAATCCACAAAAAAACTAGCAATCTCGGCATGAAATGCATACACACACGCATACGCACACACACGCACACACACACAGATTTTTACAATTCATGTACCTGTTTGCACAATATAAACCAAAGAACAAATTTGCTCCCTTAGCATATACCGCAATGGAGTTCAATACATGTGCATGCTGTGTACAAATGACTCGTAATTAATAATCCGATTTGTACCGTTTTTTTCCGTGTATAATGCGCCCCCATGTATAATACGCACCCTAAAAATGGCATGTTGATGCTGGAAAAAAGCCTGTACCCATGTATAGTACGCACCCATATTTTTTTAATTTAAAAACTTTTTTTTTTTCAAGTCCCAATGATCGTCACACACGCAGGGAGGCAATGGGTCCCATTTTTATAGTCTTTGTATGGTCTTAACTAGGCTGGATGTATTTTTTTTTGTTGGCGTTAATTTCTCCGACTGCCCATAAAGGCACCACCGCGCTCAATGCGCACATGTGAAAAAGGCATGTGGACGTGAAAAAGGCGGCTCTGTATGGGAGAGACGTTGAAGAGGAATAAAAACACCCTTGGAAACCAAAACTTGCCCCTCGTCGTGACTCTGAGCCGCAACAAATGTTTCGGATTTGTGTAGGGTACATTGTGACAGCAAACGAGCAGGTGATCGAGCAAGCGTCTGATACGAGAGCATTGCGGTCGTATGGAGCGTGTTTGAAGTGAACAGCAGGGACGAAAGGAACAAGGCAAAGTGTTGTGAAATAAAATATTACCTGTAATACGCATTTAGTTATTTGCTGATTGTATTAAACTATCACATTCATTGTAAGTCAAGAAGAGAAGAGGACTATTCGCATCGGATCCATAGTGCGCATGCGCAGTGATACTGCCTCGGTATGACGTCCGGTCCGCGATGGAGATTAAAAAACAAACAATATTTGACGATAACACACCATCAAGGATTGCATCATCGCATCAAACGATGTGTCGTCAATTATGAATTTTACTGACTAAGTGTGATGGGCAGGATGGCTGAATGCGATGTGCGATTGACAACAAACAAGAAGAAAGGTGATTTCAAGTTTTATTTCGAGGGAGATTTGTCATGTCTCGTCCCCAGTTTTGCTATGTGTCTAGGTTGCCATAGTTTCTGTTCGCGTCGCCCCTCTCTTCCTGTGTCACCTCAATCAATGTAACGTGTTTTGTATTTAAGTCCTGTCTGCCCCTCGCTCACCGTCGGATGATGTCATGATGTCTGTTTGGTTTCTGTTCCTGTCTTTGGTAATGTCACCCTGTCTTTTTGTTCCACGTCTTTGTCTGTCAGTCCTGTTGTTGGTTTTGTTGTACCATGACTTTCTTAAAAAAAAAAATTAAAAAAAATGTTTTTTTAGAAAAAAACATTTTTTTTTTTGTACCCATGTATAATGCGCACCCCAGATTTTAGGACAATAAATTAGTTAAATTTTGCGCATTATACAAGGGAAAAAACGGTAATTTGCAGACTCGGATGAGATGGTGTGACATCACCGGAAGTGCCGTTTTGTTTACTTTTCTGACAGTTACAGACCAGCTTGTAGAGGAATTGACAATGTATGGCAATGTAAATGCCTTTTTCATAGTGTTGGGCAAATTACTTCCAAAATGTAAGTTTGGATTACCCATTCATAAATGTAACTAGTTACTAGGGACAGTAATTATTCCTATACTTTTTTCAAAAATGTTCAATTATGTAAAATACATCAGACAAGACCAAATGTGCAATTACTGACCCAGATTCCACTGCAATGTGAGGTTCTGATTAAGGTAAGTCATTTTGAAATAAAAAAATCAGTAGTTCGAACAAAACCCCAGCAATGCGAATGCTTAAATCTTTTAAAATACATGAATATCTGTTTTCCAGTTAGTGACGTATAAAACCTAAAAAGGTGGTGTTGGGGATGTACAAAACTGATCTGTGAAAACAGCCCATTTGATAATGTCGTTTGAACTATGTTGATAAAAAGAGCCATTTGCAATGGAAACATGGAATGATTTTCTCTCAACTTTGGGGACTTAGTCAGGCTACGGTGATGAATATTTATGGTCATAAACGTGAACAAAAAAACAATTTCGTTTCAGGGACCCTTTAATTATTTAGAACATGTGTAGCTCATTGCATCTGGCGTAAAAGTAACACAGCAACTTCTGAGTGACACGCACGAAAAGTCTTGTCAGAATCAAATTCCAGATTGATGTCTAAGTTTGACTTTAAATGAGAGAGAGAGAGAGAGAGAGAGAGAGAGAGAGATGCATATATATGCAGGTAAGAACATGGTATACAAAAGTGTAGTAAAAAACAAAGATGTATACATATGCAGGTAAGAACATGGTATACAAAAGTGTAGTAAAACACAAAGAACTGCCATTACCCATAATGCCATGTGTCTATATACAGAGTATGTGGGTGTATAAATCTGAGGCTGTGAGATTCTTGCCCTGACGTTCAGCTCATTTATTGAATTAGTTCATGACTGACCAGTGGGTTTAGGGCTGGCTGGCCGGTAGGCCCTTCTCTGAGGGTCCTTAACCTAGTTGGCAATTATGCCGCTGTAACCTCTCTGTGCAACACAAAGAACGTGAGGATGCAATGGGCTACAGGATTCAGGGCGCGCTTGAAGTTAGGGGTAAGGTTGCAAGCAATCGGGCTTCCACAAGGCAATGGGGGTGGGTTAATTGTAAGCGAAGGTCCCAATTATAAGAGGAAGACAGAGATTGGGGCGCAACCGGAGGAAACGATGGAAATGCTTTAGTGCTAACAAGGCATGGAAATGTCATGACTAGCTGCCAGTGACAATACACCCATCACGCACGCACGCACAAACGCACACACACACACTCACACACACACACACACACTACTCTACTTTTAAAATGTTGTTTCACATGGTATTTCCTTGTTGCATCACCGTTGCAATATTAATTTGCTGGAAAACTCACTTTGTTGTGTTTTTCTGTAATGCCACAAGAAGTGCAGTCGTAATGTAGCAATACCAAATACAGTAATCCCTGGCTATATTGCGGTTCATTTATCGCGGTTTTAGTACATCGCAGATCCCCCCTCCCCCCCCAAAAAAAATCAAAAACTCAAAGGTAAAATTCTAAATTGAGGATTTATGGCACGAAAATTGCCCGCATGCCAGCAGAAGGCAGGGAGTTCCCACATAATTGCAGTACGTACACGTGTACCTTGTTATAAAAATAGTAGTTATAATAATAAGAGTTCTAAAAACAGTTACAGTATTGTACCTTGTTATAAAAAAATCGTATAATAATAAGAGGCCAAAGGGGTCGGGTGCAGTGTAAGCTGGGCGGCGGCCAAAGGCAGGGACCTTGGCGGTCCGATCCCCGGCTGCAGAAGCTGTCTCTTGGGACATGGAATGTCACCTCTCTGGCTGGAAAGGAGACCGAGCTGGTGTGCAAGGCAGAAAAGTTCCGACTAGACTTGCCTTCCGGTACAAGCCCTCTCGAGAGGGGCTGGACTCTCTTCCACTCTGGAGTTGCCCACGGTGAGAGGTGTCGAGCAGGTGTGGGTATACTTATTGCCCCCCAGCTGGGCGCCTGCACATTGGGGTTCACCCCGGTGAACGAGAGGGTAGCCTCTCTCTGCCTTCGGGTGGCAGGTCGGGTCCTGACTGTTGTTTGTGTCAATGCACCAAGCAGCAGCTCAGAATACTCACCCTTTTTAGAGTCCCTGGAGGAAGTGCTGGAGAGCGCTCCTTCTGGGGACTCCATCGTTCTACTGGGTGACTTCAATGCTCACGTGGGCAATGACAGTGAGACCTGGAAGGGCGTGATTGGGAGGAACGGCTCCCCCGATCTGTACCCGAGCGGTGTTCTATTATTGGAATTCTGTGCTCGACACAGATTATCAATAATGAACACCATGTTCAAGCATAAGGGTGTCCATGTGTGCACTTGGCACCAGGACACCCTAGGCCTCAGTTCAATGATCGACTTTGTCGTCGTGTCATCGAACTGCGGCCGCGTGTTCTGGACATTCGGGTTTAGAGAGGGGAGGAGCTGTCAACTGATCACCACCTAGTGGTGGGTTGGCTCCGATGGTGGGGGAAGATGCCGGTCTGACCTGGCAGACCCAAACGCTCTGTGAGGGTCCGCTGGGAACGTCTGGCAGAATCCCCTGTCAGGAAGAGCTTCAACTCCCACCTCCGACAGAGCTTTCCCACGTCCCTGAGGAGGCGGGGGACATTGAGTCCGAGTGGACCATGTTCCGCGCCTCCAATGTTGAGGCAGCCGACCAAAGGTGTGGCTGTAAAGTCGTTGGTGCCTGTCGTGGTGGCAATCCCCGAACCCGCTGGTGGACACCGGCGGTAAGGGATGCCGTCAAGCTAAAGAAGGAGTTCTATCGGGCCGTTTTGGCCTGCGGTACTCTGGAGGCATCTGACAGGTACCGGGTGGCCAAGCGGAACGCGGCTTCGGCGGTTGCTGAGGCAAAAACCCGGGCGTGGGAGGAGTTTGGCGAGGCTATGGAGAATGACTTCCGGACGGCTTCGAGGAAATTCTGGTTCACCATCCGGCGTCTCAGGAGGAGTGCATCGTCAACACTGTTCACAGTGGAGATGGCGTGCTCCTGGCCTCGACTCGGGACGTTGTGAGTCGGTGGGGAGAATACTTCGAAGACCTCCTCAATTCCACCTACACGCCTTCCATTGTGGAAGCAGGGCCTGGAGACTATGAGGTGGACTCTTCAATCTCTGGGGTCGAAGTCACTGAGGTAGTTAAAAAAACTCCTCGGGGGACAAGGCCCCAGGGGTGGATGAGATCCGCCCGGAGTTCTTAAAGGCTCTGGATGTTGTGGGACTGTCATGGCCTCTACAACATTGCGTGGACATCGGGGACAGTGCCTCTGGATTTGCAGACTGGGGTGGTGGTTACGCTCTTGAAGGAGGGGGACCGGAGGGTGTGTTCCAATTACAGGGGAATCAAAGTCCTCAGCCTCCCTGATAAGGTCTATTTGGGGGTGCTGGAGAGGAGGGTCCGTCGGGAGGTCAAACCTTGGATTCAGGAGGAGCAGTGTGGCTTTCGTCCTGGCCGTGGAACAGTGGACCACCTCTACACCCTCGGCAGGATCCTCGAGGGGGCATGGGAGTTCACTCAACCAGTCCACATTAGGGGTGTAACGATACATCGATACACATCGATTAATCGATATAATGCTCTGCGATTTATTGGCATCGATGCTAAACGTAAACATCGATTTATATCGCCGTGTTTGACCTCGGACATTAGACGCAACTTTATTTTGAAATCCAGTTCATTGTTGCTTGCTTCCTTTTTCCGGGAGCGCACTGCGCGTGTTGTGTTGTGAGCAGAGCACGCACGTGAAAGGGGAGTCGACAACTAGTACGCGGCTCCTGGGCTGGTGCTATGGCTAGTGTCCAAAAAGACGAAGAAATTTGCTCCCCTTTAGGCTTCAAGTCATTCGTTTGGAAGCACTTTGGATTCCAAAGAAAAGATGACTCAACGGACAAGACACGTGTAGTTTGTAAATCCTGCCATGCGGTGATCAAATATTCAGGGAGCACAAATCTCGCCGCACATTTAAAGAAAAAACACGACATCAAAGTTTAGTGTTAAAATAAGCACTTTGTATACTACAATACTCTTGTTATTTCCTAAATAAAGAGTTTGCAGTACCTTGTTGATTTTGCGTATGAATTGTTATAAATCAGGTTATTGTTCTATATTTTTTATTAAAAAAAAATCGATCGTAGAGTACTATATCACGATATATCGTGAATGAATCGCAGCAGGCTTTAAGAATTCGGCAAATATCGTATCGTAGTTCTTTGTATCGATATTATATCGTATCGTGACGAAACCTGCGATTTACACCCCTAGTGGAAACTGAGAAGCTTCTTGTGCGGGCCATATTCAGTTATGTTTTCAGAATTTGCTGCGGGCCAATGAAAACTGGCCGTAGTTTGGACACCCCTACTCTAAGACCTCCTTACCCCTCACTCATCCACCCGTAACCTCCGGTCACAAAGCTCCAACCTCCTCCATCTGCCCCGTACACGACTCCGCATCATGGGAAACCGAGCTTTCTGCGTCGCTGCCCCCCATATCTGGAACTCCCTCCCTGTGCACCTATGTCAACCCCTGTCTGTGGACACTTTTAAAAAGTTGCTTAATTTTTCTCTGTTTAGAAAGGCTTTCCCCGGCTCCTCATAGGTGTCTTTTATTGCCTCTGTGCTTTTATGCTTTTATTCTGGTTTCTTGTGTGTTTTTCTTTCTAGTCTTGTTTCTGTAGCACTTTGAGATTCTTTTATGAAAAGCGCTTTACAAATGAAATGTATTATTATTATTACCGTTTTTTTCCGTGTATAGTGCGCCCCCATGTATAATACGCACCCTAAAAATGGCATGCTGATGCTGGAAAAAAGCCTGTACCCATGTATACGCACCCAATTTTAAATCTCGCACTCTCTCTCTCGCTCTCTCTCACTCTCGCACACACGCGCACACACGCACACGCGCACACACGCAAACCGGATATTATACGGAGGCCGCCATTACAGATGCGCAAGACACGTCAGCTATATAAAGAGCGAGAGTTCAGTTCTCTACCTAAATCCGTATTACAGGTAATATTTTATTTCACAACACTTTGCCTTGTTCCTTTCTTCTCTGCTGTTCACTTCAAACACGCTCCATGCGACCGCAATGCTCTCGTATCAGACGCTTGCTCGATCACCTGCTCGTTTGCTGTCTGTCACAATGTACCCTACACAAATCCGAAACATTTGTTGCGGCTCCGAGTCACAACGAGGGGCAAGTTGTGGTTTCCAAGGGTGTTTTTATTCCTCTTCAACGTCTCTCCCATACAGAGCCGCCTTTTGCACGTCCGCACGCGTCTTTCCCGTGCGCGCACGGAGCGCGGTGGTGCGTTTACGGGCAGTCGGAGAAATCAACGCCAACAAAAAAAATTACATCCAGCCTAGTTAAGACCATACCAAAGACTATAAAAATGGGACCCATTGCCTCCCTGCGTGTGTGACGATCATTGGGACTTAAAAAAAAAAAAAAAAAAAAAAAAATTAAAAATTTTTTTGTACCCATGTATAATGCGCACCCCAGATTTTAGGACAATAAATTAGTTAAATTTTGCGCACTATACACGGAAAAAAACGGTATTATTACTTGAAGCGCATCGCAAATAAGATTCCACCTTTGGACCAATATACTTCTCTTAATGGGCAGGGACATCTTACGGGTACACGAAGTCAAAGAGCAGATAAATGGCCCTGGAGATGCACCGTTCGCCCAAAGGCTAGACCTAGGATGGGTTGTGTGCCTTGGAGGAGGAAACACTCATAGTTTGGATAAAGGTCAACAAAGGGTGCTGGCGTTGTCCCCACCAAGCAGCTCAGCTTGACCTGAAAAAGCCCTGGGGCCTGTGCCAAGGCAAACATCTACCGGTCCTTCACGAACTTAACAGGCGGCATAGACCTTCAAACAGTGACGGCAGTCACCAGGCGAGCTCCACTACTGAGGTCTTGTATGTCAACCGCCCACCAGAAGGCAACAGTCTTATTAAAAGTCGTCCAGGTCATTCTTCGCCATAGCTAACGTACCCTGGCAACCTACAACGGCTCCGAAAGAACAATGCTGCTCTCAGCAGCTGCCCAAGAGCTTGGTGTGCGAGGAACAAGGTAGGACCTTCCACTGCAGACCATCTGGCATGACGTCCAGACACTTCCTGGATCTACTGTGTCCTTCCGCATCTCCCCTGCTGCTGACTCAAAGACCAGCTTCAAAGTCTCCAAGGCCCTCACGGCAGCGCGCCTTGGCCTGGCCGACCAGTCCTACCCAATAGAAAAAGCAGCAGAGGTACCCCCACCTTATTGGGCTACCAATAAAGACTTTCCAGAATGTCAGACCATTGTTGCTAGTAGGATCCGATCACCCACATCTGATTACCTCCATTCTAATAAACCAGACTGGGCACTTCAGGCAGACCAGCCGCTTTCCGTACCAGACTAGGTTGGGCCCTGCAGGGTCCAGCTAAGTTCATCCAGAACAGTTTGAGTCCACATCAGTGTCTGGTGACATCCAACCTACCGAACAATAACAACTGCTTAATCACATAGAACAACTTTGGCAACTCAACACTCTTCCCTACCAAAATGAGAAGATGGTAACGAGGTCAAAGCAAGACCAAGCACCCGTGGCCCTCCTCGAAGAGATGACCACCCGCGTAAACGTAGCCAGGATCCTTCGCTATGCCATACCCCTTCTGCGTATAGGAGACAAGCCTATCCTCCGTGCCCCTAAAGAAGCTACCATCTGAAGTCTGCGGAGCACAGAACGGTGACTGGCGAAGGATTCAGAGCGTGCTAAGGCCTACAGCACCGAAATCAAGGGGCTGGTTGATGTAGGCTCCATCTCCAAGCGAGGCCACCAAGAAATCAAACAAGAAGGAGAAATGTGGTACATTCCTCACCACATGGTGAGCCATCACGGCAAGAACAGTCTTCAATTGCTCTTATAGGAACAGAGGCCAGAGCCTAAATGATTCATTATTTCCAGGGCCCACGCTTGGAGCATCACTTTTGGGAGTGCTGCTGCGCTTGCGGGAACAGGCAGTTGCCCTTTGTGCAGATATTAAGGGTATGTTCCACCAAGTTCACCCCTTTTCGGCACACCAGTCCCTACTTTGGTTTATCTGGCGGGACTTGACCAAAGATGACCCCGCGAGGTCTACGAGTGGCAGGTCCTCTTATTCGGGACCAGCTGTAGTCCCTGCTACGCTACTTTCACTCGACAGCATCACGTAGTCAAACATAACCAGCCAGGAGACGATGTGAGATTGTCCATCAAGAGATTTTTCTACGTGGACAAACTTCTACAGAATGTCCCTACACCTCAAGAAGCGAGCCACCAGGTGGACAGACTACGGGAGCTCCTATTTGCTGGTGGATTCGACTTACGGCAGAGGGCAAGTAACATGCCCAGTGTCATCGAACAGCTACTCAAGGAGGCCGGATCTGACAGACTCGAGCTCTGGCGCACCCACAACGAAGCAGACTCCCCTGAATCCACCCTAGGGCTCAGCTGGCACTGTCAAACAGACTCCATCAGCTACAAGCACCCACTCATCGAGTACGGCATCCCAACGATGCGGAATATCTACCGGGTCCTAGCCAGCCAGTACGACCCCTTAGCATTCCTTATCCCCTACCCACTCGAGCTAAGATCCTTGTTCGACGCCTTTGCAAGAAACACAGAATCTCGCTCCTGCTCCTCCCACAGGACCTCCTTCATAGATGGAACAGCTACGAGGATGGGCTAAGGCTCTTGCCCCAAGTTAACCTACCCAGAGCATACAATCCTGTTGTCGTCGGGGCGAGCGTCATACACAAACTGCAATGGTTCTCGGATGCTTCCGATAAGCAAGGTCAAGTCCATCTGTCCTTAATTCTTTCCCGCTCAAGAGTTGCACCTAAACGTCGCCTTTCCATTCCCAAATTGGAACTGTGCGGAGCGGTCACAGGAGCCCAACTAGCTACGCTCGTCTTGAAAAAGCTCACACTGAAGAATGCCCAGACCGTCCTGTGAACCGACTCCCTAACAGTTCTGACGTGGCTCCAGTCGGAATTCTCTTGCTTCAAGATCTTCGTCGGCACGAGAGTGGCGGAGATACAGGGACTCACCTGCCCTGACTCCTGGCGCTATGTAAATTCAGAGAGGAACCCTGCGGACGATATCACAAGGGGTTAGAGACTGTATGACCTTGTGAAGCCTAACCGGTGGAGCAAAGGGCTCTCATTCCTTCTCCAATCTCCCGAAAACTGGCCAGTCAAACCCAGCGCCGACCCCGACAATGGCGCCTCCGAGCTGAGAAAGTTCGTCTTTTGTGGTGTCACAACAGTCAAGGCCAACACAGCAGATACCAAGCAGTATGACACTTGGCAGGACCTGCTACAAGCTACAGCCCAGGAGCTTTACAGAGTGGCAGATCAGAGCAGCAACCCCACCGGTGAAGATTACAGCAAGGCAGAGATCTTCATCTTCAAGCGATCCCAATGTGAGTTTCCCCGACGAGATGAGACTCCTGAAAGCCGGTAGGCTGTCGAACAGTAGACTGCTCACCTTGTCCCCCGAGATGGATCAAGAGGAACTCATTCGTGTTGGAGGTCTGCTCCGCCACGCTGAAGACTTTGACCAGACATCAATAACCCCATAGTACTGCACCCGAGTCACCCTTCCACTCGGCTCCTTATTCAAGACTTTGACAGCCATCTGTATCACCCTGGACCAGAGAGTGTTCACAGAGATACGGCGCTCTTACTGGATCCTGCATGGCAGAGAAGCAGTACGCCGCCATCAGCATTCCTGTCCAGAATGCCGACGTGGAAGGCCAGACCCGTTGTCCCCAAGATGGCGGATCTGCAACCTGCTTGTCTCCACCTCTTCAAGCCAGCCTTCTTCTCAACAGGGATGAATTGTTTCGGACCATTGCAGGTTAAGGTGGGGAGGCGCACGGAAAAGAGGTGGGGCATCATATTCAAGTGTCTCACCATCAGAGGGGTACACTTGGACCATCTGGACACCATCTACGCCAATTCCTTCCTGATGGCTCTCAGACGGTTCATCACCCACTGAGGGACACCTGCAGAGCTGTATTCAGACCAAAGGACCAACTTCCAAGGAGGAGAAAGGGATCTGCAAGAGGGCTTCACCATATGGGAAAGGGAAACACGCTCTGTGAAAGCAGCCTTGTACACTACTGTAGGAGCACAGCCAGTCCCAGAGGAAGTACTAAGGACCGTGCTGCTTGACGTGGAAGGGATATTAAATTCAAAGTCATCAGGATTCGTCTCCTCCAGCATCAACGAGTTCGACTCTGTGACACCCAACGTCCTGTTGATGGGGTGGCCGGACGGATCGCTGCCCCAGATTGTATATCCAGAGACTGATTTACTAAGTCATCATGACTGGAGACACTCCTAACTTCTGGTCCAGCTTCCTACGGAACTGCCTCCCAAGCCTACAGAAACATCAGAAGTGGCACTCCACCAGAGCAGACCTCACAGAAGGCACTGTTGTAATGCTGGACCCCAACTGCCACGAGCATTGTGGTCAGTGGGCTGTTTCACTCAGGTCCACCCGAGTGCTGACGGACACATTCGCTCTGCTGACATGCGCATCAACTCACTTTCTTAACTGTGAGGCAGACGTGCTAACCAGTGCGCCACCCACCGAGCCACCCTAGTTAAATTAATTTACCATTTTAAGACGTACGCTGTTTGTGTATCTGTCCACTCTCCCTGTGTCTTGCAGCATGCGTCAGCTCATCCAATGAACAGCCAGAGTGAAGCAAGCACGCCTGTGCTACATGAGGATAAATTAACGTGTACTGGGAGATCACTGTATTGGCCCGAATATTAGAAGTAAGATTGAAATAAGACTGTTAAAGTGGGGGTCGTCTTACATTACATTATATCCATTCACAACGCTAAATGGCGCCAGATATCTTCAAAGCGAATGCTGAAATTAACTCCCCAGGCCAAAGCGAACCCCTGTCACGAAGTGAAAATAGCGGTAGCAGTTTGCATTATTTTATTGCAATGTTTTTCCTTATTCAGATTTGTTTCAAGACTAAAGTTAGTTAGACTTTGCTTTGATGGTTAATGCAGTTATTACAATTTTGTTGTTTTATCACAGTAGATTGGTTTATTTACATTTCAAACACCAGAAGTTTACATGTTTAAACTAAAGAACACGCAGCAGCTAATGCTCGCCACGCAGCAGCTAACGCTCGCCACGCAGTTAACGCTCTCTACGCAGCAGATTTCAAGAGCCAAAGAAACGAACGTGGAGAGGGATTAACAAAACCAAGGATCTCAAGACTGAAAGGAAAATACGCTTGGAGCAGTATTTTCCGTCTATCTTAGACGCGCTGCCATCACGGCGCCTCTGAACCAGTGCTGAAGCTCTGTTGGACTCTCTTTTTACCACCTTTTTACCATGCCGACTGTTAGGGTTTGCAGAATATCTTCATCGTATGATTTTGTTGGAATATAACCTGTAATAATTTAACTAGCTTGTCCTGTCTAGACAAAAGTAGTTGACCAAAGTGCTAAGATCTTTTCAACTGATTGACCAGACGCAGAAGAAGCAATCAAAATTGCTTTGTTTACAGAACGTCGTAAAAGGTCCCCTGCTATGCTTTGATCAGCAGGGGACCGTCTTCACCTTATCCAGTGTGTTCACAAACCCCCACTTTCAAACCCCACTCTGTTTCTCTCAATAAATGAGCACCTGACGAGGCCTTAGTCAGACTTCATTCGACCATCGCTGTAAGCACAGCGACGAGTGAACTCTCTGCCTGCAGGTGTCTAAAATGACTTGCTTGACTCCAGTGTGGTTCTTGCAAAATAAGTTTGAGTGAGCACCACCCTAACATTTTGGTGCCGAAACCCGGGACCCTCATACCCGCCATCTGGCTGACGGAGAAGGACGTGCTGCATTGTCGACAAGCCAGCGTCCTTTAGGGGGACCTGGAAAAGAAAGTCCTGGGAAGAGAATTTCTTCGCTGGGCCAGCATCTTAGGTCAGCCTTCGTCTGCCAGAGGTGGATTGACGGGGTTCCGGCAGTGCAACGGACCAGGGGTCACGTAAGTTAAAAAATTGTGTGGTTGTGAAACGCGTAAAAGGTGCACGGGAGACAGCTTGGGTTCAAGTCCCAGGGGAAGGAACAGGCTAAGAAAAGCAGAGCTTCTTTTTCGTTCATCGAAGGAGTGCGTAGATTCTTCTTTGTCTGTTTTTCCAAGCTGAGGGGTCTGGCTTGGGTTAGAGTCCCAGTGGAAGGAACGTGCTAAGAAACACGGAGCTTCTTTTTTGTTAGTCAAAGAAGAGTGTAGATTTTTCTTTGTACGTTTTTCCGGCCAAGGAACAGCTTGGGTTCAAGTCCCAGTGGAAGGAACGGGCTAAGAAAAAGAACAGAGCTTCTTTATCTTAATTGAAGAAGGGCGTAGATTCTTTTTTTTTCGTCCGTTGTTCCAAGGTGTTTGCATGAATGTTGTGTGGTTGAGAGAGTGCGACTGGTAGGATAAATTGACTGCAAAGAGAATTTGGTGGAAGGTCAATTTAAACCTGCATCCTCAAAGAAAAGAAAAAAAATTGTAAAAATTGTATAAACCAAAAATACCAAATTAAGATAGGAAATAAGAACGGTAGATCTCTAGCTCTTGAAGAAGATGAGAAGTTCATGGCGAGTAAATGTCTTAATTGTATGCAATACATGCCGAAGTGGAAGAAAAAGTATGGAGTAGAAGGGAAGTTGAAAGTTGAAGTGTGGAAGATAGTGGTTGATGTTTTGGAGGAGAGTGTAGATAGGACGACAAAGGGACAGAAAAAGAAAAGGAAAGAGAGAGAGTTGAATTGTGCTAGAATGTGGTTGAAAGCTTCACAAGAGAGAAGAGAACAAATTCAAGAGACAAAAAATGGAAAGATAAAAAGTGATGAGACTACCATTCAATTAAGATTTGGAAAAGGATTCTGGGTGCACAGTGGCATCCCATTTGATGATGCAGCTGAGAGTGCTTATCTGCAACATCTTAAAAATGCGCTCCTCACTGTTTCACCCCCCGACTTAGGCAACTGGGTGAGGAAACACTTGGTGGAAGCAGACACTGCTTGTGTTGTGACGATTGAGAAAGGCAAATGTTCTGATGTATTTCATCTAGATGATGGTAATGATCTAGATGAAGATACAACGGTCTTCTTCCGAAGTTCCCAAAAGGGCAGAGGAAGAGTTAGAGACCAACAAGGCCGCAGGCTGCCATTCAATTCAAACTCCAGCTCAAATTTGGACTGTTGGAACTGTGGGAAACGGGGCCACTTGGCGAGAGTGTGTCGTCGTGTAAAACAATACCAATCAAAGGGTGGAGGAAGAGGCAGAGGAAAAGCCAAATTTTCAACATGTCAAGCTTCCCCCCCCCCCCTTTTTGACCGCTCATGCTAATACAGAGACATTGTATGCTACATTTAATGGAAATTATTGATTGGTTGTGTTGTAGGATTATACAAACTTCTATATGCAAGCTAAATCTGAGAGATTGAGTTCTTTGAATTTGAAAACAAGGAGAAATTCGGATTAATTTGCAAGCAGTTTTTTTGTGTGTTGAGTTTTTTTTGGATTGGTGGATTGTTCTATCGGGAACCTTGAGTTGAAAATGGTATGTGAATGTTGTGTGGAGAGCTTGGATGAATTGGGACCAATGTGATAGAAAGACTCCTTTTTGGAGACTGTGTGTGAGATGCAAATGAGCATTGATGACTGAATGCCCGACTGAAGGGAAAATACAGTTTGAATGGTTGAAGTTGTCGGGGACTGCTATGGACAAGTAGTTGAGTGACTTTGAAGGAAGAATGATTTTGAGTAAGTTAGATGCTAGAAAGGAAAGAAGAAAAAAAAACAAAAAAAAAAAACAATACAAACAAAAGAAAAATAAAGGTTGCTTTTGACAAAGTTGCAAAGAACAGACGAAGAACAGTCCTTGACCCGGCATTTGCGTTTGGCGGTTGTCAATGTGGTTCCAAGACCTGCTTCTTGTGGTTTGTCATTTGTAACGTTTGGCTGTTGTGAACTTCCCAAACAGACATAAGTGATTTGGGCTTTTGTTGTTGGTTGTAATTAGTTAGTGGGAGGACTGCTAGAGCTTGCTCCTTCGGTGTTTCACCTGTCCCTTCCTGCCTTCCATTGTCTCCACTTAGACTGGACTGTGGAGGGGGGAGTGTGGTATTGTGGTGTGAAAAGGATGTAGGAGCCGGCTCCTGTGGTGATTGATATTGTAATTAGATTGTGGGGGAGACTGATGTAGGTGTGGGGCTTTGGACTCTGCGGGTAGCTGTTTGCTGGGTTGGGGCAGTTGGGGGACGACGGCATTGATTGTCCCAGTACTGGCCAGGCTGGGATAAATCAGTATGAAAATGCCGGCCCCCCCCCCTCCTGCTTCCCTTGCTGTGGCTGCGCGCGGAGTAGGGTCGTACCCACTCCAGGGGTGTGCTGAGTGCGTGGTGGCAAGTGATATTGAAGCAGGGTGATGCCTAGGGAAGGTGTGACAATAGTTGCACGAAGGATAAAAGGCACTGAGGAAAGAAATAAGAAAAGAAAGAAAAAGTATAACCAACACGTCAAAATAGAGGATGACGTCTGCGCAGCGTTGTTTGTTGGTATTGTTTGTGAGCTCTGTCTCTGCTGTTTTTGTGTTGTCTGTGTGTTGTGTTATGTGTTAAAAGGATGAAATTTGCTAATATAGGTGCACTAAAGAATTTATTTATCTGTAGTCTATCTGATTTGCACCACAAAACAAAACCGATTTTGTTAAGATAGGAAGGAAAAATAAAAAAGCGAGCAATTTGTTTATGGGCAGAAACTGGTCCACGCTCCTTTAATGCCTAGCCTTGGTTAGACAAAATTTGAGAGATGGAAAGAACTTGCTTTCTGGAATTAGATGATGTACAATTATGAAATACCGACATTTCAAAGCTAAATTTTAAATTTGAGAATGAGAGTGATTGAGTTAGTTAAAGTTATGAAACTACAACAGTTAACTATTATCTTATTTTACCAGAAGTTATTTTATTTATTTTTTTTATTTGATTGGTGGATTGGGTTGTTACGTTGAGAAAGGAAAGGAAACGATACAAATGGGCAGCTGTATTGAGCCATGGTGTTGTCACGTGCCGTTGACACCTGGCTCAACAGGGGGGATGGAAGGGCAGTTCAGTCAGCTTTATAAAACATATGAATTTGATTCATATTCAAAACGTTTATAAAAAAAAAATTGTAGAACTTGTTTAACATGTGCTTAACACAATCCACAGGGTTATAATGCCTGGTCATAATAGATGCATTCTAAAAATGGATTGAATTGGCTTCAAAATATACACTGAAGGCCTTAACAGTGGCAAAAACGTTATGTAAAGAAATAATAGTTTGTCAACAACTGCTGTAGATGTTAAAGAATGGAATCAATATCTCGAAAATGAATGTGGATAGTTTGTTTACTGATTGTGAAATGTCAAAGTCAAAGTCAAAGTCAGCTTTATTGTCAATCTCTCCACATGTCACAACACACAAAGAGACCGAAATTACGTTTTTCTCTATCCCACGGTGACGAGACACATAACACGATAGACATACATGTACGCGACACAATATAAAAACAAGAAGGCAAAAATTCAAACAATCAATAGTAAGAGTGATGAATAAATAATAAATAAACAGATAACACAATAAATAACGGAGCCAGCAAGCATAGCGCAAAAGTAAAAAACATCATAAACAAAAAGGCACAAACAATAAATAAGAGTAATAACAAATAATAAATAATAAGAGCCAGTGTGCATTCAGACAGTTCAGACAGTAAAAGTACAGGACGCTACGCAGAACGGGGGAGCGAGTTCAGGATCCTAACAGCCTGGAGTATGAAGCTGTTTGAGAGTCTGGAGGTGCGGGAGCGCAGGCTTCTGTACCTCTTCCCAGAGGGCAGAAGCTCGAACAAAGAGTGAGCGGGGTGACTCGCATCACTCACAATCGTGGTCGCCTTGCGGGTGAGATGGGAGGTGTAAATGTCCTTCAAGGAGGGGAGTGAAGCACCAGCAATCTTGCCAGCAGTGTTCACTATGCGCTGCAGGGCCTTCAAGTTGTAGTCAGTGCAGCCGCCACCCCAAACAGCAATACAGCTGGAGAGGACGCTCTCAATGGTGCCGCGGCAAAATGCAGTCATGACGGCCGGAGGAGCGCTCGCTCGCCTGAGTTTCCGCAGGAAGTACAGGCGGCGCTGGGCTTTCTTTGCCAGTGATGCGGTGTTGGTGGACCAGGAGAGATCCTCACTGATGTGCACCCCCAGGAACTTGGCGCTGCTCACTCTCTCCACCACAGCACCGTCGATGGTCAGCGGCAGGTGTTGGGTGTGACCCTTCCGGAAGTCAACAACAATCTCCTTGGTCTTGTCGACGTTCAGCAGGAGGTTGTTGTCCCTGCACCACGTGGTCAGAAGGTCAACCTCCAGCCTGTATTGAGTCTCGTCTCCCTTGGTGATGAGACCCACCAGAGTCGTGTCGTCAGCAAACTTCACAATACGGTTGTCGCTGTAGGTTGCAGTGCAGTCATGCGTCAGGAGGGTGAAGAGCAGCGGACTGAGCACGCAGCCTTGGGGGGCCCCCGTGCTCAGCGTGATGCTGGCGGAGATTTTGTCACCAACACGTACTACCTGTGGCCTCTGACAGAGGAAGTCCAGTAGCCAGTTGCAGAGGTAGGTACTGAGGCCCAGCGCGTCAAGTTTGCTGATGAGGCGTTGTGGCACAATGGTGTTGAAGGCAGAACTGAAGTCCACAAACAGCAATCTCACATACGAGTCTCTCCTCTCCAGGTGGGTGAGGGCCGAGTGGAGGGCAGAGCAGATGGCATCCTCCGAAGACCGCTTGGCTCGGTACGCAAACTGGAAGGGGTCAATGGTGGGGGGGAGAACGGATCGGATGTGCTCCATGACAAGCCGCTCAAAGCACTTCATGATGATGGGCGTAAGTGCCACGGGGCGGTAGTCATTGAAGCAGGACGGAGCGGGTTTCTTCGGCACAGGTACGATGGTGGCAGCTTTGAAACACGACGGGACGATGGCCTGCTGCAGGGAAGTGTTAAAGATGTCCGTGAAGACATCCGTCAGCTCACCAGCGCAGTCCTTCAGCGCCCGACCCGGGATGTTGTCAGGGCCCGCCGCCTTACGGATGTTGATGGCGGCAAGCGCCCTCCTCACGCTGTCGGCGGAGAGGCACAGGGGCAGCTCGTGTGAAGGGGGAGTGGCCGACAGAGTGTTCTATATAATATCCGTTGAATGGAAGAAAAAGAAAAGAAACCATTGCTTTTAGAGAATGTAGTCAACCAAAATTGTATATGTACCGACATGCCAAGATCTGGGAAAAAGCTGGAAAAAACAAAAACATAATATCTTAAAATTTGAGAGGCGGCGATGATCTGACTGAAATTGATGCAATTAAAGTCCCCAGAGGAGTTCCTGATTAATAAGAATTAATTGACCAAATTGAAGCGGGATGGGAGTCCTCCATTTGCTGCTGGTGGACGATGAACAAGAACGTTGACAGGATAAATTACATCAATTGCAAGATGCAGAAATTGGGCAAACGGACACAAGCGGGACTTGAGGCAGTGCACGAACAGCTAGCCACGCCTTCCCTAATGTCAATCCAGAACCGCAATGCTCTTGTTATGTTGTTGTCTGGGAAAGGAAGGGTCTGCGCAATGTTCAGGGAACAATGCTGCACCTTCATCCGGAATGACACCGCCCATGATGGGAGACTGACGAAGGTGATTGCAAGCTTGCAATCCCTCAACACGAGGATGAAAGAGCACAACAAGTGGGTGACTGCTTTTGGGAAGTATAAAGCCCTTGTGTCCTCAATTACTGCTATACTCACCTTGTGTGGATGTTGTTGTATTCCATGTCTCCGTGCTCTGTTTAATCGTCTTATCACTACAGCAATCTCGCCCATGGACGACGAGATGGCCCGGGTATGCCTAATGCAGTGCTTCTCAAATAGTGGGGCGCGCCCCCCTTGGGGGGCGCGGTGCTATTCCTGGGGGGGCGCGTGTGACCCTGGGGAACAGGCTTTTTTTTTGGCAGTACTAGAATAAAGTGTAATTGCGAATCTTCACAGCAGGGGGCAGTGGCGCTCTCATTGTTACTTCTGTGACGTTTGCGACAGTGCAACATTTTACGACTTACAAGACAAGTTAGGATAGTCACGGTGGGGAAGGGGGGGCGCGAATAGTTTTCTTCTTGCTAGGGGGGGGCGTAACAGAGAATAATTGAGAAGCACTGGCCTAATGTCTGAACGGCAGCATGTTGATGATAACGATAATGGTGTGCAATTTTTGCACTTGAGTTTACAGACTTTTTCCCAGATCTGTGTGTTTCCGAATAATGATGTCGCAACATTTATCCTCTTTGGTGGAAATATTTGTGCGCATACTTGTGATCCGACAACTAAAAATCAAGAGAAGTGGTTGTTTTTGGTAATGTAAAAATTTAGCAAATGTGTGATAAACAGGAGGGAAATGTTGGAATAATTTAAGTGAAGCCTTGGCCTGCCAGACCTGTAGGCCTTGTCTTTACGAGTTTATGGCTTTCCTTTTATCTACGTTCTTCCTCTTTAGTGACAGGGATGTCTTTTGATCGCTGTAAGCCATATGTATCCTTCCTGTCCTTATGTTAGCTGTGTGTTTTTGTTCCTGTAAGTGGCCTTCACTAACAATGAGCAGAGCTTATTTGCATAGGCAAAATGTTCTTATTTGGTTGATTGTTGTTGATCAGAACTGTTTTTCTTTGTTAAGTGTTAAACACAGTTTGAAGTAGTTGCGTACAAGTTATCCTATATTTACTCAATGTTTGTTTAAGGAACTGCATACCAGTTACCTTACATTTACTTAACATTTGTTTTAGTGTTTAGGACAAGTTACTTATTGTTATTATGTATTAATTTACTAAGTAGATAAAGTCTAGCCAAGGTCTAGTTGCATTGTTCCACAGGAAAGTGGCAATTGAAGTTATCTGATCTCACTCGCGGACGACTCGGCCAACAACTGGAGAAGAACAGATGGACAAACTCTGCGGGGGTCACGGGCCGACAATGAAGTGCTAATTCACACCACACTACATTCCTTAGCTAATCAACGTTGCTACAGACACAATCTTCCCTCCCTTTGGTGTAGCAACGCCTCTGTAACCAGGGCAACCAAAACAGTGATGAGAGGAGCAGAAGAAACATCTCAAATGACTAATGCAAAGGTTGCAGAAAAGGTGCTGTTTTTTGCTGTTTTCCGGACGTGCTGCTGTTCTTTCGGTGGCGGATCCAGATCGGAATTTGGTCAGCAAACTACTGCGGATACGGAAGCAAAGACCGAGGTCCAGATCACCCCAACGTTCTGGCTGAAGGTCCCAAGAAGGTGGGGAACGGAGCCTGCGTCGACTGGACCCTATAAATTGGTGGAGCGTATCTCACATGCCGTCCGGCTGGCCGGCAAAGGAGATTCGTGGTGTCATCTGTCCCAGTGCGCCCCAGTGAAGGGTTCCTGCAAGGAACCAGATCAGCCATCAACAGTCCCCGTCCCCAGTTCATACAGAGGCAGAGGCTTCCCCCTTGGTGGCCAGGTAGTCCACCCTGAGCCACTGAAGACAACGACCACGCAGCAGATATTTCCAAGTTCTCCCCGGACGGGGCAGATCTGCGAAGGGGGTGAGAATCGTGCTCACCCTCCACCAGTGGGCGTGCCAAGCCCCCAACGGCTGAACAATCGCGAGCAATTTTTATCTTGATTGATAACATTCTGGTCGCCTAAGGCAGAGGGGCCGTGTAACTCTTTTCCTGCATTTAATCTGGCCGCAGGTTTTTAAATTACACACACAATTTGGACTGGAGTATTGAGGAAAAACCTCATCTTCACTGGAAGTTATTGCTTTCATTGTATTTTCTTACTTATGTTTGACTGATCGGGGTTGACATAATCATATGATAAAACAGGAGGGATATGTTAGGGTTTGCAGAATATCTTCATCGTATGATTATGTTGGAATATAACCTGTAATAACTTAATTAGCTTGTCCTGTCTAGACAACAGTAGTTGACCAAAGTGCTAAGATCTTTTCAACTGATTGACCAGACGCAGAGGAAGCAATCAAAGTTGCTTTGTTTACAGAACGTCGTAAAAGGTCCCCTGCTATGCTTTGATCAGCAGGGGACCGTCTTCACCTTATCCTGTGTGTTCACACACCCCCACTTTCAAACCCCACTCTGTTTCTCTCAATAGATAAGCACCTGACGAGGCCTGAGTCAGACTTCATTCGACCATCGCTGTAAGCACAGCAACGAGTGAACTCTCCGCCTGCAGGTGTCTAAAATGACTTGCTTGACTCCAGTGTGGTTCTTGCAAAATAAATTAGAGTGAGCACCACCCTAACACCGACAAAAGTGGAAAAAGAGCTTAAGGAAGCGCTCGATTTTCTGACTGAGGAGATGAAGGCCGTCAGACTGGAGCAGAAAACAATTCTCAACTTGGTTGAAGAAGTTAGAACTAGAGATGCACCGATCCGATATCTGGATCGGATATCGGCCCCAATATCAACAAAATAGATGGATCGGGTATCGGAAAATACAGCCGATCTGTGAGCCGATACTTTCCTTAATCTATTGGGACGCGGGCTACGTCATACGTCAGCAGCACGTGTGCCGCATGCCACGAGAGTTTTCTAAACAAACGCAAACATGGAGCGAACGTTCGCTTCTCTTCCCCGGGTTGCTAAGCGGACGTCAAACCATGCGCGTTCGCTTCTCTTCGGGTTGCTAATGGGACGTCAAAGGCTGCGCGTTCGCTTCTCTCCCGAATGGGGGGGGGGGGGGAGGCTAATCGGATGTCAAACGCTGCGTGTTCGCTTCTCTTCCGGAGGGGTGTTAATGGGACGTCAAACGCTTTGTGTGGCGGGCTCCATCTAGTGTGGAAACTGAGAAGCTGAGCTCAAGCTTCTTGTGCGGGCCATATTCAATTATGTTTTCAGAATTTGCTGCGGGCCAATAAAAACTGGACCGTTAGTTTGGACACTACTAATTTAGAGCAAAGAACTGTGTAGTCTGCCTGATGCCATTGCCTTTGGTCTTTTCTGTTCCACATGTAGAGTTATGTAGCTTGTTAAGTCAACCATAATATCGGATCGGTATCGGGTATCGACCGATACGCAAAGCCACGGCATCGGTATCGGAACTGAAAAAGTCGGATCGGTGCATCTCTAGTTAGAACACTACGACGACAACTCAATGAGAAGGAGAAAACAATTGCACATTTGGAAAATCGAGTGTCGGATCTCGAGCAATACACAAGAATGAATGACATACCGTAATTTCCGGACTATAAACCGCACCGGACTATAAGACGCACCAGCTAAAATCCGGGGATATTTTAGTTTTTTTTTTATATAAGCCGCACCTGACTATAAGCCGCACGTGCGCACGTGTTTTTTACAAAGAAAGACAGTACACAGAAAGCCTTTTTAAAATTTTAATAACATGTCTTTCTAAACATTGCCTGTGACGCAGCAGTAATATCGCAGCAACACGGAAGTGTGCACGCGAGTTATTAGCAAAGAAAGACTGGACACAGAAGCTTTTTTAAAGATGTAATAACATACCTTAACTTAAAGTTTTAATAACATACCTTAACATTTCTTTCCAAACACTGCCTGTGACGCGGCAGTAATACCGCAGCAACACGGAAGTAACACAGCACTAATAGGGTTTGATTAAATAAAACATACCGGTAAAAGTCACTGAGACGCAGCGGTAACACAGCACTAACAGGGCTGATTAAAAAAGCATACAAGTAAAAGTAAGAAAAGGAGCTTCATCGTCTTCATCTTCCTCCTGTGCATTGAAACCATCGAAGTCTTCCGATTGGAATAGCGTTAGTTATCCTTTGCCACACACTTTCTCAGTATCTCTTTCGTCGTCGGTTTTAAGCATTTCTTCTAGCATTTTCCATGATGAGGGTCTGTTCATGCTAATTTTATTCATGCACAAAGCGCTAAATTACATTAAACTAGCGAGCGACACGTATAGCTCCAGAGTAGACGGGACCACGAAATAAAGAAATGGGTGATGCAACACAATGTCATCAACATTGACCGCCTTTAGCTTAAAAGCGGCATCATATGCATTTCTTTTGTCCCCCATAATGACGGTTTGTGTATAAAAGCTTCCTTTCAGTAATGTCCGACTTGATCTCGTTCTGCCTCCTCTTTGTGTGAATTATACATATAATATATGAATTATATTTGTGTCAGGGTTTTGCAAACTACCGTTTTTTTCCGTGTATAGTGCGCAAAATTTGACTAATTTATTGTCCTAAAATCTGGGGTGCGCATTATACATGGGTACAAAAAATTTTAATTTTTTTTTTTTTTTTTTTAAAGAAAGTCATGGTACAACAAAACCAACAACAGGACTGACCGACAAAGTCGTGGAACAAAAAGACAGGGTGACATTACCAAAGACAGGAACAGAAACCAAACAGACATCATGACAGTAACACATGCAATGATCCGACGGTGAGCGAGGGGCAGACAGGACTTAAATACAAAACATGTTACATCGATTGAGGTGACACAGGAAGAGAGGGGCGACGCGAACAGACACCTAGACACATAGCAAAACTGGGGACGAGACATGACAAATCTCCCTCGAAATAAAACTTGAAATCACCTTTTTTCTTGTTTGTTGTCAATCGCGCATCGCATTCAGCCATCCTGCCCAACACACTTAGTAAAATTCATAATTGACGACACATCGTTTGATGCGATGGTGCAATCCTTGATGGTGTGTTATTGTCAAATATTGTTTGTTTTTTAGTCTCCATCGCGGACCGGACGTCATACGGAGGCCGCCATTACAGATGCGCAGAACGGATGCGCAAGACACGTCAGCTATATAAAGAGCGAGAGTTCAGTTCTCCACCTATTAGTTTCAATTCACAGTTTAATTTGCAGTGTCAATCAGCAAATAACAAAATGCGTATTACAGGTAATATTTTATTTCACAACACTTTGCCTTGTTCCTTTCGTCTCTGCTGTTCACTTCAAACACGCTCCATACGACCGCAATGCTCTCGTATCAGACGCTTGCTCGATCACCTGCTCATCTGCTGTCTGTCACAATGTACCCTACACATATCCGAAACATTTGTTGCGGCTACGAGTCACGACAAGGGGCAAGTTTTGGTTTCCAAGGGTGTTTTTATTCCTCTTCAACGTCTCTCCCATACAGAGCCTCCTTTTTCACGTCCACACGCCTTTTTCACATGCGCGCACGGAGCGCGGTGGTGCGTTTACGGGCAGTCGGAGAAATCAACGGCAACAAAAAAAATTACATCCAGCCTAGTTAAGACCAGGGCTGTGGACTCGGTCGGATTTTTGCACCAAGTCCGAGTCCGGCCTCTTGGCCATGAGTCCGAGTCCGGCTGTCCATTTTTTCTGTTAATTCATGTGACTGCTTAGTCTTTATTCAAGGCTAATTTTGATCAAAATCTAAATAATCACAACAGTTTTGTGATGGCTTTGTCTTTATTAAACATATAAACGAATACAATACTACTTTCTATACTGCTTACTTCAAAGATACTTTCAAGTTTTAATCATTAATTACACCATTATAGCTCAGACATTTATCTAAACACAAATAATTAGTGACGACCCCTTATTTGGAAAGCGAAAAACCCATGTCGTACGGCGTCAGCACTATGTTGTTTTCAATAAAAACATGAATTCACGTTTGCGTCAGTCAATTTTAATTTTTATAAAGGATTATTCTCATTTGATGCCATCCGCGTTCTGCCATTGAAGCGGGGTGCATTCAAAGACCAGTCGTACAGACGGAACACTCATTCACTTCACCAAAACGCAACAATATAATTACGTGAGCTCTTTGCATAAACATCGATGCAAAGAAACTCCTCTTTTTGGGTACAGGCTACAAGGAGTATATATTACAAAGGAAACTTTCTACTTAACTGTGATCATCATTCATCCATCCATCCATTTTATTTTATTACTCAGGTATTTTCAAAGCAAATTAATATTGTTGCATTTATTAATTTGCTTTAACATGACAGCGCAATATAATTAAAAGCTGACACGATAGCAATGTCAAACGTGTTCATTTAAGAAAAAGCCACACACGTTTTGTGATCAAATCTTTCATAACGAGAATGATTTGAGTGAATTGATTTTACAATTTTTATCCCCCCTCCCCACCATCTGTCACTTTGCTTGGGACAAAAGGAGCCTTCAGAACTGAAATTTTGTCTCAATTATTCATTCAAATCAATTCACTCAAATCATTCTCGTTATGAAAGATTTGATCACAAAACGTTTCCGTCTGTACGACTGGTTTTTGAATGCACCCCGCTTCAATGGCAGAACGCGGATGAATTTAAAGACATCAAATGAGAATAATCCTTTATAAAAATTAAAATTGACTGACGCAAACGTGAGTTCTTCATGTTTTTATTGAAAACAACATAGTGCTGACGCCGTACAACGCCGTACGACATCGGTTTTTCGCTATAACTCGGTATAATTTGACGTAGTCCAAACGCACCCAAAGTTAAGGTTTCATGGGAATATTATTGTCATAATTGTCTGGACCATACATGATATTTGTTTAATGGTAGTTATTGATAGATCTTGAAGATGTCAAGTTGTAGGTGCATATAGCACGTTCATTGTAAGAGGGGAAGAGATGTTGTGTATTTTGGGCTAACTCAATTTCCGTAGTAGAAAAACCCCGGAAGTGGGATGGGCGCATTCTGTGTTGTTGTGGTACGCCCTGTGAACGCACTGTGAGTAAGGAATAAAGCAGTTATCATTCACATCGTTGTCCGACCTATTCTTGCTATCTAAGAACCTGGAAAATAGTAAGGATATAACATATATCACGGGTCATTACGGCGAGTTTGGTGGAGTTTTTTCTGCTTCTTACAACTCCTACCGCGCTGACTGTAACGTGACACTCTCTGGCTGCGTCTTGCCTCTTTTTTTTTTTATTGTCGGACTCGGTGGACTCGGTCGAAATCAGCACTGAGTCCGAGTGCGGCAAAAATGACCGAGTCCGACCGAGTCCCCGAGTCCGAACCGAGTCCACAGCCCTGGTTAAGACCATACCAAAGACTATAAAAATGGGACCAATTGCCTCCCTGCGTGTGTGACGATCATTGGGACTTAAAAAAAAAAAAAGATTAAAAAAAAATCATAAAAATTGGGTGCGTATTATACATGGGTACAGGCTTTTTTCCACCATCAGCATGCCATTTTTAGGGTGCGTATTATACATGGGGGCGCACTATACACGTAAAAAAACGGTATCTTGATCGTATGATTATGTTGGAATGTATGTAACCAGTAATAAATAACCTAGCTAGATTCTTTTTATGCTTATGTTGGTGTGTAACCAGGAATAAATAACCTAGCTTGTCCCATCCCACACAACGTCGTAAAACATTCCCTTGCTATGTTTTGACTAGAGGTCAAGGGCTTTCTTTTCTTTATCCAGTCCACTCTCACCCCCACCCTGTTTCTCTTAATAGAAATGCTGATGCGGGAGGCGAGAATTAGCCCTCCATTCGATCATTGCTGTACGCACAGTGACGAATGGACTATTCACCTGCAGGTGTCTAAAATGACTTAATTGTCTCCCGTGTGGTTCTTGCAAAATACGTTGGAGTGAGCACCACTCTAACATTTTGGTGCCGAAACCCGGGACCCTCATACCCGCCATCTGGCTGACGGAGGAGGACGTGCTGCATTGTCGACAAGCCAGGGTTCATTAGGAGGACCTGGTAAAGAAAGTCCTGGGAAGAGAATTCTTCGCTGGGCCACCATCTTAAGTCTGTCTTCGTCTGACAGAGGTGGATTGACGGGACCCGGCAGTGCAACGAACCAGGGGACAAGTAAGTTAAAGCCCTAAAGTTGTGTGATTGTGTTGTTGTGAAACGTGTAACAGTAAAAGTGCACAGGGAAAAAAAATAGGCAGGACAGAAGATTTTAAGTCTTGTGGAAGGGGTGGGGGGGTTGTAGAGTCTCCCTCCGGATGAAGTGGCTCTTCTGGAGCAGTGGTTTTCAAACTGTTTTATATATTTTTGTAAAATCTCACGGTACGTTTTAAGTGTGCCCTCATTTGACAACCACTGTTCTAAAGGAGACAACTTCGCGTTGCCAGGGCTGGGTAACAGGACTGTTGTCCTTAGTTCCCAGGGAAGGAAGGGGTGTTGTAGAGTCCCCTCTCCGGATGAAGCAGCTCTTTTTTTTTTTTAAAAGGAGGACTTTGCGTAGGCAGGGATAAGAAACTTGTGTTTTTGAGTGTGACTGGTAGGATAAATTGACTAAAAAGCAGTTCTAGCATTGCTTCACGGCAGTAACACAGGCTAGTAATTTGTTGAAAGGTCAATTTAAACCTGCATTGAGGATCCTCAAAGAAAAAAAAATTTGAAAAAAAAATGGAAAAACAAACCACTAAAATTAAGATGGGAAAAAGGAACGATAAATCTCTAGCTCTTGAAGGAGATGAGAAGTTCATGGCGAGTAGATTTCTTAATTGTATGCAATACATGCCGAAGTGGAAGAAAAGTATGGAGTACAAGGAAAGTTGAAATGTGACAAAAAATAGAAGGGTGAAAAGTGATGAGGCTGCGAGTATTAAAATAAAATAAAAAAGGCGAAAGTTCTGATGAATTTCATCTAGATCAGGGGTCACCAAACTACGGCCCGCGGGCCGGATACGGCCCACGGGACCGTTTAATCCGGCCCGCCAACCCTGAACAGATTGTATTATTAAACTTTTTTTTTTGGGTCATTTTGCCTGCAATGACTGCGTTTCCCCAGTAGATGGGGAAGCGCTCGCCTGCGCATTTACTACCGGAAGCCGTGTCAGAAAGCTCGGTGCACACTCACAAGTGCGTGTACGTACATGGCGCACTCGTGCTCTATTTGTATCAGTCCCGAATTTAGAGCGTGGGCTGTGACGACAGCATTCTTGTAATTCGCGCGCTGAGCTTTCAGATGCAGTTTTGCGCTAAAGCCACCCGCAAACCTTCCCCTGGAATCCTTCCATTAAAATGAGTCGCCCAAGGAAACGCAAGGTGGACACAGTGCCGAGCGTTTAAAAGAGAGTGGCCAATTTGGCTCGACGTACGCGACGTGACGTTCAGCCACATGAACGTCAACATCAACCCGTCACATATTGAGGTAAACGGACCAACACCTCGGATCTCGCCTAAGAATTGCCACAACAAATTTTACTCCAGACTATGACGCACTAGCAAACTTTAACAAAAAAGACAGCGGTGTCTACAAGCCTACTGGAACCTACAGAAGGATTATAAGAACTTTAAGAGACTCATATGTGTCAGAGAGATTCTGCTCTGACAACTGAGCTGAACTTTTATCTGTTAAGATTGTGCATGGCACAACAGAAAGTTAATGTTACATGGCTTTTTTTTCTATGAAAAACCCAGATGTTATTTAGTTATTATTTATTTCCTGTTTTTTCTGTGAAGAACTCAGGGAGGGTTATTTAGTTATTATTTATTTCACTAATAGTGTTATTATTTGTTTCCTGACTTTTATTCTGTAAAGACCTGGAAAGGGTTATTAAATAACCGTTATTTGGTTATATGTGTGGCTTTGTGGAAAACAATAAGTTTTTTAAGCTCCCCTACGATCATCACACTTTTTCTGTTACAAACTGACGCCGGCCCCCCATCAGAGAAGGGAAAAGTTATGTGGCCCTCACAGGAAAAAGTTTGGGGACCCCTGATCTAGATGATGTTGGTAATAATCTAGATCACAGGTGTCAAACTCAAGGCCCGGCCGGGTGCCAGATACGGCCCGCCACATCATTTTATGTGGCCCGCGAAGACAAATTGTGCATCAAATTCGTGTGTCATTACTAGAATTGCAAATTGTCTTCACTTTGAATAATATATATTTTTTTAAATATTTGACCAGTTTTTACTCGTCTTATTTGAAAACGAGTTATTTGTCAGTTTGTTATGTAGCTTTTACTGTATATAATATGAGGCGCTCATACATTTATTTGGGTTGACAGTCATAATGGCCCTCCGAAAGAAGCTGTGACTACAATGCCTCCCGCCAAAAAAATGAGTTTGACACCCCTGATCTAGATGAAGATACAACGGTCTTCTTCCAATGTTCCCAAAGGGGCAGAGGAAGAGTTAGAGACCAACAAGGCTGCAGGCCGCCATTCAATTCAAACTCGACATCAAATTTGGACTGTTGGAACTGTGGGAAACGGGGACACTTGGCAAGAGTGTGTCGTCGTGTAAAACAAAACCAATCAAAGGGCAGAGGAAGAGGCAGAAGAAAAGTCACATTTTCAGCATGACAAGCTTCCTCTCCTTTGATCGCTCATGCTAATACAGAGAAAGAAAGAATAGATGCCCTTATGACAGCAAAACATGTCATTGTCAGATTATTGGAACATTTTTTGGATTATTAGAGCTCCTGTCCATACAAGAAGTATGACAATGCTGTTTGTATGCCCAATGACAAATGACCAGAGATCAAATTGTGTGTGTACACTAAAGTTAAAATTTGCAAATCACGTGGTAAATGAATGCAACTTGCTTCTAGAAGATAAATAAAAAATCTGAATGTACTGTCCTCGTGTGCGTGGGAGGGACCAGCTCTTGATCGACCACAGGAAATGGCCAGCCTGTGACGAATCATTGGTGCTGGGACCTACCTTACGCGCGCAAGAGCTGTGCATGTGTTAAAATGATGAAGATTGGCTAAACTTTTAGTGTAAAGAAATGTGCTAGACTGTGGTCTATCCAATTTGCACTGCAGAACAGAAACAATTTGGAAAGATAAAAATGAGAGGAAAAGAGAGAAATCTGTTTGCGAGCAGAAATTGATCCACACTAGTGCATGTGTTGAGCCCTCATGAGAAATTTGGAAAAAAAAACTACAGAACATGCTTTCAGGAATTGGAAGAAGCAAAATTGTGAAGACATTGCAATGCTACGTTTAATAGGAATAATTGATTGGCGGTGTTATAAAATTATACAAACTTCTATATGCGAGCTAAATCTGAGAGATTGAGTTCTTCAAATTTAAAAAACAAAGAAAAAATTCACATTAATTTGCCAGTGGTTTTTATGAGTTGAGTTTTTTTTGGATTGGTGGATTGTTCTATCAGGAACCCTGAGTTGAAAATGGTATATGAATGTTGTGTGGTGAGCTTGGATAAATTGGGTCCAATGTGATGGAAAGACTCCTTTTTGGAGACTTTGCGTGAGATGCAAATGAGCCTTGATGAATGATTCCCTGAATGAAAGGAAAATACAGGTTGAATGGTTGAAGTTGTTGGCGACTACTATGGAAAGTTAGTAGAGCGACTTTGCTGAAAGAGTGATTTTGAGTAAGTTAAATGCTAAAAAGAAAAACTTAGCTTTTGGATTGATAATTAACTAGAAAAAAAAACTGGAGAACCAGTAACACATGCAGAAGATGTGTGAACTGGGAAATTGAGAAGCGTTTTGGAAAGAAAGTCAAATTAAATGATGATGGAATCATATGTAGTAAAGAACACATTCTCCCAAAAAGTTTGTCAAGGTGTGAGGCAGAAGGAGGGAGTGAGTAGGACAGATAGTGGAAGATAGTAATAATACAACACTTTACGAAATATGGATTTTCTCATACCGTTTTTTTCCATGTATACAATGCGCCCCCATGTTTAATCCACACCCTAAAAATGGCATGTTGATGCTGGAAAAAAGCCTGTACTCATGTATAATACGCACCCAAATTTTGACTCCTACTTAAGTCCGTAAACGTAAAATTACTTCAGAAAAAAGATAATCTTTGGGAACAACCGGATCTTATTCTGCCGGTCAGTATCACTGCGCATGCAGTAGCAAACCCGATAGCGAAGAAATATGTGGGACTCTCAACGGGATCACCAATATTTGAGTGATGTTCCAGTTATTTATCATAATTATTTGTTATTATAATAATAATATATATATAGGGCGGCTCGGTGGGGCACTGGGTAGCACGTCCGCCTCACAGTTAAGAGGGTGCCAGTTCGATTCCACCTCCACCCTCCCTTTGTGGAGTTTGCACGTTCTCCCCGGGCCCACGTGGGTTTTCTCTGGGCGCTCCGGTTTCCTCCCACATCCCCAAAACATGCTTGGTAGGCCGATTGAAGACTGCAAATTGTCCCTAGGTACGAGTGCGAGTGCGGATGGTTGTTTGTCTCTGTGTGCCCTGCGATTGGCTGGCAACCGCGGTGTTCAGGGTGTCCCCCGCCTACTGCCCGATGACGGCTGGGATAGGCTCCAGCGCGCCCGCGACCCCCGTGGGGACTAAGCGGTTCAGAAAATGGATGGTTGGATAATATATATAATAATTATTTATTTATTATTCACAATTGTCATGGTGATCTTTCTGGTGATTTCTTAACTAGGCTGGATGTATTTTCTTTGTTGCCGTTGATTTCTCCGACTGCCCATAAAGGCACCACCGCGATCAGTTAGGTTAAAATGAAAAGAGAGGAAAGTGACGTGCGGACATGTGAAAAAGGCAGCTCTGTATGGGAGAGAAGTTGAAGAGGAATAAAAACACCCTTTGAAACCAAAACTTGCCCCTCGTCGTGACTCGGAGCCGCAACAAATGTTTCGGATTTGTGTGGGGTACATTGTGACAGCAAATGAGCAGGTGATCGAGCAAGCGTCTGATACGAGAGCATTGTGTTCGTATGGAGCGTGTTTGAAGTGAACAGCAGAGAAGAAAGGAACAAGGCAAAGTGTTGTGAAATAAAATATTACCTGTATTACGCATTTTGTTATTTGCTGATTGAAACTGCTAATTAAATTGTGAATTGAAACTTATAGGTAGAGAACTGAACTCTCGCTCTTTATATAGCTGATGTGTCTTGCGCATCCGTTCTGCACATACTGTCATGGCGGCCTCCGTATGACATCCGGTCTGTGATGGAGATTAAAAAACAAACAATATTTGACAATAACACACCATCAAGGATTGCATCATCGCATCAAACGATGTGTCGTCATTTATGAATTTTACTGACTAAGTGTGTTGGGCAGGATGGCTGAATGCAATGCGCGATTGCAAACAAAAAGAAAGGTGATTTCAAGTTTTATTTCGAGGTTTTCGAGATTTTCTTAAAAAAAAATTAAAAAAAAAAATATTTTTTTTTTACCCATCTATAATGCGCACCCCAGATTTTAGGACAATAAATTAGTTAAATATTGCGCATTATACATGGAAAAAACGGTATATGTGAAATTATTCACAGAATTTTACTTGATCATTAACACAATACTTACTAGTATAGTTGATCACTTCACATGTTATTTGCACTTTGAAACCGCATGAGGGCGCACTATGGCTGTGAAATACATAATTGGAGCCTCACTGACAATAAGTTCCATTCATTGACTTCCAGAGTCAGGAGATTTAAGGATTTGAAATGGTATTATCTGAAAACGGCCTTCAAAATAAAGCACCCTACCTCAAATCAAAGCACGGCTGAATAACAAATAACTCGGAGAATTCTTAACACATACTGTAAATATGTTTTTAGAACAGCTTTTATTATAACAATTTTAATAACAAGGTACAAGTGTACTCTAAATATGTTTTTAGAACAGTTTTATTATTAAAACGATTTTTCTATAACAAGTTATAACACTCTTAAATGTGTTTTTAGAACTCTTATTAATACAACAATTGTAAAAGTGTATGCACTGTAATTGTGTTGGGCACTCCCCGCCTTCTGCTGACGAGTGGGCAACATTTGTGCAATAATTCCTCAATTTTAAAGTTGTATTTTTAATCGTATTTTTTTTTAATTTGGAAAATCAAATCCGCGATGTAGTGAAACCGCGATAAACGAACCGCGATGTAGCAAGGGATTACTGTAATTTGAACTTCAACTGACGACTAGTCCGACCTCAGCAGGCGCGGCGCACACGCGGCGTTGTTTACATAAAGGACGAAGGGTTCGATCGAGGGATTTAATGACGTGGAGTTACAGAGATAGTTTGATAAAATTGTTGTTTATAATTATATGGGCCTGTAGAATAATTTGAACTGCAACTGACGACAAGTCCGACGTCAACGACGCGGCGCACACGCGGCGTTGTTTACATAAAGGACGAGGAGTTCGATCGTTGGATTTAATGATTTGGAGTGACACCGATGGTTTGATAATATTGTTGTTTATATGATAGTTATTTGATAGATACTTTATATATCGTTATATGGGCCTGTGGAATAATTTGAACTGCAACTGACGACGAGTCCAACGTCAGCGGCGCGCCGCACACACAGCGTTGTTTACAGAAAGGAGGACAATTTCGATCGATGGATTTAATGATTTGGAGTGACACAGATGGTTTGATAAACGTGTTATTTATGTTATAGTTATTTGAATAACTGTTAATGTTAAATCAGGCCCATTCTCAGGTCTTCGTTTGTGTTTGTCATGTTAGCATACCGTATCGTTTAACCTGTTGTTGCTGGTTCATGTATGTTCTTGGTGTTGGATTTTGTCAAATAAATTTCCCCCAAAATGCGACTTATATACGTTTCTTTCCTCTTTGTTGTGCATTTTATGGCTGGTGCGACTTTTACTCCGGGGCGACTTTTAGTCCGAAAAATACGGTATGTATGGTAGCAACTAGTGTGTATAATTACTGTTCGGTAGTCCGATTGCCTAGGGAGGCCGTGAAGGCATCAAGGGGAGGAGTGTGTAGGAGGGGGACTTGATTTTGATGTCTCAGAGCGCGGATGTGAGAACTCCTGTTTTTTGCCGTTGAACAAAGAGCCAGTTTCGAGCCACGACGTGCCTGATTCATTGAAACGCTACATTGGTGTCAGAAGTGAAAGTTAACTACAGCAACGCGTAAGGACTGTGGCGGAGGTCGGACGTGAGTGAAGGAGGAAGTGGTGGACGGCAGTTCCGATGGCGCGTGGGGCCGTGAGTTGGGCCCCAAAGTGTCGGAGCACGTGGAGCTCTTGAGGAAGACTGCCAGGAAGCTGCCGTCCGATGCCGAGTTTGGCTCGTTAAACAATGAGAAGGACGCAGGGACGAAGAACGGTGGCAGCCTCCATGGCGACCATCATCATATCAAGACACCGAGATAACTCTTGGCACGGGCTTCTGGCTGGTCGGAGATGAATAGAGCGCTACAGTTGGCCATGTGTCTCACGGAGGAGGCCCTGTACTGCTTGTTGCTGCTTAGCCCAGCCGAGAGGGACAACTATGGGGCTTTTGTAGGTGCCCTGCGACGGCGTTTTGGGCAGTGCAGAAAGCCCAATGTCCTGTGCTCGGAGTTGTCGAACAGGCAAAGACAAGCTGGTGAACCGCTCCGTGTACTGGCTAATGACATTGAAACATTGTCGAGGCGTACATGCCGGCTGATGTGCAGAGTGAGCCGGCCAGGTACCAGTTCATCCGTGCCATTACACCGAGAGAACTGCGGATCCAAACCCAACTGGCACACCCACGCACTCTCTAGGAAGCGCTGGAACTGGCTGTGGAAAGAGAGGTCATTAGGGACACTGTACGGAGTGACCATGTCGAAGACAGCCATGTGGTGCGTTCTGCTGCACAGGTGAACCTGAGCCCAGAGAAACCAGCGTGGGTGGATGAGTTGACCGAACCTATCCGCACAAGCACACTGCAGGCACCTTGCAGCAGTACCCGTTCCCGACTGGGCCCTCAAGTGTGCTGGGTGTGTGACCAATCTGGCCACATTAGCGTTCAGTGCCAGGCCCGTGCGCCTGTGTCCCATATCGGCTTGTTTCCTGGTGGTGGAGTCCAACTGCACAGACGGGGAAGCGAGGCTCCACTTCCCCAGAAGCAGACGACAGCACAGAGTTTGCGAGGGTGGTAGGCTGGACACATGCGGGTGATTTTTAGCATATCCCCATCACCCTGGTAGGTGCTCTTTGCACGGCCCTTGTTGACACCGGCTCTACTGCAACGCTTTTGAGACCCCATCTGTTCCCAGCAGGAGCACAGATAGAACCAACTGATGTCAAGCTGCGAACAGTGACTGGCGAACTGTGGCGAATGCTTGGAAGAGGGGTGGTGACTTTACATGTGGGGGTAATGTCCATGAACTTTCAGGTGTGGGTGGCAGCGGTACATGCAATCCTGGATCATTGGGTTGGACTTGCTGTGAGCAGCCTGTTGTGTGTTGGACTTGGGGAGGAACACATTAACCTTTCCAGGAGGCCCCACTGTTGAAATGGTGCACCCCATGCATTTCCCGATCCCACATTTGCCGACGTCAAGAGTGGCAGTAACAGAGCATGAGCCTGAGGCCTCCTCACTGGTCCTAGTTCCTTCCGCAGCCACACAGGATTGCCTGACCCGGGACTCCGCGGCAATGATGTAGGCAGAGATGTAGGTAGCGTGTCCGCCCTGAGACTGGAAGGTTGTGGTTTCAAACCCCGGCCGGGTCATACCAAAGACTATAAAAATGGGACCCATTGCCTCCCTGCTTGGCACTCAGCATTAAGGGTTGGAATTGGGGGGTTAGATCGCCAAATGATTCCCGAGCGCGGCACCGCTGCTGCTCACTGCTCCCCTCTCCCCCAGGGGATGGATCAAAATCACACGGGGATGGGTTAAATGCAGAGGACAAATTTCACCACACCCAGATGTGTGTGTAACGATCGTTGGGACTTTAACTTTTTTAACTTTCTACTGTGGACATTTTTGCACTGAATGAAGAGGAGGTGGGCCTGACACACCTCGTGCAGCACAACATTGACACTGGGGATGCACGGCCCATCAAAACATTACTCCACCGCCTTCCGCTGGCACATCAGGAGGACGCTGACAGGGCAATCGATGAGATGCTGAAGGCTGGCATCATCGAGCCATCAGATAGCCCATGAGCCTCAGGGGTCGTCATGGTTAACAAGAAAAAGTCAGTGAAGAAGAGGTTCTGCGTGGATTATCGACCCCTGAACAGTGTGACAAAGAGGGACTTCCTACCCTCTGCCCCGCATTGATGAGACCCTGGACCTGGTATCTGAGTCATCCTGGTTCTCCTCGCTGGACCTGCGCAGCAGATATTGGCAGGTGCCTCTTGCCCCGAGGCACGGCCAAAAACAGCTTTCTGTACCGGAAGAGGGTTGTGGCAGTTCCGAGTCCTCTGTTTTGGTCTGTGCAACACACCCGCTACTTTCGAGCGGCTAATGGAAAAGGTGCTGGCTGGCATTCCCTGACAGGAATGTTTGCTCTATCTGGACGACGTTCTTGTCCATGGGAACTCTTTCGAGGCGGCTTTGGGGGCCCTATGCCAGGTACTACAAAGAATCCACTGCTGGCCTGAAGTTGCATCCTGACAAGTGTTGCTTCATGAGGAGAGAGTTGGAGTTCTTGGGGCACAAGGTTGGGGGGGGAAGGCATTAGGACTCTGGAGGAGAAGTACAGGCCTTGCGAGACTGGCCTGCGCCCAACAACTTGCGTGAGCTGAAGAGCTTTCTTGGATTAGCGTCCTATTACCGGCGGTTTGTACGGGGCTTTCCATGCATAGCCACACCTCTTTTCCACCTGCAGCACAAGGATACTAAATTTGAGTGGACGGTAGAGTGGGGACAGGCCTTCAGCTCCAAGGTGCATTGACAGAGTCTCCCATCCTTTTTCCCCCGATCCTAAACTGCAGTTCCTCCTGGACACAAACGCCAGAAATGTTGGAATGGGGGCTGTCTTGAGTCAAGTGGGGGCGAAGGGAAAAAAACTTGTGGCGAACTTCAGCAAAACTTTTAACAAGAAAGAGTGACGCTATTGCGTCTCACGTAGGGAACTGTTAGCTATCGTGAGGGCTAAAATACACTTTCGATATTATCTGGCGGGTTTACCCTTCACGGTACGCACTGACCATGAACTCATAAACTCAAACTCAAACTCAAACACTCCAGTGGCTCATGTCTTTTAAGGAACCCGAAGGACAGATTGCACGCTGGCTTGAAGAACTAGCACCATATACCTTCCGCTATGTCTCGACGCCCTTGTGCACTCGCTGGCTGCCGCTTCTGTGAGCGAAAAGAAGGCAGAGAGAAAGGGCTGCGCAGTGAGGAGCAGGATCCTACGCATGATCTTGGCGAACATGTTTGCAGAGAGATGCAAGTTGTGGATGCACCCGAATGGAGGAAACAGCAGCAACAGGATGTGGATCTGCAACCCATTATGCAGTGGGTGGAATGGGGCCAAACACCAAAGTGGGGACTCGCCTGCCACGATAGGACTATACGCAAAGATGGAGACGCTCCCGGTGAGAGATGGAGTACTCCAGAGAGCTTGGAAAGAGCCTGCTACTGGGGAAGAGAGGTGACAGGTGGTTGTCCCCAAGGCTCTGAGAGAGGCTGTGTTGAAAGCCTGTCATGGGCCTCCAGGAGCAGGGCACTTTGGCGTCTCAAAAACCCTCTGTCGACTCCGGCAAAGTTTTTAATGGGGTCAGCTCAGGAGAGATGTTGAGGACTTTTGCCGCTGCTGTGACCTCTGCACAGTGTACAAGGGACTTCCGGAACAGTCTTGCGCGCGTCTACAACAACCAATCAATGGAAAGAGTTGCTGTGGACATAATGGGCCCATTTCCCCGCGCCGACAAAGGTAATCGTTTTCTCCTCGCTGCAATGGTCTACTTCACAAAATGGCCGGAGGCATATGGCATTGCAGATCAAGAGGCTAAGACTGTTGCAGATTCTCTGGTGGAAGGCATGTTCGTGAGGTTTGGGGCAGCCGAGGTCATTCACAGGGACCAGGGAAGAAACTTTGAGTTAGCTGTGTGAGAGAATGGGCATGGAAAAAACGCGCACTACACCTCAAAGTGCTGGACTCGTTGAACGCTTTAATAGGACCTTGGCAAAAAAACTTGCAATCCTCAAAGCGGCGCACCAACGTGTTAGGGTAGTGCTCACTCTAACTTATTTTGCAAGAACCACACTGGAGACAAGTTAGTCGTTTCAGACACCTGCAGGTGGAGAGTTCACTCGTCGCTGTGCTTACAGCGATGGTCGAATGAAGTCTGACTCAGGCCTCATCAAATGCATATTTATTGAGAGAAACAGAGTGGGGTTGAAAGTGGGGGTGTGGGAACACAGGATGGGGTGAAGCCGCTCCCCTGCTGATCAAAGCATAGCAGGGGGCCTTTTACGACGTTCTATAAACAAAGCAACTTTGATTGCTTCCTCTGCAGCTAGTCAATCAGTTGAAAAGATCTTAGCACTTTGGTCTACTACTTTTGTTAAGACAGGACAAGCTAGGTAAATTATTACAGGTTACATTCCAACATAATCATACGATGAAGATATTCTGCAAACCCTAACACAACGAGATTGGGACAAGCACTTCCCCCTAGTCTTGTGGGTTTACAGGTCTGCTGTGCAGAATTCTACCTTGTGCACTCCAGCCCTGCTCATGCTGGGTCGAGAACTGCGGACGCCGGTAGAAATGGCATATGGAAGACCTCCAGATACTCCGGCCGTGCCCCTTGGACCAGAATATGCCAGGAGGCTCCAGAACCGGTTGGAGTCAGCCCACACTTTTGCTCGAGATCAACTGCAGAAAGCTGGCTTTAGACAGAAGAGGAACTAAGACATGCGGGCCAAAGGAAGAGAGTTCATGGCTTGAGAGCTGGTGTGGGTGTACAGTCCAAGAAGGAGAAAAGGCAGGTGCCCTAAATCAGTCAGCCACTGGGTGGGGCTGTGTGAGGTGCTAGAAAGACTAGGGGAGGTGGTATACAGGCTACAGCTGCCCCCTAGTGGCAGGCGGGTGGCTCTTCATTGGGACCGCCTGGCCCCATATAAAGGTGATGCTCGTCTGCAGTGGCACACAGGATCCCGGACTCAGGCCCGGCGCGGCACAACTCTCACATCCCCAAGACGGACCACTGTTCCCCGTCTCTCCCCTGAACAGGCCGTTGTTCCTGTAGACTCATCGCCTGGTTCCACACAGGCTGTTCTGAGTCAGCCGACCTCAGACCGCCCTTGGTGACAGAGAAGGCCACCGGGTCACCTTGCCGATTTTGTTTGTGACACCTCGGGACGAGGTTTTTGAGATAGGGGAGAGCAGTGTAGCAACTTTTGTGTATAATTACTGTTCGGTAGTCCAATTGCCTTGAGAGGCCGTGAAGGCAGCAAGGGGAGGGGAGCGTGTGGGAGGGACTTCAATGTCTCCGAGCGCGGATGTGAAAACTCCTGGTTTTTGGCGTTGAATAATGAGCCAGTTACGAGCCACGACGTGCCTAATTCATTGAAATGCTACAGTATGTATGAATATACGTGTATGTATCTACAAACCGGATTCGGTTGAAGTTGGGAAATTGTGTAAAATGTAAATAAAAACAAAATACAACGATTTGAAAAACCTTCTCAACCCATATTCAATTGAGTACACTACAAATACATCATATTTAATGTTCAAACTTAACTGTTTTTTTGCCAAATAATAAATAACTTAGAATTTCATGTCTGCAACACGTGCAGTAGAAGTTGGGAAAGGGCATGTTTACCACTTTGTTACATCACCTTTCCTTTTAATAACACTCAATAAACGTTTTGAACGAGAGGAGACTAATTCTCTTAGCTTCTCATGTGGAATTCTTTCCCATTCTTGCTTGATGAACCGCTTCAGTTTTTCAACAGTCCGTGGAATTCCCTGTCATATTTTATGGCAGCAAAACGTCCAGTAGAAGTTGGGAAAGGTGGCAAAAAATACTGAGAAAAGTTCATCAAACACCTATTTGGAACATCCCACATGTGATCAGGCTAATTGGGAACAGGTGGGTACCATGATTGGGTATAAAAAATGCTCACTCATTCACAAGCAAGGATGGTGTGAGGTTCACCTGGTTATTAGGCTGGTTATTTTTTTAATGGGCGGTGTTACTGCCGTTGTACTGTTGTGTTGCTGCTGTGTTATTGCCGTGTTGTTGCCGTGTTACAGGCACTTTTTGGAAAAGGACATTTATTTACAGTAAACGATCAATGACTTTTCTGGTAGGCTGGTTATTTTTTTAACCAGCGGTGTTACTGCCGTTGTACTGTTGTGTTGCTGCTGTGTTATTGCTGTGTTGTTGCCGTGTTACAGGCACTTTTTGGAAAAATACATTTATTTACAGTAAGCGATCAATGACTTTTCTGGTAGGCTGGTTGTTTTTTTAACCAGATGTGTTACTGCAGTTTTACTGTCGTTGTACTGCCTTGTTGCTGCTATGTTACTGCCGTGCACTTTTTGGAAAAAATGCATGTAATTACGGTAATTAAAAATTACGGTAAAAAAATCTTTCTGTGTATCATCTTTCTGTGTAAATATCTCATGTTACACTGTGGAAACCTGCTTTTATACACAAACTATCATTATGGGGGGCTTATATATGATTATTTCCATGATTTTTGTTATGATTTGATAACTTTTATACACTCGTAAAAAGGCTGTGGACCGCTGTTGTGCGGCACCGCTTTGCTGGGCGGAGGGATATATGGACACGGTCACTGGGGAGAAAAGTGGTGTGTTGATCGCATGTCCATCCGCCAGACAAATTGTTAGAGTGGTATTCACTCCAACTTATTTTGAAAGAACCACACGGGAGACAATTAAGTCATTTTAGACACCTGCAGGCGGAGAGTCCATTCGTCAGTGTGCGTACAGCAATGATCGAATGGAGGTCTGGCTCTCGCCTCCTGCATCAGCATTTTTTTTAAGAGAAACAGGGTGGGGGTGAGAGTGGACTGGATAGAGAAAAGAAAGCCCTTGACCTCTAGTCAAAACATAGCAAGGGAATGTTTTACGACGTTGTGTAGGATGGGACAAGCTAGGTTATTTATTACTGGTTACACACCAACGTAAGCATAAAACTAATCTAGCTAAGTTATTTATTACTGGTTACATACATTCCAACATAATCATACGATCAAGATAGTTTGGAAAACCCTGACATATCCCTCCTGTTTTATCATATGATTATGTCAACCCAATCCACAAACACAAGCAAGAAAATATAAAGAAGAATGGTAAACATAATAAAACCAATAATAAAAAGGAACAATAAAAAAAAAAACAGAGATGACAGCGGACGGGTTGAGAACGTGTAGGGTGAAACATGACAAAAACAACAAACAATGATAGCAACAATCTCCAGTGAAGATGAGGTTTTCCCTCAATACTCCAGTTCAAACTTAGTGTGTGATCTAAAAACCTGCTGGCCGATGTTAAATCGCAGGAAAGGTCTCACACGGTCCCTCTGCCTTAGGCGACCAGAATGCTATCAATAAAAAACAAAAACACAAAGCCACGATCCGTTCTGAATGAAGTAGGTCCCGTCCAATGGTGCAGCCATGTTGGCAGGAGAGCCCTTACGTCTTGAAATGGCTCCCCCATCCTGGCACACAGCGGTGATGTCCAAAGCTCCCATCCAGTTTCTTCCTGGAGAGCAGTTGTCGTTAATGCATTCGTGGGTCTTGTGTTCTTGGATGAAACACGTGTAGTCCATTCCAGGTTGCCTTTTTGTCTAGGCCACTTGTGGCATCTGTCGTCCTCCAACAGTTACATTGGGATCAATCCAAAAGAGTTCAATTACAGATTCATTTCTGCGAGTCCAGGGCAGTAGGAGTAGCGTCACTGACTGTGACAGCACAGTGTTTATATCCAACTCCTCCCATGGATGCCATATGTTTTGCTTCAGTGACATTCATTGCTCTGGCCTCCAAGTGAACTTGTGTGGAGGAAGGGGGGAGTTTGGAACACACAGCATCCCTCCTGTGTATGGGCTCCCACAGTGACCTTTACATACCGGTACGAAGTGTTGGTTTCGTATGGGTTTCTGGGGTCTCATGACCAGTCCTCAAAGTTCTCATCGTGTAACCATCGTTTTCCACCGTCAATATTATCACTTGGTCTGTTCAGATGTGTCCATAGACCAGGGGTGGGCAAACTTTTTGAGTCGCGGGCCGAACTGGGTTCTAAATTTGGACCGGAGGGCCGGACAAGGAGCAGATGGACGTAGGCGTTGTGTGAAGTCATATAAGCGACCTGTAAAGGTCATTGCATAAAAGATCTTGGCCTTTAGTAGGTAGTAAAGCATGGATATTCCAAACAATTTTTTTGAAAACAAATGCATTTATTAACAGCATTAAAAAAATAATAATTCACTAAAAAACTGCTATCAGTGATTCTCATAAAATACGACACTGTTATTATGAATAACAATCTCCATCACTTCAGTGCCTGCAGGTCAGATTAATGAAAGATGTTTATCTTATGAGATCACATCAAACGGCAAACATTCTGACCAAATATATCATCTTGAAGAATCGGTGAAAGCATACATCCAAATAAAGTAATCAAAACAGCAACACGGTGAGGGGTATCTGAAAATCAGAGCAGAGTTTTAACTCGCAAACACCTGGTAACAGAGGTGAGGAAACGGGAAACACCTCCTTAAAGTAAGCCTTAAGAACTTTACAGGTTAAGATTAGTCGCAAATAGGTGGTGCATCAATGTCCTTGAGCATCCTGCATTGTTTGAAAATGAGAATGGCCGCTAGTTTCAATCCCTACTATGTGTACAAATCATATTCAAAATGCATTTTTTTACAATAAACTTGAGAGCCTCCCGTTCATTTTCAGTGGGAACAGTGTTGTTGGTCTCCCTTTTTTGCTAGTGCGTCATAGTCTGGAGTAAAATTTGTTGTGGCAATTCTTAGGCGAGATCCGAGGTGTTGGTCCGTTTACCTTGATCTGTGACGGGTTGATGTTGATGTGGCTGAACGTCACGTCGCGTACGTCGAGCCAAATTGTCCACTCTTTTTTAACATTCGGCACTCACTTCTTTTTTTCGGGCCACTCATTTTAATGGAAGGATTCCAGGGGAAGGTTTGTGGGTGGCTTTAGCGCAAAACTGCATCTGAAAGCTCAGCGCGCGAATTATAAGAATGCTGTCGTCAAAGCCCACGCTCTAAATTCGGGACTGATACGAATAGAGCGAGAGTGCGCCAAGTCCGTACTACTGAGTACGTACACGCACTTGTGAGTGTGCACCGAGCTTTCTGACACGGCTTCCGGTAGTAAATGCGCAGGCGAGCGCTTCGCCATCTACTGGGAAAACGCAGTCATTGCAGGCAAAATGACCAAAAAAAAAAGTTTAATAATACAATTTGTTCAGGGTTGGCGGGCCGGATTAAACGGTCCCGTGGGCCGGATGTGGCCCGCGGGCCGTAGTTTGCCCACCCCTGCCATAGACCATAGCATGCTCCAACTACAACGCAACAGAGGATCCACCTGGCATGGGGAGCCCCGTTGCTACTAAGATGACAGGAACACCGAGACATACCCCCGCCTAGCGGAGTGGCGATCGTTGTTCGCAGACTTCGCCACCACCGCGAAATGAGAGGTCCAGCACTCCCTGTAGCTTGCAGTTGCTGAGATGAATCCAGTTGGGCCGTTCAGCAATTTTCACTGCGGTGGGGGAAATCAGCAAGACTTGGAATGGTCCCTCCCACCATGGCTGGCCTAGTTATTTCTTTTGATGACCTTGATGTAGATCCAGTCACCTGGATTGATGGGGTTGTCGACCTGTGAGGAGGAAAGATCAGGCGGCAGTAAATTTGCATTGGACATATCTTTCAGTTTGAGGGTCCTGATCATATAATCTGCCAAGGACTGTTCTTCATCTGCCCTTTGCAACTTTTGTCGTCAATTGTAATGCCCTTTTGAACGAGGCAGATAGGAGTGTTTGCGGGAAGAGTTTGAGCACTTCCTAATGATTCCTCCTAACCAAAGACCGTTCATGACAGGGGCTTTCCCATTTGTTGCCTCCTGTCTTAAAGGAGATTCCCTTATCCATGCCGTCTTCCTCCTAACACGTTCGCACCCACACAGGTTGTGCACATAAACGCACACACACCGAGCGCACGCACAAAGCTCAGACAAACGACAACAGCCTGACACAACTTTACAGAGATTACGCACGAACACAGAACACAGACAAAGGGATTCTACGTATACATCTCTCATGTAGCTTCTTTTGATAGAACCTCCTATTGGTATAGCGGACTGTTTAGCATATAATCCCTTACTCAACTCCCTTGCTTCTACTTTTCCATGTCGGTGCAGTCGTAAGTGACCCCTATTGGAGTCATTTTCTTTTTAACTGTCGCCTTATGCGACTCCTATGCATGATTGTGTGAAAATCAAAAATTGAACGTATCCAACTTTCTGACCACCCAACCTCCACTGTGGTGCAACGAACTTACTATTTTATTGAGTAGGTACATTGAGCAACCTAGCTTCCTCTTGACTGAATTCACTTTAGTCCAAATGTCCTGTTCTAAAATTTATATACGTAACTCGACCTCTACTTCTTAAGCCTGATGAGCCAAAACATCAGATGTTGCGCTTGTTTCCTACCGTTTTAGGCTATTTGTCCTATCCAAATCTGTCCAGTCTCCGATTATGATGCTTTTCTCTGTAGCTCTAAGCATTATTTAATTTTTTAACAAATTTCCTCAGTTCTGTCAAACCCAGCGCACAATGAATCTCCCTTCCACTTTGGCCCAAGGTCCACCAAGTTTGGTAACGCCACAGCAAGGAGTGCGATTTGGCCGTCGGACACTTCTTTTGCAGCACCTCACACTCTCAAGTTGGTGTTCTTTTGTTGTTGCTTCAGAGCCAACCCATCCATCACTCTCGAATGAGTCCATTGTTCAAATGAGTCTATTTTGAACAATGTGAGTTCCTCCGCTTTTCACTGTCTTTTCTCGTCCCCGATGGTGTCGTCTTTTCTCCGGAGTGTACTTGCCCCCCTCCAAGCACAACAACAGTCTTTCCTTGTCCTTGCCAAAGGTCAAAGAGGCCTCAAAGCCAGGCACCGTTTTGTAGACGTCCACGGCTGCAGGCGGAGTCTCGGGATCGAGTTTCAGGGATCCAGGCACTGGGAGTGACAGACTGGGACATCAAACTTGTAACCAAATGTAGCTGCTGCCATCAATTCGCTAGTAACGTTTGTTTACCAAACTTCAAATTCTCCTAGTAACAGCAACCTCGTCTTTATATTGTAAGTCCTGTAACTCATCCTATTTTCGAGCTACGTTTTGTCTATAGTTCCAATTTAATGGGACAGTACATTGTGTTTTGAGTATCATTATTCAAAATTAACTCATCGAGGTCTGCGTTCCACATCTAGCCCTGATCTATGTCTTGACCTCTCAAACGTTATTACCTGTGTCATGCTTGCTCAAAAATGTGACTTAGAATATGGTGCTGTGAATTTCCAATCTCACTGATCAAATTGGATCCCGTTTCTTAGCTTTTCTTTCTCATGCTCCTGTTAGCCTGCAATTGTCCAAATCAATAATGTTTTCTATTAACTGTCTTTCTTTTGAACCTCTAAATCTCTCGTGTTGCTAACCTATCTACACCAGGAAGGGTCTTAAAGAAAGGACCAACAGATTACTCCCAACATCTCCTCATTATTTATGAGTTAGCCCCCCTTTCCTCACTCGGGTGCATATCTTGCCAGTTGTTAATGGAAACCAGATGTGTCTCGTGCCAATGAGTCTACGTTCATGGACCAAGGCTCAAACAATCCCGCACGAACCTGACCCAAAACATGACCCGGTCACACTTAGGCTTACTAGTGAGATATGCATTGCATAATACAAGAATAAAAATTTACCACAGTATGACACCAAATGTACCATTTTTTACCATGTATAATGCGCACGATTTAACTAATTTATTGTCCTAAAATCTGGGGTGCGCATTATACATGGGTACAATTTTTTTTTTAATTTATTATTATTATTATATTTTTAAGAAAATCTCCCTCGAAATAAAACTTGAAATCACCTTTCTTCTTGTTTGTTGTCAATCGCGCATCGCATTCAGCCATCCTGCCCAACACACTTAGTCAGTAAAATTCATAATTGACGACTGTTGGGTTCACAACATTAACTGAACAGAATCTCACAGAGGCGGGATATGTCTTTGTTGGCGTGCGACTCCTGCAGAAGGACACACCCCAGCCACAGCGAAGTGTACATGAATGCATAGCTTCTTTAGACAGGAAGGACATTCCACAGCACAACAGGATACTATCTCGGACAGAAGCGGTATGGTCGGCTCGTGACTTTAGCTAGACAAATGGGACGGATACCCCTGTGGCGGTCTCATGATCTCCACTTAAATAGGACGTTTGTCTGCTTCAGCTTATCGCATGACAACCTCATGTCCTGTGTATGGATAGCTAACAATGGGGCTTATTGTATAGCGCGACTCGTGACTCCGGACATGAGTTCCTTAGCCAGCCATATGCTACAAAGTCATTATCACGAGGCCAAACTGTCACACTACGGAAAATTTTGCACACATAAGTAGATACATAGAATCCAATGATAAAAAGTATATTTTTTCCAACAACGACACATCGTTTGATGCGATGATGCAATCCTTGATGGTGTGCTATTGTCAAATATCGTTTGTCTTTTAATCTCCATCGCAGACCGGATATCATACGGAGGCCGCCATGACAGTACGTGCAGAACGGATGCGCAAGACACATCAGCTATATAAAGAGCGAGAGTTCAGGTCTCTACCTATAAGTTTCAATTCACAGTTTAATTAGCAGTTTCAATCAGCAAATAACAAAATGCGTATTACAGGTAATATTTTATTTCACAACACTTTGCCTTGTTCCTTTCTTCTCTGCTGTTCACTTCAAACACGCTCCATACTGTTAGGGTTTGCAGAATATCTTCATCGTATGATTATGTTGGAATATAACCTGTAATAATTTAACTAGTTTGTCCTGTCTAGACAAGATTAGTTTACCAAAGTGCTAAGATCATTTCAACTTATTGACTAGCTGCAGAGGAAGCAATCAAAGTTGCTTTGTTTACAGAACGTCGTAAAAGGTCCCCTGCTATGCTTTGATCAGCAGGGGACCCCTCTTCACCCAACCTGTGTGTTCCCAAACCCCCACTTTCAACCCCACGTTGTTTCTCTCGATAAATAAGCGCCTGACGAGGCCTGAGTCAGATTTCATTCGACTATCGCTGAGAGCACAGCGACGAGTGAACTCTCCGCCTGCAGGTGTCTAAAACGACTAACTTGTCTCCAGTGTGGTCCTTGCAAAATAAGTTAGAGTGAACACCACCCTAACACATACGAACAAAATGCTCTCATATCAGACGCTTGCTCGATCACCTGCTCGTTTGCTGTCACAATGTACCCTACACAAATCCGAAACATTTGTTGCGGCTCCGAGTCACGACGAGGGGCAAGTTTTGGTTTCCAAGGGTGTTTTTATTCCTCTTCAACTTTTCTCCCATACAGAGCCGCCTTTTTCACATGTCCGCACGTCACTTTCCTCTGTTTTCATTTTAACCTAACTCATTGCGGTGGTGCCTTTATGGGCAGTCGGAGAAATCAACGCCAACAAAGAAAATACATCCAGCCTAGTTTTAAGAAATCACCAGAAAGATCACCATGACAATTGTGAATAATAAATGAATAATTATTATATATATTATATATATTATTATTATTATAATAATAAATAATTGTGATAAATAACTGGAACATCACTCAAATATTGGTGATCCCATTGAGAGTCCCACATATTTCTTCGCTATCGAGTTTGCTACTGCATGCGCAGTGATACTGACCGGCAGAATAACATCCGGTTGTTCCCAAAGATGATCTTTTTTCTGAAATAATTTTATGTTTACGGACTCAGCCCTCACCCACCTGGAGAAAAGGGACTCGTATGTGAGAGTGCTGTTTGTGGACTTCAGTTCTGCCTTCAACACCATTGTGCCACAACGCCTCATCAGCAAACTTGACACGCTGGGCCTCAGTACCTACCTCTGCAACAGGCTACTGGACTTCCCCTGTCAGAGGCCACAGGTGGTACGTGTTGGCGACAAAATCTCCGCCAGCATCACGCTGAGCACGGGAGCCCCCCAAGGCTGCGTGCTCAGTCCGCTGCTCTTCACCCTCTTGACGCACGACTTCACTGCAACCTACAGCGACAACCGCATAGTGAAGTTTGCTGACGACACGACTCTGGTGGGTCTCATCACCAAGGGAGACGAGACTCAATACAGGCTGGAGGTTGACCTTCTGACCACGTGGTGCAGGGACAACAACCTCCTGCTGAACGTCGACAAGACCAAGGAAATTGTGGTGGACTTCCGGAAGGGTCACACCCAACACCTGCCGCTGACCATCGACGGGGCTGTGGTGGAGAGAGTGAGCAGCGCCAAGTTCCTGGGGGTGCACATCAGTGAGGATCTCTCCTGGTCCGCCAACACCGCATCACTGGCAAAGAAAGCCCAGCGCCACCTGTACTTCCTGCGGAAACTCAAGCGAGCGAGTGCTCCTCCGGCCGTCATGACTACATTTTACCGCGGCACCATTGAGAGCGTCCTCTCCAGCTGTATTGCTGTTTGGGGTGGCGGCTGCACTGGCTACAACTTGAAGGCCCTGCAGCGCATAGTGAACACGGCTGGTAAGATTATCGGTGCTTCGCTCCCCTCCTTGAAGGACATTTACACCTCCCATCTCACCCGTAAGGCGACCACGATTGTGAGTGATGTGAGTCACCCCGCTCACTCTTTGTTTGAGCTTCTGCCCTCTGGGAAGAGGTACAGGAGCCTGCGCTCCCGCACGACCAGACTCTCCAATAGCTTCATACTCCAGGCTGTTAGGATCCTGAACTCGCCCCCCCTTTCTGCGTAGCGTCCTGTACTTTGCGCTATGCTTACTGTCTGCTGTACGCACACTGGCTCAGTTTTGCTCCTCTTATTTCTTGGGTTATTTGTTTATTATTTATTCATCACTCATTTTATTTATTTATTATTTATTAGTTATTGTTTGTGCCTTCTTGTTTTTATTTTGTGTCGTCTACTTGTATGTTTATCGTGTACTGTGTCTCGTCACCGTGGGATGGAGGAAACGGAATTTCGGTCTTTGTGTGTCTGACATATGAAGGGATTTACAATAAAGCCGACTTTGACTTCGACTTGACTTAAGTAGGAGTCAAAATTTGGGTGCGTATTATACATGGGTACAGTCTGACGTCAGCGCCGCATCTACTTCCGGAGTCGGAGTCAGCTTTATTGTCAATTCCTTCATGCCAAGACACACAAAGAAATCGAAATTACGTTTCCTCCATCCCACGGTCACGAGACACAGTACACGAGTAACATACAAGTAAACAACGGGGGAGAGAGTTCAGGACCCCAAAAGCCTGGAGATCACAAACTTCGCCAGAGGCGAGCAGTGCTTGCATCCCACCACAGAGTCCCGGCACCATTCGCGCATTCCACCTCCTCGCGATGTTCCTCCTCGTATAATGGCCCGGTCCGCCCGATAGCACGCTAGCCGCTCCAGATGCACAGCTGTTACGCACTGTTCGGTTCGTAAATCTCAGCAGACATGTTGATGCCCAGCGATGGAACGTTCGCCAGAAGAAAGGAAGGCACGGCCGGGCGAGCTGGGTTGGCCGCCAGCCTGGCCCGGACGCCCCCGCTCTCGCCCCTCTTCAGCCTCCTCGCACACCGCTTCTGACGCTTCAGGACGGAGCAGACCGAGCGCCTTTAATGTCCCCGCTTCAAAGTCCAGATCGCCACAAAACTCGCTTTCGTCGATGTCGAGCAGAACCAGCCCGCTGTACTTGTAGCACAACCCGGTGCGACGAGACGAACACACAAAACTGTCGGACAAACCCACATTAAACGACAAAACAAAACACCGTTCGGGACAGAGAAAGGCCGCTGTGTGTGCACGCGCCGCCATCTTACTTCCGGAGAGTTGTTTGTAAGTGACACAGAGGACAAACATTGTGATGGATTTAATGATATGGAGTGATGGTTTGATTCAAGTCAAGTCAAGTCAAGTTTATTTGTATAGCCCTAAATCACAAGCAGTCTCAAAGGGCTTCACATACACAGAAATTGACAATTATTCTCAAAGCATCCCCTGATCTTAAGCTCCCAAAAGGGCAAGGAAAAACTTAAAAACCCCTACCAGGGGAAAATGAGAAACCTTGAGAAGGGACCACAGATGGAAGGATCCCCCTTTCAGGATCACCAGGTTGAAATGGATGCAGAGAGGGCACAAATGATACAACATGAAAATCAATTAAATAAAAAGTGGATGTCCATGTCATAGCAGAGGGCTGCCGAAGGAGCCCTCAATTGTCCTGGCAGTGTCTTCGAGGAGGTTGAGCTGCAGTTCCCCCATCCTGAATTGGCCCACGAGAATCCAGATAGCCGCTGTCAGCATGGGTGCCACCTAACCACCTCCCCGGCCGGGGAGGGGGGAGGGAGGGGGTGGAGAGGGAGAGAAAACAAACTCCAGCCGAATCGGCCACTACAGGTTAGTTAAAGGCCATGTCATAGAAATGTGTCTTTAAACGTGTCTTAAATGTTTCTACTGAGGTAGCAGTCCTAATATCCATTGGTAGGGCATTCCAAAGCTCTGGAGCCCGAATAGAAAATGCTCTAGAGCCTGCAGACATTTTCTTGGCCCTCGGTGTCGCTAAAAGGGTAGCGTTTTGCGAACGAAGGTTACGAGACGGAACATAAGGAACAACTAGGTCGACGAGATATGAAGGCGCTAAGCCATGCAGCGATTTATAGGTTAGTAGAAGAACCTTGAAGTCACATCTTAAATGGACCGGGAGCCAATGTAAGTTGGCTAGTATTGGGGTAATGTGATCAAATTTTCTTGTCCGAGAAAGCAGCCTTGCAGCAGCATTTTGTACTAACTGTAGACTTTTGATGCGGGACTTAGGAAGACCCGAAAATAGTACATTACAGTAGTCCAGGCGCGACGTGACGAACGCATGTATAATAGTTTCCGCATCACCAGTCGAGAGGATCGGACGAATCTTTGCAATATTACGAAGGTGAAAAAACGCAATTCTGGTTATATTCTTAATGTGCTTTTGAAAGGAGAGAGTTTGGTCAAATATTACCCCGAGATTAGTTACAGTATCGCTTTGAGTGATAGTACGGTTATCTATAGTTATAGCGGTTTCCTTGAATAAGTGTTGATAACGAGTTGGACCAATTATCAACATCTCAGTTTTATCTGGGTTAAGACGAAGGAAGTTGAGAGACATCCATTGCTTGATCTCCGCAAGGCACTTCTCAAGATTACAACAATCCCGCGGATCTGTCATCGATAACGGCATATATAATTGGGTGTCATCCGCATAGCATTGAAAACTAATATTATATTTACGTATTATGTCCCCAAGCGGAATCATATAAATATTAAAAAGAATTGGTCCGAGAACCGATCCCTGTGGGACACCACATGTAACATTATAGAGCTCCGACGACGCATTACCATGGACCACTCGGTGCGTCCTGTTTGATAGATAGGAATGGAACCAGCCTAGTGCTGACCCTGAAATACCAACACAACTTTTAAGACGCCCTAATAAAATATCGAAGTCTACAGTGTCGAAGGCAGCACTAAGATCGAGTAGTAACAGTACAGACGAAATGTTTGAATCCATAGCTATGAGGAGATCGTTAGTCACTTTAGCAAGTGCTGTCTCAGTGGAATGATTAGCTCTAAAACCAGACTGAAAAGTGTCATATCGATTATTGGCGACCATGTAGTCAATAAGCTGCTGCGCTACTACTTTTTCAAGAAGTTTTGCTATGAATGGGAGGTTTGAAACTGGCCTATAATTACTGAGACAGTCCGGGTCAAGATTTGGTCGCTTAAGTAACGGTTTAATGATAGCGGTTTTAAAGGCTGTTGGCACTATCCCAGAGGAGACAGACAGATTGATTATATTTAAGACGGACGGTCCTAAAATTTGAAATAATTCTTTAAGTAGTTTGGCTGGAAGAGGGTCGAGTAAACATGTTGCTTGTTTAGCCGCACTAACCAATTGTGTAAGCCTTTCAAGAGACACGCTTTTAAAAGTTGAGAGGGTTGTTGCATGATCATCAGCGTTGGTAAACGGCGGGCTCGACCGAGCGATTGGAATGGTATTCTTGATCTCATCCCTAATGGATTCAATCTTTTGAGCAAAAAATTTCATGAACTCGTCAGCTGAGTGGAAGGACCTATCGGGGGTCGGCTGGCGCAGAGTCAGCTTTGCCACTGTATCAAATAGGTGTTTCGGATTGTTTTTATTGAGATTAATAACTTGCGAAAAATATCGAGTTTTTGCTAAGATAAGCGCATCTTTATATTTCAGGAGGCTATCCTGCCATGCCTGATGGAAAACCTCAAGTTTGGTTAGACGCCATCTGCGCTCATGCTTTCTACATAATTGCTTAAGCGTACGCGTTTCATCTGTGAACCACGGAGTAGGCACTCTACGGCGAGTTTTCAGACGTAACGGCGCCACAGAGTCAATGGCATTTAACAATGTCGCATTGAATTCATTTGTAAGATTATCAATAGAGCCGGCGTACGTGAGAAAATTAGTGGTTGCCGGCGACAGTATTTCAGATAGCGCAGTTGCAGTCATGGAGTTGAAATGACGGCTCCTATAATGCTGATTGCTCTCTTGTCTTTGACAAGGAACTAGAATTTCAAACTTTATTAAGTAATGATCAGACAAAACAGTAGTGTATGGCAGTACTGCTATATTTGAGGTTGCAAGTCCTCGGGATAATACCAGATCTATGGTATTTCCATTCTTATGCGTTGCTGCCTGTACAGCTTGCGTAAAACCAAAGGTATCAGTTAAAGTCTGAAACGCCGAAGTAAGTGGCTCTGACGGTAAATTCATGTGGATGTTGAAATCGCCCATGATAATTATATTATCCGCATTGGTTACTAGATCAGCCACAAATTCTGAAAAGTCATCCAGGAAGCCAGAGTAAGCCCCGGGTGGACGGTAAATAACAACAAGATAAAATGACGGTAAAGCGGTGGATCGGACAATGAGAACCTCAAATGTTTTAAATACGTTGATCGAACGAGGCCTAAAACTAAGCTCGGAATTCGAGATGAGGGCGACACCCCCACCCTTTTTTCGAGGACGCGCCACATGCGAGCTCACAAAATTTGGAGGCGAGGCCTCATTAAGCGGCATCAGTTCATTAGGTTTTAACCAGGTCTCGCATAGACCAAAAGCGTTTAGATTATGTTCTGTGATGAGATCATTAACGAGAATGGCTTTCGTATGAAGCGATCTAATATTCATAAAACCAAGTTTAAGTGTAATTGGTCGATCCGGGTGCGTATTTATCGAAGGATATTTATACGAAATGCGAGTAAGATTGTGTTCTCTAGGCCTGACATCACCTCTCAAATGTTTGTTAGCGCGGTGGGATGATACGACCGTGGGAATCTGATAGTAAATATTTGTTACACGTGTAGAATTATCTGAAACCGGCACCGTTTCCTCAGCAAAACCGGTCGGGGTGGAGTGATTGGATTTGTCTACTACCCCAGTAGAAAGTGCGTTTATGTGTACTGTAGCACTATTCAAACTATCACGCTCTAGTCTACACAAGGAGCTATGTGCATACTGGGAGTCTAGCCTAGCGCTAGTTAACTTTATCTTAACAGACTCCAAACCCATCCTGACAGGTGGTCTAATCACCTGTGACCCGGCCTGCTCTAAAGTGACCTGTCATGTGTGGCTCAAACAGTAATCTATATTCCTAGAAAGAGTGAAGGCGCCTTCACGGTTAGGGTGAAGGCCGTCCTTCTTCAGCAGGTCGGGGCGGCCCCAGAAGGAAGGCCAGTTATCTATAAAATACAGTCCCTGCTTCTTACAGAACCCAGCCATCCATCGATTAAGGGAGACTAATCTACTAAGCCTCTCATCAGTGCCTCTCCCAGGCATTGATAAACTTAATATGTTACGTCAGGCACGTTCTCAGTTCCTTGTCTATGTAACGTTAGCATACCGTACTGTTCAGCCTGTTGTTGCCTATTCATGTCTCTTCTTGGTGTTGGATTTTGTCAAATACATTTCCCCCAAAAATACGAATTATACTCCGGTGCAAGTTATATATGTTTTTTACTTCTTTATTATGCATTTTATGGCTGATGCGAGTTATACTCCGGAGCGATTTATAGTCCTGAAAATATGGTAATTGCACCAAATTATCAAGTAGTTTAGACAAACATTCTTTGTTAACAATAGAACTACCAATTTTTGTAACTACTAGAATTAGCAGGCATCATTTTGACGGCTTGAACTCTGAACTTTGACAATGACTGTCACGGACAGAGGTGAAAATGGAACAGGGCGACCAAGTGCAGCTTGGACCAGGGTTTATTGGAGCAAACTCAAACTAACAGACTCGGTAACTAACATAACTCTCTGACAAACTCAACCACAGGGCTGACCGAAGAAGACGTGGAACAAAAAGACAGGGTGACATTACTAAGGACAGGAACAGGAACCAAACAGACATCATGACAGTAACACATGCATCATCAATGCTCCGACAGGGAGTGACACACAGACAGGACTTAATATACAAGACAGGTAACAAGAGGCAGGTGAGAATGATCGCACTGATCATGGGCACACAGGAGGGGTGGGGCGAGCACACAGACACACTGTCAAGTGAAATGGTGGTACGAGATGTTGTAAAATTAGGTATTGAATTCGGCCCAGGCACATTGGCTATCCCAAAACATGCAGTAGTTCAAAATTTCACCAGGAGATGGTGTTAAAGCTTGACATAGGGGTGACCTGATGGAAATTAACTAATAAATTAAACTGTTAGCAATTGGGAGGACACGACCTGCTCAAACACGTAGCAACGCACAATTTTGGAATATGAGTTTGCTATGCCATAATTTTAAGATGCAACAGCTTGAGCAATATCAATATATGTGTTTAAGTTGGAGGAACCCATTATTGTGTTAAGTACTATTATGTGTTTTGTCCAACCTGTATTTAACATTGGTGTTCGGTCCATACCTGAATGTATTAAGTTGAGAGGAGACATTAAGGGCTAATACTAAAAGAACGAACGAGCAAAACAGGAAACATCGGCATCCGGTGATTGCAGGTGTTTCCTGCTTGAAGCAAGGTTGCCAAGACAACCAGTGGTTTCCAGCTGGCCTGGACAGGGATCAGCTAAGGAACATTCTCGAAGCTTCCAGAAACTTTCAGAAAGGCCACCTCACGTGCCGGTGAGGTAATTACGATGAGGTAATGCCAGAAGCCTATAAATATGTTGCCCGGACACAGAGCGGGCGCGCTCTTCCTGGTCAGGGCGATGGGCGTGACGCTGCCCGGAGTAAAAGAACGAAGATGGATTTTGCATTATTTTTGAGATTGAACCAAAATCTACTAAAATGAATTTCCAGAGTCTTCGAATTGGACTTTATCAAATTTTAAGCTTCGAGGAAAGCAAAGGAGACAGCCGCTGGTAGAAAGGAGAAGTCACCAATTTTACTTTTTTGGCTAGGCTCCTCACGGCCAGACCTTTCCTCTTTTTTAAACAGAATTCGGATTTTGGAACGAAGGAGAGCCGATCACTCGACTTGTTCAACCAAATAGGATTCTAGACCTTTAGTCTCCTCTCTTGTTCTGTGTGGGTGAGTCTTGTTATTTTGTTTCTTCGACTTGTAATTCTTTTTCTTGCTTATTCATTGAATCTCTTAAGCCTTAATTCGGTATCGATTATTTCGTATTAACTATGTCGAGCATGGTTTTATATGCGGTAATTACAACTTTAAAATGTCTTTATTTCCCTATCATAGTCATTCTTTAAATCCGTTCAATTCTTTTTAAAGTGAAGACAGCTTTAATCTTTAACATCAGGAATTGTCAGATCTGGTTCAAAGTAGTTATCTTGAGCTCAGCTAGGGCGAGGGCGCTCTAGTAAATTAACGAATCCTTGAGGTCTTAACAAAGGCATCTAAAAAATATCCGAAACGTAATACCAGCATCAAACAACCGAAGGGAGCCATCATTATGGCGCGGTCATTTCGACGACTCACCTCGTATAGAGTTACTCGGCTCGCGCGTCGGATGACTTGAGATGGATTGGTGTCGTATAGAAATTAGATTGATTCTAGTAGAATTAATTTAACTCGGGTGGTCAGCTACGGACGAGTCCCTTCGCCCCGGCTTATTGAACCCGTTACTGGGGAGCCGGAGACACTTCAATAAAAAGTGCCCGTTTGACAACACTGACAAACTACAAACTACAAACTAACACACGCAGACATGATCGGGGATGAGTCGTGACAATGACATAATCGGCTAAAATGATTAATGCTGTGTGAGTGATCCTTTTTGAGCTCCCTAGTATTTTTCCAGGGCCTGAGCCAGGGGATGGGCGGATTGTCCGGCACACACCTGTGCGGCAGCCCAATTAGCTATTTAACTGTTGGGGAGAACACTGGTTGCCAGAATATTGTTGCTGTTCTCTAGTATTCGCTGTCAATCGTTTGCTCATTTCTCGTCGCAATTATTCCTTTCCTTGTAGTACTTTTGGTTTTCCTCACTTGTGTAGTCAGGATTACCTTGTGTCTATTTTTTACCTCATTATCTCATTATTTACAGTAAGGATGAGTTATTTTCTTCGCATCTTGCAATTGTGTTTTTTTTTGTGTTAGTCTTTTGTGTGACATATCAGACGGGACAACCAAATGCAACACAATGCAGACTTTATTCTTGATGATGATTGTTGATGTTGTTGTTGATGTTTATGACAGGGCATTAGACTTGGCGTTGTGAGAACCTGGTCTGTAGGAGATGGTAAAATTAAACCGGCCACAGAACCCGGTTTGTAGGACAGAGTCATATTAAACTGGCTAAATAACTGAGACCACCGAGCCTGACGTGAGTTTAGTCTCTTGGATGTCCTCAGGTACTCCAGGTTGCAGTGATCAGTGCAGACATTAAAAGGGTTTGCCACTCCTCCAGGGTCAGCTTTACCACGAGGAGCTTGCGGCTGCCGATGTTGTAGTTGTGCTCTGGAGGTGATATGCGGCGTGAGAAACCGGGCCATTGATGGAGTTTGTTGTCCTGACTGCTGCGCTGCGCTACTCCCACATCCAAGAAATCCACCTCGACAACATAGGATAGGCGTGGAAGTGAACCTCCCCTTCAACTGCCTAGTCGGCCTCACTGGTTCTCCGGAATGGAGAGACGCAACCAGATCAAAGTCAAAGTCAAAGTCAGCTTTATTGTCAATCTCTCCACATGTCACAACACACAAAGAGACCGAAATTACGTTTTTCTCTATCCCACGGTGACGAGACACATAACACGACAGACATACAAGTACGCGACACAATATAAAAACAAGGCAAAAATTCAAACAATCAATAGTAAGAGTGATGAATAAATAATAAACAGATAACACAATAAATAAGAGGAGCAAAACGGAGCCAGCAAGCATAGCGCAAAAGTAAAAAACATCATAAACAAAAAGGCACAAACAATAAATAATAAGAGTAATAATAAATAAACAGATAACACAACAAATAAGAGCCAGTGTGCATACAGACAGTACAGACAGTAAAAGTACAGGACGCTACGCAGAACGCGCTGAGAGCTGGATGATTGCACTCGTCGTTGTTTGCTGGAGGTTGGGACGGGTGTGCATGTTCTAGACATAGCATGACTATTTGAGCTTTCTGGTGGGTACCTTCAGCCAGGATAATCTGCAACGCCCTCCTCACTGTGTTTATCTCTGCCTGGAAGGAAGAACACCATCTGCTCGTTGGTATGGCAAGAAAACGGTGGATATGGGGATCACTTGGTGCACTGGTGGTAACAATGATGCCACCACCGCCTGTTGCATTACCGTTTGCTGCTGACCCATCAGTGTAAATGACGAGATCATAGATAGCCCAGTCCTTCTTCAGGCGCTGCCTCAGCCATCTCCTGTTGGCATCTGCATCTCCAGTCTTCTTCCCGGACGTTTCGAAGATGTGGTCACATATCTCTAGCCACGGGGGTAGAACGGTGAGAGCTGTCTGTGGCTTCGACATGTCTTTTGGGTTCGCTGTTGGACTTCAGCGACTGATAGCGAGGATTTGATAGTGGTTGCCACAGTGTCTTATCATAGGCTATTGCTCTCAGCTGGGCAGCCCTCGTTTTTACAGTGGGGAGGTCTGCGCCCCAAAGCAGCCATGCCATACTCCAAAGTTGACTGACCAGTGGCTATATACGTTGACCCCTGCCTGCCGCCGCAACTTACGGCCGATGGTAAATGTTGACAAACGTGAGCTGTCGGTCCTACGTCACCCCAGGAATTTAGGAGTGGCATTGTAGCGGATGGGTTGACCATGAGAGTAGGGCGCCGTTTTGCCTCATGGGTGTTAGTGCTGAAGAAGGAAACTTCACATTTTTACACTGAGATCTCCATCTTCCATTGCTGAGTCCATTCACTGACTCCCTCGAGGGCTCGTTGGAGTTGATGTTCTGCTCTACCCGTACCCAGACAGCGATGTCGTCGGCAAACAGACTAACCTGTTGTGTTGGGATGGCGGTGGGCAAGTTGTTGATGTAGAAAAGAACGGGTGGTGAGAGCACCGACCCCTGCGGGAAGCCTTGCTTCATGATGCCGGTCTTGCTTCTCTTGCCCTCGAAGGTAACCCTTGTTAGGCGATTTGATAGCCAAGCCTGAATCCACCACACCATCTTGGCTGACACTCCTCGCTGCCACATTTTGAGTATGAGGGCGTCACACCAAACTTTGTGGTAAGCCCAAGAGTAGTCGATGAGATTGCATGGGGTTGCGCTGGAAGCCGTCGCTTATAGATTGAGAAATGTGGATAAGCTGGTCTTCTGTGCTGCGGGCAGTTCAAAACCCAGCTTGGTTCTGGTTCAATAGATCATCTCTGACCTCACTGAGTGTGAACTCGCCGCATACTTCGGAATCAAGATCCTCCGCCCTCTAACGGGAGTTCAAGAGCTTCTTCATACCTCGATCAGACTTTTCGAACTTCAGAATGCTTACATCCCTGTACACCTCTACGAAAGCTGGGGCCATTTGTTTAGGGCTGACGTCGTTGGTGCCTTGATCTGTAATGATTTTAGCAGTGTCTTGGCTTTGTGGAGCAGTGAGACTTCTTAAGATCAACCACATTTATTTCTTGCCTTTCACTGCTAGGACCTTCCTCTCCCAAATTTCCACTTTACGTTCCCTCAACAGCTGTTTCACTTCTGTGTATTTGTTTGTTCAATCAGTTGACTGAACTTTTGTGAAAGGAGTCTCTTTCAGATACTGCTTTTGCTATTTCTCTCGTCTTCCAACATTCTCTGGACATCCCAACCACATTCAGACCGATGTGTTTTTTCGCAGCTGGGAGGACTGCTGCACAGAAACGTAAATACTTCTCTGTTACTGTGGGCTCGTTGTTGATGTCTGAACTTCACAGATTGGTGTCTAAGGCATCTGTGAAAACCCATTGGTCCTCTTTCGTCCAATCCCGTTACCTCTCAGCTTCTCCGTTGACAGGTTAACAGTGGTGAGAATGGGTCGGTCACTGGGAGTTTGTCAATCGGCTGCCAGTCACATCTGGTGCGGAGGCATTCGTGGACAATGGCAACGTCTGGCGAGGACGGACCCTGGATCTGTAGGTGTAGGTCGCTGCGGGTCGTTGAGGAACGTACCATTGGCGTCCATCATGATCTCTTGCTAAACTATCGCCTCTCTCATCGGGGGGGGGGGGGGGGGGGGGCTGTGTGATTGCAGATGTCTGCATGGGCATTGAGTTTACCACACACTACCTCATTGGCTACACTACGTTGGCTCATAGTGCAGGTTGGAAGTCAGCCATCGTGAAATTGATTCACTGCAGAAAGTGTGAGTTCTCTGGAAGAACGTACCAGTTGGAGACGATGATCGTCTAGAGATGGGGCACCAGGATCTCGATCGTCAGTCTTTCGAACGCACCGCTGTGGATGTCATCACAAAGTCTGTAAGGAAAATGTTATCTCACGTAGGTCAGCAAACACCCATCCTTCCCCTCCCCTTGCACCGGACGATCTCGTCTCATAGTGTTGAAGTTGCGAAGATCAGGAGTTCTGTCGTTTGGGTGCAGGTGGCTTTCCTGGATACACACAATATCAACATTGTTCTCATTCACCAGGTCCTCCAGGAGCGGGAGCTCTCGATGTACGCCATTGGCATTCCATTAAAGGATGCGTAATTGAGGTTGCCTGACCCTCCTGCAGGCTCGGTCAAGTTTGGGCTGGTTAGTTCGGTCATCTTCATTCAGGCTCCTTCATTGGCCACAAGGTTGGGCAGCACCACCTTTGCGACTGCAAGGCCACATCTGCTTGACCGCGGGTTGACATCATGCATTGGATGTGGAATGGATTCTTTCAATTGCAACAGACCAATCTTCTCGCTTCTCTTCTTATGCTTCCCTTACACTCAGTGCACCTGGTGCCAATTAACTCAAGCTCAACTGTTTGGACATCAATGTGGCTTGGAAAAACACTTGTTACTCAGAACATCTTCTTGACTCACTGACCTCGCCTCAGAGTGTGTGCTGCTGGGGGCCAGACTCGCAGATGGGAGCGCTACTGGTCGGCCATCTTCCTCCTCTCGGCCAGCACAGCAGACCCACTCTTGGTGGCCATCACAAATCGACTCCCTCTGGGCGTGGTCCAGCCCTGTGCAGGCACAGTTGGAGCACACGGCTCTTGGCCTGATGGTCTTTAGGCACTTGGCACATTGTACTTTTACGCTCATCTCTTCTTGCTGATTGGTCATGTTGCTTCGTGTTGTAGTTGTGAATGAGTCAACATCTTCTTCTGGGGGCCTCTGAAGGAGGAGTTGAAGGGCACGGGCCAGTACCCTTTGGTCGAATAGTTGACCCCACTGTACACTCGTCTTGAATCTAGAGGCCTGTTGAATGCCAGACCTTTTAAAAAAAAAGAAAAAAAAAAAAAAAAAGTTTCATTGTGTTGAGAACCTCTTCGGTACTCCAAAGCAGGGCTGTGGACTCGGTCGGATTTTTGCACCGAGTCCGAGTCCGAGACCGGCTTCTTGGCCATGAGTCCGAGTCTGAGTCCGGCTGTCCATTTTTTCTGTTAATTCATGTGACTGCTTAGTCTTTATTCAAGGCTAATTTAGATCAAAATCTAAATAATTACAACAGTTTTGTGATGGCTTTGTCTTTATTAAACATATAAACGCATACAATAAACAGATACTTTCAAGTTTTAATCATTAATTACACCATTATAGCTCAGACATTTATCTAAACACAAATAATTAGTGACCACCCCTTATTTGGAAAGCGAAAAACCCATGTCGTACGGCGTCAGCACTATGTTGTTTTCAATAAAAACATGAACTCACGTTTGCGTCAGTCAATTTTAATTTTTATAAAGGATTATTCTCATTTGATGCCATCCGCGTTCTGCCATTGAATTAAGATTAAGATTAAGATTAAAGTCCCAATGATCGTCACACACACACCTGGGTGTGGTGAAATTTGTCCTCTGCATTTAACCCATCCCCGTGTGATTTTAATCCATCCCCTCGGGGAGAGGGGAGCAGTGAGCAGCAGCGGTGCCGCGCTCGGGAATCAGTTGGTGATCTAACCCCCCAATTCCAACCCTTAATGCTGAGTGCCAAGCAGGGAGGCAATGGGTCCCATTTTTATAGTCTTTGGTATGACCCGGCCGGGGTTTGAACCCACAACCTTCCAGCCTCAGGGCGGACACTCTACCACTAGGCCACTGAGCTGGGAGTGCATTCAAAGACCAGTCGTACAGACGGAACACTCATTCACTTCACCAAAACGCAACAATATAATTACGTGAGCTCTTTGCATAAACATCGATGCAAAGAAACTCCTCTTTTTGGGTACAGGCTACAAGGAGTACGTATATATTACAAAGGAAACTTTCTACTTAATTGTGATCATCATTCATCCATCCATCCAGTTTATTTTATTACTCAGGTATTTTCAAAGCAAATTAATATTGTTGCATTTATTAATTTGCTTTAACATGACAGCGCAATATAATTAAAAGCTGACACGATAGCAATGTCAAACGTGTTCATTTAAGAAAAAGCCACACACGTTTTGTGATCCAATCTTTCATAACGAGAATGATTTGAGTGAATTGATTTTACAATTTTTATCCCCCCTCCCCACCATCTGTCACTTTGCTCACTCTCGAGGACTGGCTGCATGGTAGTGGTCAGTTTGTACTGTGACAGGTCAGACGGGACAGCCAAATGCAGTATGATCCAGACTTTATTATGTGGGAAAGGGGATGGGGAGTGCTGGAGGTGATGATGATGATAGAACTTTATTCATCCCACAGCGGGGAAATTTACTTGTAACAGCAGCGTACAAGAGTGCAAGAATACAAGTGCCAAATTTAAAAAAGGATAAATAACAGACAAGGGCAAAGACAAGTGCCACTAGTAGTGGTAGAGACGAAACACAATTTTATCAGGCGCAACAGCGTTGTTGGGATGCGCTTGATGGGCGAAGGCGGCAGCGCCACAACTGGTCGCTTTCCACGGTGTGATCGGCTGGCCGATAGCTGGAACCAACCTAGTCGGGGGAACAGCAGAGTGAGGATATGGATGGACAGCCAAGCAAAGGCGCAGCAGAGCGAGGTCGCTATGGACGGATGGATGGATGGATGGATCATCACGACTCGTCCCCGGTCATGTCTGTGTGCTCGCCCCTCCCCTCCTGTGTGCTCATGTCCGTGGTTTCTGTCTGTGTGCTCGCCCCACCCCTCCTGTGTGCCCATGATTAGTGTGATCATTCTCACCTGCCTCTTGTTACCTTTTGCGTATTTAAATCCTGTCTGTGTATCACTCCCTGTCGGCTCATTGTTGCTGTCATTGGTAATGTCACCCTGTCTTTATGTTTCACGTCTTTTTCGGTCAGTCCTAATATTGGTGTTAGTGCGTTATGTCAGTTTACCGAGTTTGTATTTTGAGTTCCGCCAATAAACCCTGGTCCAAGCTGCACTTGGTCGCCCTGCTCCATGTCCACCCCGTTCCGTGACATGGATGGATGGACGGATGGACGGATGGATGGATGGATGGATGGATGGATGGACGGACGGACGGACGGACGGACGGACGGACGGACGGACGGACGGACGGACGGACGGACGGACGGGCGGACGGGCGGACGGGCGGGTGTATGGATGGATATCAAATAATTGTGTAGTAATCCTAAATCTTTTTGTTGTTGCCATTACAACTTGTGTTATAATCATTACAATTGCTCAAGGTGTTTTTTTCAGTTCAATTAACATCAATTCTCACTTTTCAGTAAAATAATTGTCAAATAAGCAATCAATCAATTGTGAAATAACTATGTAGTACTCCTAAATGTTTTTGTTGTCGTCATTACAACGTGTGTTATAATCATTACAATTGCTCAAGGTGCTTGTTTCAGTTCAATCAACATAAATTTTCACTTTTCAGTAAAGATGCACAGACGATAGTGGTGCTAGGACCTAATTACTCGACCGGAAAAGCCCCCCCCCACAAATAAAGAACAAAAAAAGGGGCCTCCTTTAGTAGAGGAGAACACACCTAATAATTTCCCTTTCCACTCATGTTTACGAAACCAAAATGTTTCCAATTAAATATCTTTAAAAGCCATAGCTGTAGTTAGTCGCCAAGTCAATGGTACCCTGATGGTATGTGTGAAAAGAACCATGGTGTTGTGAGGTTTTGCAGGGTGCATCGCGACAAAACAACGGGGAATCCGAGCCAAATGTGTGTTTACATTTGCCTCACACACCTGATGTTGAGTCAGTGTGAGTGTGTTTAAACATTTACATGCACTATTTAACTTTTCGTTTAGGTTAAGCAGCTCCAAGTGAAAACAAGTCTTTTGTCACACACGCAGTGGCCTGGTGTGATAATGAATTACCCCCTTTTCCAGAATTTGTAGATTCTGTATGTGCATGTTTTTGTTTGTGTGTGTGCTATGATCATATAGCAGTAGGTTTCCTTTTGGTATTTTATGTGTATTTTCACCCAGAGGCAACACATGTATAATTAAGGAGTTTGTGAGGATACATACTGTATGTGTACAAATATTCACCATTTATTATTCTGTGACTATGAAAACAAATGGCACACGCACCCTGCAGAGGTTCTGTATTGAAGAAGAAAAATCAATAGCCAAACTGGAGACACACAAACAAAATCTATTCAGACTGAGACAAAATAACCTTGGGGTTGGAAGACTGTTGATAAAATCTATTCAAACTGAGACAAAATAACCTTGGGATTGGAAGACAGTTGATATCTGAACACCTGCAAATAAGCAGGAGTTACATGCCACCAGTGGCTGGTATCAAATACTGGAACAGAAATATCTTGTATTATATCATTTCATACGGGAGCCTGTGCTGCAGATGTGTGCAAATGCTATTATGAAACTCTTCAACACTTTTGTCAAATGGCGATACCAAAATCCATAAACAATATTGTGGAATGTTGAATAATACATAAACGAGAGGGAGTTGCAGTCTTGAGGGCACACCGGGAACAGATCTCCTAGCGGCAGGAACTTACCCAACTGTATCATAAGCTATGGAACTCCTAAACTGGGTCAGTGAAATCGACCAGACCGGCATGGGAGATGATTAGCTGTGTGATCGGTTGGTGCAAGCGCTGCCTGTCGGTGGGGAAGATGCCCGGGGTGCCTTTGGGATTGTGACTCCAACCCTCTCTAAAATTGATTAAATTGTCAATGTTGTATTCACATTAAACTGTTAAAATATATTATAACCAGAGTTCCTTCTAAGCTGCACAACTGCGCAATTGCGCGCTGGTCGCGCAGTCTCTGCGCACAAGAAACTCCATGCTGCGCACAAAATAAAATTCAGCATAAACCGATTGATTCATATCTAATGTTAGACATAATCTAATCTAATTAAGTGGACGAATGCTTTTTTTTTCTGTGCCTTTTTGTAGTGTAAATCAGTAATTGACAGGTGTGCAGCCAATGATATGATATGGTTCTCTTACACAGCCAATCATAGGATGTCACGTTCCTGCGTTATCTGACTTCCAGCCAAGCCCCAATCAAGGAATTGCCAGCACCTGCTACAGCTCGTTAGGTCCCCTACTTAACCTCTCTGTATTCTGTCAGTGGTTGTCTGTTCTGCCTTTTTTTCCCCTGAACGATCTCTGTTGCCAACTGCTTCCGTAAACTGACCGACCACGCTTCTGATCGCCGCCTGGCTCGACAACCTGCCTGCTTTCAATGAAGGACCGTGCTGCACTTGGTACCCTGTCTCTGTTCCGTGACAGAACAAACTGACCAATATGCGACCAGGGCACGGTCCCTCAGCCCTGGACCGCCTGACCCACGTGGAGTGGGACATTAGCAAGATCGCAGAGGAGATGGCGACATTAACGAAGATCGTCCGGCAGCAGCAACAGCAGCTCCTGCAGCACCATCAGCTCCACCAAGAACTTGTAGAAGCTCTCAAAGCCCTCAAAGACTTGACTCCTCTGGCTGCTGCGATCCAATCTGCACGAGCCCTGTCCACGACCGTTCCACTCAGCCCCACCAATCAGCCCACCGTTACGTCCACGCCCCGTCCTGCCCCGGAGCCTAGGCAGCTTGTGGACATCCCGGAGCCCAGAGGTTCGACAGTGATCCCAAGTACGTCCGGGCGTTTTTGACAAACTGCCGCATCTTGTTTGACCTCCAGCGCGTCACGTTCACCACGGAACCAGCCAAGGTGGGTTTTGTACTCACTCACCTTACGGGCGAGGCATGGTTGTGGGGAACGGCAGAATATGAGCGGCAAGGACCCGCCTGCTTGTCGTTCGACGCCTTCACTGCTGAGATCCTGCGCGTGTTCGACTTGGGCTCAGCCTCGGAAGACGCCCCCGAGGAACTCATCACGCTGCACCAAGGCAGCAGATCCGTTGCCCAGTACTCCATCAAGTTCCAGACGGTGGCGCGTCGGAGCGACTGGAACACCCCGGCTCTCGTCGGCACCTTCCTCCACGGACTCGCAGAGTATATCAAGGACGAGATGGTGTCCTACGAGCGCCCTCAGACCCTTGAAGAGGCCATGGACCTGGCTGCACGGGTAGATCGGCAAATCCAGTCAAGACGACGCGAGAAGAGGAAGGCGACTCCGCCCCCCCGTCGCCGTGACACCAGCCGATACCTCGGGTGTCAGGGAGGGCACCTGTTTTCCCGTCTGACCTGTCGTCCGCCAGGGACCCCGTTCGCGTAAGCCAGCGCGCTTTTACTACTCCTCCCACCCAGCCCAGCTGGCCACAACCAATGGAGATAGGACGTACCTCTCTCCCGGCAAAGGAGCGTAGTAGACGCCTCAGAGATAGGCTTTACCTACGTATACTGCGGGGGTGAGGATCACTGGGTGGCCTCTTGCCAGAAGAGTGCTAAGAGCAGGGATCCGTTTGGGAGCGGTTTGCTTGCCCCCTACCACCTGTCGCAAGTCCCTGCTCCAAACCCGCTCTTCAACTCCAGCCCGTGCCCTTGCCTCTCGATCTTCCGCTTCTTCAACCCGTAGGCAGCAGCTGCGGGCCCGGTCACGCTCCTCCTCGGCTGCCGTTGCAACGTCTGCAGCCTGGTTCTACTTCGACGGGCAAGGCGTTGCAATCTGACCGGCATCCTGCTCGAAGTCGTCCAGAAGAGAAACATTGAACGATCTCTGTTACCAACTGCTTCCGTAAACTGACCGACCACGCTTTGATCGCCGCCTGCCTCGACAACCTACCTGCCTCCAACTACGACTACGCGCTGTGCTCTGCTGCTCAGACACGCCAGCGAGACCGCAAGTCCAGCGTTCCAAGAATCGTGCTGCATTTTGCCGCCCTGTCTCTGTTCCGTGACATAGGCCTGAACATTTGTCCTGCCCATCGTGCCGCACAGGTTACTTAACGACAGTGCGGTAGCGTCAAGTGATGCAACTGCTAAATTAGCTAATCATGGCGAAACAAATGAGCAGCGACAAATCCATTTGCCTAGTCAAAATAAACAAGAGATGTGGCAGTTATTTTAAGGTTGAATGGCTGTCGGAATGTGTGCAAGTACAAGAGGAAATGGTGAAAATAGGTGAGATTTTCTATTTTTTGACTGAGAAAGCTCTCCTGCAAAACGTGCAGTAAAGCCAAAGTGGCGGGCAAGTTTAAGGAGGAAAAAATATGTAAGGAATGGAAGTAGGACTACCTCAAGCGTCCCATTCAGCAGAAACGTCATTTGAAACCTGCCTGAATTCTACAAAGACAGGGGATCGGTACATTATTGCGGGAGAGCGCAAAAGACCGACAGAAAAGGAATGACATTTCATACAAAACAACATCCGACCACGTGCAAGTTAAAGTTTTCATTGACAATATTTTATTTTATTTATTTATTTATTTATTTATTTATTTATTTATTTATTTATTTATTTATTTATTTATTTATTTATTTATTTATTTATTTATTTATTTATTTGTTTGTTTGTTTGTTTGTTTGTTTGTTTGTTTGTTTATTTATTTATTTAGATATTTAATTAATTTGGTGTTGCACACAGTGGTCCACAGTGTGCACAGGGAGCTTGTGTGTTTGCACAGACACTTGAAAAATTAGAGGGAACACTGATTATAACTAAATCAACTTGGCATTGCTATATTCAAAACAAATTGATATAAATTGTTATGCAAACTTCCAGTTTTATGCTGTATTCAAATCATATTCTCCCAGTTTATTTGTCATTGCTGTATCCAAATCATCCTGTATTCAAAACATATTGTAATGTCCACCTAATTTGTTATTCCTGTATTCAAATTATGTTATTAAGTAAAATTGGGAGATTTGCAGAAGAAATGACAGACCGGGGGGCAGGTGGGAGACAGGGTTGAAAATCTGGAGTATTCCGCCTAAATTGGTTAAGTTCACAAGTGTGCAAGCTCTCAACAGGGACATGAAGCTGCACTGTGTTAGGGCAATGGTAAGTCTGGTAATGGTAAGCCATATGTACCTGCTGATTTGATTTTACAGCATTTGAACGTGTTGAAAGCCCAACCTTAGTGGTGGCATTAAGATTTGGGTGTGTATATTCAGGTTTGTCATCAATTTCAAGGAAATAATGACTTGGTTTGTAGTGCGTATTAAAGTGCGTGTGCTTTACCAGGAATTGTTGTCATCTTTTGTCACTGATCTTGAATCTGAGGGTGATGTCCCTATGAAACAGCCCCCCCCCCCCACTCCCCACACACGCACGCACCCATGCACACACACACACACAAACGCACACACCCCTTCGCCGCCACCATGCACGGGGGCATCTGTTTTGTGATGTTTGACAAGAAGGTGCCCTGATTGATTCTGGAAACTGAAGTTAGCTTTTTGCATTAGTCACTACTGCTAGCCGCACACTGTCCTATCCATCTACTCCAAGAAATGCGTTTAGATTTGAATAAACCCGGGGTCTTTTCAATGCTCCATTTATGGTGGCATAATATGTACAAGCATAAGACAAACTGACCGACCTATTTATGGTCAGACTTTATTGTTCATCTGACTCTAGTTGTGACAATAGACTGCTCAATCAGACTCATTCCCTGTATCTGTTCTTTGTTTGACAGGGATGTCTGCCTTTATCATTGTGTGTGCATCAGTCATATTTCAAAGGCATTAAAAGACAGCCAGTGGGGTCATTCGGTCGCACCCACTTTAGACATTTAGTATGGTACACCACACGCATGTACACATGAACACACACTGAAGAGAACATGTGGAGCATGACTAACAACTTAATAAATACACAGATAGCCCCTGTATATATATTTCTGTCCAATGCTGTCTTGCTGTGTGTTAGTCAAAAATGCTACTTTAACTAGTTTGACGAGTATAAAGCAACTTAGACATTGGAGCAAAATGGAAAATCCTGACAGAACATATTTTGTCATTGGCCAAAGAAACAACTGAGTGCATTAATAAGTATAAAGGTTGTTTTGTCTGTTTCTGTATGTCTACTTGTGTAGTGACATTTCCCTCTAATGTAGCAGTAAATATGACTCTCATTAATAACTGTCTGACAGTGATTTGCGCCTGACAGAAACCTAAATGCTCCTGGACTGCTGCCTTAATGAGTCTGATTCATGCGCACACCCACTCATAGAAACAAGCCTCCCCCGCGCATGCACGCATGCACAAACACACACACAACACAAGCACACCCATACACACGCACGCGCACGCACGCACAAACACACAGACACGCGCGCACACACACACACACACAAACACATCCACACAGAAACGTCCTAACTTGAGAATCTTATCTTAGCTGTCTCGTTGGCACTTTAGGACGGTATTTAGGAAATGCGTATTATAGAACAAAGTTTCCTAACTTTGTTTGAGCATCCTATCTCAAGATAAGAAAAGTGAATTCCAGTTTGCGTACTGAGCCAAACGGTCCTCTGAGGATGCCATCTGCTCTGCCCTCCACTCGGCCCTCACCCACCTGGAGAGAAGGGACTCGTATGTGAGACTGCTGTTTGTGGACTTCAGTTCTGCCTTCAACACCATTGTGCCACAACGCCTCATCAACACGCTGGGCCTCAGTACCTATCTCTGCAACTGGCTACTGGACTTCCTCTGTCAGAGGCCACAGGTAGTACGTGTTGGCGACAAAATCTCCGCCAGCATCACGTTGAGCACGGGGGCCCCCCAAAGCTGTGTGCTCAGTCCGCTGCTCTTCACCCTCCTGACGCATGACTGCACTGCAACCTACAGCGACAACCGTATAGTGAAGTTTGCTGACGACACGACTCTGGTGGGTCTCATCACCAAGGGAGACGAGACTCAATACAGGCTGGAGGTTGACCTTCTGACCACGTGGTGCAGGGACAACAACCTCCTGCTGAACGTCGACAAGACCAAGGAGATTGTTGTGGACTTCCGGAAAGATCACACCCAACACCTGCCGCTGACCATCGACGATGCTGTGGTGGAGAGAGTGAGCAGCGCCAAGTTCCTGGGGGTGCACATCAGTGAGGATCTCTCCTGGTCCACCAACACCGCATCACTGACAAAGAAAGCCCAGCGCCGCCTGTACTTCCTGCGGAAACTCAGGCGAGCGAGCGCCCCTCCGGCCGTCATGACTACATTTTACCGCGGCACCATTGAGAGCGTCCTCTCCAGCTGTATTGCTGTTTGGGGTGGCGGCTGCACTTACTACAACTTGAAGGCCCTACAGCGCATAGTGAACACGGCTGGTAAGATTATTGGTGCTTCGCTCCCCTCCTTGAAGGACATTTACACCTCCCATCTCACCCGCAAGGCGACCACGATTGTGAGTGATGTGAGTCACCCCGCTCACTCTTTGTTCGAGCTTCTGCCCTCTGGGAAGAGGTACAGAAGCCTGCGCTCCCGCACCACCAGACTCAACAACAGCTTCATACTCCAGGCTGTTAGGATACTGAACTCGCTTCCCCTTTCTGCGTAGCGTCCTGTACTTTTGCGCTGTGCTTACTGTCTGCTGTATGCACACTGGCTCCGTTTTGCTCCTCTTATTTATTGTGTTATCTGTTTATTTATTATTTATTCATCACTCTTATTATTTATTGTTTGTGCCTTCTTGTTTTTATATTGTGTCGTTTACTTGTATGTCTATCGTGTAATAGTCTGTAAAGGTCTCGTCACCGTGGGATAGAGAAAACGTAATTTCGGTTTCTTTGTGTGTCTTGACATGTGAAGAGATTGACAATAAAGCTGACTTTGACTTTTGACTTTGACTTGAAAACGGAAAATTTTGGGAATGAGAAAAATGCAAGCGCTCATCACGTGAATATTTGTAATATGTCAAAAGTGGAATGGGAACATTATCAAAAATGTATTTCCAACAATTCAAACAATGCATCACTGCACTGTGTAGAACACAGCATGTGGGAAGATCTTAGTATTTACTGATGCTGCTTTCACTCCACTTCCCAGGTCTTTATAGATCTCCCAGGCATATCAAGTCCTCCTGCAGTATGCCACATAATGCCCAAGACAATCCTGGGTCAGTACTGGTTCAAAGCCAATGACTGCTCTCAAAGTAAATGTCTTCTCTTTTAGCTCCAGACTGGAGGGAAATTCAAGCAAAGCAACTTCCTTGCAACTGCTACCAAGGTCAGTGTCAATCCACATCAACTCTCCCAGATTGTAGCTGTGAGTAACATTACCTGAACACAGAGCTTGCCTGTATTGTTGTCCTGTGTTTTGAATGAAGACGGACACTGGGAAGGACTTTCAATTGGCCTGAGGCAGAGACTCAGGAAGGCTGAGTCCCTCTTCAGCAGCAGTCTGAAGAGAAGCCATGACACAGGTCTGCAGGACAGCAATGTTTGCACAAACAAGTGAAACTTGCCTTGTTACTTGTTGTCTTAAACTGCAGTACTGTGAGGAGCATTGTTTTATCAAATAAACACTTGGAATATTCCTCAATGCGCTCTCAATTACAGTGGAGATGTGGCATTGTGCATCAATTTGGAGAGCACCAGAGGTCAGGAGGACAGGTTTGAATATTTCCCCCAGCAGTTCTGCCCTTTGTGAGTATGCCTGTGGGTTCACACCCTGTGTTGTGATGGTTTTCACCAGGTGGAGGAATTGGTTCCCACGTTCATAGTTCAGAACAGTCTTTTCAAATGAGAAACCTTCACAGAAAGAACAGCATAAGCATTGAAAGACAGAATCAAATACACAAGCATTGAGCACAAACACTTTTGATGTGTAAAGTTTAACAGGCTGTTGATGGTTCCCGTTTTTCAACAATGGTACCTTGACCCACTTGTGTATCAATATGCAGCCATTCAGGACAAGGAGAGAGATATGAAGTTATCTTTCTTTTTTTCGGTTGGGACCGCTAAACCTCTGCAGTTTTCAACTGCAATGTCAGTAGATGCATCTGGCTCCGCTCCAGGATGAGATTTTTTTTTCCCTTTTGTATACTACTTCAGTTTGAGAAGTACTGCAGACATTGTCAGGCTCTTTGACAGTCGTGGCATCACACACATCTTTTTCACTTTTTTGTTTTGCAGAGCAAATCCACATGTTTCCCTCAATGAAGGAAAGATGACGAGTAACAAACTGGTCCACACGAATGGGTAGGCTTTCATGCTTGAAAAGGCCATTCTTTATGTTTTTGAACTCTGCTTCAACAGCTGCGGAACTGCAGTGATGCTGGTGCTTTTGAAGAGAGGGGCCATTATTGTTGTCCAGAGTCCAAATAACAAGACTTGGAAGTCTCAGGGAGGAAGTGGATGTTGTCTCTATCCCCATCAGGCATGGCAAGTGACCTGCTCTCCTCACATATTTCTGTCACCCACTGTCGGACATTAGTCTGGATGTGCTGATTTAATGCATCACCTGGTTCTTGTCCCTCAACTTCCTCATCTGAAATGGGGACAAATTCCTCTGCGATTTGCGCTCTCAAGTATTTCGTGCACTTTTCTGATGGGATAGGGGCTCCAGAATTGTCATTACCCTCTGTCTCACTCTGTGCCACAATGGTGATAGCACGAAGAAGTTATTTTGCATGTTACAAACATTGTGACTTAAGAAGCTGTGCAAGCTATTTTGTTTTTCAGGCAGTCCCATCAGCAGATCATCTTAATACAGTGTGCTACATCTACCCTGACAAAACATGGGGGTAGATGTCCAGGTTGATTCCCACGTGAAATGTTAAAGCACTCATTGTTGTAGCTCTTCAGATCAGGATGAGGGGTAAAAGCTTTGACTAGAGCTCTAAGAATCGTCAGAGAAAAGTCACTCACTGCCTCTTTAGAAACAGATGCACCTGCATGGATCCATTCCTTCAGCCACTCTGTAATAGCATTAACATCATGCTTCTCTGACAGCATCTGCACGACTGGGACACTGGAGCTGGTATCCCCTGTCATAATACCCTGATACAGGAAGATATGGCCAGACATGCTTCACTCACTGTTCTTAAATCTTCGGAGATAGTTGTGCATTTGTCGCTTGTTTTTCGCCACCCTGTTGCGATATGTCTTACTGGCCTGCAGAGGTCACTTTGCATGGTAATTAGTTGGATAATACGTGTAAGAATTGAGGAGTTATCATGATGTCAAGTGAAAAAGAATAAAATACATGCCAGGGGGTTAATGGAGATGCATGATTTTAATAAAGAAAAATTGCAATGGCAAAAACAAATGGTTAATTAACAATCCATGGAGCAAGGATTTGACATCTCTAGAAAATAAATTAGTATTAAATAAATGACAATTAGAATGATTCACTGAACGCCAACTAATTTTTTTGCGGCACAATCGGTACCATTTTTGCAGCACAAACCAGCACAAACGAAACACAAACGAACGGCACTATTTTGGGTCCATTTGTAAGTAAATAGGGGGCGGGGCTACGTGACATCATCGCTATAAAATAAATGTGTAATATCTATGAAACTGTAGCAGCACAAACGAAGATTTTTGCTGCACAAACCAGCACAAACAAAGCACAAACGAACGGTACCATTTTGAGTCCATTTGGAGAGAAATGGGGGACTGGGTGACGTCATCGCTATAAAATAAATGTGTAAAATCTACGAAACGGAAGCAGCACAAACGAAATTTTTTGCTTCACAAACCTGCACAAAAAAAGCACAAACGAACTGTACCATTTTGGGTCCATTCGGATAGAAATGGGGGGCTGGGTGACGTAAACGCAATAAAATAAATGTGTAATATCTACGAAACGGAAGCAGCACAAACAAATTTTTTTGCTGCACAAACCAGCACTAACGAAGCACAAACGAACTGTACCATTTTGGGTTCATTTTGAGCAGATGGGGGGCTGGGTGAACTCTGGATGACCTATAAAATAATCTTTCATAACTAAAAAACCATAGCAGCACAAACGAAAACTTTTGCTGCACAAACCAGCCCAAACGAAGCACGAACGAAACAGACTATTTTGCTTAAAGTTTGCATGGGGTGGGGGGCCACCTTCACGCAGGGTCCTGATGGAGGGTGTCAATGATGGTCCTTTGAACAGCAGTCAGATCAGCAGTCTTCCCCATACTTGTGATTTAGTTTACTGAACAAAGCTGGTTGATTTTCAAGGCTCAGGAAACCATTGCTGGTGTTTCGAGTTAATTAGACGATTCAACTGATTAGTTGAATACCCTACTAGTATACTTTCTCATGATATACTAATATTTTGAGGTACGATATTCGAGTTTTCTTAAGCTGTATGCCATAATCAGCAATATTAAAATAAAGAAAGGCTTGCAATTTTTCAGTTGATTTGTAATGAATCCAAAATGTATGACATTTTTGGTTTTTTAATTACATTTCAGAAATTAAAGACCTTTATCACAATATTCAAATTTTCTGAGACAGTCCTGTATTTAGTGTGAGACTATACCTTTGACCGTTGGGGTGTATAGCCTGGCGAGCAGGAAGCAGGACAGTGTGTGTCAGGTTTATTTCGCTGACTGAATACGTGAATAGAAGAGCAACAGCAAACAAACCACAAGTGAGACAGAAATATTAAGTTTTTTCTCGCGAGGAGTGCAGTACAGATCCTTCACAACAATCTCACTACACTAAAATATCTGTATGCACTCCCGCTCTTTTTATTTGGATTTGCCCTACCCACAGTGTGAGACAAGAGCCAACTAAGGGGAGGGGGGAGGCATGTGGGCTTTGTCTCGTAAGCAAAAAAATCACTAGGTGTTTACATACTGATAAGAACATCTGGGAAGAGGAGTTTGAGTGGACTGGATACAGAAGAAAAAACCTTTGACCTCTAGTAAAAACATAGCAAGGGAAGTTTTACGACATTGTGTAGGATGCAACAAGCTAAGTTATTTATTACTGGTTATATACATTCCAACCTAATCCTACAATAAAGATAGTTAGGAAAAACCCTGACTTTAATGGTCACTTGGAGGTTCATCTGGGGTGCAAGACAGCAATGAGGCATGTTGTCTAACAAAGTGGTCATTGTCAGAAAGGAACGGTAGATGTCTTCCTTTTTGTTGAGTTGTCACTGAGTTGCCAGCTACGTCCTGTCTGACCCAGCTGTAATCTCTCTTCTATGGTACATCATAAAAACAGCAAGGCCAAACAGCGAGCATCTCTTGCAGGACTATTGGGGTAAAGCATTGATTAGAGAACGCATGATAACATATATATACATTTTTCTAACAATTCCCCCCTGTTTATCATAAGTTCTCAGAGACCATCTCATCACCTAAAATCGGCCACTTCAAAAAGATTTTCAGCCGTAGGATCATAATTCATAAGAACAAATTTACACCCGGGAGGAGATTGAGCCTTAATAATCAACGTCAGAGTCGGGAAACAAATCGGACAGGTTTACCACAGGAGCTTCAAAGATGGAGCCATCGCCAGAGCGACAACCCTCATCAGACGCAAAGTCTTCCCCTTGGAGCAACGGAAAAGTCTCAGCCGCTGGAGAGATAGCAGTTGTAATTAACCTGTTAATTAGAGACCGGAGACACGGAATACAACAACATCCACACAAGGTCAAAACAGCAGAAAAAACGGCAAGGGAGACTAGGACCGAGGACACCAGGGTACGGTACTTTCCGAACACGTTTAGCCAGTCGTTCCAAACCTCCGTGTTCACTCCACTGTGTTCCTTCATTTTCCCATTCAAGGTCCTCAGGCCCTCAAGGGCCTGGGACAGGCTTCCATCAGCGGCAGTATTATTTGGAATAAACGTGCAGCACTGCTCACCAAACATGGCGCAGACACCACCCTCCTTTGAGAGCAGCATGTCAAGGGCCATTCGGTTCTGGAAAGCCATGAGGGAAGTTGCAGCCAGTTGGGAGTGGACCGCCCTGAAACCCGCCTCGGTCCAATTTCCAAGCCTCTGCACGTTGTAATGGATGTAGTTGATCCTGTCGACATTTTTGTTAAGAGTACACCACCAACACAGGGCGGATTCAAAACCAGCTGCTATCTGATTCACCAGCTTATACTCATCCGGTACTCCCCTGGGAACACCAATGGCATCTATGTATGTTGGATCTGTTGCGCCCAGCCATTCAGCGCTTCGCTTCGTTCTTAACCAGAATTTGGGTACCATGGATTTAACAAAAGATCCCAGATCATAAGGAGTCATGGGAATCAATTGAACAGGAAGCAAAAGGGTCACCAAAGCGCAAATTCCAGAGCTATTGAAAGGCAACCTATCATAAAGTTCGTTACTATTACACCAAAACCAAATATCACTACGAGCAATGGGTAAAAAAGGGGCAGTAACATTAATCAGGGAAGCACACATTGGTGCGGCTAGAGCACCCAGCTTCACACCGGTACCAGGCAGCTTGAAGCACGTGAAATTACCCTTAGCTACAGTGGAAGAAAAAAGGGGTTTATTTTTTGTTATGGGGGAAACGGGATAAATCCTATCCCATATAAAACAATCATGAGCAGGTGGTATGGATGAGTTCAACATTAAAACAACAGCACACTTTGGAACAACGTTTGCAGGTATAATTCTTAAAAGGGGTCTTGGTCCCATACACACAACGCAACTGGTGTTAGCCATCTTAGCGGCTTGTTCAGTCATAAGGAGCCAGTTGTTAGTCTGACCACTTATACCTGTGGAGGCCATGAAATAGCTGTCTATATCAGTGAGGCGCACACTCGTGATCTTCACCCCAACTGTTTCAGTATAATTATTCATACCGGGACGGTCGGCCACCGACATAGTTTTGTTAATGCAGATTACGACAGGGAAATGAGGATCAACACCGGAGGACCAAGCCCACAACTGAAACCCCCAACAGGAAGTGTTAAACAAAGTGGCATTTGGAGGCCGAATTTGGCCATCAGGGAGTGCAAAGGTCAAAAGGAGGCTTGTGCCTTGGTTTTTTAAAGTTACTCGCCTAGCAAAAAACACAGCCTCTTCACTGGATCCAGAGGGCCAATATTCTAACGCTTGTGTGGTGACAAGGGTGCTCCAGTCAGTGCTAACTGGATGACCAGTTAAATACCACCAATATCCGAGCCATTTGTCCCCAGTAGTGGGGTGGCCATTTTGAAAACCCTTTAAACTCTTCATAGGTAAGGTAATAGTGGAAGATGTGTTAGGAGCCACAGTGAACATTAATGAGTTATTGTAAGTCCAAGACAAAAGCCACGGTACGCAAGTCGGAGTGTGGATAATGTGAGGCGTGCAGACAACATGATCAAAAGGGGGTTGGGCGTCACGCTTACGTCTAGCAGTCTCATCCCATGAACTATATTGGTTAGTATGAGCGCTAGCCAGGTTAGTGTTTTTCTGATGAAAAGAGGTTAGAGGCCGATAGCACACAACCCATGCTACTACAGCAACACACGTGAGAACAGTCATCCAGAAGGCGCAGGCCCGCACTCTCTCAAAGGATTTATACAGTAACATCCTAATTCTAACTTTTAATCCTAACCTTTATTTTTAGATCTCCCCAGAGTCAACGCCCTGAGCTTCAGGTTGGTGTCTTGGAATTCTTCTGCTAGCTTTCGTGTCAACCCTGGATCTTGACACCAGGATCAGGCACTATTACCAGACTTTGCTCACCTTCCGTACTTAGGTTGGATCTGTGGAGATCACCTTTTTACAATGAGATAAATGAATCCACGTGTTGCGTTCAGCTATTTTCAAGGCATGAGGCGTTGTGAGCAATACCAAAAAGGGACCTTCCCACTTGGGTGAATGCCAATTCTTCTTCTTGATACTCTTGATCAAGACCCAGTCTCCCGGTACCACTTTGGGGTCTTCCTGCGGAGAAATGGGGTCATTATCAGTGTTAATGGTCTGGTTCTTGTGACGTTCTAGCATTTTCCTCATGTAATCGGCTAATGTGGCTTCTTCAGGGATGTCCCATGTGTTTTTAAACTGAGGAAGCCTATAAGGTTTTCCAAAAACGATTTCGTAGGGAGTTAGCCCCGTTGTACTTGTTATATTAATGTACATTTTGACCAAGTCTAAACACTGAGTCCATGGCCGTTTGGTTTCTTCCATACATTTCTTTAGCCTGTTTTTTATAGTTCCATTAAATCTCTCAACCAGGCCTGCAGATTGTGGTCGGTATGAGCAATGATTTTTTATATTTATGTGGAACATTCTCCCAATATTTTGTACTACCTGATTAACAAAATGTTGACCATTGTCACTATAAATTGTTTCTGGAATACCATATCTTGGAATGATATCTTTGCATAAGGCTTTTGTCACTGTGAGTGCATCAGCATGTTTGGTAGGAAAAATTTCTACCCATTTAGAAAACGCATCTATTATGACCAGACAATATTCTTTTCCTTCGCTTTTATTTAATTGGATATAATCCATATGTATTGTCTGAAACGGATATAATGGAGTCGGGAACTTCCCTCTCCGAGGTCTTAAATTACCTTGTGGATTATGTTTAGCACAGATCAAACATGCTCTACAAAATTGCTGTGAAAAACCCGCAAATCCGTATGCTGTGTAAATAGCTTCAACTTGTTTGACCATACCCCCCGTCGAGACATGGGTGACTCCATGACTCGAAATAGCAGCCCACTTAAACAAGTTCCGAGGCAAAACCGGCTTGCCCAGAGGTCACACAAAAAGGCCATCGTTGTTTTTTATTGCCCCTCGCCTCTCCCAAGAGAGCCGCTCCTGAGAGGGGCTCTGAGACTGCATGTCAAGCAGCACGTCAGAGGAGACGTGTGACATCGAACCACAATCAGTGGAAGACGAGAGGACATGGAGCAGGCCCTCTGCGGCAGCCTTGGCAGATTTATCAGCAAAAGCATTACCAAGTGAAACAGGATCAGTCCTGGTAGTGTGAGCAGCACATTTGCAGACTGCCACCCTAGCGGGCAACTGCACAGCGTCCAAAAGTTGAGGCAGCAATGTAGAATGGGTAACGGGCTTGCCCGTAGAAGTTGTCATGCCACGGTTGCTCCATTGTTGAGCAAAAACGTGCACCGTAGCAAAGGCATACTGGCTATCAGTCCAAATAGTGACAGACTTGTTGGCAAACATTTTGCAAGCCTCAGTGAGAGCAATGAGTTCAGCGGCCTGTGCTGACATATGGGATGGCAGTTTGACAGCTCTTAAAACCTCAGTAGCAGAGACAACGGCATACCCAGAGAGGGTCACGCCAAGTTCACTTTTCTTTGACGACCCATCAACGAAAACCACATGACTGTCAGGTAAAGGTGTGTCTTCCAGATCGGGTCGAGCCTTCGCAACTTGCTGAGCAGCATCAACACAATCATGGAATTCGCCATCGTCAGGAAGGGGAATAAGAGTAGCAGGATTGAGTGTCGTGCACCTTTCAACAGTCAAATGCGGCTGAGAAAGCAACGTAGCCATGCACGACAGATGACGTGCAGGCGACAAGAAGGTCATATTTGTTTGCAGCAAAAGAGCCGAGACCGCATGGGGAACCTTCAGAGTCAAAGGATGAAATAACACAACACTAGCACTGCTTTCCACAGCCATGGAGGCCGCCACCACGGCCCTCACACATGGCGGGAGAGCACAAGCAACACTATCCAATTTCGAAGAATAAAAGGCAATAGGTCGAAACTTTGAGCCATGCGATTGAAGCAAAACAGAGGTCATATAATGACCTTTGCAATCAACAGTTTGAACAAACGCTTTATCATAGTTAGGTAGGGCCAGAGTGGAGCTGGAGACCAGAGCCTGCTTGATTAGCACAAAAGCATCCTCAGCTTCGGGAGTCCATTTTAATTGAGTGGACATTGAGATGTTCTCTTCATACATCAATTTGGACAGAGGAGCAACAATTTGTGCATAGTCAGGTATCCAGCTTCTACAATAACCCGTGAGCCCCAAAAAAGACATCATTTGTTTCTCTGTGAGTGGTTTAGGAGCTAGCAAAATAGAGGTCTTCCTACTTTCAACTATAGTCCGACCTTGGGAACTCAGATTGTGGCCTAAATATTTTATTTCAGTTGACCACAACTGGAGTTTATTTTAGCTGACTTTGTGGCCTTCTTTTGCCAAGTGATGCAGCACTGCAAGCGTGTCTGTCTGACAAGAGGCATAATCAGGGGACGCCACCAAAATGTCATCAACATAGAGCAAAATCTGACTCCCCATTGGTGGGACAAATTTCGCCATGCTGGCTGCCATCACCTGCGAGTAAATTGTAGGGCTTTCACAGTACCCCTGAGGCAATCGGGTAAAGGTGTACCTCAAACCAGCATATGTGAAAGCAAACCAAAACTGACTTTCTTCAGCAATAGGGACAGAGAAAAAGGCATTGCTAATGTCAATTACTGAAAATATCTTCGCATCAGGTGTTAACGAATTCAACAGGGTATGCGGGTCAGGGACACAAGGTGCTCTTTGAATGACAGCATTGTTCACAGCTTGCAAATCTTGCACCAATCTCCACCCGACAGAAGGTAGTGCCTTTTTCACAGGGAAAATTGGAGTATTGCAAGGAGAATCAGGGCAAGGAATGATGACACCTGCCCTTAATAAATCAGAAATAACAGGTGCAATACCCTGCAAGGCATCGGGTTTCAATGGGTACTGTCTCACACAAGGGCGGTATTCATTTTTAGGTCTAATAACAACAGGAAGTGCTCCTTTCACTAAACCTACATCAGAGGGACCTGTCGACCAAAGTTCACTTGGAATCCCAGCGAGGATCTGCTCGTCATCGGACGACAGCACAAAATGTCAAAATGAGGATGCTTTCTCAGAACAGGAGTCAACGTGAACTCCACTAACAAATGACAGGACCTGGTTCACGTTTTGTTTAAAAAACTTAGTAGAAGGACTATAAAAGGAGTCAGGCCCAACTTGAGTCCAATCAGAAGCCACCAGTGCATCTCTGGCCATAAATCCCAAACTCTGCCATGTGGCCGTAAAAGGCCGAAACAATGAGATGTGGAGCGGAGTGGGAGACATGTGTAATTTCTGCACTTCAGAGGGAGCCGGCCCTATGACAACACAGGCACGGCTTTCACCATCATGCAGGAGGAAAGATGTCTTCAAGGAGGCAGGCGTAACAGCCTCAAGCATGTTCTCGTAGTTGTGATCAGGACCAGGCGTGTCTTTATGCCACATGGTTACGTGCAGGTTGGTTGGGTCCATCGCCTGTTCAGGGCAGCGCAACAGGGTGCCTGCCTGGGCTAAAAGAGGGGTTCCAAACTGCACAACTTCTGCATCAGTCAAATCCAATGAATAGAAATAATAGCAATGAAACTGACCAAAAATCTGTAATTGATGTCGCCTTTTGACAACGATTTTGTCATTAATGGGCACAAGGGAAAGACTAAGTGCAGTGAGAGCATCTCTTCCTAGCAAATTAACAGGGCAATTGGGCATCAGCAAAATGGGAATGCAACAACTTTCCCCTTCTGGGTCCCGTATCCAGACTGGACGAGACTGGGGTACTGGGGTTGTCACACCATTTGCCGCTCTCACCCAGAAAGTCTTTCCTCCTTCTCGCACATCAGCAGGTATGTCGCGACATGTGGTCACACACGCGCCTGAGTCACACAAAAACGTTATGGGAGTCCCATTTACCATCAAAGTTATCAAAGGTTTCTCTACATTGTTCATCAACAAGTCCTGAATGTTCAAATCTACATCAGCAGGGGGAGCTGTCGCCAGGACAGCCTTTTCAATTTTCTGTTGACCATCGGTTAGTCATAAGGGAGGATCAGCCTGACCCTTATGGGGATTTGGACAGTATTTTGCTATATGGCCCTCTTTGCCACATGACCAACAAAGAGGAGGTCGGGAGTCATATCGCTTTGACTGACCCTGGGCGGGCTGGCAGTTTGGGTCATAATCGAGCGCACCACGATTATACCCTCCTCTGCCTCTGCCACGGAAATTCTCACGACCGCGCCCTCTCCGGCGTGGTTCGAAGGTTCTGTTTTGATAAAACACCTCAGATGAATCATCATTTGCAAAAAAGATGGCGGCCACTTTCCCTTTTTCTTTTCCCTTTTTTAAATTGACAACCTTTTCAGCGTGTATAGCATGATCAATAAATTGTGGCAATGTAGAGGTTGGGAAAGTGATCATGTGTTTAGCAACCCAGCTTTGGATTGCCGGTCGTGAATTTGCATGTAGAGCATTTTTGAGTTGTTGGTTATAGACATCAGTACCAGGCTCCAAACCACTATTGGCTTTGAACACCTTCTCCAATCTGTGTCTATAATCTTCAAACAACTCATCCTCTTTTTGTTTGGTTCGGCCAATATCTGTATAATTTGCTCTACGTTGAAATTTTATTTTTATCCTACCCAATAGTTGGTCAATTTGAGTTTTCAATGCCACCCCATTATATTCTAATGGACGGCCTTGGTCATCAAAAGGATTCCACCCGCCCTTGACACTGGCCCAATCTTTGGTCAAGGTTGCCATAAAAACCTGCTGCACCTCATCACCTCTCAAGTTATAGGAAGCAATGAGTTGTATTATGTCGGTGCAGTATTGTTCAACGTCTTCAGAAGGCAATGCCATTCCTTCTGTAGCTGATTTTACATCGGCTTGTGTCCATGTTCTGTATACTAAAATTGTGGGGCCCCCGTCATCATGAGGATTTGCTACTTGAATCATTGGGTAAGCGTCAGCTACTTCCGCTCCCATGTAGCCTGGGCCGCAGCTTGCCGCGGGGGCTGAGGGAGAGGGAGCTTCTGACTTCACGCGGCTCCGCGTCACCATGGCATGAGCAGAATCACTATATTTTGGAGGATCATCTGCGCTTGACAATTTGGGGTACAAAGTTGGAAAGGATGGTTCGCTTTGGCGTCCCACAACGCCTTTCTTTGTAATTTGATCATCCTTTTCATCTTCATTTATCACACCCTCAGCTACGGCCCTCAAGCGAGGCCGCGCTGATGTTGTTTCATCATCTTCCTGCCTATGCAACAACAAGCTCTCTTTGGATTTTTCATCACTCCCCTTATTCTTCAATTTTTCTTTCAATTGTCCACATTTTCTTTTCTCAGCTTCCAATTCCCATTGTACTATTAAATGATACCCGTCTTTATTCTTTTTATCCGCGCCACACTTGGCTTTAATTGATTGCTTTAGGTCATTTAATGATTTTGAGCTCAGCTGGCCATCAAAGTTGTAATCGGTTATCCATTTGTCAAGATATTTTACATTTTCTGGGTCGACCCATTCCATTACCGTTTTTTTCCATGTATAGTGCGCCCCCATGTATAGTACGCACCCCTAACAATGGCATGCTGATGCTGGAAAAAAGCTTGTACCCATGTATAATACGCACCCAATTTTTATGAATTTTTTTTAATTTTGTTTTTAATTTTTTTTTTTTTTTTTTTTTTTTAAGTCCCAAAGATCGTCACACACGCAGGGAGGCAATGGGTCCCATTTTTAAAGTCTTTGGTATGGTCTTAACTAGGCTGGATGTCATTTTTTTGTTGGCGTTGATTTCTCCGACTGCCCCTAAACGCACCACCGCGCTCCGTGCGCACACGGCGGCTCTGTATGGGAGAGACGTTGAAGAGGAATAAAAACACCCTTGGAAACCAAAACTTGCCCCTCGTCGTGACTCGGAGCCGCAACAAATGTTTCGGATTTGTGTAGGGTACATTGTGACAGACGGCAAACTAGCAGGTGATCGAGCGAGCGTCTGATACAAGAGCATTGCGGTCGTATGGAGCGTGTTTGAAATGAACAGCAGAGACGAAAGGAACAAGGCAAAGTGTTGTGAAATAAAATATTACCTGTAATACGCATTTTGTTATTTGCTGATTGAAACTGCTAATTAAACTGTGAATTGAAACTAATAGGTGGAGAACTGAACTCTCGCTCTTTATATAGCTGACGTGTCTTGCGCAAGCGTTCTGCGCATCTGTAATGGCGGCCTCCGTATGACGTCCGGTCCGCGATGGAGATTAAAAAACAAACAATATTTGACAATAACACACCATCGATTGCACCATCGCATCAAACGATGTGTCGTCAATTATGAATTTTACTAAGTGTGTTGGGCAGGATGGCTGAATGCGATGCGCGATTGACAACAAACAAGAAGAAAGGTGAGTTTTATTTCGGGGGAGATTTGTCATGTCTCGTCCCCAGTTTTGCTATGTGTCTAGGTTGCCATAGTTTCTGTTCGTGTCACCCCGCTCTTCCTGTGTCACCTCAATCGATGTAACGTGTTTTTTTAAGTCCTGTCTGCCCCTCGCTCACCGTTGGATCATTGCATGTGTTACTGTCATTCTGTTCCTGTCTTTGGTAATGTCACCCTGTCTTTTTGTTCCACGACTTTGTCGGTCAGTCCTGTTGTTGGTTTTGTTGTACCATGACTTTATTTAAAAAAAAAAAAAAAAAAAAAAAAAATTAAAAAAAAAAAAAATTTAAAAAGTTTTTTCTTTGTACCCATGTATAATACGCACCCCAGATTTTAGGACAATAAATTAGTAAAATATTGCGCACTATACACGGAAAAAAACGGTAATTTCCAATCCTTGCATTTTAGTTTATGTCGGGGTAGGGACTTTCGCTTACTATTTAAGTTTCCCATAGTTTATTTTTCTAAATTTTGGAGTTGGTAGTTTGAATGGCACCTACAGTGTCCTAAAACCAACTTTATTCACAGGACAGTGGTAAAAAATTCAATGTGTGGTAAGTCTCCTTTCACCTCCCCCGAAAGAGTTGATGCCTCTCCACCTACACAAAGCCACCGTTTACAATCCTGTGTGTTTATATAGAGGAGCGCTCAAATGAGATCACTCTCAGTCAAACCGTACACAAGCATACCACGCGCGATTTTTGTTAATAACAGAGGAGTCTGCCCCTCCTGCTGCGGAATTTAACTAACATAAAACGTTAGGGGGCTCCACATCCGCCCCTGCAGAATTTAACTGTTTCTAGTTGTACTTGATAGGGTCTAGAATTCTCAAGGTTTTTTTGGTTTTGTTTTTTTAATAACAGAGGAGTCCGCCCCTCCTGCTGCAGAATTTAACCAGCTTGAAAGCTAGGGGGCTCCACATCCGCCCCTGCGGAATTTAACTGTTTCTATTTAGTAGAATTAATATTCCTACTCACGGTCTGCTGATTCTCTTCCTCGGAAGATCTCGTCAACCCTCCCGGTATCCAGCCGGACTGATCGAGACAGTCCCGTCAAAGGGCTTTTGTTTACCTCGGCCGAGGATTTTCGCCTGCGTCGAAGAGTCTGCTGGACCCGCCAGGTGTGTCGAGATCCCGGAACGAGCCCCCAATTTCTGTCAGGTTTATTTCGCTGACTGAATACGTGAATAGAAGAGCAACAGCAAACAAACCACAAGTGAGACAGAAATATTAAGTCTTTTCTCGCGAGGAGTGCAGTACAGATCCTTCACAACAATCTCACTACACTAAAATATCTGTATGCACTCCCGCTCTTTTTATTTGGATTTGCCCTACCCACAGTGTGAGACAAGAGCCAACTAAGGGGAGGGGGGAGGCATGTGGGCCTTGTCTCGTAAGCAAAAAAATCACTAGGTGTTTACATACTGATAAGAACATCTGGGAAGAGGAGTTTGAGTGGACTGGATACAGAAGAAAAAACCTTTGACCTCTAGTAAAAACATAGCAAGGGAAGTTTTACGACATTGTGTAGGATGCAACAAGCTAAGTTATTTATTACTGGTTATATACATTCCAACCTAATCCTACAATAAAGATAGTTAGGAAAAACCCTGACTTTAATGGTCACTTGGAGGTTCATCTGGGGTGCAAGACAGCAATGAGGCATGTTGTCTAACAAAGTGGTCATTGTCAGAAAGGAACGGTAGATGTCTTCCTTTTTGTTGAGTTGTCACTGAGTTGCCAGCTACGTCCTGTCTGACCCAGCTGTAATCTCTCTTCTATGGTACATCATAAAAACAGCAAGGCCAAACAGCGAGCATCTCTTGCAGGACTATTGGGGTAAAGCATTGATTAGAGAACGCATGATAACATATATATACATTTTTCTAACAGTGTGCATGGCTGGGTATACCGTATTGGCCCGAATATAAGAAGGTGTTTTTTTGCATTGAAATAAAACTGAAAATGTGGGGATTGTTTTACAGTCGGGGTATAGCCATTATACCCATTCACAACGCTAGATGGTGCCAGATATCTTTTAAGTGAATGCTGAACACAACTCCCCAGGCCAAAGCAAAGCCGTCAGGAAGAATAAAATTAAAAATAGCGGTAGCACGAAGAACAAAAATAAAAAATAGAATAAAATAAATAAGAAAGAAAAGAGAAGAAAATAAGAGAGTTTGCATTATTTTATTGCAATGTTTTCTGTCAGGAAGCAAAGGCAGGGCAACCAAGTGCAGCATAATCCTTTATTGCCAAAGAGGAAATGGAACGCCGGACCTGCGGTCGGGCTGGCGTGGCAGAGCACAGCGCGTAGGAGAAGTCGGAGGCAGGCAGGCAGTCGAAGGACGAGCACGTTGTCAGGACCGGCGGCGAGCTGAAGCGTGGTCGAAGGGCGAGCAAGTTGTCAGGACAGGCGGCGAGCAGAAGCGTGGTCGAAAGGCGAGCAAGTTGTCAGGACAGGCGGCGAGCTGAAGCGTGGTCAAAGATCACGGAAGCAGGTGGCTACAAAGATCGGTCCGGGGAAAAAAGGCAGGAGTATCACGGGCAGGGTAAGCAAACAAACTGACAACCACTGGCAGAACACAGAGAGGTTAAGTAGGGGACCTAACGAGCTGTAGCAGGTGCTGGCAATTCCCTGAGTAGGGCTTGGCTGGAAGTGAGGTGACGCGGAGGCGTGACAGTTTTCCTTATTCAGATTTGTTTCAAGTCTACAGTTACAGTTAGACTTCACTTTGATGGTTAATGCAGTTATTGCAATTTTGTTGTTTTATCACAGTAGATTGCTTTATTTACCTTTCAAAAACCAGAAGCCATTCATTTACAAACGTGATTGCACTTTAGTTTACATATTTAACTGTTCAGATATTAAGATGTGCTAGACAGTTTTTGCATGATTTGAATGAGGCAAAATAACATGCTTTTTCTCTCGAATATATTATCATATGTTTCAGATGTACTGTAATTATCTTCTGTATAAAAATTTAATTTGGTGTTCAAAAAGTCTTTTTTCAAACTTGAGTCTTGAAAAAGAGCTGGTCGTCTTATAATCAGGGTCGTTTTATATTCGGGCCCACATTGCTCCACTGTTTTACTACAGCAATGCATTTGACACACCTAGTTTGTTGGAAACAAGAATAAAAAGCTCTTGTACACTTGTGTTCAGTGTTTCCAGTGGAGCATTCTACTTTGAAATTCTAGACACAAGTGGTGTTTTGTTGCTGGACAAATTTGAGCGTCTTCGAGTGGCTCCACATATTAAACATCGAAGAAGAGTATAGGACAGTGTAGAAGAAGCGCAACGCAATGAAGGCTGTGAAGGCTACTTTTTCAAAGCCTTAACCCACGGCCCATCTCCATCGAAATGAGGCCAGATTTTTAATGCTTGATGTCGAAGGCTGGGTGGATTTAGACACAGATGGTGCAGCCTGGTCTTGCCAAAAATGACGCCTTGTCACCGCTGTATTGTGTGTTGAAGGACGCTTTGTGCACAGCTATTCCGCCTGTCCAAATTATCCATGGCTTATGCAGCCCATGGCTTCAAAAAAGTACAATACGACTCTTTCTGCAGCTTGACAGCATGCTTTACCTCTGGTGTCCAGCAGCGGGTTCGGGGTTTGCCGCCACAACACGCACCAACCACCTTACGACCATAGCTCGGCTCTGATCAGACGCCTAAACAATGGAGGCATTGAAGATGGTCCACTAAGACTTAATGTCCCCCGCCTCCTCCGGGACGTGGGCAAAATTCTGCTGGAGGTGGGAATTGAAACTCTTTCTGCCAGGGGATTCTCCCAGATGTTCCCACCAAACACTCACAATACGTTTGGTTCCGCAGGTTGGACCAGCATCTTCCACCACCATCGAAGGCAGCACACCACCAGGTGGTGATCAGTTGACAGCTCCGCCTCTCTCTTCACCCGAGTTTCCAAAACATGCGGCTGCAAATCCGATGACATGACTTTAAAGTTGATCAAAGAGTGTTCAAAGGGTGTTCTGGTGCTACACTCACATATCGACAACTAGTGGGGGTGGGGGGTTAGGTTGGGATGGATGGATGGATGGATGGATGGATGGATGGATGGATGGATGGATGGATGGATGGATGGATGGATGGATGGATGGATGCAGACATTGACATTAAGGTAGGAAGAATGAAAAGTAAATCACAATTGCATGTATTTGGATGCTGAAATGTAGAATTTAGTTCCTACATTATATAGAACAGACATTAACGACTTTTCTACAGTACATTTAGTGTGTGTGTGTGTGTGTGTGTGTATTTATACATACTTGTGCATGAGTGTGCATGTTTGTCTGCACGCACGTGTGTGCGTGCGCACGCGTGTGTTTTTGTGTGTGCGCACGCTTGTCCATTTGTGTATGTGCTGTCCACCATTTCGGTAATGAGTTCAATCTCCTGTCTCAAGCTAATCCCTGTTTTTATCTGTGTTGCATGGTCACAGGATTATTCTTGTCTTTAACCTGGTCCTGACATGGTAATGAAAAAATAACTGCTTTTAATGTTTAAACTTAAATTACTATAAATCTTTACTAGACTAATATATGTATAGTATCCATATACCGTAATTTTCGGACTATAAATCGCGTTTTTTTTCATAGTTTGGGTGGGGGGGCGACTTGTAATATATGTGTTTTTTTTCAAAGATTTTCAAAAATTTTACCCCCCCCCCCCCCCCAAAAAAAAGTGAAACCGCAATAAACGAACCGCGATGTAGCAAGGGGTTACTGTAATTTGAATTTCAAGTGACGTCAGCGACGCGGCGTGGCGCGGCGGTTGTTTACATAAAGGACAAAGATTGATCACGGGATGACGAAGATGACGAAGGGCCCCACGTACTACCGGCATCATTAGCGGCTTTGTTTCTAAGTGACACGGCGGACGAAGAGTTTGAAGGATTTAAGGATTTGGAGTGACACAGAATGTTTGAAAAACTATTATGGCTTTTACCCACGCCCGCTCCTACTCTACGGAGCGCTCTTTCACTTACGTGAATTGAAGTCGGGGGCCGGCGCTCGGCCGGGTGGCTGTCCAGGGACGGTGGATGGGGCTCGGACAATGCTTTTACGCACGCCCGGTCCTACTCTACCGAGCTGTCTTTCACCTCCGTGGATGGAAGTCGAGGGCCGGCGCTCAGCCAGGTGGCTGTCCGGGGTCGGTGGATGGGGCTCGGTCATGGCTTTTATGCACGCCCGGTCTTATTCTATGGAGCTCTCTTCAACTTCCGTGGCTGGAAGTCCACGCCGCCCCACGCCTGGAAGTTTGTTTTGCTAAATAAAGAGCCGTTTACCAAACCCACGTCTTTCCTTGAACTTAACACTACAATATAGTTATATAGTAGATCTGTGGAATAACGACGAGGCTGACGACGTTGTTGACGAAGGACGAGGAATTTGATCGATGGATTTAATGATTTAAAATGCACAGATGGTTTGATAATACTATTGCTTATATATTAGTTATTTGATATCTAATTTATATATCATTATATGGGCCTGTGGAATATTTTGAAGTGCAAGCGCCGTCAGCGGCGCGCACCCATTGTTGACAAAGGACGATCGATAGATTTAATGATTTGGAGTGACACGGATGGTTTGATAACATTATTGCTTATATATAATGGGTATTTGATATATAATTTATGTATCGTTATATGGGCCTGTGGAATATTTTGAAGTGCAAGCGCCGTCAGCGGCGCACACGCATTGTTGACAAAGGACGATCGATGGATTTAATGAATTGGAGTGACACAGATGGTTTGTTTTATTAACGTGTTATTTATGTAATAGTGTTTTTAATAACTCTGAATTTTACGTCAGGGCCGTTTTCAGCTCTTCGTTTGTGTTTATGTCACGTTAGCATACCTATCGTTTAGCCTGTTGTTGCTCGTTCATGACTGTTCTTGGTGTTGGATTTTGTCGAATAAATCGCCCCCCACAATGCAATTTATACTCTGGAACGACTTATATATGTTTTTTTTTCCGCATTTTTGGGCATTTTATGGCTGGTGCGACTTGCACTCCAGAGCGACTTATAGTCCGAAAATTACGGTACTTACAAATCCACTATTTGTTCAAAGTTAATTTTGTTTAGTGTTCTTGGTCATACAAGAACTAGTATATCTGTATTTACTCCTTTTCATTTACAGTTATACAAATACACACGAGTCTCTCTGCAGTCTGTTCCACACATCACTAACCCCCCACCCTCTGTTCACTTCACACATGATGTGGCCCACCTTTTTATCCATCTGTCCTAATGGTTCTGTGTGACTGTGTCTGCGCACATTGTGAGCTTTCATGCAAAGCTGGAGCAGTGTTGATCAACCGGCCAAGTCACTGGCATATGGCCATGTCCTGGGGTGCTCTGGTATGTTGGAATGCAGGATAACAAACTTAACGGACAAGAATGTCTGCCCACTTCCTCACAAAAGTATTCGAACTTGAGGCAAATTCCATTATGTTTTGCAGTGGAGAAAAAAGCCATCATAATATTAATCTGAGACAATAAAATATTTAAAGTTTTATCTACCTAGATCGGATTCACAATTTAAAAGATAGCACATTGTATTTCAATCCACAAATCTTCCGTGTACTTTTATATGTATGCAAAGTTTCACATTAGTAGACATTTTTGTTTGTGATTTTTAACAAATTCAAATTGCTTGATTTTGACAGTAATGGCCAAATTCACAAAGAATGCACTGTGGCTGCCGATGCCACCCTCAATTGCACTTCATTCATGACAAAGATGAATGAAGTCTACAAAGATACATGCATGTATAAGCTTCAGTAATCGACTGTAGTATAACATGTCAAAAGCACTACAGGAGTTCAGTCAGCAGCTTAATAGGAACAGCCCATGAAACTGTGGCATAAATGTAACCAATACAAGAATAAACAGGGTACTGATCGCGGTTTACTATCATCCACTTTAATTACAGATTTTGAATGGACTGAAGTGCAACAATCACCTCACCTCTGCAACAACAATAAAATCCACACATTTCCACACATCAGTAAATGGAAAAAAATAGATAAGAAAAATACCGACACGATCTTTGCGTGCAAGTAGAAAAAATACTCCTCGGTGTCCTTTGCAACGTAAAAAAAAAAACTCATGCTGGCGATCAAAAACAAAAAAGGTATGTGTCTAAAGTTCTGATAGTGTGCTTGTGTAGATGGTATGTACGTATATCTATGACTGTGAGAGGCTGCCTGCTGTGGGCGAACAGAGTTGGAGATCTGTCGATCGTTTTCCCCGTGGACCACGTCACTACATAGCGGTGAAAGCTAGCAAGAGAGCGTATCATGAGGCGAAGGTCACGAGCACTCACCGACAGCCGCCGATCGTCTGACTCGCGCTCGCTCACAAGCGCAATAGCAAATAATACTATCCCAAGACATCCATAACAAATATACATGTAACACTTGTTCTGACAGTGCTTACAGTAAATTAGATAATGGACCAGTTCTAAGTTCGGCCAAAAAGATGAACATACTTCAAACAGAATGTACACATATGATAGAACATTAATACTAACGTTAACGTTAATACTTTGATGGCGCCGCTTGAGTGGCAGGCTGTTACAGCAGCTCTGACCTTTCTTCCCTTCTTTTAGTGTTTTCCTTTGTGAATCTAGTAAGTTTTTTGTTATTTTCTCCTTCTCACGTTATTGATTAGGCTAGTGCGCAGCTATGGATGTTCACATTGTAACATTCGTAGTTTGTTCCTTACTGATTTTGGAACTTTTTCGTGCGGCGTCGGGTGAGCCATCCGTACTTGGCTCCGTTGTCTACACCTGTGATCAGCTGTTAGCCTGGCGCTGCACACCCCTTCCCTGCGAGTTGCGACCAGAGATCCCCTAGGAGATACGGCCGTGGTGAAGAGGATGACTAGCCGGAGTAAAGCGTAGGCAGCAGAGGAGGCGATATAAACCGTGCTTGTCGTCGGTCATCATGGGGAACGTGAGATCTCTTCAAAGTAAGATGGAAGAGCTAACGGCGCTAGCCTGGACACAGAGGGAGTATCGCAAATGGAGTCTCATGTGCTTCACGGAGACGTGGCTGAACGATGTCTCACCCGACTCACACCTCTCCCTGGACGGGTTTCATGTGTTGCGGGCTGACAGGACAGCTACGGAGAGTGGTAAGAGGAGAGGAGGGGACTCACTGTGTTTGTGAACGATAGATGGTGCCATCCCGGACACGTCAGCGTTAAGGAGCAACTCTGCTCCAGTGACTTGGAGCTGTTGGTGGTTAGCATGCGACCGTACTAACTCCCGACGGAGTTTTCACATGTTATTGCTTTAACTGTGTACATCCCTCCCTCAGCTGCCGCTGCTACCGCTACGAACCGGATCCACTCTATCGTTTCTAAGCTTCAAACTCAGCACACCCAATCCCTTCTCCTCATCTCTGGGGACTTCAATTATGCTTCCCTGGCCTCTTCCCTCCCCACCTTTACGCAATATGTCGACTGCCACACCAGAAACAATAGAACTTTTGCCCTGTTGTATGCTAATGTCCATCTGGTCGCAGACTACACCTCGGTGGTAAAACAGCGTCCACCTGAGAGGAGGTCTGTGATGTTGTGGTCTGAGGAATCTACTGCCAGGCTCAGAAACTGCTTTGAGAATACAGACTGGGAAGCTCTCTGTAGCCCCCATGGCAGTGACAGCGTGACCCACTGCATTACGCACTACATTAATTTCTGTGTGGAGACCACTGTGCCCTCCAAGTTGGTCCGGTGTTTTCCCAACAACAAACCCTGGGTGTCCTCGAAGATAAAGGCTCTGCTTAATGAGAAGAAGAGAGCCTTTGGTTTGGGGGACGTGGTGGAGTTGCGTAGAGTCCAGAAGGAAGTCCGGCTGAAGATCTGGAAGGGGAAGGAGAACGACGGGGGGAGGCTGGAGAAGTAAATGGGGCTTAACAACTATGCCAGAAACGTCTGGAGTGGTCTGCAATCCATCTCGGGCCATGGTAAAGGGGTTGATCAGAAACCAGCTGATGGGGACAAGAACTGGGCGGATGAACTCAATCTGTTCTTCAACAGATTTGATTCCGACACTCCCCCGCCCCTTCACCCCGCACCGCAGCCTGCCACCTTCAACACTCCAGCACCCCCGCCAGCTCACCAACCCCGTCTCATCCCCCCGAAGTCCCTATTCAGTCTACACTTCATCACCCTAGTCTTCCAACACCCCCATATCCTTTACAGATCTTCAGGTGAGGAGTCACCTCAGAAAGATCAAGACAGGGAAGGCCCCGGGCCCAGACGGCATCTGTCCGAGGGACTGTGCGGACCAACTGAGTGGCGTGGTCATGTACATGTTCAACCTGAGCCTGAACAAAGTTCCAGCCCTGTGGAAGACCTCCTGCGTGGTCCCTGTACTGAAGGTGCCGCACCCCAAAGAGCCTAACTACTTCAGGCCTATTGCCACATCAAGCATAAATGTTGAAATACTCACCATCAGTGAATGGCTTTCCGTTCCTCACAATTGGTAATGCACCATCAAAACTCGCTGAATTAAAGTCACCTTGTCTGGTCCATACACAGAGTTGCTGTTGACTAGGTTGGACCTTGCTCTGGAGCTCTTCAAACACTTTCTTTCTGCTGTCCCCAGCTGGGTATTTGGTTGCAAATGTAGCATGTTGTGTCTCAAAGTGCCGCTTGATATTGGAGCGTTTCATTGATGCATTTTTGTCATTGCATATGAAGCACGTAGCAGAGCCTCTTTTCTCCACAAATGCGAATTCTTTGGTCCACTCACCGTCATCTTTTTTTATCTTCCCCATCTTTTTTGCTTGCCTGGCACACACCAGCTAGCTAGCTGGAATTTTAAATAAAGCGGATGGAACTTTACCTCTCACGACCCCGTAGGCAAAAATTGCGCTTTTTTTGTCCGACCTGACGTCACCCTTCTGTACACCGAAGGGCAGCTGGGATTGGCTGATGTGTTGCAACTGTGGATTTCAGCGGTAGAAAACAGATGGGCTGGATTGCAAACGTGGTCATATATTTGTATTTTGTATTTGTATTTTGAAAGCTAATTTAACATTTGATTTCAGTAGGTCTATTTTTTGCTTTAATAATATAATAAAATTATTTATGACTTCAATTGTTGTTAGGGTTTGCAGAATATCTTCATCGTATGATTATGTTGGAATGTAACCTGTAATAATTTAACTAGCTTGTCCTGTCTTAACAAAAGTAGTAGACCAAAGTGCTAAGATCTTTTTAACTGATTGACTAGCTGCAGAGGAAGCAATCAAAAATGCTTTGTTTACAGAACGTCGTAAAAGGCCCCCTGCTATGCTTTGATCAGCAGGGAAGCGGCTTCACCCCAAGTCGAAGGAGCGTGCCACCGCGCTTGCCGAACTTGCGTTCCACTTCAGAGGCATCTCCACTCGCCCCCTGGTAGATGTTGAAGCGGAGCAGGGAGCCGTTGGTCCCACTGTTCAGGCACCAAGCCTCGAAGCCGAACCGCACCGGCTTGTTTCGGATTGCTTGCTTGCATCCGTGTCTTCCAAAATATTAAATCATTGCTTCGTCCAGATCAACATTGCAGTCCATTGGATACGCCTCCCCGAACCGAGCGTTGAGGATGTCCATCATGGGACGCGGCTTTGTCATCCGGTCGCTGAGGTTCAGGTGCGCGTTGTCGGCGCAGTGAATGTAGCGGATGATCTCCTCGAACCTGTTGCGTGACATGGCCCCAGCGACGAGGGCGCAATGAAGAATGCTCCAGTAGTGTCGGCGACTGGGGAGAGGGTGGTAACCCGAGAGCAGCAAGATCCTCAACACGCGCTTCAATTCTCCGATGGTGAGCTGGAAGTTGGAGTCAGTCACCGCCGCATACTTGATGGTCTCTCGAACAAGGTGAGGATATACATTAGAAAGGAAAAAGTCCAGCTTCTGAACTCCGCTCTTTCCAACGACAATCGTGGGGATGGCGAGAGGCCTGGCGTCCGGGAATTTTGTCAGGCGCTTTTTACTGTTGGTCCATTTGTAGTCCAACGCATCTTTCTGCGAGCGTTTCTTTGAGGTGGAGGCCTGTTGGGGCTCCTCTTCTTCCTCTGTGTCGCCATCATCATCTCCGATCACACGTCCGTCGGCGAGGACCACCACGGCGGGAGCGCGAAGCTGCCGTCCCGAGAGATTATCGATCGTTCCTCCGCCGTCTTCCTCGCCGCTGTCTTCGTCAGACTCCGCACTGACCACGGGGGGAGCAATGAACATTTGATCCACAACTGCGTCATCATCTTCGATTGCATCGAGGACATCCAGCGCCGAATCTGTACTCGTAGACGCCAATAGTCTATACATAGATGTTTTGCATAAAATAATACATGGAGGAAATACGTTAGGGCGAATCATCACTGCAATGACATAAGTCAATAACCATTATATGATAATTGTTCCCTAAAAGTTTCACCCCTCTATCGCGAGTCTATCATAATATCTCGGAGCTCACCTTTGAGCATGTTCCATCGTGAATCGCAACCGTCCGGCTTCACTCACCTAGCACAACTGACTCATACACTGGGAAAATGGCGGCGTTCCGGTTTCAACAGGTCAAAAGTTGGTTATAACCGGATACAATCGGCACGAATGCTTGTCGTCATTTGAGGGCGACGGAAGTTGCGGAAATTGGAGCGTCTAAATGTAGACCATCGGCGCAAAGTATATTCTGTGAGTAGTAGCTGTGCAGATAGTGTAGAACGAGCTGATCGGAAGCCAAATTGTGAGTTGTTGAGAAGGTTGTTTGTTTCAAGATGTTCTATAAGTTTTTTTGACAGGGTTTTATCTAAAAGTTTTGATATAGGTGGGAGGATTGGTATGGGACAGTAGTTGGATAGGGTTGTTCGGTCGTCTGATTTAAATATGGGGGTCATTTTTGCTTTTTTCCACGCAGTCGGAAATATGGAATTTATTATGCAGAGATTGATTAAATGGAGAATTGTGCGTAGGAAGCTACTGGCATGGGTTTTGTAAAAGTCTGTGTTTAGTTCATATATGTCTTTGGCCTTTGCTTGTCTGATGAGGGAGTTATAGGTGTGGGTGGAGACGGAGGATCAAAGTGTTCCGTCAGTTCTTTAATAGAGGTGATGAAGTAATTATTAAATGCATTTGCAATCTGTTCTTGATCAGTAGTGAGTGTATTTTGTAAAGATATATGTATGTTGCTGTTTGTATTTTCATGAGTTTGCCCAGTGATGGATTTTAGTGTCTGCCAGAGGATTTTTGGGTTCGTGGCAGCCTGAGTGATTTGCTTCTGGAAGTAAGTGGTTTTAGCCTTACTTATCTCTAAGGTGCATTTATTTCCAAGATGTGTGAGAGCTGTTTTATTTTCAATAGTTTTTATTGACCTATACAATTTCAGTGCAGGGTCTATTCAGGGCTGCTGGAGCGGGGGGTCCGTCGGGAGGTCGAACCTCGGATTCAGGAGGAGCAGTGAGGCTTTTGTCCTGGCCGTGGAACAGTGGACCAGCCCTACACCCTCGGCAGGATCCTCGAGGGGGCATGGGAGTTCGCTCAACCAGTCCACATGTGTCTTGTGGACTTGGAGAAAGCGTTCGACTGTGTCCCTCGGGAAGTTCTGTGGAGGGTGCTTCAGGAGTACGGGGTGCCGAGCCACCTGATAAGGGCTGATAACGCCCGGTCCCTGTATCACCGATGTCAGAGTTTGGTCCGCATTTCCGGCAGTAAGTCTCACTTGTTCCCAGTGAACTTTGGACTACGCCAGTGCTTCTCAATTATATTATTAATATTATTCTCGTACTGCCAAAAAAAAAGCCTGTTCCCCAGGGTCACACGCGCCCCCCCAGGTATAGCACCCCCAAGGGGGGTGCGCCCCACTATTTGAGAAGCACTGGACTACGCCAAGGCTGTTCTTTGTCACCAATTCTGGTCATAACCTTTATGGACAGAATTTCTAGACGCAGCCAAGGTGTTGAGAGTGTCCGGTTGGGGGACCTCAGCATTGCGTCTCTGCTTTTTGCAGATGTAGTGCTGTTGGCTTCTTCAAGCCGTGATCTCCAGCTCTCACTGGAGCGGTTCACAGCCGAGTGTGAAGCGGTTGGGATGAGGGTCAGCATCTCCAAATCCGAGTCCATGGTCCTTGGTCGGAAAAGGGTGGAATGCCCTCTGCGGATCGGGGCTGAGCTCCTGCCCCAGGTGGAGGAGTTCAAGTATCTTGGGGTCTTGTTCACGAGTGAGACCAGGATGGAGCGCGAGATCAACAGGCAGATCGGTGCAGCGTCGGCAGTAATGCGGACTAGAATTCTATTCGGTCAGGGAAGAGGGAGGGAGGGTGGAGTTGGGTTTGGTGGAAAGATAGAGCTGGGTGTCATCAGCGAAGCAGTAAAAAAGGACAATACATTTACGGAAAATAAGAGCAAGGGGGAGGAGGTAAGTAATGAAAAGGAGGGTACCCATGACAGATCCTTAGGAGACACCAGTGGAGACAGGGAAGGGTTGGGAATGGAAGGATTTAAGTTGGATGAACTGAATGCGGCCTGAGAGGTAGGAATGAAACCAGTCGAGGTGGGTGCCAGTGATACCGATGGAGCATATAGTCTATTGAGGAGGATGGAAAGAGAGATTTTGTCAAAGGCCGCACTGAGGTCAAGGAGGATGAGGAGAGAGTAAAACGGAATCAGGTGCAGTGATGAGGTCATTGGTGAGTTTTAGAAGTTTCGGTGCTATGGCGGGGCCGGAAACCGGACTGGAACTGTTCATGTAAGTTATTTTGTGAGAGATGAGACGGGAATCTTTGTGAACTGAACAACAATATTTAGCTGATAAATAGTAATAGGGAAAATTCCCAATGCACTTTATGCAAAAAAAAACCTTATAGAAAAGATCGGCAACCTTTTACACCAAACAGGCAAATTGGTCTTCTCCCACTGAAAACAATACAAAAACCAACACCAATTAGTCATATTTTCTTAATAATATCACATTTCGTTCCCCTTCCCACGAACAAATGAATACTTCCACCCCTTGCCTGCTATGTTTTGTCTAAAGAAGCATCATCCGACAGCTCACTGTCCAAGCCCTTGCCGTTGCGAGGCCATATCTCAGAGATTGCCACAACCCCAAATCTTAAAACTATAGTTATTCATCCTCGACTTTGGCAAAGTTCTGACTGAGAGTCATGCTATCAAAGCAGAAGAAATAGAAATATGCGAATGAATGAACGAGAGACAAGAAAAATACAAATGCTTTGAATACTTTTGAGTAGTATTAGATACATGGACCTTGTATAGTAACTGTATGTGTATTGGTTTCAAAATGACAAATTAATATTAAAATTTATCAGGTCTTATCAGGAGATACAGTATATCAGTGGCCAGTCCTTATGTCACAAGAAAGTCCTTAACTGATCACTCATTAGTTCCGCAAAAGATCTGCTGAATGATGCCACTATGACTCAGTCCAGGTTCATTGATTTCTTATGGGGTTAATAATCTCCTTTATTGACCTTTATTGTCACCAATAAATATAAATGTATATGTTATTCAATTAAAATACCAACAGCTAGAGGAAATAAAATAGACAATTGTAGACAAAACAAACCGGCCATACGTATCGTCTGAAAAAAAACAGAGAGAAGCACAGTTAGTTGGAGGGTGTGTGAAAGGGGAGGGGAATGAATAAATGAATAAGTTTGTTTCAAAAATGTAAACTATACGTACATCAATCAATCAAATAAAAAAAAAAAAGATAAAAACAAGGTGAAAATCACTTAAACTATGACTTTGTAGAAATGCTAGGTAGAAACAGTATACAATATACTGCACAAAGTGGTTTATTGTCTAAAAAGGACCGGGAAGAAGTAGAATTTATTTAATTCCACACCCTATACAATTTAAGACAAAAATAACAATACAATCTTCAGTTACCTGTAACAGAGTTGTTACTTTACCTATTATTGTCCGTGACTTTCACATGAACAGAAGATAAAAATGCAATCAAACTATGCAATTTCAATGTGGTTATAGCTCATAAGTGTCAATTCTTTAAAGGTTTAAATGGATGGTTCACACTCCTCAGTGGAGTCCCAGCATCCCTATTAGGGACATTCAACTCGATTCATTTATGGTTGACAATTCTGCGCTGAAGGCAAAAAATGTGGGTTTGGTGGCTGATAGTATGTATGGCCTGCATTATTTTGGGGTTCCTCATGTGTCAATGCTGGTAGTGGTTTTCGTGGGGGCAGTGCCGGGGTTGTCTGTTGAAATAATGGCAGTGAACTAGCCTGTGAAATAAGTCTAGGACAGTTTCGAGCTATGTGTCCATACTGATTACACACATAACATTGGTAGTTTTGATATGGATTGTAATATAGTACTTAAAATTGATTCCTGTTGTCTGAAGTTTTACCTCTGCCTTTCCCACGGCCCTGCACACGGCTCCCCTGGCCATTATAGTAAAAATAGTTACTTTACTTCGTTTGTGTCAATTGCAGTCTTGAACCTTCCTTCCCTTTTTTCTCAAGTTGTTCCTTCAACACTCGCAGCTGCAAGTTTTTTATTTCTCGATCAAGGTCCTCATCCTGTTTATTTTCTTCCTCCAAAAAATGGTACAAATGCTAGCTCTCCAGAGACAATGAGGCTGGGTCCACAATGCCGTCTAATGCATCTTGTATCTTTTTTGGTTGGGTTTTGTAAATTGCCTCCTTCTTCAGAGACTGTAGTGTGTCCGACAACAGATATTCACCCGTCTCAGCCTCCCATAAAAGGCAAACACGTACAAAATACTTGGCAAGGTTCTCCCCCTTCCCACGCCCTACTTCACCCATAGCCTTGGTCGAGGGCCAGGAAGAGTACATCAAGTAAAGTGCATCCCACACACGTTGAGAAATGGGGAGAAAGGGTGACTGTCCCTCAAATTTGCAGTGTTAGCCTGCCTCTTAACAACCTGAAAATCTCCTGGTGCCAAATGCACTAAAAGACATATACCGTAATTTTCGGACTATAAGTCGCATTTTTTATTCATAGTTTGGGTGGGGGGGGGCGATTTATACTCAGGGGCCACTTAAATATATTGGTTTTTTTCAAAAATGTTTAAAAAAAAAAGTGAAACCGCAATGTAGCAAGAGATTACTGTAATTTGAATTTCAAGTGACGACAGCAGCGCGACGTCGCGTCAGCAGCAGCTCGTCGACTCAATCTTTGTCCTTTATGTAAACAACCGCCGCGCTGCTGACGCAGCGTCGCGTTGCCTCGTCGTTATTCCACAGATCTACTATATAACTATATTGTAGCGTTAACAAAGTTCAAGGAAAGACGTGGGTTTGGTAAACGGCTCTTTATTTAACAAAACAAACTTACAGGCGTGTGGCGGCGTGGACTTTCAGCCACGGAAGTGGAAGAGAGCTCCATAGAATAGGCGTGCGTAAAAGCCATGACCGAGCCCCATCCACCATCCTCGGACAGCTGAGCGCTGACCCTCGACTTCCATCCACGGAAGTGAAAGAGAGCTCTGTCGAGTGACGCGCGACGTCGCGCTGTTGATGCAGCGCGACGTCGCCGTCGCGCGTCAGCAGCACGATGTCGCATCAGCAGCGCGGCGGTTGTTTACATACATAAAGGACAAAGATCGACTCGTCCAGGGACGGTGGATGGGGCTCGGACAATGCTTTTATGCACGCCTGTCCTACTCTACCGAGCTGTCTTTCACCTCCGTGGATTGAAGTCGGGCGCCAGCGCTCGGCCAGGTGGCTGTCCGAGGACGGTAGATGGGGCTCGGTCATGGCTTTTACGCACGCCCGGTCCTACTCTACCAAGCTGTCTTTCACCTCCGTGGATGGAAGTCGAGAGCCGGCGCTCAGCCGGGTGGCTGTCCGAGGACGGTGGATGGGGCTCGGTCATGGCTTTTGCGCACGCCTGGTCCTATTCTATGGAGCTCTCTTCAACTTCCGTGGCTGGAAGTCCACGCCGCCACACGCCTGTAAGTTTGTTTTGTTAAATGAAGAGCTGTTAACCAAACCCACATCTTTCCTTGAACTTTGTTAACGCTACAATATAGTTATATAGTAGATCTGTGGAATAACGACGAGGCTGACGTCAGGGCGCACGCGCGGCGATGTTGACAAAGGACGAGGAATTTGATCGATGGATTTAATGATTTAGAGTGCACAGATGGTTTGATAACATTATTGCTTATATAATAGTTATTTGATATATAATTTAGATATCGTTATATGGGCCTGTGGAATATTTTGAAGTGCAAGAGCCGTCAGCGGCGCGCACGCATTGTTGACAAAGGACGATTGATGGATTTAATGAATTGGAGTGACGCAGATGGTATTAACGTGTTATTTATGTAATTGTTTTTTGAATAACTCTGAATTTTACGTCAGGGCCGTTCTCAGCTCTTAGTTTGTGTTTATGTCACATTAGCATACCTATCGTTTAGCCTGTTGTTGCTCGTTCATGACTGTTCTTGGTGTTGGATTTTGTCGAATATATACTCCGGAGCGACTTATATGTTTTTTTTCACTTTTTTGGGCATTTTATGGCTGGTGCGACTTATAGTCCGAAAATTACGGTACGTACATCTCCCAGTGCAGCGTTCGTAGGCAGAAACAGTTTACAAAAAGCTGCAGCCCATTTTGTTCCTCCTTCCGAAGGAGAAGGCAACTGGCTACGCAACATATTAGCTTCACGAAAGAGGATTATATTGTCGAGAAATTATTCTGCCCGTCCTACAAGTGGCTTCCACTAACAGGGCTTGGAAATGCCTGTTCTGGTCACCATCTCTTTTCGCATTCATTGCTCTAGTAACAACCCGGGATGCACGTATGTTAGACACCGAAGGTTCACTTCTGTAGGCATCAGGCATGCTTGGCTTCATGGACGATGAAGGATATGCAGTGAAGCAGCGCTAGGCCGTCCCTTATAATATTTTTGTTTTTTTAATGGCGTACTAGTGGTGTCTGTATAAGTCTTATCTGGTTGTCTCAATGGCACAAAATATCGGCAAGCGCCCGGACCATTCCGTCCCTCTGTTATTACATCCTGTGCCACAAACACTTTCTCATCGGATGTACCTTCTTCTGCCACAATTTTGTAAATATCTCCTTTTCGGAGAGGGATAGTATTATCATCGCCACAATCTATGTTGCCTGTGACCGTTAGTAAATCCTCGACAAACGGTTCATCTAGCTCTATACAATGTGGTCCCTCATCGTCACTGTCATCTAGCCTAATGCAGGGCCTTCCACCCCCTTTTTCTTTTGTCAATTCCTTTATTTTGTCACTAAGATGGCGTACCATTTCAGATAAGGTGGCCAGTTCATCTTTGTATTTCCCTTGACCCCACACTGTAGTCATTGGGGCTTCTATCTCACACATCAGAGTCCCTTGCTTAATGTCAATCACAGGTGCCTGCATCCCATCAACAACCGAATGACCCTGGGCCTTCTGCACCTCAGGGCCACGCTGTGCAATATTTTGACAGTTACTTCTACCAACTATCTGCCCTTTCCTCTGTTGAGCAGAAGCTTCAAGCTCACTTTCAATTTCATCCCCCTCACAAAAAGCTGCATGTGTAAACACATCCCGACAAAATCTGATAAAATCCTGTATGTTTCCGACCCTCTTTTGTTTTTTACCTCGATCACCTTGATTTGCAGTGACCATCTCATTGATAGGCAACTGTTCTTTGGTTCTTAAATCCCTTAAAATGGCCCCTCTGGCCTCATTATTTGGGAGTTCACAAGCCCTCCCAACTCTGACAATTTCTGTGTCCAAATCTGGCACTTTACTTCATATTCGTTTTCTGGTATTCATGGGGATAATTTAATTTTAACAATCTCACAACAACATCAATTTTCTCCCGTAGCATTCTCTTTCCACCTTCTGTCACTATTTTTTGCCGCCATTTTTTCTTTCCCCGACTGCGCTTGCAATCTCCCCTACACTATTCCCCAACTCAAAATGTACACCAAAGTAACGATAATTTTTCTAAACAAAACAAAATATGGTTGATATCATATCATATCAAAATATCATGATAATTTCACTAGACAAATAAAAAAAAAAAACATCCATGAATTGAAATGTATTGGCCGAACACAGTGGTCAATTATGACCTCACAACCACCAGAGCAACCACAGAGCAACAAAACTCAGCAGTATGTTGATTACCTAGAGGGTAATTATAAACCCCACAAGGTCAATTAGGACCTTACAATCACCACAGCAATTTCAAAAGAAAGTACTTGATTTTGACGTCATTAAGTGGCCACAGAGCTCTTTCAATTTAGCCAGACCTAACATGGTCATCCGTGACCTCACAGTGGTCACAAGGTTGTTGTTTTTTTTCAACGTACGTAACCAGGTCCCACACAGTGGCCTTTCGTGACCTCACACAGTGGACACAGAGCCCTTTTAACTTAACCAGACCCCACACAGTGGCCTTCCGTGACCTCACACAGTGGACACAGATCTCTTTTAACTTTACCAAACCCCACGCCTTCCGTGATCCCACACAGAGATCACAAGTGTTTTCAAAAGAACATAAACTTAGATAACTCTGGCATTTACCACAACTCACAATATTTTACATTACTACAATAGTTTTAGTAGTTTATAGCAGATATTTAACCATAAAACACAATCCTCGTTCTCAGAAATTTCAACAATCTACTCCCGTAGGGGTAGGCAGAAAATGTTCTTATCAAAAAGAAGGTATTCTGCTCAGCTTATTTTTGGGCCCAGTTGAATTGTTGAAATTTCCGTGGGGATGGCGTGATGTCGAAAAACAGGATCAGCGAGCACTAGACCACGGGTCACGGCACCATCTGTTAGATTCGTTCCCAGTTCTTTATCTTTAATGCTCGCTATGCTAACAGTAATTATCAAGAAACCACTTTCACAGTTTAACCATTTAATGTATGCCAGAATGATCGATGCACAGCTGTGCAGCCCATTCTGCGAGATGCGGAAGAAGGTCTAACTCCCGGCGCCAAGGTTCCTGCTCTTAAACTACTCTGGGCTGCCTTCCTGCAAGGAGGCGACTCTGCCTAGCCTGTGTGATAATGTGTCCTTGTAGTCTTACCGTTTTTTTCCGTGTATAGTGCGCCCCCATGTATAATACGCACCCTAAAAATGGCATGCTGATGCTGGAAAAAAGCTTGTACCCATTTATAATACGCACCCAATTTTTATGAATTTTTTTTATTTTTTATTTTTTTATTTTTTTTTTTTTTTTTTTTTTAAGTCCCAATGATCGTCTCACACACACAGGGAGGCAATGGGTCCCATTTTTATAGTCTTTGGTATGGTCTTAACTAGGCTGGATGTAATTTTTTTTGTTGGCGTTGATTTCTCCGACTGCCCGTAAACGCACCACCGCGCTCCGTGCGCGCACGGGAAAGAGGCGGCTCTGTATGGGAGAGACGTTGAAGAGGAATAAAAACACCCTTGGAAACCAAAACTTGCCCCTCGTCGTGACTCGGAGCCGCAACAAATGTTTCGGATTTGTGTAGGGTACATTGTGACAGACAGCAAACGAGCAGGTGATCGAGCAAGCCTTGTCTGATACGAGAGCATTGCGGTCGCATGGAGCGTGTTTGAAGTGAACAGCAGAGACGAAAGGAACAAGGCAAAGTGTTGTGAAATAAAATATTACCTGTAATACGGATTTAGGTAGAGAACTGAACTCTCACTCTTTATATAGCTGACGTGTCTTGCGCATCCGTTCTGCGCATCTGTAATGGCGGCCTCCGTATGATATCCGGTTTGCGTGTGTGCGCGTGTGTGCGAGAGCGAGAGAGAGCGAGAGAGAGAGCGCGAGAGAGAACGCTCAACCGTAGCACGCCGCCGACCGCCCAACTGCACCGCGCTGGTAGCATTATTGCGACAGAGCCGTCGCTGAAATTTAGAAGATATTTTTAAAGTCCTGATGTACTTTCTAAAATTTAAGTGGACCTCAGTGCGCACTGCGCAGGGAGCTTAATTTGGTGCGGTCGCGCAACCGCAGCGCGCCGGGCGCTCACTGTCGCATTGCTTAAAGAGCGCCTTTGTGTTTTAGGATGAACAGCAGAGACCAAAGGAACAAGGCAAAGTGTTGTGAAATAAAATTTTACCTGTAATACGCATTTTGTTATTTGCTGATTGAAACTGCTAATTAAACTGTGAATTGAAACTAATAGGAAGAAAACAACTCTCGCTCTTTATATAGCTGACGTGTCTTGCGCATCCGTTCTGTCCATTTTATTTCACAACACTTTGCCTTGTTCCTTTCTTCTCTGCTGTTCACTTCAAACACGCTCCATGCGACCGCAATGCTCACGTATCAGACGCTTGCTCGATCACCTGCTCGTTTGCTGTCCCGTGCGCGCACGGAGCGCGGTGGTGCGTTTACGGGCAGTCGGAGAAATCAACGCCAACAAAAAAAATTACATCCAGCCTAGTTAAGACCATACCAAAGACTATAAAAATGGGACCCATTGCCTCCCTGCGTGTGTGACGATCATTGGGACTTAAAAAAAAAAAAAAAAAATTAACATTTTTTTTTTGTACCCATGTATAATGCGCACCCCAGATTTTAGGACAATAAATTAGTTAAATTCTGCGCACTATACACGGAAAAAAACGGTAATTATTCTAACACTTATCAAAGAAACCATTTGCTACAGGACTTAACATCCATTCCGCCAGCCCAGATCCGACAAAGACCAGAAAATCACCTTTAAAACAGGAGGCAATAAATGGGATAGCCCCTGTCATAAATGGTCTTTGGTTAGGGGGAAACATTAGGAAGTGCTCAAACTCTTCTCGCAAACATCCCTATCTGCCCAGTTCAAAAGGGCAATAAAATTGACTACAAAAGTTGCAAAGAACAGACGAAGAACAGTCCTTGACCAGGCATTTGCGTTTGGCGGTCGTCGATGTGGTTCCAAGACCTGCGTCTTGTGGGTTGTCATTTGTAACGTTTGGCCGTTGTGAACTTCCCAAACAGACATAAGTGATTTGGGATTTTGTTGTAATTGGTTAGTGGGAGGACTGCAGGAGCTTGCTCCTCCAGTGTCTCACCTGTGCCTTCCTGCCTTCCATTGTCCCCACTGAGACTGGACTGTGGAGGGGGTAGTGTGGTATTGTGGTGTAAAAAGGCTGTAGGAGCCGGTGGTGGTCCTGTGGTGTTCCACATGGACCGTTCTGTTGCATTGTCTCCACGGATGTTGGAGGGTGAGTGGGGTGATTGATATTGTAATTTGATTGTGGGAGAGACTGATGTAGGTGTGGGGCTCTGGACTCTGGTTGGGGGACGACGGCATTGATTGTCCCAGTACTGGCCAGGCTGGGATAAATCAGTATGGAAATGCCGCCCCCCCCCTCTTGCTTTCCTTGCTGTGGCTGCGCGCGGAGTGTGGTCGTACCCACTCCAGGGATGTGCTTGGGGCGTGGTAGCAAGTGATATTGAAGTAGGGTGATGCTTAGGGAAGGTGTGACAATAGTTGCACGAAGGATAAAAGGCACTGAGGAAAGAAAAAAAAAAGTGTATTCACAACGTCAAAATAGAGGATGGCGTTTGCGCAGCGTTGTTTGTTGGTATTGTTTGTGAGCTGTGTCTCTGCTGTTTTGTGTTGTCTATGTGTTGTAAGTGTTATGTGTTAAAAGGATGAAGTTGTTGATTGCTAATTTCTGAACGCCAGCATGTTGATGATAACGATGATGATGATGCAGTTTTTGCACTTGAGTTTCCCAGATCTGTGTGTTTCCGAATGATGTTGTCGCAACATTTATCCTTTTTGGTGTAAACATATTTGTGCGCATACTTGTGATCCGACAACTGAAAATCGAGAGAAGTGGTTGTTTTTGGTAATGTAAAAATTTACCAAATGTGTGATAAACAGGAGGGAAATGTTGGAATAATTTAAGTGAAGCCTTGGCCTGCCAGACCGGTAGGCCTTGTCTTTACGAGTTTATGGCTTTCCTTTTATCTAGGTTCTTCCTCTTTAGTGACAGGGATGTCTTTTGTTCCCTGTCAGCCATATGTATCCTTCCTGTCCTTATGTTATCTGTATGTTTTTGTTCCTGTAAGAGGCCTTCACTAATAGTGAGCAGAGCTTATTTGCATAGGCGAAATGTTCTTATTTAGTTCAAAGAAACTTCATTCCTTTTATCTAACTGTAGGTTTGGTTAATAGATTGTTGTTGGTCAGAACTGTTTTTCTTTGTTAAGTGTTATATACAGTTTGAAGTAGTTGCGTACAAGTTATCCTATATTTACTCAATATTTGTTTAAGGAACTGCATACCAGTTACCTTACATGTACTTAATGTGTGTTGAAGTGTTTAGAACAAGTTACTTATTATTATTGTGTGTTAATTTACCAACTAGATAAAGTCTAGCAAAGGTTTAGTTGCATTGCTCCACAGGACAGCGGCAATTCAAGTTATCTGATCCCACACGAGGACGAGTCAGCCAACCAGATAGGGATTTGCTCAGCAAACTACTGCGGATACGGAAGCAAAGACCAAGGTCCAGATACCCCCAATGTTCTGGCTGAAGGTCCCAAGAAGGAGGGGGACGTAGCCTGCGTGGACTGGACCCTATAAATTGGTGGAGTGCGTCCCACATGCCGTCCGGCTGGCCGGCAAAGGAGATACGTGGTATCATCTGTCCCAATGCGCCCCAGTGAAGGGTTCCTGCAAAGAACCAGGTCCGCCATCGACAGCGTCCCCACCCCCAGTTCATACAGAGGCAGAATAATCCTCTTCATCCTTGGTGGCCAGGTAGTCCACTTTGAGCTACTGAAGACAACGACCACGCAGCAGATATTTCCAAGTTCTACCCGGACGGAGCAGAGCTGCGAAGGGTGTGAGAACTGTGCTCACCCTCCACCAGTGGGCGTGCCAAGCCCCCAACGGCTGAACAATCACGAGCAATTTTCATCTTGAACTGTTGTTATTGGTAAGATTCTGGTCGCCTAAGGCAGAGGGACCGTGTGAGACTTTTCCTGCAAAATAATATCTAGCCGCAGGTTTTTCACTCATACAAAATTTGGACTGGAGTATTGAGGAAAAAAACTCATCTTCACTGGAAGTTATTGCTGTCATTTGTCAAACGCGCACTTTTTATCGAAGTGCCTCCGGCTCCCCGGTAACGGGTTCAATAAGCCGGGGCGAAGGGACTCGTCCGTAGCTGACCACCCGAGTTAAATTAATTCTACCAGAATCAATCTAATTTCTTTACGACGCCAACCCCTTTCAAGTCATCCGACGCGCGAGCCGAGTAACTCAATTCGAGGCGAGTCGTCGAAATGACCACGCCGTAATGATGGCTCCCTTCGGTTGTTTGATGCTGGTATTACGTTACGGATATTTTTTAGATGCCTTTGTTAAGACCTCAAGGATTCGTTAATTTACTAGAGCGCCCTCGCCCTAGCTGAGCTCAAGATAACTACTTCGAACCAGATCTGACAATTCCTGATGTTAAGGATTAAAGCTGTCTTCACTTTAAAAAGAATTTAACGGATTTAAAGAATGACTATGATAGGGAAATAAAGACATTTTAAAGTTGTAATTACCGCATATAAAACCATGCTCGACATAGTTAATACGAAATAATCGATACCGAATTAAGGTTTAAGAGATTTAATGAATAAGCCAGAAAAAGAATTACAAGTCGAAAAAAAAATAAATAAATAACAAGACTCATCCACACAGAACAAGAGAGGAGACTAAAGGTCTAAAATCCTATTTGGTTGAACAAGTCGAGTGATCGGCTCTCCTTTGTTCCAAAATCCGAATTCTGTTTAAAAAAAGAGGAAAGGTCTGGCCGTGAGGAGCGTAGCCAAAAAAGTAAAAGTGGCGACTTCTCCTTTCGTCACGTCATATGATGGCGCCGCGGATGGCAGCCACGGTGAGTCGCTCTCTGTTTATTTGTCTTATTTTGTGTGTTTTCTGTGTCCTCTGCTGTCCATCCCAGATCACTTTTACCAGAGAAGCGCTGTTAAACATCGGACAGTCTTCTTCTGGTATTTTCTCTCCTGTTCTCTCCGATTCAGACTGTTTGTCGGAGATTCTAGCCGGAGCGGCGGTGCTGTACAAGCTAGCGCGACAACGGCGGCGCGGAAAACGAGCCGGAGCACTCGTAAGACTGAGGCAGAAAGGGTTCCGTTCTGCCCTACCGTCAATTCATCTGGCGAATGTCCGCTCCCTGGCGAACAAGATGGACAAACTGCTGCTCCTCACTTCAAGGAACACGGACAGATCCACCGCGCTGTGCTTTGTGGAAACGTGGTGAGGTAAATTTTGGATTCTATGCGTCACTGTATGTCACCTTAAATGGCGACCTTGCAGCAGTGAGAAGACCCTAAGCTATTTTTGCGGTACAGAGAAGCTCTAGTTTCAGTAATGTGTAGGTACTTAGAATATGGAAGGGCCATTCGTCCGTGACCAGGAAGACCTTTGTCCATGCCCTTTTAAGGGCATCGGAAGTAACCAGTAGAGTGAGACTCGGACCGCAGCTGTTGTCTTACGAGGTACAAATGATGGGGGAGAACAGATAGAGAAGGAAGAGCGCGAAGGGCGAAAAGGAACGAGAGCGCGAGGAGCGAGAGGCGCGCAAGGCGCAGGGGCGCAAGGGGCAAGAGCAAGAAGCGCGAGGGCCTTTTTGTGGCGAACATCTGTGCCGTCGAGAGCTGAAACATCTTGGCTTTTGAGGCCACTCTAACTTTTGGAGAGACATCACTTTGACATCGGTTGAATAAATCTTTTCCCAATCAGCCGTGTGTCACTGGAGTGCTTGGCAGGGACAGCCATTGTCCACCGAGTTTTTTTTTGGAGACCAGCGAAACAACAAAGACCATTCACCACAGTGGCTTAGCGAACGAACCCCCCACCATGCCGTGGAGCTAGCCGGGTTCAGGCTAACGCGAGCAGATCGTAGCGTGGAGCTCTCCGGAAAATCAAAGGGAGGTGGTCTCTGTTTCTACATTAATGAACGTTGGTGTACTGATGTCACGGTGTTGAAAGAGTTTTGCAGCCCTCTCCTAGAAACACTTTTCATAAACTGCCGGCCGTTCTATTCACCACGGGAGTTCTCCTCGATCGTCATGGCGGCTGTTTACATTCCACCACACGCACGTGCGAGTGAAGCCACGCAGATGCTGGCTGACCAGGTAACAGACATGGAGAAACTTCTACCAAACTCACTAATCATTGTTCTGGGTGATCTTAACAGGGCGAACCTCGCACACGAACTCCCCAGATACAGACAGCACGTAACGTGTCCCACCAGAGGGGCACAGACTCTGGACCACTGCTACACCGTGATCAAGGATGCATACCACTCTGCGGCTCGTGCAGCTTTAGGACTCTCGGACCACTGTGTAGTTCATCTGATCCCGGCCTACAGGCAGAAACTAAAAACTTCTAAGCCTGTGGTGAGGGCTGTGAGGAAGTGGACAGTGGAGTCGAGGCATGACCTCCAAGCCTGCTTTGACTGCACCGATTGGGGAGCTTTCGAAGCTGCAATTCAGACTTGCATGAACTCACTGACACTGTCGCATCATACATCAGTTTTTGTGAGGATCTGTGTGTGCAGACTAAGACCTTCTGCACGTACAACAACGACAAACCTTGGTTTACACCGAACCTCAGGAGGCTGCGAAAAGTCAAGGAGGAGGCCTACAGGAGCGGCGACCGCGACCTGTTCAGGCAGACCAGAAACACACTGAACCGAGAGGTCAGGAAAGCCAGGAGGTGTTACGTGGAGAACCTGAAGAGAAACCTCTCTGCCAATCCTGATCCCTCAACGGTGTGGAAAGGTCTGCAGAGCATCACGGGCTACAAGAAACGAACCCCCCGTCCTGTGGAGAGCCCAAGGCTTGCTAACCAGCTAAACAAGTTCTACTGCAGGTTTGATTGGTCCTCCCACACAACGGGACTTCCTGCAGCACAATCTACATACTCATCTCTCCCAACAACTGCTCTGTCCACACCTCTATCATCGTTGTCACCCACTCTCTCTCTTGCAGGGGCCGCGCCCGCACTCCAGGTCCGCGAGGAGGAAGTGCGCCAGATGTTCCGGAGACAAAAAAACAGGAAGGCACCGGGCCCAGACGGCGTGTCACCTTCCTGCTTGAAAGTCTGCGCTGAGCAGCTGGCGCCCACCTTTGCACGGATCTTCAACCGTTCTCTGGAGCTGTGTGAGGTGCCCTCGTGCTTCAAGAGCTCCACCATCGTTCCAGTGGCCAAGAAGCCTGCCATCACAGGTTTGAATGACTATAGACCTGTCGCACTGACATCTGTGGTCATGCAATCTTTCGAGAGGTTAGTGCTGAACCACCTGAAGGAGGTCACGGGCCCCCTGCTTGACCCCCTCCAGTTTGCCTACCGGGCAAACAGGTCAGTGGATGATGCGGTCAACATGGGACCGCACTACATCCTGCACCACCTGGACACCCCAGGAACGTGCGCCAGGTTCCTGTTCGTGGACTTCAGCTCGGCGTTCAACACCATCGCTCCTGACATCCTCCAACAGAAGCTCATCCAGCTTGCGGTGCCTGCCTCCACCTTTCAGTCGATCACCAGCTTCTTGACCAACAGGAGACAGCGTGTGAGGCTGGGGGGCATCACATCTGACACCCGGACCACTAATACTGGAGCCCCTCAGGGGTGCATCCTCTCCCCACTGCTCTTCTCTCTACACCAATGATTTCTCCTCAGGTGACTCTCCTGTGAAGCTCCTGAAGTATGCAGACGACACCACTCTCATCAGACTGATCCAGGACGGTGATGAGACTGCGTACAGACAGGAGGTGGAGCGGCTGGTCCACTGGTGCGGCCAAAACCATCTGGAGCTGAACCCGCTCAAGCCCGTGGAGATGACAGTGGATTCCAGGCGAGACCCTTCACCACTTTTACCCCTCACTATCCGCAGTAATACTATTCTCTCCACAGACACCTTCAAGTTCCTGGGAACCACAATCTCTCGGGACCTGAAACGGACCGGCCACATAGACTCTGTCCGGAAGAAGGCCCAGCAGAGGCTGTACTTCCTGAGACAGCTCAAGAAGTCCAACCTGCCGCGAGAGCTTCTGAAGACCTTCTACACTGCCATCATCCAGTCTGTCCTCTGCACCTCCATCACTGTCTGGTTTGGATCAGCCTCCAAACAAGACAAGCGCAGACTACAACGGACAATCAGAACTGCAGAAAAGATCATTGGAATCAACCTCCCATCTATCCAAGACTTGTACCTGTCCAGGACCAGGAAACGTGCAAGGAAGATCTCTACAGACCCTTCTCACCCAGGTTGCAGTCTGTTTGAACTACTCCTCTCCGGACGGCGTTATAGAGCTCAGTACGCCAAAACCAGCAGACACAGAGACAGCTTCTTCCCCCAGGCTGTTGCTCTGATGAACTCACACCACTCATAGAGTCTCAGAGTCATTACTGTCCAATAACATCCTGCTCTTCACACCTTTTTGAATTTGTCTACACTGTTTTTGCCATTATTCACATGTCCTGAGTGTTGTTAGTCACCTAAATGTTGAACAGAGGGTGTGTTTTTACCGAAGTCAAATTCCTTGTTTGACACGTTCAAACATGGCAAATAAAAACTCTTGAATCTCTTTCTGCCCGGTGGCGGCTTGCTCCTCTGCCTTCCTCGAAGCTTAAAATTTGACAAAGTCCAATTCGAAGACTGGAAATTCATCTTAGTAGATTTTGGTTCAATCTCAAAAAGAATGCAAAATCCATCTTCGTTCTTTTACTCCGGGCAGCGTCACGGCCATCGCCCTGATTAGGAAGAAGCGCGCCCACTCTGTTTCCGGGCAACCTATTTATAGGCTTGTGGCATTACCTCATCGGAATTACCTCACCGGCACGTGAGGTTGCCTTTCTGGAAGTTTCTGGAAGCTTCGAGAATGTTCCTTAGCTGATCCCTGTGCAGGCCAGCTGGAAACCACTGGTTTTCTTGGCAACCTTGCTTCAAGCAGCAATCACCGGAAACAGATGTTTCCTGTTTTGCTCGTTCTCTACTTTTAGTATTAGCCCTTAATGTCTCCTCTCAACTTAATACATTCAGGTATGGATGGAACACCAATGTTAAATACAGGTTGGACAAAACATTGCAACATGAATCACATATATATCTAACAAAGATCAATCTCAACACATAATAGTACTTAACACAATAATGGGTTCCTCCAACTTAAACACATATATTGATATTGCTCAAGCTGTTGCATCTTCAAATTATGGCATAGCAAACTCATATTCCAAAATTGTGCGTTGCTACGTGTTTGAACAGGTCGTGTCCTCCCAATTGCTAATTATTTAATTTATTAGATTTGTTAATATCCATCAGGTCACCCCTATGTCAAGCTTTAACACCATCTCCTGGTGAAAGTTTGAACTACTACATGTTTTGGGGTAGCCAATGTGCCTGGGCCAAATTCAATACCTAATTTCACACCATCTTGTACTACCATGTCACTTGACACATTGTATTTTCTTACTTATGTTTGATTGATCGGGGTTGACATAATCATATGATAAAACAGGAGGGATATGTTAGGGTTTGCAGAATATCTTCATCGTATGATTATGTTGGAATGTAACCTGTAATAATTTAACTAGCTTGTCCTGTCTTAACAAAAGTAGTAGAACAAAGTGCTACGATCTTTTCAACTGATTGACTAGCTGCAGAGGAAGCAATCAAAGTTGTTTGTTTACAGAACGTCGTAAAAGGCTCCCTGCTATGCTTTGATCAGCAGGGAAGCGGCTTCACCCCATCCTGTGTTCCCACACCCCCACTTTCAACCCCACTCTGTTTCTCTCAATAAATATGCACCTGATGAGGCCTGAGTCAGACTTCATTCGACCATCGCTGTAAGCACAGCGACGAGTGAACTCTCCACCTGCAGGTGTCTGAAACGACTAACTTGTCTCCAGTGTGGTTCTTGCAAAATAAGTTAGAGTGAGCACTACCCTAACAGCAGCCTCGTCCTAGGCTGCAATCTCCAAATGTGCTGGGTGCCGTGTCCCTGTAAAACAATGCTCTAGACTTTCTTGCTAAGTTCTACACAATAATAATAATGAGTAAATAATCAGATACCTCTCGTGCATACACTCCAATAAACGTTAAGTAAATGTGAGATAACTTGCATGAAATCTACTTAAACAAACATTGAGTAAATATGGGATGACTTATGTGCAAGCACTTCAACATGTATGTTTTTTCTGTAACATTTTCATCAAAGAAAAACTGTCCCGGTCAACAACAATTTATGAATAGAAACTACAAGGTTTATTATGAGAAAAACTTCTCTCGAACTAAACAAAGAACAAAGGTGTTCTGTTCATAATTAGTGAGGGCCTCTCACAGATAAGAAAGGAGCTAGAGAGAGATATTTGTTTAAGCAAACATATGAGGCCTCCGGTTCAGGCCGACCAGCGCTTCTGCAAAAACAATTATTCCAACACCAATACGCGCACTACGCAGTTAAAGTTAGGCCTCGCGTGATGTCATCATTCTGTCATGTATTGTCGTAACTTGTCTAGACTACTAACGCTGTATGGCTTTTAAATCATCTATCCATCCATCCATTTTCTGTACTGCTTCGTCCACTCGGGGGTCGCGGGCGTGCTGGAGCCTATCCTAGCCGTCATCGAGCAGTAGGTGAGGGACACCCTGAACTGGTTGCCAGATCAGGTAATGAAAAAACAAAGAGGCGTCTTTATGACGATGAGCAAAGACAACAGTAGTCAGGTAAGCAAGGCAACATAACCCCTCTTTTTTTATGGTTAGGCTACCCTTTGCCATTAATTAACTTTACATATTGACTTCTTGACATATTAATTGATACAAAAAATGTCCAATTTGTTACCTCTATTTACCTATCTACTAACCCGTTGTATTTTTACACTTGTGTAGATGCTGTTACTGAGTAGGAGCTGGAGCAACTGTTTATATAAAACTGAGTAATTGTTCATGTTTTTCATATTAAACTTACCGTATTGGCCCGAATATAAGACGGTGGTTTTTGCATTGAAAGACGACTGGAAAAGTGGGGGTCGTCTTACATTCAGGGTCTAGACACTATATCCATTCACAACGCTAGATGGCTCCAGATATCTTTAAAGCAAATGCTGAACTTAACTCCCCAGGCCGAAGCAAACCCCTGTCACGAAGAAAAAAAATAAAAAATAGCGGTAAGAAAGAAAAGAGAAGAAAATAAAAGAAGAGATAACAGCACATGGAGAAACTGTTAGAAAGGTTCCTATGTTGATATTAAAATGTTAGACAATTACGTCACCGCACCTTAAGTCTTGCGTGAGTTACCTCAGCTTATCGTGGTGGTCGGAGCTTGTGCGCAGTGGGAAGTTAAAAGTTGCTGGTATCGACTGAGCGTGTTGCCGTGATCGTGTGCGTCTTTGACACAAATTGAGTATATACATTTCATTGTTACTACTGTCTACTAGGGGTGTAACGATTCATCGATACACATCGATTAATCGATATAATGCTCTACGATTTATTGGCATCGATGCTAAACGTAAACATCGATTTATATCGCCGTGTTTGACCTCGGACATTAGACGCGACTTTATTTTGAAATCCAGTTCATTGTTGCTTGCTTCCTCTTTCCGGTACCAGTGCGCGCCACGGCGTTGTTGTGTTGTGAGCAGAGCAGGCACATGAAAGGGGAGTCGACAACTAGTACACGGCTCCTGGGCTGGTGCTATGGCTAGTGTCCAAAAAGACGAGGAAATTCCCTCCCCTTTAGGCTTCAAGTCATTCGTTTGGAAGCACTTTGGATTCCAAAGAAAAGATGACTCAACGAGTCAACGGACAAGACACGTGCAGTTTGTAAATCCTGCCATGCGGTGATCAAATATTCTGGGAGCACAAATCTCGCCGCACATTTAAAGAAAAAACACGACATCAAAGTTCAGTGTTAAAATAAGCACTTTGTATACTACAATACTCTTGTCATTTCCTAAATAAAGAGTTTGCAGTACCTTGTTGATTTTACGTATGAATTGTTATAAACCAGGATATTGTTCTATATTTTTTATTATAATATATATAATTATAATAAATAATTATAATAATATAATCGCAGCAGGCTTTAAGATATCGGCAAATATCGTATCGTAGTTCTTTGTATCGATATGATATCGTATCGTGACAAAACCCGCGATTTACACCCCTACTGTCTACTGTTGTGCCGTTTGTCTGATCGCAGTTTGTTTTGTGTGTGCGCCGTTTGATTGATAGCTTCGGCGCGCTCCTTTAAGTTTTCCTCTCATCATACGAGTAGCCGTTACGCAGCGCCACGGCGACTAACGGTTGCCAGCAAATGTATTTTGTTGTCTCGATGACTTATGTTTGGTAAGTTGCCGAGAGTATTTCATTTATTGTTATTTAGTATAGTGGAACCGTCACGTCCAGTCAGTTATGTAATGTGTGCCGTCGTGTTGTGTGATGTCAGAAGTTGAGCGTTGACTTACGTGCTGTATTTCTCTCTGTTGCAGAACCCCCCTTCCCCCCCACTCACACACGCACACACCCCACACAGCTTTCACACGCTTCATACAATAATCACACACACAAGAATCACATTCACGCACCCAAAGACTCACCCATGCACACGACACCCACCTGCTCTCACATCCTTACAACCAAACATGTGCCTATACCCTTTTGCCGGTTTGCCTGTATGCCCCTATGAGCCACAGTGCCTGTTTAATTCAGTAAAGCAATCAAAACTGAATCACGTCTTCCCTCCTGCGTTCTGACCGACACCCGGGGGCGAAAACAGCATAACCTTCCGAGCCAACCCCCTACTCAGTCCTCAGGCTCCCCAACAGAAACTTAGCGACAATCTGGAGAAAAGTGGGTCGAAGATCGGCCAGGCTAACCGGCAGCTGAGAAGTTATGATGCGAACTTCAAGATGATGGTGATAAACGAGGCAGAGTCTTCAAACAATTGCAAAGCGGCTGAGTGTAATGTACAGAGATGGAGAGCTAAAAAAGATCGCCTAAAAATTCTCACAATCAGAGAAAAGCTTTCCGTGGTCCTCAGACTGGCCGCATTCAAGAGCTTTGTTTCAGATGTACTGTAATTATTTTCTGTATAAAAATTAAATTTGGTGTTCAAAAAGTCTTTTTTCAAAGTTGAGTCTTGAAAAAGAGGGGGTTGTCTTATAATCAAGGTCGTCTTATATTCGGGCCAATACGGTAATTTGAGTCAGTCACATTTTGTCTCTTCGATCTCTCGCGGGGGGGGGGGGCTTGACATATTTCGCGTAGGGCCCCCTGGAGGTCTGTTCATAACACTCTTATTTTTGGTACCCCCTTAAGATCAGTCTCTTGCTGCAGCTCAGTACCACTCTGTAGTGGTTGGGGAACCGTGCTCTAAAAATAAACCTGGTGACAATTTTATTACTAGAGGCTGGTTATTGATAGGCCACCCGAATTTCTGACCTAAGAATGTATCTCATGCAACATGCGTGCTAAATTTTATATCTCACAGGGGGAAAAATGGATGGATGGATGGATGGATGGATGGATGGATGGATGGATGGATGGATGGATGGATGGATGGATGGATGGATGGATGGATGGATGGATGGATGGATGGATGGATGGATAGATAGATAGATAGATAGATAGATAGATAGATAGATAGATAGATAGATAGATAGATAGATAGATAGATAGATAGATAGATAGATAGATAGATAGATAGATAGATAGATAGATAGATAGATAGATAGATAGATAGATAGATAGATAGATAGATAGATAGATAGATAGATAGATAGATAGATAGATAGATAGAGAGTGAGAGAGTGAGAGAGTGAAAGAGTGAAAGAGTGAAAGAGTGAAAGAGTGAAAGAGTGAGAGAGTGAGAGAGTGAGAGAGAGAGAGAGAGAGAGAGAGAGAGAGAGAGAGAGAGAGAGAGAGAGAGAGAGAGAGAGACGGACGGACCGACCGACAGTGTTTTTATGTGTGAAGACTACTGATATGGGATTTTAATTAAAATAGTTCAAATTAAATAATGAATTAGCCACACTAGAGCAGCGTTCCCAAACCTGTTTTGTGACACGGTTAGGTGCCGTAAACATTTTACCGGGGGGACGTCAGTGTTCCCCAGTCGTGAACCTCACCGCACGTCACTGGTTTACGGTATCGATGCATACCTATGTATGCGATGTAAACCAAATTTCGGTATAAGACGGAACAGTAATAAAACAGTACATCCATCCATCTTCTTCCGCTTATCCAGGGTCGGGTCATGGGGGTAGCAGCTTTAAGAGGGACTCCCAGACTTCCCTCTCACCAGCTACTTCGTCCAGTTCATCCCGGGGGATCCCAAAGTGTTCCCAGGCCAGCTGAGGGACATGGTCTCTCCAGCACGTCCTAGGTCGTCCACGGGGTCTTCTGCCAGTGGGACATGCCCGGAACACCTCCCCAGGGTGGCGTCCAGGAGGCATCCTGGTGAGATGCCCGAGCCACCTCATCTGGCTCCTCTCAACGTGGAGGAACAGCAGCTCTACTCTGAGTCTGTCCCGGATGACCGAGCTTCTCACCCTTTCTCTAAGGGAGAGCCCGGACACCCTGCGGAGGAAACTCATTTCGGCTGCTTGTAATGATTGATTGATTGATTGATTGATTGATTGATTGAACTTTATTTATCCCACAGTTGGGAAATTTTCTGGTCACAGCAGTGTACAAGGGTGGAAGAATACAAGAAACAAGTGTCAAATGTAAAAATTGATAAATAACAGACAAACAAGGACAAAGACAAGTGCCACTAGAAGTGGTAGAGACGAAGGATTTCAGCTTAACTAATATCCTCCTCTCACCCACAACCTCTATGGAGTTGATGGGACAGCCCAGGACAGAGCTGTCTCTCCTGACCATTTTATTCTGTCTCCCTCTGTCCCGGTCCGTACTGCCCGCTCTCCGGCAGACCACAGCGTAGAGGATGGCTGAGGTCACCACAGAGTCATAGAAGGTCCTGAGGAGATCCCTGCACACACCGAAAGATCTCAGTCTCCTCAGCAAGTGGAGGCGACTCTGGCCCTTCTTGTACAGGGCGTGGGTGTGATCAGTCCAGTCCAGTTTGTTGTTAAGGTGAACACCCAGGAATGCTGGAACTGCTGGAAATGCGGACCAAAGTCTGGCATAGATGATACAGGGACCGAACCGCCCTCATCAGCTTGTTCGGCACCGTGTACTCCCAAAGCACCCTCCACAGTACTTCCCGAGGCACACGGTCGAACGCCTTCTCCAAGTTCACAAAACACACGTTGAGTGAACTCCCGTGCACCCTCGAGGGCATAGAACTCGCCCACTGTTCCACAGCCAGGACGAAAACCACAGTTCTCCTCCTGAATCCGAGATTCGACCTCCCAACAGACCCTCCTCTCCAGCACCCCTGAATAGACCTTACCAGGGAGGCTGAGGAGTGTGATTCCTCTCTAGTTGGAACACACCGTCCGGTCCCCCTTCTTAAAGAGGAGAACCACCACCCCAGTCTGCCAATCCAGAGGCACCGTCTCCGATGTCCACGCAATGCTGTAGAGGCGTGTCAGCCATGACAGCCCGACAAAATCCAGAGCCTTTAAAAACTCCGGGCTGATGTCATCCACCCCTGGGGCCTTGCCCCCGAGGAGTTTTTTAACTACCTCAGCGACTTCGAATTCCAGAGATTGGAGTGTCCACCTCAGAGTCTCCAGACCCTGCTTCCCCAATCAAAGGTGTGTCGGTGGAATTGAGGAGGTTAGTATTCTCCCCACCGACTCACGACGTCCCGAGTTGAGGTCCGCAGCACTCCATCTCCATCTCCCTCATCCATCCGCTCCCTGTGTCTGCAGGAGATAAAGGCGTGGATGAATCTCAGCTTCCTGCAAGTTAAATGTGACAAAACCCAAGCCATGTTAATTGGCACTCCCCATCAGATCCATACCTGCCCAATAACAAGCATCTTATTCGCCGGTCTCACTATTCCCTTCTCAGCCACTGTCACCAACCTGGGTGTGAAACTGGACCCTCAACTCAACCTTGAGTCACACATAAAACACATCTGCAAAACCTCCTTCTTCCACCTCAGAAATATCTCCAAACTCCGCCCCACACTTACCCTGACGGATGCTGAGAAACTTGTCCACGCCTTTGTCTCCTCAAGGCTAGACTATTGTAACACACTCCTCATCGGGATCCCTAGCAAGAGCCTCCAGAGACTTCAGTACATTCAAAACAGCGCTGCTAGGATCCTGATGAGGGTGCGGAAAAGCAATCACATCACACCCATCCTCCGTTCTCTGCACTGGCTCCCCATCAAATTCCTAATTGATTATAAGATCGCCCTCCTCACTCACTATTGTATCCTCGGACATGCTCCCCCATACCTCAAAGAACTCCTTGCCCCAAAACCTGCCACCCGAAGCCTCCGCTCATCCAATTCACACCTTCTCCACGTTCCTAAAACCAAGCTGCGCACCATGGGCAACCGGGCCTTCTGCCATACAGCCCCTACAGCCGGGTCATACCAAAGACTATAAAAATGGGACCCATTGCCTCCCTGCTTGGCACTCAGCATTAAGGGTTGGAATTGGGGGGTTAGATCACCAACTGATTCCCGAGCGCGGCACCGCTGCTGCTCACTGCTCCCCTCTCCCCCAGGGGATGGATTAAAATCATACGGGGATGGGTTAATTGCAGAGGACAAATTTCACCACACCCAGATGTGTGTGTGACGATCATTGGGACTTTAACTTTAACTTAACTACATTGTGGAACTCCCTCCCCGACCACCTAAGAGCACCCCAATCCACTGACTCCTTCAAAACTGGACTTAAAACTCACCTCTTTACCTTAGCATTTTCGTAATTTCTCTCATATCTTGGTTGTCGTCCAGTTGTTTTAAACTTGTCCTTGTTTTGTTTTCTTGTTTTTTATCTGCCATGTAGCACTTTGAGATTCCCCCGAATGTAAAGTGCGTTATAAATATAATTTATTATTATTATTATTATTATTATCTCCACTGTAAACAGTGTTGACGGTTCACTGCTTCCCCCTCCTGAGACACCGGATGGTGGACCAGAATTTCCTCGAAGCCGTTCGGAAGTCATTCTCCATGGCCTCGCCTAACTCCTCCCGCGCCCGGGTTTTTGCCTCGCAACCGCCGAAGCCGCATTCCGCTTGGCCATCCGGTACCAGTCGGCTGCCTCCGGAGTCCCACAGGCCAAAACCGCCCGATAGGACTTTTTCTTCAGCTTGACAGCATCCCTTACCACTGGTGTCCACCAGCGGGTTCAGGGATTGCCGCCACGACAGGCACCGATCACCTTACGGCCACAGCTCCGGTCGGCTACCTCAACAATGTAGGCACGGAACATGGTCCACTCGGACTCAATGTGCCCCGCCTCCTCCGGGATGTAGGAAAGGCTCTGTCAGAGGTGGGAGTTGAAGCTCTTTCTGACAGGGTATTCTGCCAGACGTTCCCAGCAGACCTTCACAGTACGTTTGTGTCTGCCAGGTCGGACCGGCATCTTCCCCCACCATCGGAGCCAACCCACCACCAGGTGGTGATCAGTTGACAGCTCCGCCTCTCTCTTCACCCAGGTGTCCAAAACATGCGGCCGCAAATCCGATGACACGACTACAAAGTCGATCATCGAACTGCGGCCGAGGGTGTCCTGGTGCCAAGTGCACACAAAAAGGGTGGGTACTCTGAGCTGCCGTTTGGTGCACAGACACAAACAACAGTCAAGACCCGTCCCCCCTACTTCACCATTGAACCCCAATGTGCAGGCGCCCAGCAGGGGGGGCAATAAGTATAACCACACCTGCTCGACGCCTTACACCGTGGGCAACTCCAGAGTGGAAGGGTCCAGCCTCTCTCGAGAGGGCTTGTACCGCAACCCAAACTGTGTTTGGAGGCAAGTCCGACTATGTCGAGTCGGAACTTTTCTGCCTCGCACACCAGCTCGGGCTCCTTTCCAGCCAGAGGGGTGACATTCCATGTCCCAAGAGCCAGTTTCTGCAACCGGGGATCGGACCGCCAAGGTCCCTGCCTTTGGCCGCCGCCCAGCTTACACTGCACCCGACCCCTTTGAGCTCTCCCACAGGTGGTGAGCCCATGGGAAGGGGGACCCACGTTTCCTTTTTGGGCCCAATGGGCGAAGGCCCGGCCACCAGACGCTCGCCTTCGAGCCCCACCTCCAGGCCTGGCTCCAGAGGGGGACCCTGGTGACCTGCGTCCGGGCAAGGGAAAACTGAGTACATATATTTTTTTTTTCATAAGGGGTTTTTTGAGCCGTGCTTTGTCTGGCCCCTCACCTAGGACCCTTTTGCCATGGGTGACCCTACCAGGGGCATGAAGCCCCAGACAACATGGCTCCTACGATCATTGGGACACGCAAAGCCCTCCACCACGATAAGGTGACGACTCACGGAGGGGGTAATAAAACAGTAATAATAGTAATAAAATGAAGCAGTACAGTTATGGAAGTAATGAAATTAAAGTCAAAACAGTAATAAAATCATAATACCATAATGAAAATGATAACGATATTGATAACACGCAAGAGAGATGATACAATAGTCCAAAGCAGCGTATGTATACCATGTGTAACGCCCTCTTTCGCGGTCCACAGCCTCTTTTGCGTTGTATTATTCCACCGGGCACACCAACTAGTTCCCTAGCACGATGCTCACGATGCAATGTTGCTTAAGTCGAAAAGTTGCTGGCCATTTGGGAAGAAAATGGCTACGATGGTGTGAAAGGAAGACCGGTGTTCCACAGCGAAGTGTAGAATAAGAAAAATTATAGTTGAATTGGGACAAGACCCCTTGCGGAAAAGTGGTCCCAGATGAGTCCGTGAAGGAAGTGGTCACGGTGGCCACGGAATTCCCTTGCTTGACACGGAATGAATTGGAGAAGCTGGAACTCTGGATTTCCGAAAGAGCGATTCGTGCCACCTTACGTGATTGCACTTTGTAACAGACTCAATGTCAAGACAAAGGGCTGAAAGCCGTGAGAAGAGCCGACGCCAACAGTAATCGTGAGCGTGATCAAGATGCTAGAAGAAAATAATCCAGAGGGTGAGCAGTTGAAACCATTGCCAGCTGACCCAATTCAAGGTAAGAAGTAACCAAAAGAACCAGATCGCAGCTGATAACTTAACCCCCGACTTGGTGTGTTTGGCCGCAGGCAAAGGTGAGGTTATCATACGAAGAACATCGAACGGTAAAATGGCCGGTCAAGCCCTGGACCTGCTAAGAAGAGCCACACCGGTCTGCCCCCCTCAGCGACGTGACTCTTTTTATTGGAACAGGGGCGACGAAACACCGTGTGAGCATCTGTGAGCATCGTTGTCAAGTGGCAGGAGTCTAAAGTGAAGACCCAGGCCTCTGGGAGGAAGACTACGTATGTGTTTGCTTTGGAGACACGATACGTGGACTGACTTTTTGACGACTCCCGGAGCCTCTTCGGCCCCGGGACTCTGGATGTTATACAAAACAAATCGGGAAATAGTGAGTGAGTATGCTCACTGTCCCAGAAAGGTTGGGATGACGGGGTAACTCCCCAGCATCGGTGATGTAGAAGGTTGCGAATTTAGAAGTGCACATTTAGTAATTTTAATGCACCAGCCAACTTTGCTAATCTAACATTATATTTGATTTGCAAATGAAAGTTTGAGGATAAATTTGTTCGAAGAAATTTGATCCTCAAGGAGGGGGAGGGTCAAGAGCAACGGTACAGCAATGCCTCGTGTGTCCCGTTACCCAAGACCAAAAGCAGCGGTTATTGAAAAAAAAAAAGGGGAAGTACCAGAGGAATTTGCATCCCTGGCCTCAACTTCCTCCTTTTTGAATTGTAAATGTCTCCTTAACAGGGCTCCAAAAAACCTGTCTAGTAGGACGTTTGTCAAAGTTCATTTGGTAGATACTGATACACCATTGATACTGATACTAAAATTGATACTGATACTAAAATGTTGAGAGATTTTGTAATGAAAACGTCCTCCTTTTTGAATTGTAAACGTCTCCTTAACAGGACTCCGAAAAACCTGTCTAGGAGGACATTATTCACAGAGTGTCAAAGTGTAATGTTTTGTAACAGCAACTTCCATGTCATTTTTGTGTTATTACTTTGTCAGCGAATGTGAGCGATAAACAGCTGCCGGCCAGTCCCTCTGCCCTGCGGAGGGATAGACCGTTCTATGTTCTAAACTTGTGTGTTTCCGACAAGTACGTTTTGAATGCCCCCAAGAGCATTCTGAGTAAAGTGAATCTGTCAAAATTCACCTGGACGGTCGGAAAGTAAAGTAAGATGGTGGCGCGTGCACACGCAGCGGCCTCTCTCTGTCCCGAACGGTGTTTTGTTTTGTCGTTTAATGTGGGTTTGTCAGACAGTTTTGTGTGTTCTTCTCGTCGTACTGGGTTGTGCTACAAGTACAGCGGGCTGGTTCTGCTCGACATCGGCGAAAGCGAGTTTTGTGGCGTTCTGGACTTTGAAGCGGGGACATTAAAGGCGTAGGTCTGCTCCGTCCTGAAGTGTCGCCGGACTCGCCTGCTATTCCTCCCCCGGTTGGGAAGCGTCGGAAGCGGTGTGCGAGGAGGCTGAAGAGGGGCGAGAGCGGGGGCGAGAGCGGGGGCGTCCGGGCCAGGCCGTGCCTTCCATTCTTCTGGCGAATGTTCGATTGCTGGACATCACCATGGTTTGCTTTCGCCTGCTGAGATCTACAAACCGGACAGTGCGTAACTGCTGTGTGCTCGTGTTCACTGGGCCTTGGTTGACCGTCATCATTCCGGACTCTGCTGTGCATCTGAGCAGCTAGCGTGCTATCGGGCGGACCGGGCCATTGTACAAGGGGGAAAGTCGCGAGGAGGTGAGATGTGCGTCTACATCCGTGACGGAGGGTGCCGGGACTCTGTGGTGGTATGCGAGCACTGCTCGCCACTGGCGGAGTTTGTGATATTCAGGCTGTTAGGGTCCTGAACTCTCTCCCCCCTTCTGCGTGGCGTCCTGTACTTTTGCGCTTTTTTCTGACTGTCCGCTGTGCACTCTTGCTCCGTTTTGCTCCTCTTATTTACTGTGTTATTTGTTTATTTATTATTTATTTATCACTCTTATTGTTCATTGTTTGTGCCTTCTTGCTTTTATTTTGCGTTGTTTACTTGTATGTTTATGGTGTACTCTGTCTCGTCACCGTGGGATAGGGGAAACGTAATTTCGATTTCTTTGTGTGTCTTGGCATGAAGGAATTGACAATAAAGCTGACTCTGACTCTGACTCTGGAAGGGCGGTTGTGGGGAGCTGTGGCTTTCCCACATATCCGCCGGCCTTACATGGCTTGCCCCAGATTTCAAGCGAAGAGAGCAGGCTGAGTGGAAGCGCCTTAGATGGGGTGGCTACTCTGACCTGATGAGTTCAGCAACTCGACCAAGACCATGGGTTGTCCTTGTTTTGAGACAGGGTGATACCACCATCTGGCCCCTAGTTCAAATGACTTGGCGCCACCCGGACGGATCACGATGCTTCACGTCCCACTGGTGTGTGGCTGTTGGCCTGGCTCGTTGTCCTGTGTCCGAAGACTTCTACACCAGAGTCGTGGCTGTGCGGCCGTCTCCTCGGCGCGGAAGACTTTGCCTTGGACATTGGTCCGGTGACGGCTTCTTCTTCAAGCCATCGCTGAGGGGGCCGACAACATCAACGACGTCGACGACAACGTCGACGACAACGTCGACGACAACGTCAACATCAACGACAACGTCAACGACAACGTCAACGACAACATCAACGACAACATCGGCAACGACGGCAACAGCAGCGACAACAACATCAGCGTCCGTCACGGCGGCGCATTAATCAGGACCGCATGGAGCGCTTGCTTCGGACCCTGGAGTAACTTGCGGGAGAGGGCTGTTTCAGCCCGCCCGACGGACTGCTCCCTGATTCCTCTAGTTGTGGGAATTGTGGACATTTTTGACTATGAGGACGAGATGCCGATGTGGTTCCCGAACGTGGTGCAGGGCAAGGCAGTTATAGTCCGAAGGAGTGGGCGTCAAGTGGCATGGAAGTTCTGCGTAATTGGGTATTGGATTTGGCCCAGGCAAATTGGCAATCCTAAAACATGTAGTAATACCAAATTTCACCAGGAGATGGTGTTAAAGTTTGACATACTGGTGACTTGATGGAAACTAATAAATCTAATAAATTAAATTGTTAGAATTGGGAAGACACGACCTGTTCGAGGACGTAGCAACACACAACTTTGGAATATGATTTTGCTATGCCATAATTTTAATCTGTAACATCTTGAGCAATATCATTACATATGTTGAAGTTAGATGAACCCATTATTATGGCTAAGTATGATTGTGTTAAGTTGAGCATTACTAGACAAGATGTATGTGTTATTGATGTTGCAATGTTTAATCGATATCCAACATGTACTTAACATTGTTGTTCCATCTATACATGAATGTATTAAGTTGAGAGGAGACATTAAGGGTTAATAGTGATATTAGTGGTGATGATCGGCTTAAAGAACGAGCAAAACAGGAAACAGCTGCAGAGAAAACTCATGCGCAGTGGTTGCTGTTTTGAGTAAGGTTGCCAAGGCAACCAGTGGTTCCCTGCTGAAAGTCAGGTGAAGATTGCGCAACCCACATATCAGCTGAGAAATCCGCTGAGACAACATTAAAATATCAGCTAGAAAATCCGCTGAGACAGCAATACTAAAATATCAGCTGAGGTCATGCATTCCTAGCATACCAGACATTCCACACATTCCAATGAGGTCATGCATTCCTCTCCGATGAGGTAATGCCAGAGGAGCTGACGAGCCTATAAAAGCTTGGTTTTGGACGAGAAAGGGGCTCTTGCTGGTCAAAGCGATAGCCTTGACGCTGCCCGGAGTAAAGAACGCCGTTTAGACGAAGATGGATATTTCATTCTTTTTGAGATTCGACCAAAATCTACTAAGATGAATTTCTAGAGTCTTCGAATTGGACTTTGTCAAATTTTAAGATTCGAATTGGACTTTGTCAAATTTTAAGCTTCGAGGAAGGCAGAGGATACAGCCGCTTCTGGCAGCAAGGGGAAGAAGCCAATGTAACGGCGTTGGCGAATCTCCTCATCGGTAGACCTTTCCCCTTTTTAAACAAAATTCGGATTTTGAAACTGGAAGGAGAACTGAGCACTTGATTTGTTCAACCAAATAGCGTTTTAGACCTTTTGTCTCCTTTTTTGCTCTGAGATTGGTGGGTGGAATTATTAAAGTTTTTAAAGTCCCAATGATTGTCACACACACATCTGGGTGTGGTGAAATTTCTCCTCTGCATTTAACCCATCCCCGTGTGATTTTAATCCATCCCCTGGGGGAAAGGGGAGCAGTGAGCAGCAGCGGTGCCGCGCTCGGGAATCATTTGGTGATCTAACCCCCCAATTCCAACCCTTAATGCTGAGTGCCAAGCAGGGAGGCAATGGGTCCAATTTTTATAGTCTTTGGTATGACCCAGCCGGGGTTTGAACCCACAACCTTCCAGTCTCAGGGCGGACACTTTACCACTAGGCCACTGAGCTGGTTATTTATGTATTTTCTGGCACCTGGGCTCAAACCAAGTTCTTACCAAGCAAGAGCCCGAGTTACTAACCACTCGGCTCTTTCGACCAATTATTGTTTGTTTGACTTGTAATTCTTTTTCTTGCTTATTCATTAAATTTCTCCTTAATTCGGTAATCGATTATTTCGTATTAGCTGTGTTGAGCATGATTTTGTATGCAGTAATTAGAACTTTAAATTTTCTTTATTTCCCTGTCATAGTCATTCTTTTAATCCGCTCAATTCTTTTTAAAGTGAAAACAGCTTTAATCCTTAACATCAGGTATTGTCAGATCTGTTTCGAAATAGCTCAGCTAGGGCGAATGCGCGCTACTGTAAATAACGAATCCCTGAAGTCTTAACAAAGACATCTTGTCAGACACAGAGCAGGAAGAGGACTCGAATGCAGAGTTGGAAAGTTCAAGGGGTTTATTTCCTCTGCGGATGACCGCTCCAGAAACAAAAGGCGCCTCGCAAGGAGGGAAAAAGGTGACAACAAAAAGTGCCTCAACACGAGGAAAAAAGGGGATAAACAAAAGCGCCTCTACTCGAGAGAAAAAAGAGCTGAGAACTGCAAACAAAAGGCGCCTCACAAGGAGGGAAAAACAAAGGCAAGATCGCACGGGCAAAGCTCGGGAAATAGCTGGGGCTATGGAGTCGCTGGTGGTCATGGCTCGCAAGACGCACTGGCACAAGGTGAGGGGAAGACGCAGACTAAATACACATACGGGGGGAGGGCGACACAGGTGCGGACAATCAGGGCAGATGACACAGGTGCACGTAGTTATCATCCCGGGAAGGTCAAGCGGACGGTCGTGCAGGGGAAGGGCCCATACTCTGTACAAAATAAAACAGGAAGTGAAAACACGAGGGACAGGACAAAACAAAACAATATACAAAACCCCGACATCATGACATAACCCCCCCCCTCAAGGACCGGATCCCAGACGGACCAGGAGCATCGGGGTGAGCAGCGTAGAAGGCCTCCAGCAGACCGGGATCCAGGATATAGCTGCGCGGCACCCATTGCCGCTCTTCTGGCCCATAACCCTCCCAGTCTACCAGGTATTGCCAGCCCCTACCCCTCCTGCGTACGTCCAGTAACTCCTTGACCGTGTACGCAGGCCCACCCCCCACAGTTCGCGGAGGCGGCTCGGGAGCCGGCACCATCCCACTTTCCCTGACCGGCTTGATCTTTCCCACGTGGAAGGTGGGATGCACGGCGCGGGACCGGGGCAGGCGAAGTCGTACAGCGGCTGGGTTTACGACCTTAGAAATGGGGAATGGCCCCACAAAACGGGGGGCCAACTTTCGGGAGCCCACCTGGAGGGGAAGGTCCCGGGCGGACAGCCAGACCCGTTGGCCCCGCTGGTAGGCGGGCGCCGGCCGTCGTCTCCGGTCGGCCGTTGTCTTCACTCGGTCTCCCTGGCGGACCAGCGTGGCTCGTGCGGCCGCCCAGATGCGGCAACATCTCCTCACCACGGCGCGTGCCGAGGTCACCGACACCTCTGGCTCGTTGTCAGGGAAGACCGGGGGCTGATAGCCGAAAACACACATGAACGGGGACATTCCACTACCCGTGGTTGGAAGGGAGTTGTGGGCGTATTCTACCCATGTCAAGTTCTTGCTTCACGTGAAGGGGTTCTGGGTCACCAGGCAGCGGAGGCCTGTTTCCAGTTGTTGGTTTATGCGTTCGGCCTGGCCGTTTGCCTCCGGGTGGTAGCCTGATGTGAGACTCACGGTGGCCCCTATGAGTTTACAAAACTCCTTCCAGAACCTGGACAAGAACTGGGGACCCCTATCTGAGACAACGTCCCGTGGGAATCCGTGTATTCTAAAAACATGGTCCATGAGGACTTCGGCCGTTCGTTTGGCTGAGGGCAACTTGGGCAAGGCAATGAAGTGGGCCATCTTAGAAAATCGGTCCACTACTGTGAGTATGGTCGTCTTCCCTTTGGACTCGGGAAGTCCCGTGACAAAGTCCACAGAGATGTCGGCCCAGGGGCGAGAGGGAATGAGGAGAGGTTGCAGCAGCCCCACCCGGGCGCCGGGGGTGTTCTTGTTGCGCGCACAAACAAAGCAGGCTGCCACGTACTCCCTGACGTCGGCCACCATGGAGGGCCACCAGAATCGCTGCTGTACAACGTACAGGGTTCGTTGCACGCCGGGGTGGCAGGCGAGCCGGGAGGTGTGTCCCCAGTGGATGACTTGGGGACGCAGCGTGGGCGGCACAAAAAGTCGATTCGTTGGGCAGTTACCAGGGGGTGGTGCGTCGCAGTTGGCTTGCTTCACTTGCTCTTCAATGGGTCAGGTCACGGCCCCCACCACACAGTGAGGGCGAAGAATGGGTTCGGGCTCCTTGGTCCGGGCTGTAGACGCGCGACAGTGCATCGGGTTTGACGTTCTTGGCACCCGGTCTGTAGGACAGGGTGAAATTGAAACGGTTAAAAAAAAGCGACCAACGTGCCTGGCGTGAGTTCAGCCGTTTTGCATTCTTGAGGTACTGTAGGTTTTTATGATCCGTCCACACTAGGAAGGGTTGTTGGGCTCCCTCCAGCCAGTGTCTCCACTCTTCGAGCGCCTGCTTCACCGCCAACAGCTCTCGATCACCTACGTAGAAGTTTTGTTCGGCGGGGGTCATCCGTCGGGACAGGTAGGCGCACGGGTGAAGCTTGTTGTCCTCTGGTGACCTTTGGGACAGGACGGCGCCGATTCCTCGACTGGAGGCGTCTACCTCCACCACGAACTGACGAGAGGGGTCGGGTAGTGTGAGGATCGGGGCGGTGCTGAATCGTCTCTTTATTTCCTGGAAGGCGGCCTCTGCCTCCGTCGTCCAACAGAAGGGGGTCGTTGGAGAAGTCAGAGCATGCAGCGGGGCCGCTGTGGCGCTGAAGCCTCGGATGAAACGTCTGTAGAAATTAGCAAAGCCTAGAAATTGCTGTACTTTCTTGCGGTTATCGGGTCTGGGCCATTGGGTCACGGCGCTTACTTTGGCTGGGTCCATTTGTACCTTACCGGGTGTTATGATGAAGCCAAGGAAGGATATAGAGTCGACTTGGAACTCGCTCTTCTCCGCCTTCACGTACAGGTGATGGTCCAGGAGGCGTTGCAGGACCGACTTAACATGGTTCTCATGGGTCTCCGTATCAGGTGAATAGATTAGAATGTCATCCAGGTAGACATAAACAAAATGATCTATAAGGTCTCCCAGAACATCGTTAATCATTGCTTGAAACACGGCGGGGGCATTGGTGAGACCAAATGGCATCACCAGGTACTCAAAGTGTCCCCGGGGGGTGTTGAACCCCGTCTTCCATTCATCTCCCTCCCTGATGCGCACGAGGTGGTAAGCGTTACGCAAATCTAGTTTGGTAAAAATGCGAGCTTGCTGCAACTGATCGAAGACCGTCGCCATGAGTGGAAGGGGGTATCGATTTTTAATAGTGATCTGGTTGAGGGGGCTATAGTCTATGCAGGGGCGCAGGGTACCGTCCTTTTTGCCCACAAAGAAAAACCCGGCCCCTGCAGGGGAGGACGAGGGTCTGATCAATCCCGCCCTGAGCGATGTGTCTATGTATTCATTCAGAGCTTGTTTTTCGGGTTCTGAAAGGGAATAAAGCCTCCCCTTGGGTATAGTAGCCCCAGGCAGGAGCTCTATAGCATAATCGTATGGACGGTGGGGCGGTAGCGAGCTAGCTTTAGCTTTGCTAAAGACCTCCGCGAGATGGTGGTAACATGCGGGTACCCCTAGCAGGTCCGGGGTTTCGAGGTCTGAACTAGGGTCGCGGGTAAGGTTGATCGGGGAATTAGGGGTAAGACACGACCCTTGGCAACGGGATCCCCAGTCCCTTATCTCGCCTGACCCCCAGTCCACGACGGGGTTGTGCCGCGATAGCCACGGGTACCCAAGGATGATCGGGTTCATGGGAGAGGTGACCACATGTAGCCTGATTTCTTCATGATAGTTCCCGAAGGACAGAGAGAGGGGTTCAGTGACTTGAGATATGTCGAAGAGCACTTGCCCATTGAGTGCCTTGGCTTTCACAGTCTTGGCTAGTGGTTCGGTTTTTATTCCTAATCGCCGGGCGAAAGCCCAGTCGATCAAGCTCTCATCTGCCCCGGAGTCAATTAACACCCCTAGTTGGGTGCTTTTCCCGAAACATGTAAGGTTACCGATGGGTAGGCTCCGACCTTTCTGCTGGCTACCGGAGAAGGCGCTTACCTCCATTGTACGTTTCTTGGGGCAGGAGACGACAATATGTCCCAGAGCGCCGCAGTAGTTGCATCGACCTTCCTGGTATCGGCGCTGCTTCTCCTCGGCGCTCAACTTGGCTCGGCCGAGTTGCATGGGTTCAGCCCCGGGCGGTAGCAGTGCCGTGTTCGATGATTGGCGGTGTGTCTCGAGGTGCGGCGATGCCAACCCGGCCACGGGGGGGAAGACGGTCGCGCTCCGGCTTGTGCGCTGATTCTTCCGGTCCTGCAGGCGATTGTCTGTGCGGATAGCCAGCCCGATGAGCGCGTCGAGGTCAGCAGGGAGGTCGAGGGGAACGAGATGGTCCTGGATGGTTCCAGAAAGACCTTTGAGGAAGATATCGTACAGGGCCGTCTGGTTCCACCCGCATTCCGCGGCCAGAGTGCGGAAGCGGATCGCGTAGTCGCTAACTGACTCTCGACCCTGGGACAGCTGGCAGAGCTCGCGCGCCTTTTCACGGTCCGAGGAAACTGGATCGAATACCATGCGCAGAGCCTCGACGAACGCGGAGAGAGAGCGGCACGTGGGGGAATCCCGGGCCCATTCTGCCGTTGCCCACGCCCGGGCTCTTCCTGTCAAGTACGAGAGCATGTAGGCCACCCGGGAGCGTTCGGTGGGGAAATCGCCTGGGGACCGCTCAAATTGCATCTCACACTCTGTGACGAAGGCTTTGCTGCCTCCAGGTTCTCCAGCGTATTGTTCAGGGGGAGCCAGCCTGACCCCCATTGCCATGGGCGCGGGAACCTGCCGATCGATCGGGGAGGACACTGGAGGACTGGGGGTCGCTCTTGGTCCAGTGGTCAGCAGCGTGACAATGTCCTGCATCTGCTGGCTCAGTGATCCCACCTGGGCAGCCACCGCCGCTCTGAAGTCTTCTTGGGTTTTCCGGATTTCGTGGACATCTACTCCTAGGGCATCGACCTGCTGCTGGTGTTGGGCTAGCGTCGATGCCTGGGAGCGCACCGCGGCGGCCAGCCATTCTGACTCTGCCGAGTCCATGTCTGGCCAGTGCGTACTGTCAGACACAGAGCAGGAAGAGGACTCGAATGCAGAGTTGGAAAGTTCAAGGGGTTTATTTCCTCTGCGGATGACCGCTCCAGAAACAAAAGGCGCCTCGCAAGGAGGGAAAAAGGTGACAACAAAAAGTGCCTCAACACGAGGAAAAAAGGGGATAAACAAAAGTGCCTCTACTCGAGGGAAAAAAGAGCTGAGAACTGCAAACAAAAGGCGCCTCACAAGGAGGGAAAAACAAAGGCAAAATCGCACGGGCAAAGCTCGGGAAATAGCTGGGGCTATGGAGTCGCTGGTGGTCATGGCTCGCAAGACGCACTGGCACAAGGTGAGGGGAAGACGCAGACTAAATACACATACGGGGGGAGGACGACACAGGTGCGGACAATCAGGGCAGATGACACAGGTGCACATAGTTATCATCCCGGGAAGGTCAAGCGGACGGTCGTGCAGGGGAAGGGCCCATACTCTGTACAAAATAAAACAGGAAGTGAAAACACGAGGGACAGGACAAAACAAAACTATCTACAAAACCCCGACACATCTAAATATATTCGAGAATTAACAAAAGCCCCAAATCACAGAAGAGAGCCACCAGTAGGGTGCAGTCATTCTGATGCCGTGTCTCCACCTTAGTTACCCTACACGAGCGTCGCTTGACTTTAAAGGGATTGGGGTCCTAAAAAGATTAGATTGATTCCTTCAGAATCTATTTAATAAAGGTGGTTAGCAACTCGGACTAGTCTCTTCACCCCCGGCTTATTTAACCCTTGTCTCCCACTGAGAGCTGCATTACAGCGGTGCGGGGACGAAGGAGAGTTTGGCCCTTTAAATGGAGAAGTCGGGTAACTTACGTTTGATAAGTGCGGATTTGACAAGGCTTTAAATACTATATAAGATGAAATACAAAAAAAAAAATGTAAAAAAAAAATGTGAGAAGCGTAAACACGAAACAGCGTAACTCGAGGACGTCATAAACCGAGGACCCCCTGTATATTGTTAATGAGTTGTTGGAGTGTGTTTCAGATTTTTAAATCAAATCTGCACACATTATGAAAAACATTTTCAGTATTTTATTGTGACACAACAGTATTTTTGCTTAATGTTACTTTGTGTTGTTTCCACTTATTTCTTACATTAAGGTTTTTATTTTCTCACATAATTGTACAGTATGTATTCTGCCCTACCTGAATTTATAATGTTTATTTTAACACATAACAGTTCTTCATATGACAAGATGATGACAATTATGATGATGAAGATGAAGAAATGCACAGTGTTCTTACTTCATGCTGTTAATTGTCCCTGTTAGGGTTTGCAGAATATCTTCATCGTATGATTATGTTGGAATGTAACCTGTAATAATTTAACTAGCTTGTCCTGTCTAGACAAAAGTAGTTGACCAAAGTGCTAAGATCTTTTCAACTTATTGACTAGCTGCAGAGGAAGCAATCAAAGTTGCTATGTTTACAGAACGTCGTAAAAGGTCCCCTGCTATGCTTTGATCAGCAGGGGACCGTCTTCACCTTATCCTGTGTGTTCCCACACACCCACTTTCAACCCCACTCGGTTTCTCTCAATAAATAAGCACCTGACGAGGCCTGAGTCAGACTTCATTCGACCATCGCTGTAAGCACAGCGACGAGTGAACTCTCCGCCTGCAGGTGTCTAAAATGACTTGCTTGACTCCTGTGTGGTTCTTGCAAAATAAGTTAGAGTGAGCACCACCCTAACATTTTGGTGCCGAAACCCGGGACCCTCATACCCGCCATCTGGCTGACGGAGGAGGACGTGCTGCATTGTCGACAAGCCAGCGTCCTTTAGGGGGACCTGGAAAAGAAAGTCCTGGGAAGAGAATTTCTTCGCTGGGCCAGCATCTTAGGTCTGCCTTCGTCTGCCAGAGGTGGATTGACGGGTTCCCGCAATGCAACGGACCAGGGGTCAGGTAAGTTAAAAAATTGTATGGTTGTGAAACGCGTAAAGGGTGCACGGGAGACAGCTTGGGTTCAAGTCCCAGTGGAAGGAACGGGCTAAGAAAAAACAGAGCTTCTTTTTCTTAATTGAAGGAGGGTGTAGATTCTTTTTTTTGTCCGTTCTTCCAAGCTGTGTTGGAAGGTTTTCTGGCTTGGGTTAGAGTCCCAGTGGAAGGAACGTGCTAAGAAACACGGAGCTTCTTTTTTGTTAGTCAAAGAAGAGTGTAGATTTTTCTTTGTACGTTTTTCCGGCCAAAGACCATCTTGGGTTCAAGTCCCAGTGGAAGGAACGGGCTAAGAAAAAACAGAGCTTCTTTTTCTTAATTGAAGGAGGGCGTAGATTCTTTTTTTTGTCCGTTCTTCCAAGCTGTGTTGGAAGGTTTTCTGGCTTGGGTTAGAGTCCCAGTGGAAGGAACGTGCTAAGAAACACGGAGCTTCTTTTTTGTTAGTCAAAGAAGAGTGTAGATTTTTCTTTGTACGTTTTTCCGGCCAAAGACCAGCTTGGGTTCAAGTCCCAGTGGAAGGAACGGGCTAAGAAAAAACAGAGCTTCTTTTTTTTGTCCGTTCTTCCAAGCTGTGTTGGAGGGTTTTACACCCATCTTGGATAGGCCTAGAAATAAAAAGCGTTGGTGTTTGTGTGGTTGAGAGAGTGCGACTGGTAGGATAAATTGACTGCAGAGAGAATTTGGTGAGAGGTCAATTTAAACCTGCATTGAGGATCCTCAAAGAAAAGAAAAAAAAGAAATAAAAAAATTGTATAAACCTAAAATACCAAATTAAGATGGGAAACAAAAGCGGTAAATCCCTAGCTCTTGAAGAGGATGAGAAGTTCATGCCGAGTAAATGTCTTAATTGTATGCAATACATGCCGAAGTGGAAGAAAAAGTATGGTGTAGAAGGGAAGTTGAAAGTTGAAGTGTGGAAGATAGTGGTTGATGTTTTGGAGGAGAGTGTAGATAGGACGACAAAGGGACAGAAAAAGAAAAGGAAAGAGAGAGAGTTGAATTGTGCTAGAATGTGGTTGAAAGCTTCACAAGAGAGAAGAGAACAAATTCAAGAGACAAAAAATGTAAAGATAAAAAGTGATGAGACCACCATTCAATCAAGATTTGAAAAATAATTCTGGGTGCACAGTGGCATCCCATTCGATGATGCAGCTGAGAGTGCTTATCAGCAACATCTTAGAAATGTGCTCCTCACTGTTTCACCCCCCGACTTAGGCAACTGGGTGAGGAAACACTTGGTGGAAGCAGACACTGCTTGTGTTGTGACGATTGAGAAAGACAAATGTTCTGATGTATTTTATCTAGATGATGATAATGATCTAAATGAAGATGCAACGATCTTCTTCCGAAGCTCCCAAAAGGGCAGAGGAAGAGTTAGAGACCAACAAGGCCGCAGGCCGCCATTCAATTCAAACTCCAGCTCAAATTTGGACTGTTGGAACTGTGGGAAACGGGGCCACTTGGCGAGAGTGTGTTGTTAGAAAAATGTATATATATATGTTATCATGCGTTCTCTAATCAATGCCTTACTGCAATATTACTGCAATATATGCTTGCTGTTTGGCCTTGCTGTTTTTATGATGTACCACAGAAGGACAGTTCCTTTCTAACAAAGACCACTTTGTTAGACAACATGCCTCATTGCTGTCCTGCACCCCAGATGAACCTCCAAGTGACCATTAAAGTCAGGGTTTTCCTAACTATCTTTATCGTAGGATTAGGTTGGAATGTATATAACCAGTAATAAATAACTTAGCTTGTTGCATCCTACACAATGTCGTAAAACTTCCCTTGCTATGTTTTAACTAGAGGTCAAAGGGTTTTTCTTCTGTATCCAGTCCACTCAAACTCCTCTTCCCAGATGTAAACACCTAGTGTTTTTTTTCTTACGAGACAAAGCCCACATGCCTTCCTCCTCCCCTTAGTGGCTCGTGTCTCACACTGTGGGTAGGGCAAATCCAAATAAAAAGAGCGGGAGTGCCTACAGATTTTTAGTGTGTGTAGAGATTGTATCGAGCTATCTGTACTGCACTCCTCGCAAGAAAAGACTTACCGTTTTTTTCCGTGTATAGTGCGCAAAATTTAACTAATTTATTGTCCTAAAATCTGGGGTGCGCATTATACATGGGTACAAAAAAAAAAATAAAAAAAATGTTTTTTTTAATTTTTTTTTTATTTTTTTTTTAAGTCCCTATGATCGTCACACACGCAGGGAGGCAATGGGTCCCATTTTTATAGTCTTTGGTATGGTCTTATCTAGGCTGGATGTAATTTTTAAATTTTTTATTTATTTTTAAAAAAAATTCATAAAAATTGGGTGCGTATTATACATGGGTACAAGCTTTTTTCCAGCATCAGCATGCCATTTTTAGGGGTGCGTACTATACATGGGGGCGCACTATACACGGAAAAAAACGGTAATTTTTGTCTCACTTGTGGTTTGTTTGCTGTTGCTCTTCTATTCACTTATTCAGTCAGCGAAATAAACCTGACAGAAATTGGTGGCTCGTTCCGGGATCTCAACACGCCCTGAACGGTTCCAGCGGGCTCTTCGACGCAGGCAAAAATCCTCGGCCGAGGTAAACAAAAGCCCTTTGACGGGACTGTCTCGATCAGTCCGGCTGGACACCGGGAGGGTTGACGAGATCTTCCGAGGAAGAGAATCAGCAGACCGTGAGCAGGAATATTGATTCTACTAAATAGAAACAGTTAAATTCCGCAGGGGCGGATGTGGAGCCCCCTAGCTTTCAAGCTAGTTAAATTCTGCAGCAGGAGGGGCGGACTCCTCTGTTATTAAAAAAACAAAACAAAAAAACCTTGAGAATTCTAGACCCTATCAAGTACAACTAGAAACAGTTAAATTCTGCAGGGGCGGATGTGGAGCCCCCTAACGTTTTATGTTAGTTAAATTCCGCAGCAGGAGAGGCAGACTCCTCTGTTCTTAAAAAAAAAAAACGCACGTGGTATGCTTGTGAACGGTTTGACTGAGAATGATCTCAATTGAGCGCTCCTCTATATAAACACGCAGGATTGTAAACGGTGGCTTTGTGTGGGTGCAGAGACATCAACTCTTTCGGGGGAGGTGAAAGGAGACTTACCACACATTGAATTTTTAACCACTGTCCTGTGAATAAAGTTGGTTTTAAGACACTGTAGGTGCCGTTCAAACTACCAACTCCAAAATTTAGAAAAATAAACCATGGGAAACTTAAATAGTAAGCGAAAGTCCCTACCCCGACATGAACTAAAATGCAAGGATTGGAAATTAATGGAATGGGTCGACCCAGAAAATGTAAAATATCTTGACAAATGGATAACCAAAGAATAAGGGGAGTGAAGAAAAATCCAAAGAGAGCTTGTTGTTGCATAGGCAGGAAGATGATGAAACGACATCAGCGCGGCCTCGAGTGAGCACCACCCTAACAGTCCCACACAATTATTCAAAGTAGGACTGGGTGATTAATGAAGTTCTAGGGGTCAGGATGTTTTTCCTTCTTTCCCACTTCAGAGCATGCCTTCGCTGAAATATTTTGTTTACACTGGTGACATGGTGGCCAACAGAGAAGTGCTAGCTTACACAGGTACAGTTTTGTCAGTAAATTGGTATAAGCTCAGGTTTGTAGTGTAAGGCGATGGGCAAAAAACAGTCCCTGACCAAGTTATTCGATATTTCAAACAAAGATGCGGACATGAGGAGAAACGTTCTGTTGTGCACAACTCAAAAGAACATGAGGAGATCAGGAGAGGAAAGCTGGGAAAATGCAACACTCATCGAAAACAATCAGGAATTCAAGATTTATAAAATTTTAAAATCTTGTCAGGACACACAACCTTGAAATGGGAATTAAAAACAAATCCAAACTCAAAAGGGAAAAAATATCAGGTCCAACAATCGGACTTTGACAATAAAGTATGTTGGTACAAAACATTTACGTTTATTTTTACTGTCCTCAAAACAGCCTTCCCACAGCATGTGCTGATAAAAAATTGATTATCAGCTTGTGAGTGAAGGCAAATCCAGGTGCAAATGCAGGATGTATCTCATTGAATGGCATGTTTTTGCTAATGCACTATGCATGAGATGTCGAAGCATCATGTAACATTCATCAGGTTAGGGAGGCAGTAGGTGAGGCCAACACAACCTGGAGCCAAAGATGCTTGTTTTTCAAAGTGAGCTTTGTCACCGCTCACTGGTGCCACACATTTAGAAACATGATTCGGGAACATCACACGCAAATTTCTCTTTTTCAGTGAGCCTCATATGCATTGTTACACATACGCTCGCCTCAGTACATGCATGCAATACACATTTCATGTTCCTATTACAGGTACAAAATGCAACCAAGTGCACATGCATCCACATGCACGCGCGCACGCGCACACATGCTTTGCGCAGCCAATCGCAACGTTTCACCTTGTGTAAAGATACACATAGGTACAAATACACAGATTTTATGAAACTAGACTTGTAATTACAGGAAAAATGTTATTATAGCAGCACAATAAGCACTTCATACAATTGGCAGTCCAGGCATAAACAAACTGACAGGGTCACAGCATCCATCCATCTGTCCACCCGTCCATCCGTCGATCCATCCATCCATCCATCCATCCACCCACCTAAAAGCAGGGTTCTATCCCCCTTCCCCGGCTGGGGGATTTCTTGTCTACCAAACGGGATGAGGGATGTGAGGCGGACTACCACCCTCGAAGACACTGCCAGGAGAATTAAAGGCACCTTCCTGCAGCTTGTCACTTTGGAAATGGAGATCCACTTTTACTTTGGATCGTTTTACATCGCGTTCTATGTGCCCTCTCGACAGCCATTGCAGCCTGGTCATCCTGGAAGGAGGAGCCTATGTGGTCTCTTCTCAAGGTTTCTCATTTTCCACAATTTTTTTCTTTTAGTTTTTCCTTGCCCTCCTGGGAGTTTAAGATCAGGGGATGTTGAGAATAATTGTCAGTTTTTGTACATGTGAAGCCCTTAGAGACTTGTCTTTGATTTAGGGCTAAATAAATAAACTTGACTTGACTTGAAGATTCTGGTCTTTTCTACTTTGATGAATAACTGAACATTCTATGAATATTTTGTCCGGCTATTTTGCCTTTGCTATTCATTTAAGACATTTTCAAAATATCCACAATGTATTTGATTATGTACGTATAGTTATTTGCTGTGGCTCAGAATGAAGCCATAGGGGGGTAAAAGCCAGTGTCTTTCCTGTGCTGGTCCCAAGCCCGGGTAAATGCAGAGGGTTGCGTCAGCAAAGGCATCCAGCGTAGAAATTTGCCAAAATTACTCATGATGTGAACTTGGTCTGTTAATTCCATACCGGATCAGTCGAGGCCCGGGTTAACAACGACCGCCAACAGTGCTGTTAACCTACAGGGCGTTAGTATAAATGTGACTACTGTAGATCGAAAAAGGAGAGGAGGAAGGCGTGTAGAAAACAGGAAAGGCACAAATCCAGGACTGAGAGTAGGGACTTTGAATGTTGGGACTATGACAGAAAAAGCTAGAAAGTCAGTGGACATGATGCTGTGGTGAATGGTCTTTGTTGTTTCGCTGGTCTCCAAAAAACACTCAGTGGACAATGGCTGTCCCGGCCAAGCACTCCAGTGACACACGGCTGATTGGGAAAAGATTTTATTCAACCGATGTCAAAGTGATGTCTCTCCAAAAGTTTGAGTGGCCCCAAAAGCAAAGATGGTTCAGCTCTCGACGGCACAGATGTTCGCCCCAAAAAAGCTCCCCCCTCTGGCAGACAAGCCTATCTTATACCTGCCCGAACCGTTGATGTCATGACTTGGGATGCAGCTGCTGTTCGTATTTTAGTCTACTCGTTGCTCCCAAATGTCCTAAGAAGGACATGTAGAAGACGCTTTCCCCTGCATAACAACAGCTGCTCCCTTCTATATTCTAAGTTGCTATACCTTGCAGAAACTGAGGCATCTCTGGCCAGCCAAAATAGCTTATGGTCTCCTCACTGCAGCTAAGTCACCATTTAAGGTGACATACGGCGACGCCTAGAATCTAAAATTTACCTCATTCCCCCCTCCGGGACGTTATAAATGTCCCGAAAACGGTCCGAAAAAGAAAGATGACATCGGTAAACATCCAAAAATCTACACCCAACCAAATTTTACAGTCACGTCTACAATACGGCCTAGAAATTCGCAGCCTAAATCACGCTCAAGACATGCTACGTAAGGTTACATTGTCTAGGAAAGCTCAAACTCTTTAGGTATCCAACCGCTCCCTGACAGCAACCTGGGGCCTCACAGGAACCACAAATAAGGAAAATCGAAATCCACCTCCTCCAAATGACGATAACCACCCCCCTTAGGTAATACCGTAACACCATCGATAATTTGGGAAGTAATGAATTTGGCGTGGTCCGTTAGAAACCCCAAAAAGCTGTCGGCCCTCCCTCGAGAGAAAAAACCTGCCTGTCTAATGACAAGGAAAAAGAGGGAGGCCCTTTCTAACAACCCCAGTGATTCCCTCCACCTGGCGTCAGCCAGGTAACAAGGAGTCCTGGCACACATCACAAAACAGTATGAGCTCACAGAACAGTAAGAAAAAGAAATGACACGTTCAACGACTGCCAAACGGTCAAGTCGCATCGTCACCTAATCAACATGCCATGATTTAACAAGATGAGGTATAAAAAACGGAATAAAAAAAAAAAAAAAAAAACGAGGTATACAACAAAGAGGTATCAAAACATGCTTATCGACTCAAAACCCCGAAATGTAGCCCCCCTTCTCATGTGTGAGTGCGCGCTGAGGCAGAGTCCAGTCCACCGAATCTTCCCATGGTGGGTCGTGCCAGGTACCCCTGCCCAGGGCCTGCTGTCCATACAAAGTCCTTATGTCCAGTTCACTGTCCATAGAGTCCCTTGCACGGCCCCGGTCCACATCCAGGGGTTCTGCAACGAATGAGAACTTCTGCCAGTATCGAGTGATGGCAATGGCACGAAACACAAAGCACACATGCAACTTTGACATAACGAAGGTGTTAAAGTCTGTCTAGGGCCGGGCAACACTGTACGGTGGACCACATCACACTGGAATCATGCAACACAGCAAAAGAAAATTGAAAATCGGAATACCAAGACATTGGTGCTGTGTTCTTGTTCCCTACACCTGGTTTTCCGCTCTCATCACTGTCCTATCCCCGGTTCTTTATTTCATTATTATTATCATTATTTCTTTTTCTTTTCTTTTTTTTTTTTTTTTTCCTTTTTCCTCATCGCCACTCTGTTAATTTTAGTCCGAGTACCTATCATTTATTAGCATCCCATCCGCGCATTTCAGATCTGCATCGCGGTCGAACGGGAGTAACGGCATCTGGGTCTGGTCCCTCGGCATTACCACACCTATCCACCGTAAAATCATGGCCTTCGCGCAAGTCATTATCACAGTGCAAAAACAAAACATTACACACAGCGATATCCCGAGTGCCCCCAGCACCTGCGCCACTATCGTTCCCACAGGTCCCAGTCTATCCTGAATCCAGCTCGTCGCTGACCAACCAGCGCCCTCGGACGGCCCAAAAGAATCCCGAATGACTCTAAGCGCGTCGATGATACTGGTGATGTTGTCAGTGTTATCTGGGATCAAAGTGTAGCAAGCGTCGTCTGTCAAATTTAGGGCTACGCACAACCCCCCTTGCCTTGCCAAGATATAATCCAAAGCCATGTCGTGTTTAAGCAGAGTCAGCCGATGGCTCTTTTGGGTAAGCGACAACTGTCTGAAGCCCTTGATCGTCTCATTCGCGAACCCCTGAAGGGTATACGTGATGTTATCAATGTGATCTGCCAAAAATGTGACCCCATACCAGGGAAAAATCCCAAGGCCCCATTTTTCTCCCAAGCTAATTCTCCAATGATACGCGTCGGTGGTATGAAACGCCGCCATCTCCCTCTTAGCCCTACTAGGGACCTCCCTAAAAGCCTTCTCCTCAGGCTTGTGGCCCTTTCTAATCGCCAATACCTCGAACGGAAGCTTCAGGGTGGCAGAATAGCAGCAACCCATCCATCCATACGGCAAAAACAAATAAGCTCTAGTTCCACAAACCCACCAGATGTCTCTAAGATTCCCTACAGTCGTGTTCCCAGGCACCGTGCGATTCGCCACCATCACAGTAATCGCCTGATAGGAGTCTGGTAGAGCAAAGGTCACCGGATGGACGGCTCCCCTCTGCCCCCATGCTTCTCCTGGGAATTGCATGGAGTAATAGTCGCAGTCTGCCACCCCCATAGGCACCCCCGGCCCTCCATGTGTCACATTAGAGCAAAAACAGGTGGGCACCTTTACAGATGGCACATCTATGGATTCTGGCACAGCGACTTGGATGTCCTCATGCACGGCGAGCAAATCCAAGTAGGGAAGTTCGCTTATCCAGGCGCACTCCCCTGTGGGCTTGAAAATCTTCCTGACCTGCGCGTCGGTTTCAGGTGCCTTCCACGACTGTTCGTATACCAACCAAAGCAATAATCTAAGCTGGCAATTGTCGGATACCGGCACCGGTATGGTCTGGAACACGGCCTTAAGCGTACTTGGTGATTTCACTCTTACTAAACACGGCCCACTCACCGCCTTAGACGATTTAATCGAATGCACCATCAGTTGATACCACATGTTCCTTCCTGCCCATTCATCAACCCCAGGTAATGCCGAGGCATCGAACCCATAAGCCTTCCATGCAGCCTCCCGCCTCGCCATGGCATGCAAATGGGCTTGCACCTCTGCCGGGGACCAGTTTGATTCTGCCAGTGCTTCGTTGACATTTTCCGGAACGTCAGGCGTCGGCTCTACAGCCTCTATCTCCGACATGAGCGTCCCTGAAGCGGCAGACTGTGTTTCAAAGCTGTTACCAATTGTCGTCACGGGTAAGGCGACATTATTCATGGCGACTGCTTCTTCATCTTTGACACATTCCGCGCCGGGGCTGTATGGATGCTGTTTCGCAATTTCTTTTTTCTCCATCAACGTCACGAAATTAATGCTGTCCACCGTCTTATGACCGCCCGTGCGGTCTGCTTTTCTCGCCCCCCGTTTGAGACAGGTACACGTATAGTACCCAAAATCATCTATGCCAATTTTTGTCAGAAGTAGAGCACAATCTCCTAGCACCTCAAACCGCCTATATGTATTTAATAACAGCACATTGTCCGTATGTGTTCGCCCGGCCAGGGCAAGTATGTTACCGGTGTTGTCTTCCCATTCGGCGGTGCGTCTGCACAGGGACCCTTCTTCCTTTCTGCAATTGCATGGCAGTATTGCAGCCCCCCCCAACACTCCCTCAACATTGCTCAATGTACCGCTCCGGCCGGACTCTGTGGCGGACTGGGCGTCCGCCGCTGGGTCCTGCTGGGTGGCGTTGTTCTCTGGGGGCACTACCTCTGGCGGTAGTTGGCTCAGTGTTGTTGTGCTGAGGGTCGTCATCTGCGCCTGGGGAGGGTGCGTCGTCACGATTGATATCGTTGAACTGTTGGTTTCCTCTGTCGTCGGCTGTGCTGCCCGCGATGTCCTCAGGGACAGGTTCAGCAGACACATTATCCACCACAGCTTGATCATGCCCATCTTTGTCCCGATTCGGGCCCTCTGGCGATTCTTGTTCTGGCAGTGGTTCTGCAGTTTCGCAGTCGCGCCTCCCTCTTTGGGGATCTTCATCTTTGGGCACCTTGACGCAGTGTGTCAAATGGTACCAAGTTGGTGACCCTTGTACTTGCACCGCAGTTCCGGTACAGCGGACAACTTCAAATGGCCCTTGCCGCCTTTCGTTGAACCACTTGCGCCGGAACACTTTCACATACACCTTGTCTCCTGGCTGAACAGTGTCTTTAGTATTTGCCTCGAGTCTCTCTTGTGCCTCCTCTTGTTTCTGCCTGTCAACAACATAGGTGGAAATATTCCTATGTATCGTGGTTAAGTGTTTGACATAGGCTTTCATTTCGTCCTCCAAAATTGACAGGCTTGGGCCTTTCCCACTGGTTCGCAAACATGGTGAAGGCATGCGTCTACCGGTTGCCAATTCGTGTGGGGTCAAATGCAAATCGCGTAGTTGACTCGACCTGCAGACCATCAGTGCCAGTGGTAAGGCAGCTATCCAATTCAAGCCTGTATGTTGACAAATTTTGGAAATTCTATTTTTTAAAACGCCGTTCATTTTTTCACAAATGCCTTGGCTTTGTGGATGATATACTGCGCCAAGCCGCTGTTTAATTCCCAATTTTTGAAATATGATTTTGACCGTTTTATCCACAAACTCTCTCCCGTTATCTGAAGAAATCCTATCCGGCAGACCCCATCTGCTGATGACTTCTCGGCACAGAAACTTGGCCACAGACTGAGCATCTTTTCGTTTAGTTGGACAGGCCTCCGGCCATCTTGAGAATCGGTCTACGACCACCAACATGTATCTTTTCCCTTCAACAGGTTGTATCATGTCGACGAAATCTATCACTAGTTCTCTCATGGGGCCATTAGGAGTCGGGATGTAACCCGTGGGGGTGGCTACCCCTCTCCTCACATTGTTTTTCAAACAAATTACACATCTTCCAATGACCTGGTCGATTTGTTCGAGTAGATATGGCGCCCAAAACCCATATTCTGCGGTTATTTTTCGCTTCACCTCCCCCCTTGACACATGGGCTAACCCATGTGCCTCCTGGATTAACAGTCCCAACAAATCTGGCGGCGCCACTATCAGACCCTCGTGATTTCTCCAAACGCCGGTAGAGTCCTGACTCGCCCCCCTCTGCGCCCAAAGATGTTTGTCCATCGGATTAACTGCCGTTTGCATCAACAGCACATCCCTGAGCGTGACCCTGTCCTCGAGGTCAACCTCATGCGTTACTAACAAAACTCTTCCCTTCTGGCTTCCCTTCGTGACAGCCCTGGCTGCCTCGTCTGCCATCTTGTTTCCCTGCGTGACCCTGGACGCATCGGACTTGTGGGCCGCACACTTCGCGATGGCTATTTCACTGGGCTTCATCATAGCCATCAGCAGTCTCATTATCTGCGCATGATGCTGGATGGGGGAACCGTCAGTTTTCTTGAAGCCCCGATTCCTCCACACAGCACCAAACAGGTGGCACACACTATGCGCGTATGCGGAATCTGTATAGATCGTCACTCTTTTCCCTTCCGCGAGCAAGCACGCTTCCGTTAACCCCACTAGTTCAGCAAGCTGGGCCGAGGCTGGTTGTGGTACCACTTCGGCTTTGATTGTCACAAACTCAGGACCTTGCGCTTGTACCACTGCATAGCCAGCGCACAAATTTTCCCCGACTCGATAACAAGAACCGTCCGTCCAGAGTTCGAGATCCGCCTCGCCCAAGGGGATGGGTTGCAAATCAGACCGTAATCTCGAGTATTTTTCTGACTCATGTAAGCAATCGTGAGGGTCTCCGTCCTCTGAAGTTGGCAAAAATTCAGCTGGGTTTACAGTAGTACACCTTGCTAGAGTGACATCCTCTTGCTCGAAAAGTCTGTAATAGTCCCGGAGCCGGGGCTCTGTCAAGGTGTACTTGCCATGGTTCAACAGAGTCCGAAGACTATGGTGAGTCAGAATGGTCACAGGATAGCCCATGGTTATGGCAGAGGCTTTGTCGTACATCAAATAGACTCCCACCATCGCTCTATAGCAAGGCGGCAGTCCCATCTCCACCTCGGAATAGGATGTTGAATAATAGGCCACAGGTTGGGGTCCAGACCCGGTGCCTGTAGGCTGACAAAGAATCGCACATGCAAACTTTCCCCCTGCTGAGATTGACGTGAATAACACGAAATTTTTGGAATAGTCTGGTAAAGCCAATGCCGGGGCCTCTTGCAACCTTGCCTTGGTTGTTTCAAACGCCACAAGGCCATCCTGTGTCCAATCCAGTGTTGCGTGGAGGTCATTATTGCCTGTGTCTTTGACCATAGCCCTTAGCGGCCCTACCAATTTGGCGTATTCTTCGACCCAGGAGGCCGAATAGCCCGCTATTCCCAGAAATGTTAACATTTGCCTGACGGTTCTGGGTTTCGGAGCCGTCCGTATCGCCTCCAAATGGCCATCTGAGATACGTCTCTGTCCATATGATATTTTCTGACCCAAATAGTCAACTTGTTTTTTACAGTATTGCAATTTCTTTTGGGACACTTTATGACCATTTTCTGCCAAAATTTGCAACAGTTTGATTGAGTCTTTGTGACACGTTTCAACATCTACGGCACAGACAATAATATCGTCCACATATTGAATAACAGTGCTCTGCACCTGTCGTTCCAGCCCTTCGAGGTCATCTTTTAACACTTTGTTAAACACATGAGGGCTATGTTTATAGCCCATAGGAAGTCTCTGATATTGATAAAACTGCCCCTTGAACGTAAACCCGAACAGTCCTTGTGATTCACAGCTGAGTGGGACACTGAAAAAGGCGCCACAAAGGTCCACCACTGAGAAGCACTCAGCATCCGGCGGTATCTGTGCCAGCAGGGTGTGCGGATCCGGCACATCGGCTACATTGTCAATTACCACCTCGTTCACTGCTCGAAGATCGTGTACCAGCCGATGGGTGTTGTCAGGTTTTTTCAAGGGCAATATTGGCGTATTACTAAGAGGGGTCTGCGTTATTCTTAACACATTTGCCACGAGCAGCCCTTCAATCTGTGTCTCGATCCCTTGAACTGCTTCCTCTTTCAGTGGATACTGTGTTTTCCACGGCGGCCTACAGCCTGGCCGAAGATCCACTTTTACCGGTTGCGCTGATTTTACAAGTCCAATATCTGTACTATGGCGCGACCACAGGTAGTCAGGGACCTGCCGTAACATGTCCTCTTTGAGTTGATCAGTCGCCATACTGAGGATGGAGTCGTGCGACAGCTGCACCGTTTGTGGTTGTCCGTGTCCGTGCGCTGAGATCATGATCTTCATATACTGCTTATCAGCGCTCACCCACAGCGCAACGTTTCCTTCCAGCGGGGAAAACTTGCGCCTCTCCGCCTCCACCATCATCTCCCCCACATGTTGCTGCTCACAGTCCTCTGCCACCAACAAGGTCACATGTGGGATGCTATTTTTGACCTTGAATTCCTTGTTGATGTATATGTCTCTCTGTATCTTCATGGCCACTCCCTGTGGTCCCAGGACGATACAAGTCCCATTCAATTGCACTCCCTGGGGTTGCCGACGTAACCACTCTTCTGCCTGGGCCTGCGTTAGGTCTTTGTGGTATTGTAATGTACAGTGAAACGGGTACTCGGGGGTCCTTGCTCCTGGTTTATTGGAGTGGATAAACTTTTCCCAGTTCTTGTATGGTTCCAACAGGTCGTCGCTGATCTTACCCACCCAAAATACAGTGGGCGTTGACTTCCTGGACTCTGACAGCATCATCACCTGATGGCACGCTTGGTATGGGATTTCAATCTCACATCCATCGGGGGAACACTTTATGGTGCAGTTTAATCCACACAAAGCATCTCTGCCAAGGAGGGCAATAGGTGTACGGTCTGACACCAGGACTGGTATTCTTATCGTGTGGTCTTGCCAGCAGAGCTTTACTGGTCTTGTGGAAGGGATCAGCTGTTTAATACCCTCGAACCCTATTGTCCGCACGAAATGACCGGACATGGGGAGATGTGTAGCGTCTTCGGGCCGGATACAAGTGAAAGCTGCTCCGCTGTCAACCATAGCTGTTAATGGTTGATCATTTACTTTCACTGTTATTATTGGCTCCTGTTCCGGACCTGACACTACCAGCTGACATCCCCCCTTAGGGCACTCTGGGCACCCCTAAAATCCGGGCTCCGGGCCCCCAAAGGGGTGTACCGGGCCTTGGGGCATTTGGACTCGTTGTTTGACGCCCCCTCTGAAGCCACCTCCAGGGGAGCTGTTGTTGGGTCTGTCGCAGTGGCGAGCCATGTGGCCTGGTCTCCCGCAATTGTAACACACAGTAGGTCTTTGTTGTAGGCCCCCCGGGAGATTCGGCCTTCCTGCCCATCCTTTGTCTCCACGGGCTTTGGCTCCCCAGAGATGGGTCTGTCTATTTCCCCATTGAGGGGCTGGACTGAAGGGCGCTGCCATAGCTGACTGCGGCGGTTGTCCAGGCGGGGGCGTGGGCTGTAATATGATTTGTTGTGGTGGAGCTTGCACCACGACTGTCTGCTTCTTCTCCTTCTTATTGTCCGCGAGTTGCACCTGGTTCAGCCTCCTCACCACTTCTTGGTCTTGTTCCTTTTGGGCCATCTCCTTCTTGCGGAACCAATCAACTTGATGAGCTATGTGATCGGTGTAGACAGTAGTTGTCATGTTTCCCAGTCCCACTACTTCAGCCAGTTTACTCCTCACTTGCAGGGGCAGGCCCTTCTGGATCTTATCCCGCAAGATAGATTTTTCCATTTGGGTTGTGTCCGGGTCGTTTCCAGTAATGTGTCTCCAAGTTTGATGCGCTCTTGCCACGTATGAGCGTGCATTCTCCATCGGTCCCAGGGGTTCGATCACAATGTTATCGGGGTTTGCATTGGTCGGATAAGCTGCCCTCAGTGCTCCCCACATCTGGCCTCGGACTGCTGCAAACAGGTCGGAGTCATTCGCTGATGTTGTGGTAAATTGATGTAGCCCTGCTTTTCCCAAAAGGTCTTTCATGGTATGAACTCCTACCACATTAGCCAGAAGCCTCTTGATGTCGCCTACCGCAAACTGCGTCCCCACCATGCACTCCTCCAACTTGGATATCCAAGGGTGTGCTCCATCCTGAATGGTGGGCAGCTTCTCAAGGATGGCTGACATGTCGGAATTCTGCCATGGCTTGTATTCCAGCTGTTGTCCTCTTACCAACACTGGCAGAATTGTATGTGCTCTCCTCGATCTTTGCCCATGACCCAAGGGATTCGCTGGCAGCTTGGATGCTTCTTTCTTCAGCTCGCGTTCAGCAACTTCTAATCTTTGCAATTCTTCTTCCAGCTCCTCTTGCTCCCTGGGCTCCCCACACCAGTCCAATTCCTCCAGGCATTGCTTTTTCTTAGTCTTAATGCTTATTAAAGCCGTTCGTCTCCAATCCTCTATAGCCATGGGGGTGGAGCATGAGGTGGGCGTTGGGACCTTGCCGCCCCACTCGTCATCACTACTGTCGCTCCCACTGTCGGTACTGCTAAAATATGTTTTTGTCCTAATCTTTTTCCCTGGAGTGCGTCCTTTTTCCTCCGCTCGTTTTAAGATGCTTTTAATTATGGGGGCGTAACCCCCAGCTGCTCCTTCAGCGTCACTCTGGCTGTCATACCGCGCCTCCTTTCTGGTGTAGTCAGAGGTGCCTTGCTTCGCAAATCGTGTTTTATTTCTTTTGTGGGTAGGGCTGGGGTGCATGATGATGGTTGTCTTCGCTCTTCCTGTTTCGACAATGTCTTTATCCTCCGTCTCCAGCTGGTAACTTCCTTCTTGGTTGATTATCGGGAGTTGTGGATAGACATTACCGTTGTTTTCACTCGCATCATACGGTGGGGGATTCTTAACAGGGGACACATGTGAAAAAGGCGTGTTTGCTTTTTCCATTAATTTCCTAGCTTCCTCCACATTTTTCAGCATTTCAGCTGTCATTTTCTCTTTTTTCTGTTTGAACTCTCGGTTCAATTTGAGTCCTTCTTCGTCAAATATTTTCAACAATCCCAATTCCCATTCTCTTTTTTCCTTCCTTTTTTCTCCTATTTTTCCTTTTTTATTTCCTGCCTTGTATGCTGATACAAGTATTCGTATAGTCTCGATTACTTCCCTGTTAAAAGTCCCTTCCACCGGCCAAGGCCTTTCAATATCCGGCCATCTCTTATTCCATCTCTTAGATATTTCTTTGACCCCCTTGATAAGCGGGTTGTTTCTCAACACCACCTCTATGGGGGTAGTCATCATTGGGCTTGCAAAGCTCCTTTCTCCCATTTTTTTTTTTTTTTTTTTTTTTTTTTTTTTTTTTTTATTTATTTTTTTTTTTTTTTTATTCAATGTCAATTAAACAATTGAGATAAGATTTTGCCAACTTCAGATGCGACCCTTAGGACCGTATTGTCATGCGCTTTCTTGATATTTAATTCGGTGTACTCCGCACGCACTATTCCTGTACCAGCACTCGACTTATGTTTGAGATGATGATTTGTCTGAAAAACAGTTATTCACAATCTTTATGATGATCAGTCTGTTGTCAGTCTGCTATATAATCCTTTGATTGCGGGTGAGAGTGAACTGCAAGAGTTTGTGGATAAATCACACTGGCCTTAAGAATTTTGGATGCGGCGCTCCACGAAGCTCTTCTCCAGAAGACCGGTAAGTTCAGTCTGTGTCTCTTTGTCCTCCTGGAGAAAACGGATGTATCTGCCGTCTCAGGTTTTTTATGCAAACAGAAAATCAGAAGTATTGAGGAGAGTTCCAAAGAAACAAAGCAGTATCACTAATTTGTTTTAAATTTGTCCTCCTTCACAATTTAAATTAACAAGTTGGGCTCTTCTTCAGTTCCACCTTGCCATTCCTCTCAGAATGCTAAAGGTGGCGCCAGCTGGCCTTAATGGGGTCCCCCATTATTTACGAGGGGGCTACCCTCTTCAGCCACAACTTGTTGTCTCCACTTGCATGCACATCTATATTAGTGTCGTATTGGGTAACACACGCATGCTCCTATTTCTCCAGTTGGTCATGCATTCTTTTGCTCCTTCAGCATTCCGTCTTCCACCATTCTATCATAGTTTCTCTCGTTGCTGGCAGGGCAGGCCCCCTTAATTGGGCATAACTTCGGCCCTGCGCCCCGCCTCGGCATCACCGCGCGGGGAGGGGCCAGCCTTAAACACAGTGGGCAGATACAGGTTGGCCACTCCCTGCCCTACCCACCGCCAGATCTCCCCCCGCGCGCGGGCACCGCAGGCGTGCACGCGCCCCAGAGCAACGAGAGCGCACTCTACTATCCGTTATTTTTGGTGGTTTTCCAAACACTCAAACTCTCCCCCATGCGCGCTCATGAGCACATTCACACACACACACACACACACACGTACTTACGGACACGCGCGCACCCACACAAACACGCACGCACACACCCCTACACACACACTTACTGGGCCCAACAAGTACACGCCTCACGCGTCCATTCATTCGGAAGCTCAAACAGACAACATTAAGCTGACAGAGTTCACAAAATTTACACACGGACACAAAAGACATACAACGGGATTCGAATCCATTCCACATTTTGCTTCTTTCCAACTGCTGTTGAGCAGTTTGGTCATTTTAACTGTCATCAGAGCAGATGCACTGACAAATACGCACGTCTTACTTAACTTTTGTGTCGTTTCGTTTCGTTCCTAATAGCGCTGTATATCTCCCCTTTATTCTGCAGAATTTAACTTAAGTGTGCACACAAATTACTTTACCAATTATATCAATATTAAAACCCCAGAGGCCTCTTTTCCACGTTTTCCATTTTCACACAGCAGCCGCACAAAACCTTCGTCCAATAGCGGTTTTGTCGCCGGCTCAAATTTATCAAACTTTGACAGACGTGCATGCTATTACAGTGCGCCTCGACAAATCGGGATCGGACCGTTGCCGCGATAACGCACCAGCTACCTCGGTATTCAAAAATGACAGCCCACAGGGTTTACCTATTCATTTCCTTGCACCAGCGTTTAAATCGAGGAGCCTTGTAACCCCCACACACTTCTAATTCGATCAGTGTCCAAACGACGTGGCTTACGCGCGCTTTATTTTCCTCGGTACCCTTAAAATCTGACCGGATCTCGGCACCCATAACTGGGTCTGACCGGACCACTTCGGCACCCTTAAAAAAGGGTCTGACCGGGTCACTTCCACATTCATGCTCACAGTTACGGATGCCAAGGCTGCGCACTTTTCCTATTTGCCAAACGCGGTCAGCGCAAGCCTCCCTTTTTGGTCGGACTTTTGACGGAGACTAACCCAGCCATCGAAACTCTCCACAGGTGCGCACTTGGCCCGTACGGCCACTGAGTGCGACTGCAGTGTCTCGGCTTTTCCAGGAACTGCATCTGGGGCGGGTAGTTTCCTGTCGCAACAGTGTTCAATCGTATCTGTGTTTTCGCCTCATTCACCCAGCTAAAATTTCTATCCTCCATCGGATCTGTCGCCAAACTAAAGTCCACGTTTTATGGGACTTTCTACCATTCTTTTATTGTGACGGTCAACAGCGATGTCCCTGACAACCTGTCCCGTCACGAGCCACACTACTTCGGGCTTTTTTCTTTTTCATCATTCATCATTCTCACCAGACATGTCACTCACTCCGCTGTGCACATTCCCCATTAAGTTCTAAGTTACTGTTCACTTTTTATTTCTTATTTTTTATTTATTTTCTATTTTTATTTTATTTTTTCTTTGCTGCTTCTATTTGGGGCCACTCCCCCTTTGAAAGTCGAATTATGACGACTTTTTGACTGGGAGAGACAACTTACTCCCGAGACAGCTCATGGCCACATCAGATTCGGTTGTAACTGCCCCCCTCAAGGGGCCGACCCCCCACCTGTCCAAGAACCGAGCATATCGCGGCAACTGCGGGCGAAGCATCTCACCTTAATGACAGCCGCTGGTCGACCGCTGGATTCTCGCTCAGGAAGCGGGCGCGAATTCCCCGGGGGAACACGAATCCTGTTCGTGACGCCAAAAATGTGGTGAATGGTCTTTGTTGTTTCGCTGGTCTCCAAAAAACACTCAGTGGACAATGGCTGTCCCGGCCAAGCACTCCAGTGACACACGGCTGATTGGGAAAAGATTTTATTCAACCGATGTCAAAGTGATGTCTCTCCAAAAGTTTGAGTGGCCCCAAAAGCAAAGATGGTTCAGCTCTCGACGGCACAGATGTTCGCCCCAAAAAAGCTCCCCCCTCTGGCAGACAAGCCTATCTTATACCTGCCCGAACCGTTGATGTCATGACTTGGGATGCAGCTGCTGTTCGTATTTTAGTCTACTCGTTGCTCCCAAATGTCCTAAGAAGGACATGTAGAAGACGCTTTCCCCTGCATAACAACAGCTGCTCCCTTCTATATTCTAAGTTGCTATACCTTGCAGAAACTGAGGCATCTCTGGCCAGCCAAAATAGCTTATGGTCTCCTCACTGCAGCTAAGTCACCATTTAAGGTGACATACGGCGACGCCTAGAATCTAAAATTTACCTCAATGCAAAGGAGGAAGGTGGGCACACTGTGTGTTCAGAAGACCAGGTGGAAAGGTAGCAAGGCCAGAAACATTGGAGCAGGATTATAGCTGTTCTACCATGGTGTGGATGGGAAGAGAAATGGAGTAGGAGATCCTGAAAAAGGAGTTTGTGAGGAATGTTATGGAAGTGAAAAGAATGTCAGACAGAGTGATGAGTTTGAAGCTGGAAATCCATGGTGTGATGCTCAATGTTGTCAGTGGTTATGCCCCACATGTAGGATGTGAATTAGAAGAGAAGGAGAAATTCTGGAGTGAGCTGGATGAGTATCCCCAGAGGTGAGAGGGTAATGATTGGTGCAGACGTGAACGTACATGTTGGTGCAGGCAACAGAGGTGATGAGACAGTGATGGGCAGGTTTGGCATCCAGGATAAGAACGCAGAAGGACAGATAATGGTCGACTTTGCAAAAAGAATGGAAATGGATGTTGTGAATACCGTTTTTTTCCCATGTACTATAATGCGCAAAATTTAACTAATTTATTGTGCTAAAATCTGGGGTGCGCATTATACATGGGTACAATTATTTTTTTTATTTATTTTTTTATCCGGATATCATACGGAGGCCGCCATTACAGATGCGCTTTCTTCTCTGCTGTTCACTTCAAACACGCTCCATACGAACACAATGCTCTCGTATCAGACGCTTGCTCGATCACCTGCTCGTTTGCTGTCACAATGTACCCTACACAAATCTCAAACATTTCTTCGCTATTGAGTTCGCTAGCGCATGCGCAGTGATACTGACCGGCAGAATAACCGGTTGTTCCCAAAGATGATCTTTTTTCTGAAATAATTTTACGTTTACGGACTGAAGTAGGAGTCAAAATTTGGGTGCGTATTATACATGGGTACAGGCTTTTCTCCAGCATCAACATGCCATTTTTAGGGTGCGTATTATACATGGGGGCGGATTATACATGGAAAAAAATGGTACTTTCTTTCAGAAGAGGCAGGAACATTTGGTGACATACAAGCACACAGGTGGATTACATGTTGTGTAGACCAGCGGTCCCCAACCTTTTTTGCGCCACGGACCGGTTACATGTCAGACAATATTTTCACGGACCGGCCTTTATATATAAATATATAAATAAACAATAAATGTATAATAAATATATAAATACGATGAAATAAAATGATACGACTGGCATAAAAACAAATACATAGCTCATAAAAATAAAACTCACGATTAAGTATCTGCTCCGTAGCTTTGTTTTGGTCGCTGTAACCGCAGAAAATCCCGCTTCACCAAGTTAGGATGTTGGAAAGGGAAGCAGGGTTTTCAGTGCTAATGTGGCGATCTCGGGATATTCTGCCTTGATTTTAACCCAGTTTTCTTTTTCTTGGAAGTTGTAGCCTCTTCTTCTGTCCCCTCATTGGGCCTTTTCCTCTTTCCAAAGAAGCTTTCCAAACATCTTTTTCATACTCATTTTTGCTAGCTTTGCGGGTTCGACTGGGTTAACATCACGTGACCGAGACGAGCGTCTTGACCTGAATTAGCCTGTGTAAAGAGGCACAGATGCACCGATGGATGTAATTGGGAGAGAATCCCAAATTTTTTTATAGTTTTCGAAATAAATTCTTACTCATTTTTGCTAACTTTGCGGGCTTGACTGGGGAAACATGTCATGTGACCGGGACGAGCGTCTTGACCTGGATAGTCAAACCTCGGTTTTCGAACGTCACGGTTCTCGAACAAATCGGAATTCAAATGAAAAATTCGAGGCCCGGATGCCGACTGACTCCGTTCGTTGTTATTGTATTTTCGCTACTTTGAGGATTGTATTAACTCCTAATTATTTCTCCAAAGAAAGGAAAAATAGATTCGGAATTCGAATGGTTCACTTCTCGAACCGCCTCTGGAATGGATTGTAGTCGAAAACCGAGGTTTGACTGTATATATACAGTAAAAAAGAAAAAAAACAAATACATATATATATATATATATATATATATATATATATATATATATGTATATATATATATATATGTATATATATATATGTATATATATATATGTATATATATGTATATATGTATATGTGTATATATATATATATATATATATATATATATATATATATATATATACATATATACATATATATATATATACATATATATATATATACATATACATATATACATATATATACATATATATACATATATACATATATATATATATATATAAGGTTGAAAAGTGGAAAGGCAGTTGGGCCAGAGGAAATACCTGTGGAGGTATGGAAGTGTCTTGGAGAGGTGTCCGTAGAGTTTTTGACCAGACAGTTCAATGACATCCTAGAGAATGAGAGGTGGGACTGCATCAAGGATCAGCTCTGAGCCCCATCTTGTTTGCTATGGTGATGGACAGGCTGACAGATGACACAGTAAGATGGCGGCGCATGCACACACAGCGGCCTCTCTCTGTCCCGAACGGTGTTTTGTTTTGTCGTTTAATGTGGGTTTGTCCAACAGTTTCGTGTGTTCGTCTCGTCGTACCGGGTTATGCTACAAGTACAGCGGGCTGGTTCTGCTCGACATCGGCGAAAGCGAGTTGTGTTGCCAACCCAGCTCGCCCGGCCGTGCCTTCCTTTCTTCTGGCGAACGTTCGATCGCTGGATATCAACATGCCTGCTGAGATCTACGAACCGGACTGTGCATCTGGAGCGGCTAGCGTGCCATCGGGCGGACCGGGCCATTGTACGAAGGGGAACATCGCGAGGAGGTGGAATGTGCGTCTGCATCCGTGACGAATGGTGCCGGGACTCTGTGGTGGGATGCAAGCACTCCTCCCCTCTGGCGAAGTTTGTGATCTCCAGGCTGTTAGGGTCCTGAACTCTCTCCCCCGTTGTTTACTTGTATGTTACTCGTGTACTGTGTCTCGTCACCGTGGGATGGAGGAAACGTAATTTCGATTTCTTTGTGTGTCTTGGCATGAAGGAATTGACAATAAAGCTGACTCTGAGATGAGATCAGACAGGAATCTCCATTGATCATGATGTTTGTAGATGACATTGTGATCTGTAGTGAGATTAGGGAGCAGGTGGAAGTAAATCTAGAGAGGTGGAGGTATGCCCTGGAAAGGAGGGCTATGAAGATTAGGCGAAAGAAGACAGAATATGTGTGTAAATGAGAGGGATCCAAGTATAATGGTGAGGCGAGAGGGAGTAGAGATCCAGAAGGTCAAGGATTTTAAGTACTTAGGGTCAACAGTCCAGAGCAACGGAGAGTGTGGAAAAGAGAGGAAGAAGCGCATCCAAGCAAGGTGGAACGGGTGGAGAAAAGTGGCAGGGGTGATGTGTGATAAAAGAGAATCAGAAAAAATGAAGGGAAAGGTGTACAAGCCAGTGGTGAGACCAGCGATGCTGTATGGTTTAGAGACAGAGGCACTGGGGAAAAGACAGAAGGTGGAGATGGAGGTGGCGGAGATGAAGATCCTCAGGTTCTTTTTGGGAGTGACGCGGTTGGATAAGATCAGGAACGAGATAAAGCCGCAGAGGTCTGACTGGGATGGTTTGGAAATGTTCGGAATCAGAGTGAATCAGAATCAGAATGCCTTTTATTGTTATTTTACATAGTACAACGAGATTAGAGTTTCCCAAACTGTACAACATAAAACTATAAAGTAAACAAAAATATGATAGGTCCATAATATCATCAAAAGGTTCAGAGAATCTAGTGAAATGACTGCACGTAAGCGCCACAGCCGGAAACCAAGACTGAATGACCGTGACCTTCGATCCCTCAGACGGCACTGCCTTAAAAACCGACATGAGTGTGTAAAGGATATCACCAAATGGGCTCAGGAAATCTTCAGGAAACCACTGTCAGTAAATACAGTTCGTCACTACATTGGTAAGTGTGGGTTAAATCTCTACCATGCAAAGAAAAAGCCGTTTATGAACAACATCCAGAAACACCGCTGGGTTCTCTGGGCCCGAGCTCATGTAAAATGGACTGATGCACAATGGAAAAGTGTTTTGTGGTCTGATGAGTCCACTTTTCAAATTGTTTTTGGAAACACTGGACGTCGTGTCCTCCAAACCAAAGAGGAAGCAAACCATCCGGACTGTTATCAACGCAAAGTTCAAAAGCCAACATCTGTGATGGTATGGGGGCACATTAGTTCCCATGGCAAGGGTGACCTACATTTCTGTGAAGGCAACATAAATGCTGAAAAGAACATACAGATTTTGAAGCAACATATCCTGCCATCCAAACGACGTCTTTTTCATGGACGCCGCTGCATATTTCAGCGAGATAATGCCAAGCCACATTCTGCACGTGTTACAACAGCGTGGATTCGAAGTAAAAGAGTCCAGGTTCTCCCCTGGCCCGCTTGCAGTCCAGACCTGTCACACATTGAAAATTGAAAAGGATTTTCAAATCATTGTATTTTGTTTTTATTTAAATTTTACACAATTTCCCAACTTCAACCGAATCCGGTTTGTATATTGCACGTAGAAGACTATGTTTTCCAAAGTGATCAGGCTTAGTGCATGTTTGAGTTGAAACTAGATATGGCTCCTGGAAAAAAGCTTGTTGGAATAATTTAAGTAAAGCCTTGTCATTTATGAGTTTATGGCTTTCCTTTTCATCTAGGTTCTTTCTCTTTTAGTGACAGGGATTCCTTTTGATCCCTGTGGATTGTATCCTTCCTGTCCTTATGTTATCTGTGTGTTTTTGTTTCTGTAAGAGGCCTTCACTAACAATGAGCAGAGCTTATTTGCATAGGCGAAATGTTCTTATTTGGTTGAAAGAAACTTCATTCCTTTTAGTTAACTGTAGGTTTGGTTCATAGATGGTTACAAGTTATCCCATATTTACTCAATGTTTGTTAAAGTGTTTAGGACAAGTCAGTCATTCTTATTGCATGTTAATTTACTAAGTAGATAAAGACTAGCCAAGGTTTAGTTGCATTGTTCCACAGGAGTTATCTGATCTTGCTCGCGGACAACTCGGCCATGACAACAACTGGAGAAGAACAGATGGACAAACTCTGCGGGGGTCACGGGTCGACAATGAAGTGCGAATTCACACCACACTACATTCCTTAGCTAATCAGCGTTGCTACAGACACAATCTCCCCTCCCTTTAGTGTAGCAACGCCTCTGTAACCAGGGAAACCAAAACATTAAATAGAGGAGCACGTGGAGGGAGAACTCAGAATTGATGGAGATTGTAACCGAGTTTCCTCTCTCTATCGTTCTCCTCGCGAGTAAACCTGTTTTGGTTCTTTTCTCCTCTTCCTTCCAGTGTGTGGTTTAATGTCTGATAGTATTTAGACCTAACATTTATTTGGTCCTTCGAGCCGGATGCCAAGACACCTGAGGATTCCAGCGGGCGGCAGCGGAGATCCAGAAAGACTGCGCGTGGCAGGACCTCCCTAGGTGGGGTCCTAGAATCCTTTTCAAGGGCTGGCTGTCTGCTACGCCAGCTGGAGTCCAAAGGTTGAAGGCAATCCGAGGTGCAGAGGTGAGGAGAACCAGAGGGTGAGTTTGTTTTGTTTTTTAAAAGAATGAGCGGCCGAGGGCTCGTCGTGCCCTATAAAAGTCCTAGGACAGAACGGAGAGGTCCGTTCTAAAGGTACCAAAACGGAGAGGTCCGTTGAAATAAAAGGACAGAGGTGTCCAAGAAAAGTTACAAAACGGAGAGGTCCGTTCTAACGGTAACAAAACGGAGAGGTCCGTTTAAATAAAAGGACAAAGGTGTCCGGTGGAGAGGTCCGTTTGTAGGGTTAGCGTAGTCCGCGGGAAACCGAAAGTCACGCAATACTGTATGATTGAGAGTGTGAATGGGAATACGTATCACTAGATATAGTATTCCATATTAAAGCAGTGGGGAACACATAACGTGGTTCTGTGGACGCAATAGGCAAGGATTTTCCACCAGCCACCAGAACGCTGGTAGAAGTGAGAATCACCACAGGATCTTTTCGTTATCCCACTGGAAACACCCGACTTTAGAAACCCCTATGGTTTTACAGTTGGGACCAAATTGATTAAAATGGGGAACGGGAAGAGTAAAACTAATATTCGAGATACTCTAAAATGTAACGATTGGAAAATAATTGAAAGGCAGGATCTCGACCAACTTAGAAATTTCGATAAATGGGTTAAAAATATATATATAAATTTGAGGGACAACTAAAAACAACTGAATTATTAGGACTTAGAGGTGCCATAAACGAAACAACAAAAAGAAATCTTAAAGAAATTAAAGAAGGCATCTGATGATGTAGAAGAGAAAGAGAAAGAGAAAGAGAAAGAGAAGAGAGAAAGAGAAGAGAGAAAGAGAAAGAGAAGAGAGAAAGAGAAAGAGAAGAGAGAAAGAGAAGAGAGAAAGAGAAGAGAGACAGAGAGACAGAGACAGAGAGACAGAGACAGAGAGACAGAGACAGAGAGACAGAGAGAGAGAGACAGAGAGAGAGAGACAGAGAGAGAGAGCTCAGAAAGCACTGTATTGCAGGTAGGAAGATGATGAGACTGGGCCTAACAGTAGGCAGGCAAGAGGAAACCAAAATTTACAGAGAGTTAGAGAAGAAGGGGGAGGTCTAGAGAAAGTAGAGAAGCATGTAGAGAAAACACATGCTACAAATTCAAAACTAAAGATCATAGCGGGAGGTATACATAAAATCACACCCTCCATGCGGAAAGAGTAGTAATAGACAAACAAAAACAAATGAAAGCTTCAAAAGACACTTTTCCGGTAGACCAATAGAATTCTGGAGTTGCGGGGAAAACGGTCACATGACACGTGACTGCACAAATGAACAAAGACAGTTATGACGAGGCCAAAATCAAATCAAATCAGATTTCCATGTAATGAAGTGGGAACCTGGCTGCCAAAATTAAAGAGAAATTAGCTTAAATATACAGGAGATATTTGTGTTAAAAGGATAAAGTAATACAAAGTAACACTTAAGTTAAAATTTGCAAAATAAATGGAAAGGAATTACAAATAGCTTCTAAAAGTAAAATAGAGAATAAATCTGACAAGTAATACGAGCAAAAAGGTGTTCTTAGTGCGTTCTATGTGTGTTCTTATATGTTTTACGTCATGCTTTTGTGCTGGTGTGTGTGTGCGTGTGCGCGCAGAGGATCCTCATGAATGGGTGTGCGTATGAGTGCGAGTGAGAGGTGTGTTCTATGGAAGAAATCAGTCATGGAGAATGTTCTGGAGGCTGTTGAGCAATAATAGGGAAATTGAGAAGTGGATGATGGTGTGTTTAAGTTGGTTGGAGAAACTAAGATGAGCAGTGTGTGGAAGTAGAGAAAATACCGTTTTTTTCCGTGTATAGTGCGCAATATTTTACTAATTTATTGTCCTAAAATCTGGGGTGCGTATTATACATGGGTACAAAGAAAAAAAAAAAAAAATTTTTTTTTTTTAATTTATTTATTTATTTTTTTTTTTTTAAATAAAGTCATGGTACAACAAAACCAACAACAGGACTGACCGACAAAGTCGTGGAACAAAAAGACAGGGTGACATTACCAAAGACAGGAACAGAACGACAGTAACACATGCAATGATCCAACGGTGAGCGAGGGGCAGACAGGACTTAAATACAAAACACGTTACATCGATTGAGGTGACACAGGAAGAGCGGGGTGACACGAACAGAAACTATGGCAACCTAGACACATAGCAAAACTGGGGACGAGACATGACAAATCTCCCCCGAAATAAAACTCACCTTTCTTCTTGTTTGTTGTCAATCGCGCATCGCATTCAGCCATCCTGCCCAACACACTTAGTAAAATTCATAATTGACGACACATCGTTTGATGCGATGGTGCAATCCTCGATGGTGTGTTATTGTCAAATATTGTCTGTTTTTTAATCTCCATCGCGGACCGGACGTCATACGGAGGCCGCCATTACAGATGCGCAGAACGGTTGCGCAAGACACGTCAGCTATATAAAGAGCGAGAGTTCAGTTCTCCACCTATTAGTTTCAATTCACAGTTTAATTAGCAGTTTCAATCAGCAAATAACAAAATGTGTATTACAGGTAATATTTTATTTCACAACACTTTGCCTTGTTCCTTTCGTCTCTGCTGTTCATTTCAAACACGCTCCATACGACCGCAATGCTCTTGTATCAGACGCTCGCTCGATCACCTGCTAGTTTGCCGTCTGTCACAATGTACCCTACACAAATCCGAAACATTTGTTGCGGCTCCGAGTCACGACGAGGGGCAAGTTTTGGTTTCCAAGGGTGTTTTTATTCCTCTTCAACGTCTCTCCCATACAGAGCCGCCGTGTGCGCACGGAGCGCGGTGGTGCGTTTAGGGGCAGTCGGAGAAATCAACGCCAACAAAAAAAATGACATCCAGCCTAGTTAAGACCATACCAAAGACTTTAAAAATGGGACCCATTGCCTCCCTGCGTGTGTGACGATCTTTGGGACTTAAAAAAAAAAAAAAATTAAATTTTTTTTTTTAAAAAATTCATAAAAATTGGGTGCGTATTATACATGGGTACAAGCTTTTTTCCAGCATCAGCATGCCATTGTTAGGGGTGCGTACTATACATGGGGGCGCACTATACACGGAAAAAAACGGTAAGACGTGTGTGGCAGGAAGTGACTAGAATGGTGGCTTGATAGGACGAGAATGAGACAGCAAATGTTGTGTAGAAGACTGAAAGATGTTGAAGGTGAACATGATGGGGGAGGGCAACGGCAAAGTTGGCCTGCCCTTTGAGAAGGTGAGACTGATAAGCGTGCCTGCGCTTGCGCGTAGCCGCGGGGCGTAGCTGTCCGCATGGGCCTGTGCTATGCTCGTGTGGGTGGTGGGCCGGCATCATGATTGTTGCAGGAAATGGCCAGCCTGTGACCAATCAACATTGATGCTGCGCCCCCCCTCGCACGAGGGGTGCTATGGCTGCGGATGAAGCAGAGAAAGTGTGCGTTTCTCAGAGAATGTTTGAATATTTGGAGCAGGGTGATGCTTAAGGAAGACATGACAATGTTTGCATTAAGGATGAAAGGCACTGATAAAAAAAAAAAAAAAGAGTATAACCAAAACGTCAGAGGAGGATGACGTTTGCGCAGCGTTGTTTGTTGGTATTGTTTGTGAGTTGTGTCTCTACTGTTTTTGTGTTGTCTGTGTACTGTAGGTGTTATGTGTTAAAAGGGGGAAATTGGCTAATATAGGTGCAAAAAAGAATTTCCTACACTGTAGTCTATCTGATTTGCACCGCAAAACAAAAACGATTTTGTAAAAATAGGAAGTAAAAAAACAAAAAGCAAGCAATTAGTTTATGGGCAGAAACTATATTAATAAAACTTAATTAAAAACTAGCATTAAGGCTAGGAATTAATGCCTAGCCTTGATGAAACAAAATTTGAGATGGAAAGAACTTGCTTTCTGGAATTGGATGAAGAAAAATTATAAAATAATGACATTTTGAAGCTAAATTTAAAGGGTATAGTCAATTGGTTGTGTCAAGACTTTTAAGTTTTTACATTTGAGAATAAGAGAGCGATCGAGTTGAAGTTAAGAAACAACAACAATTAACTATTATACTAATTTACTGACGGTTATTTTGTTGATTTTTATCTTTTCCAATTAGTGGATTGGTTTGACACCTTGAGGAAGGAAAGACGCAAAACATGTGTGCACTGGGACACTGAGAAGCATTTTGAAAGGTGTGTCAAATTGAATGGAGATGAAATCATATGTAGTAATACAACACTTTACTACATATGGATTCCCTAAATTGTACTATTGAGTTACATAAAACATACATTTTGATTTTTATTCAAATTGCTAAGATTCTTGTGATAAACGATGAGGAAATGATTGAAAAGAAACTACAACTAAGCTAGTAGCAGTCCAATTGCCACGAAAAATAGCTATATGCACGTGTGCAGGGCACACACGAGACTGATAAGGTGCCAAGACGTAACAAGCTTGCAGACGGAACTGCGTAGCTGTAGTGCAAAAGACGCTTCAAATTTTACACACAGAAGAAGCAGATTAAATTACTGAAATATTTTTAAAGATGTGCAGCAACAAAATCCATCGACTGAAATTCAATTATGGACGAAAAGAGGAGCAAGAGTGGAGAATGGTATCTATAAATGACCAGACGACTGACCTATCCTCCAAAAACCTATACAAGCGGGCAGCAATATTGAGCCATGGTTGTGTGTCGCATGGCTCAAGAGGGGGGATAATGGGGCAGTTCAGTCAGCTTTATACATCATATGAATTTGATTCATATTCAAAACGTTTATATAAATTTTTTTTGTAGAGCTTGTTCAACATGTGCTTAACACAATCCACAGGGTTATAATGCCTGGTCATAATAGATGCATTCTAAAAATGGATTGAATTGGCTTCAGAATAAACATTGAATGCCTTAACAGTGGCAGAAGGGTTATGTAAAGAAATAATAGTTTGTCAACAACTGCTGTAGATGTTAAAGAATGGAATCAATATCTCGAAAATGAATGTGGATAGTTTGTTTACTGATTGTGAAAATGTTTGACAAAGTGTTCAATATAATATCCGTTGAATGGAAGAAAAAGAAAAGAAACCATTGCTTTTAGAGAATGTAGTCAACCAAAATTGTATATGTATCGACATGCCAAGATCTGGGAAAAAGCTGGAAAAAACAAAAATATAATGTCTTTAAATTTGAGAGGCGACGATGATCTGACTAAAATTGATGCAATTAAAGTCCCCAGAGGAGTTCCTGATTAATAAGACTTAATTGACCAAATTGAACCGGGATGGGAGTCCTCCATTTGCTGCTGGTGGACGATGAACAAGAATGTTGACAGGATAAATTACATCCATTGCAACATGCAGAAATTGGGCAAACGGACACAAGCGGGACTTGAGGCAGTGCGCGAACAGCTAGCCACGCCTTCCCTAAGGTTAATCCAGAACCGCAATGCTCTTGTTATGTTGTTGTCTGGGAAAGGAAGGGTCTGCGCAATGTTCAGGGAACAATGCTGCACCTTCATCCAGAATGACACCGCCCCTGATGGGAGCCTGACAAAGATGATTGCAAACTTGCAATCCCTCAACACGAGGATGAAAGAGCACAACAAGTGGATGACTGCTTTTGGGAAGTATAAAGCCCTTGTGTCCTCAATTACTGCTATACTCACCTTTTGTGGATGTTGTTGTATTCCATGTCTCCGTGCTCTGTTTAATCGTCTTATCACTACAGCAATCTCGCCCATGGACGACGAGATGGCCCGGGTATGCCTAATGTCTGAACGGCAGCATGTTGATGATAACAGTGATGATGATGCAATTTTTGCACTTGAGTTTACAGACTTTTTCCCAGATCTGTGTGTTTCCGAATGATAATATCGCGACATTTATCCTTTTTTGGTGTAAACTTATTTGTGCCATACTTGTGATCCGACAACTGAAAATCGAGAGAAGTGGTTGTTTTTGGTGATGTAAATATTGAGCAAATATGTGATAAACAGGAGGGAAATGTTGGAATAATTTAAGTAAAGCCTTGTCATTTATGAGTTTATGGCTTTCCTTTTCATCTAGGTTCTTTCTCTTTTAGTGACATGGATTCCTTTTGATCCCTGTGGATTGTATCCTTCCTGTCCTTATGTTATCTGTGTGTTTTTGTTTCTGTAAGAGGCCTTCACTAACAATGAGCAGAGCTTATTTGCATAGGCGAAATGTTCTTATTTGGTTGAAAGAAACTTCATTCCTTTTAGTTAACTGTAGGTTTGGTTCATAGATGGTTATAAGTTATCCCATATTTACTCAATGTTTGTTAAAGTGTTTAGGACAAGTCAGTCATTCTTATTGCATGTTAATTTACTAAGTAGATAAAGTCTAGCCATGGTTTAGTTGCATTGTTCCACAGGAGTTATCTGATCTTGCTCGCGGACAACTCGGCCATGACAACAACTGGAGAAGAACAGATGGACAAACTCTGCGGGGGTCACGGGTCGACAATGAAGTGCGAATTCACACCACACTACATTCCTTAGCTAACCAGCGTTGCTACAGACACAATCTCCCCTCCCTTTAGTGTAGCAACGCCTCTGTAACCAGGGAAACCAAAACATTAAATAGAGGAGCACGTGGAGGGAGAACTCAGAATTGATGGAGATTGTAACCGAGTTTCCTCTCTCTATCGTTCTCCTCGCGAGTAAACCTGTTCTGGTTCTTTTCTCCTCTTCCTTCCAGTGTGTGGTTTAATGTCTGATAGTATTTAGACCTAACAAAGCTCTTTTTAAGTCTGTTTGTCCTTGTCCTGATGTTCCTGTAGCGCCTCCCCGAGGGCAACTGGTCAAACAGGACAAAGGAGGGATAGTGAATATATTGGTAGAAGGATGCTGAGGATGGAACCACCAGGCAGGAGGTCAAGAGGAAGACCAAAGATGAGATTTATGGATGGAATGAAAGAGGACATGAGTTAGTTGGGGTTAGAGAAGAGGATTCACAGGATAGGGCGAGATGGAAACAGATGGTTCGCTGTGGCGACCCCTGAGGGGAAAAGCTGAAAGGAAAAGAAGATTTGCTGTGGCTCAGATGAGTGATCATAAAATAATTATTTACTTTTGTGTTTTGTCCCCAAATACAAAATAAAAACAAAAGAACACTTGCTTTATTCATACTGCTAGTCACACAACTACCGATTTCAGTGTCAGCCACACTTGTTTCATATGAATCCCGATTAACCTTATTGGCTTGGTAGGGTCATTCTTTTTTTTGAGTTTTAGCATGCATAAAGTACTTCATACATTTGTTTTTTTTGTGTTGAAACTTTTTGACTTTGTCAGGGACTTCGATTTAAACAAAATTATTATTTTTTTTTTTTTTTTTTACTAAATTATAAAGTGCTCTGGTGAAGAAAGTTAGTTTTGTTGTATTCGGGTCATTTTTTAGCGGTTAAAATTTTCGATTAGAAAACAATAAAAAATGCCATAAAGGAAATCATAAACACACAATCAACCAACAGCCTCTTCCTCCAACCACTTGAGCTTCATTTAGGGGCTTTTTGCGAGAGCAAACAAAGGGAGACATGTCCAGGCATGTCAAGCCATTTGAGTGCGGGGGCGGTGCATTTGAGTGTGGGGGTGGTGACTTGCAGAGTACACGTCTCCAATTCACAGGATGCAACAATGAGGAGAAGATTGACTGTAAATTAAGCTTTGGATCACATCTTTGCTGCAAATGAGGGAGAGGACACATAGGATCTTAGCGATGGAGATGAGCAGGCCTCTGAGGACGAAGATGATGTGGAGTACCAATTGGAAGAAACAGACACAACTGATGAGTCTGAAGAGGAGGTCACTGGTGCTGAAGCTGCTCCTGCTGAATCATTCCAATCCAAACGTGGCAACATACGTTGAAGCACAGTTCCTCCTGATGTGCATGGAAGGACAGCTCCTGCAAACATCATCAAAATGACCCCAGGGGTCACGAGGTTTGCTGTGACAAGAGTAAGTGACATCAAGACGTGCTTTGATCTTTTTTTGCCATTGTCACTAAAGAAAAGTCATAATTGCTATGACAAACCTTGAGGGGGAAAAAGCCCATGGCAACACGTGGAAAGATATTGATGAGACGTTCCTGGATGCCTACATTGGTGTTCTCCTCCTTGCTGGAGTTTACAGATCCAACAATGAGGTCTCTGGGATAAATAACGGGCAGACATATTTTCCGGGCACCAATGTCTCTTCAAACCTTTCACATGATCTCAGGAGTCCTCAGATTTGACAATTGAGACACCAGAGCAAAATCTGACAAGCTTGCTCTCATCAGGGATGTTTGGGAGAGATGGGTGCAACTCCTTCCACTGATGTTCAACCCAGGGCCAGAGGTTACAGTGGATGAACGTTTTCTTCCTTTCCGAGGAAAATGCCCATTCTGGCAATAGATGCCCACCAAGCCAGGCAAATATGGGATAAAAATCTGGGCAGCCTGTGATGATAAAACAAGCTATGCATGGAACCTACAGATTTACACAGGCAAATCTGCAAGCGGCATCCCTGAAAAAAAACAAGGAAAACGTGTAGTCCTTGATTTGACTACTGGACTGCAGGGTCACAACATCACTTGTGACAATTTTTTTACCAGCTATGACCTTGGACAAGAACTTCTTAGGAGGAAACTCACCATGGTGGGCACAATAAGAAAAAATAAACAGAACAACTGATTATTTTGTTGCCTTCTTCTCTTCAGGTTCATTTGACCACTTTTTAGACATTGAAAATGTAGTGTATGCTGTAAAAACAAAGGCCCAGGGGGCCACAAAAAAATATTAAAACCAATCTTTTCATGGATAAGGGAGTCCAACCAGCTAAACAAGAGTTAAGAAAAACATTGGATGATAAAAGATTGTTTTTAGGGTATTTTATGGCTGATTTAATACACGGGTGCAAAATGAACCGCTAACACAACAGATGGCAGCAGAAAGCTAACAAGCCGGCAAAGTTAATCTAATGGAAGCCCAAACGTGTGAAGAACTGCATATAGAAGTGTAGATAACTTTACGAGGCAGAACGCAAGTCAAAGCGGGCAAAAGCTTACGTCATATGCAGACATATGGGCGTGCCCATTGGCTCGCGTCATTAGCGGGAGTCTGGGCGTGGTCGAGCGCAAATGGGTTGCAATTAGGGTAGTCGCAGCCTGGAGGGACCAGGGTGTGAAGTATCTCATTTGCATTTAAAGAAACCGCACCAAAACGTCTAGCTCTGAACCACTCCTCAAAACAGGGGTAACAGAGATGTGATGCTATGATGATGAGGAATTCAGACAAAAGCTTTGCTGTTCCCCTTTATATAGACAGCAACTGAATGCGTAAAATGTTGAAAGGAAAGATTAATAACCATGATAGGTCAACTTTAACACACACTTTTGAAGTCACAATAAATGATCATTGCAGCATTGTTGTCAATACGGCTGCTCTGAGTTAACATCGCCTACTGTAAATGGTAATCTGCTGGCTACTTTAGCGCAGCCTTTTGCCATTTCTTTCAAACTAGGGTTTCTAAATGACAAACATTGCACTCACCTTGCTTCACAGGTTTTGCTCAGAAATTTGAGTTACAGTGTCAGAAGCTGGTTGTAATGGCGGCCTCCGTATGACGTCCGGTCCGCGATGGAGATTAGAAAACAAACAATATTTGACAATAACACACCATCGAGGATTGCACCATCGCATCAAACGATGTGTCGTCAATTATGAATTTTACTAAGTGTGTTGGGCAGGATGGCTGAATGCGATGCGCGATTGACAACAAACAAGAAGAAAGGTGAGTTTTATTTCGGGGGAGATTTGTCATGTCTCGTCCCCAGTTTTGCTATGTGTCTAGGTTGCCATAGTTTCTGTTCGCGTCGCCCCTCTCTTCCTGTGTCACCTCAATCGATGTAACGTGTTTTGTATTTAAGTCCTGTCTGCCCCTCGCTCACCGTTGGATCATTGCATGTGTTACTGTCATTCTGTTCCTGTCTTTGGTAATGTCACCCTGTCTTTTTGTTCCACGACTTTGTCGGTCAGTCCTGTTGTTGGTTTTGTTGTACCATGACTTTTTTTATAAAAAAAAAAAAAAAAAAATTAAAAAAAAAAAATTAAAATTTTTTTTTTGTACCCATGTATAATACGCACCCCAGATTTTAGGACAATAAATTAGTTAAATATTGCGCACTATACACGGAAAAAAACGGTATTCCTAATAACAGTGTATTTGATGAGAATTACTGAGTTTTTTGGTGAAATATTTTTTTAATGCTGTTAATAAATGTATTTATTTTCAAAAAGCTTTTTTTGAATATCCATGCTTTACTATCTACTAAAAGTAAAAACCTTTTATGCAATGACATTTCTATTACTTCACACAAACACTACATCCATCTGCTCCTGGTTCGGCCCCCCGGTCAAAATTTAGAACCCAATTCGGCCCGCTAGTCAAGAAGCTTCCCCAGCCTTGGTCTAGCACAGGGGTGGGCAAACTTTTTGACTCGCGGGCCGAACTGGGTTCTAAATTTGGACCGGAGGGCCGGACCAGGAGCAGATGGACGTAGGCGTTGTGTGAAGTCATATAAGCGACCTGTAAAGGTCATTGCATAAAAGATCTTGGCCTTTAGTAGGTAGTAAAGCATGGATATTCCAAACAATTTTTTTGAAAACAAATGCATTTATTAACAGCATTAAAAAAATAATAATTCACAAAAAAACTGCTATCAGTGATTCTCATAAAATACGACACTGTTATTATGAATAACAATCTCCATCACTTCAGTGCCTGCAGGTCAGATTAATGAAAGATGTTTATCTTATGAGATCACATCAAACGGCAAACATTCTGACCAAATATATCATCTTGAAGAATCAGTGAAAGCATACATCCAAATAAAGTAATCAAAACAGCAACACGGTGAGGGGTATCTGAAAATCAGAGCAGAGTTTTAACTCGCAAACACCTGGTAACAGAGGTGAGGAAACGGGAAACACCTCCTTAAAGTAAGCCTTAAGAACTTTACAGGTTAAGATTAGTCGCAAATAGGTGGTGCATCAATGTCCTTGAGCATCCTGCATTGTTTGAAAATGAGAATGGTCGCTAGTTTCAATCCCTGCTATGTGTACAAATCATATTCAAAATGCATTTTTTTACAATAAACTTGAGAGCCTCCCGTTCATTTTCAGTGGGAACAGTGTTGTTGGTCTCCCTTTTTTGCTAGTGCGTCATAGTCTGGAGTAAAATTTGTTGTGGCAATTCTTAGGCGAGATCCGAGGTGTTGGTCCGTTTACCTTGATCTGTGACGGGTTGATGTTGATGTGGCTGAACGTCACGTCGCGTACGTCGAGCCAAATTGGCCACTCTTTTTTAACATTCGGCACTCACTTCTTTTTTTCGGGCCACTCATTTTAATGGAAGGATTCCAGGGGAAGGTTTGTGGGTGGCTTTAGCGCAAAACTGCATCTGAAAGCTCAGCGCGCGAATTATAAGAATGCTGTCGTCAAAGCCCACGCTCTAAATTCGGGACTGATACGAATAGAGCGAGAGTGCGCCAAGTCCGTACTACTGAGTACGTACACGCACTTGTGAGTGTGCACCGAGCTTTCTGACACGGCTTCTGGTAGTAAATGCGCAGGCGAGCGCTTCGCCATCTACTGGGAAAACGCAGTCATTGCAGGCAAAATGACCAAAAAAAAAAAGTTTAATAATACAATTTGTTCAGGGTTGGCGGGCCGGATTAAACGGTCCCGTGGGCCGGATGTGGCCCGCGGGCCGTAGTTTGCCCACCCCTGGTCTAGCATGTACAGATCCATTCCCAATAAGCCACCTAACAATCCCTATGTCACGGATCGGAATGGAAATGGAGCAGGGCGACCAAGTGCAGCTTGGGCCAGGGTTGATTGATAAACAGAAAGCTAATATTCTCGGTAAACTGACATGACTCACTAACAAAACCAACAACAGAAACTGAACAGAGACGTGAAACAAAAAGCCAGAGTGACATTGACAGAACAACAACAAGACAACAAGACAACAATGACAACAGGGGAGTGACTCGCAGACAGGACTTAAATACGAGACAGGTAATGAGAGGCAGGTGAGAATGATCACACTGATCATGGGCACACAGGAGGGGAGGGGCGAGCACACAGGCACACGGACAAAACTATGACAATATGGACATGATCGGGGACGAGTTGTGACACCCTACCATTCTTCTACGTATATCCTTCTCAAATAAAACAGGAAGCTTCTGAGACACAGGAGTGCTTATTAATGGTTTAATAATCTTATATATCCCTTGTCCTGTCTGTGGTTTATTTCTGTAGCTACCACTTTGGACAATTTCAAAATTGTGTTTCATTTCATTTTTATACTCAATGCTTGAAAATGAAAGACACTATCTTCATCGTGTTTGTTTGACTCATGAAGTAAATCTTTGTCTTAAATTGAACTACAGTGAAATTACATAGCTTTAAGAAGACTGTGTTGAAAGTTGACTACAAAAGTGTTGAGCAGTAGCAGTGTTAGTAGTTTTACTGCAGTTCTCAATAGTGTGGTCATGCTTCATAGGAGCATTCATACGTTTCCCCAGGTCGTTTTGAATTCTAAGTGCCCTACAATCTAGGGCCTAGATCAGGGGTCTCAAACTCGCGGCCCGCGGGCCAATTGCAGCCCTCAGGACAATGTTTTGTGGCCTCCTGCCTGAAATAAAATCTTTGTGTTAATGCGGCCCGTGCATTTTTTCTCACATGCATCTGGGAGTTTTATATTTTTTAACACCTCTGGGCTCCCGTAGCTCAGGCTCGTGACAACAGCGCGAATTAGCAATTGGTCACTTTAACATGTTTGGATGAACAAGTGGATAGAAAATATATCTTGACACCTAGTGCTATACGGTTTTTGTCAGCCCCAGTCATGTCTTTTTCAAAACCTGTCGTGAAGAGAAAAATTGGCGATGAGCACAGACGATTTCAGGAGAAGTGGTATTATATATATATTTTTTGTTGAGCACAGGGGCATCCCAACGTGTCTAATATGCAAGGATAAAGTTGCGGTGCACAAGGAGTATAACATCAGATGTCATTACTCAACTAAACGTGCTGAGGAGTATGGAAGATACCTGAGGGATGAGCAAGAGGAATGGTTCGCCAAACTTGAAGATTCTTTTTTGAGTTAAGAGCAGAAGTGAAAGCCTTCATGGAGAAGGATAGGATGACTGTTCCTGTGCTAAATGATCCTGAATGTCTAAAGGACTTAGCTTTTCTTGTTGACGTCACACAGGAGCTGAATGTACTGAACAAGAAGTTACAAGGTCAGGACCAGCTTGTCAGTGCTGCATATGACAATGTCAGAGCATTCTCCAAAAAACTTGTGTTATAGAAAGCCCAGCTTTTCCAGACAAACCTCTGCCAGTTTCCAGCATGCAAGGCACTCATGGATTCAGGCACAACATTCAGTGGTGAGAAGTATGCTGATACAATTGGAAAGCTACAAGAAGAATTAGATCAGGGGTTTGCAGACTTCAAAACACACAGAGCCGTTTTTCAGATTTTTGCTGACCCCTTCTCCTTTGATGTGGAGGATGCCCCCCCTGTCCTGCAGATGGAGCTAATTGACCTGCAGTGCAACACTGATCTCAAAGCCAAGTTCAGGGAGGTGAGTGGAAAAACAGTGGAGCTTGGACAATTATTGAGAACCCCCCCCCCCCACCCCCCCCCCCCGCCCACACACACACACACCTTCCCTGAGCTTTCCAGGATGTTCAAGCGGACCATGTGCCTTTTTGGCAGCACCTATCTGTGTGAAAAGCTCTTCTCCACAATGAACTTCAATAAGTCAAAGTTCAGATCCAGACTTAAAGATGAGCACTTTAAAGCCATCCTGAGGGTCTCAGTTGCCTCCTCCCTCAAGCCATTAATAAAAATCCGCGATGCACAGAGGCTGCAATATGTGAACCTCGAAGTGGCGAGGGATTACTGTATATGCAAAGCTCAATATTTTTTTTTATTAATATATTTGTTTCCTTCTTTGCAGACCAGTTTTGTGTGAATCATTAACGTCGTCTCAGAAGCAACTTTGTCACTTTTGGGGTTTTCTAAACCCCCACAGCTTAATCCTAGGGAAGTGAATCAATGATTTTATTAAACAATAAAAATGTGCTGAAAAAATTAATAACTGGTTTTCCTTTTTGTTTATAGAATCTATAGAATCAACAGCTTTTATTTCTTGAATCCACATCGTGTGTAGCAGAAACTGTATTTCTTGTCTAGAAGCAAACCTAAAGCAAAGCTTTAAAGGTAATTTTATGAATTAAAATGTATTAATTAAAATGTATTAATTAAAATGAACTAAAATGCATTTCGTCACTCCATTATTTGCTCTACATAGTTACAAGAAAAGTTAAAGCTGAACTATGTATTTTCAATTGAACTTTTAATTTAAGTGTTTTCCTTTATTCGGTCAGTTAAATGAAGCAACATCCAACTGCGACAAAAGACAAAGCACCCTAAAATATAAATTAAAATATGCAAAACAAAATGGGGACAGCACCCAGATAATTATGTATGGTAAAAACTGGCAATGAGAAAAATTAAGTGCCTCTGCTTCAATGAGCCGATCCAGTTTATTCCATAGCAGGGGTCCCCAAACCACGGTGCCGGTCCGTGAGTCACTAAGTACCGGGTCGCCAAGCCGCACAGAAAAAAAAATTCTTTGTTTTTTATCCACGATCAATTAATTCAGGTCAAGACGCCCGTCCCAGTCACGTGACATGTTTCCCCAGCCGAGCCCGCAAAGCTAGCAAAAATGAGTAGGAATTTATTTTGAAAAATATATAAAAAAAGGCGATTCTCTCCCAATTACATCCGTAAGTGACATGTCACCTCAGTCGAGCCCGCGAAGCAAGCAAATATGAGCAAGAAACAGAGATGTTTGGAAAGCTTTTTTGGAAAGGGAAAAAAGCCCAATGAGGAGACGGAAGAAGAAGAGGCTATGACATATAAGAAAAGGAAAGCTGCATTTAAAAGAACATTTCTGGAGTCCTTAAAATATGGATTTATCGCCACAGGTGACTCTGACGCGCCAACCCCACTCTGCATAATATGTGGTGACAGGCTAGCTAACGAGGCAATGAAGCCTTCAAAACTGCTTCGGCACATGGAGACCAAGCATCCTGTATTAAAAGACAAACCTTAACAACTTCGGGTGTCATTGTCTCCGATTACACATAGATGGGACCGGCTCGTTTCTGAGAAACAAGCTCAGTGCTCCCACTAATTCAACATAATGGTGAGTTTTATTTTTATGTCGTTCATACTTGTTTTTATGTTTTGTTTAGTCATATCATTTTATTTGATCGTATTTATATATTTATTATACATATTATTTATTAAGATAAATGTATTATTAATTTATATAAAGGCCGGTCTTGACAGCTCCGGCGCGCTCCTTTCAGTTTGCCACGCATCGTACGAGTAGCCGTTACGCAGCGGCACGGCAACTAACTGTCGCCAGCAAATGTATTTTGTTGTCTCGATCGATTACTTATGTTTGGTGTGTTGCTGAGAGTATTTCATTTATGGTTATTTATTCTTATTTTTTTGCTAATAATTCAGTAAAGCAATCAAAACTGAACCTCGTCTTCCCTCCTGTGTTCTGACCGACACCCGGGGGTGAAAAGAAGTTGGAAGTGGATACCTGTTCAAATGGTGAGCGAGACAGAGAGCGGACAAAGACGACGATTAACAACAGAAATATTTTAATTTTCTGCTTGCAACTCGAGCGTACACGGAAGAGCGATCACGCCGAGGAAGAGCGATCACGCCGAGGAAGAGCGATCACGTCGAAGAGCGATCACGTCGAAGAGCGATCACGTCGAAGAGCGATCACGCCGAGGCTTCTTCTTTGTCAGGAAGTCGCTGAGCCAGCAAACGGTGGAGCTTTCCAGGGCCATCGGCTCCGCGGCCGACGTCGGATTTTGCTCCAGCGACGCCAGACCCGCGGCCGTCATTGGGTTTCCTCCCGGCGCCATCAGACTCGCTGCTGCATTAGGGCCCCATCCCAGCGTCGCCGGACCTCGAGCCAGCAACGCCGGACCCGCGGCCGTTGCCTTACTTCGTCCCAGCAACGCCGGACCTGTGGCCGTCGGCGGACTGCGTGCCAGCAACGCCAGACCCGCGGCCTTCACCGGACCTCTAGCCACCTGCGCCGGACCAGCGATCATTCCCCCAGGAGCCCCGCCGACACCAGGTACCAGGAGGCCAGCTAACACCAGGCCCAGTAGGCCAACACCATCAGCCACACGAGGGCAGCCACCACCAGGCCTAATAGGCTAGCACCACCAGCCCTAGGAGGAGAGCTACTGTCAGGCCTAGTGTGCTAGCACAACCAGCCCCTGGAAGAGAGCTAACATCAGGCCCAGTAGGCTAGCACCACCAGCCCCAGGAGGACAGGCACCACCAGGCCCAGTAGACTACCATCACCAGGCCCAGGAGGACAGCCACCACCAAGCCTAGTGGGCTAGCACCACTAGCCGCCCCAGGAGGAGATCTGTCACCAGGCTGAATGGAATAGAGGCTTTGCAGCTGACGTCATCAGCCACGCACATTAGCTTGGCGGCCATCTTGCCGGTCAACATTTCAGGGCTGGTCAACGACTCACACACGCTTTCTTGTTACATCTGCTGCTATTTGAGCTTGAAAATGCCGGAAACCTGCTGTGCTGTTGGATGTAGCAATAGACGCGGCGATAAACCAAATCTTAGGTTCTATAGATTTCCGGCAAACATCCAAAAACGCGATAAATGGATCGCGGCGATTCGTCGTGAACGATGGAAACCTACGATTTACACAAGGATATGCAATGTGCACTTCATATCAGGTATGTAAACAAACTAGTCACCCCTGATTTGTTTCACATAATCTGAAATAATACAATATAGGATGATACAAATATGATTGTTGAAAATGCTGGGTGCATTTTTAGAAAGGCAGCAAGAGCAGCAAGGCAGGGAATGGGATGGTTTCTTCAGTTCCCCCCCCCCGCCCCCCTCCGTTTATTTTTTGTTTATTTTTTCATGATGATTCATCTGATTGGCTTGAAAACTTTATCAATGTAAATATTGAACTTCATATTGGAATTGAACAATTCGATCTCATGAGAGCATTAGGAAATTTAAAAAATATATATTATGAACCTTGTGAAACAATTTTTTTTTAATGAAGCATTTTTGAACAAGAGGCTTTTTGTTACTTCATTTGGCACAAGGTAAAATCTACATTGATAAAGTTTTCAAGCCATTGGCACAAGGTTAAAATTTTTATTGGTTAAGTTTTCAAGCCAATCAGATGAGGCATCATGCAAAAATATGTAGTAAGTACCAGCTCAGTGGCCTAGTGGTAGAGTGTCCGCCCTGAGACTGGAAGGTTGTGAGTTTAAACCGCGGCCGGGTCATACCAAAGACTATAAAAATGGGACCCATTGCCTCCCTGCTTGGCACTCAGCCTTAAGGGTTGGAATTGGGGGTTTAGATCACCAAATGATTCCCGAGCGTGGCACCGCTGCTGCTCACTGCTCCCCTCTCCCCCAGGGGATGGATCAAAATCACATGGGGATGGGTTAAATGCAGAGGACAAATTTCACCACACCCAAATGTGTGTGTGACGATCATTGGAACTTTAACTTTAAACAAAAAATAGAAATGGTAGCAACTTGAACAGACAGGTACAGTATCTGAATGATTTCACTCTATTGAGTTTTTTAATATGTCAAGTTATGAAATGACATTACGAAACAAATTGAACTGGGTATATCCCCTTCAACAACGTGCTTAATTATTTATAGGAGTCATTATGAATAATGTGATTGTTTAATTGTTTCAGGTGCAAAAAGCGAAGATCCACTATCCCCAGACTATGTGCCAAGTATATTTGAGCATACCCAGTACCCATACCTCACAAACGAAAACCCAAATGTTCATTGAAGATATTTGAGAGAAGACAAAATCTCAAGCAGCGCAAGAGAGACCGTGAGAGGGCATTGGCAGCAGCAGCAGCACTTGTCAATATTTCCCAGTCTGTCCCTTGTGAAAATGATCAACTACCCGCTGGTGAAGATGTGGTGCACGCTGAGATTCGAAAAGAAGGCATGGTGACTACTGCCACACAGACGGATATCACTGGGGAAGCAATGGATTCCCTCACTGCAGAGTGTAAAAATCTGCGTGCAGAACTTGATGAACTGAAGGACAGTTTGAAACGCTGTACATGGAATGAATAATCTTTCAAGGGTAATGATGACAAAGTAACGTTTTTGACTGGTCTGCCATCATACATGATTATGATGACAACGTTTAATTTTATTGCACCTCATCTTAGTCAAAATATGAAGTTGAGTCCTTTTAGTCAATTTTTTGTGACATTACTCAGACTGAGGCTGAATATGTGCCTTCAAGTACTTGGCTTACACATATGATGTTTCCACTGCTAGTATTTCCAGGAGTTTCAGAAATGTAATCCATGTCATGCATAGTATACTGGTTCCAACCCTAGTGGTTTGGCCTGAGCGTGAGCAGCTTAGACTGAGTTTACCAATGTCCTTTCGTTGTAAATTCAGCAAGTGTGCATGCGTCATTGATTGTTTCGAGATATTCATCGAGCGGCCGAGTGATCTGAAAGCCAGGGCCCAAACTTATTCAAACTACAAGTCTCACAATACATTGAAATATCTGATTGGCATTACTCCACAAGGTACCATATCATTTATCTCCAAGGGCTGGGGTGGTCGTGCCAGTGACAAGTTTGTTGTCGAACAAAGCGATTTTCTGACCCATCTACTGCCAGGTGATCTGATCTTGGCTGACAGGGGATTCGATGTCGGTGATTGGTTTGCACCAGGCCAACCTCGAGATACCAGCATTTACTAAAGGTAAAAAACAGCTTAATCCACTAGATGTTGAGGGCACCAGAGGATTAGCTGCTGTCCGTATCCATGTAGAGAGAGTTATTGGACTCGCAAGACAAAAGTATACCATGATGGAAAATATAATACCCATCTCTTTATTGTCATCTGATGACAGTGGTTTCACTACATTAGATAAAATTGTACAAGTGGCATGCGCACTTACAAATTTATCCGACCCAATTGTACCATTTGAGTAATGATGTTGCATCCATATTTTTTCCTGTAATAAAAACCAGGAAAGAATCTTACAAAAACAACTTTTTCTGTTTTATTTCCAACTTCTTACAGTTAGGGCAAAACCATCATTGTGAGACTCGTTTTATGCCAAGACATTTCATGTGGAATGCTTTGATGCTGCAGTTCTCGGATTTACAAACCAACATATCCTCATTGGGAGGGTTACGGCAGTAGCAAACAGACTCTTCCGAAGCGGATGCAGTGGTAGCAACAGATTGGCCTACCGTGTACACTTGAGCTAATAGCTCTGGCATAATACAACGGAGATAGAAATTGTCCATCTTGGCCAGTCCGTTTGCCAGGAAGGAATCATCAGGAATGATGCGCTGAATAAACAGTAGATTCTCCTTCCATACGACAAAGTCACAGTACTTCCTGCCAGTACAATACAGTTGTGATTGTACTTGGTAATAATACTGGTGGTCTTCACGTAGCACGTAATTGCCATTCGATTTCTGCTCCAAACAGAACGCCTTGGACTCACCAGCAACCTCTTCCACTCCTTTATCTTTGATGCAGAAGGGACACTTAATTTCGAGGCACCCTTTGCCACAGCAGTCACACGAGAGTAGCCCATCCGGTGATGCGCATAAATATGGCCGGCCGGCAGACATGTGGAATCCGGTTTCGTCAACGTTTAGGCCAGTGTGCCGCTGGGTCATTATCATTTCGTACCGCTTCCTTGCGTCCGACTCGTGATCGCAACCCCATCTAAAAATAAAATGATGAATAGAATATAAACGTAAATATGAAAGGTAGTACTTTGGTTATGAGCAAACATAGTAAAGTGATTTGACAAACCATTTCACTAGGCAGAAAGAAGAAAAAGAAGAAACACCTAGTTGCGGGTGTTGAAAATCTACACAGTTCAGGATAGCAGATTCTCTTGATCAATGACTTGGATGGCTTTGAGACATTGGTCCTGGTCGTTGCCTTAAAATTCGAGGCCGTAATTCGCCCAGCTCTTTGTTGAAACCAAGTTGTTGATGTTGCTTGGCCCCTGGACTCTTCTTCAACCGCAGATATCTGAAAAACATTTTCATAAAACTTGTTTTCACTATGATTAGATTATTTGTAACAGGTTGGAGAACAATAAATTATTTATGATATATATATTAATTACTAAGTGCGAATAAAATACAAACCTGCTCTCTGGTAATGGAATGTAAGTTTTCCAGCTCTGACCGGCATTTTAGTGCAAATTCATCTGGGCTGAGTTTCATATTGCCAGAATCGTACAGCTGTGAGAGAGGTACAGGAAGCTTTCGCTTCACTGCCCTTGGCACAAAGTTGTCAGCATAGGCAGGGACAATGCTCAAAATTGCTGGTCTTCCACCGCATTCAGACAAGGCCTTGTAAAAGGCAGCTTTCTGCTCTTCAGTTAGTGGAGGAACATTCAGCAGTTTTCTCGCAGCACTTTCCTCAGGAGTTGAAACTTCTGACTTTCGTTTCTGGACTGGACGGGCAAAATCGATATTGCATCCTTCAGCATATTCTATGTGCGATGCTGATGGTTTCAGCCACTGACAAGGTAGTTATGTGCATGAAATGGCCGTCAACATACATATTCATGTCTCCAGGGCGAACAGGGATGCTCCTGAATGTGAACATGTTTCACCCAATCCAGCCATGCAGGTAAAGTGGCAGCACAGGATCTGACCATCTTTTGCTATTGCTACCCAAGGTCTGAAGGGAGGATCATTCATCCGTTGAGAGTGTTTTACCTGAAACAGATAATATGACATACCTTATATTATTATCAGTCCCTAATTTGGATATAATATACAAGGCTAGACCTCTTACTGTCCATTTATGCATATTTTACCTGGCATTTGGTAAATTTTCTCATTCATTAAATTAGCTTGAAAATTTAAACCTGGTTCATTTTGAGCAGGAGCCCAAAAGGAATTATCAAGCATGAATTCTAAAAAGTATTTTTGTAGAAATTGTTGCAAAAGCTTTATACTGAATAGTTGGAAATTATGTAATGTTTTATTGTAGGAATTAATTTCTCAGATTTCAATATGATATTTTTCTTACCTTGGTCATGAGAAGAAATCGATTCTTGTTTGGAATCTGCCATATCAGCCCATCATGCACAAAACCTGCTGTAAAATACTTGTAGGCATCCAGACGCTTGTATGCCTTAAGGTCCTTTCCAGTGTACGGAGATGGTGAATCGACGAGGTCATTATAAATATCTGGATATGAGAGATCAGGCAGGTCGGCTGTTGCAAAATGCTCAGGTGATTTTAGCATGCTTCTCGGTAAAAGGTACAGATCCGTTGTGCCAACAAGGTTCAACTTCTCTCGGTAACGTTTCTTGGATTCTTCATCCAAATGCCCAACTTCAATGGATAGCAAATCAGCCATAATTCGGATAAAATCGGTGAAAATGTAGCGCAGAAATCAAACTGAATCTGTACGAACACGTAGGAACGAGCTGACCGGTTCACCGCCAAGATGGCGGCATAACACAAAATCACGTGATAAAATCACCTGACTGCAAAGCCTCTATAGCACCTCCAGCCCCAGGAGGAGAGCTACCATCAGGTCTAGATTGACAACCGGGATGGCTATGAAAGTTCTTCAGAAGGACATGGAGGAACTGAAGTTATCAGTGGAAGTGATGTCTTCAAATGTGGAAACCATAATGAAGCAACAGGCAATTATTACAGAGCTGATGGGAGAGGTGAAGCAGCTCAAACAATTAAATATTGAACAAAATAAGAAAATTGTCAGCCTGGAAAATAGATTAGACAATTTGGAGCAGTATTAAAGAATGAACGATATCATCACAGGTTTAAAGATCAAACCACGGAGCTACCAGCAGGCTGTGAAAGGCCTTGTTTCTGAGGACATTATCATAAAGTTGAACATGAGGAGACAACCGAGGAGCAGGTAAACACTTTCCTCCAGAGTAAAGACATCGTCATTGTCAATATTGAGGCATGCCACACTCTGCCAACCAAGAGTCTAAATGGCAAGCCTGTCATATTATCTATAATTGTCCGATTTACAAACAGGAACAATAAGATAAATCTGCTCAAACAAGGTAGAAAACTGAAAGGCACGAACGTGTACATTAGGGGTGACCAAACTTTTTGCAAGGAGGGCCATATTTAGTAACGTGAAGGGGCCCGGGTGCCAATATTTTTTTTTTTCGCTTCTCTTCCATGGGTGCTAATGGGACGCCGAACGCTGCGCGCTCGTTTCTCTTCCGGTGTGTGGGGGGGGGAGGGTGGTGCTAATGGGACGTCGAACGCTGCGCGCTCGCTTCTCTTCTGGGGGGGGGGGGGTGCTAATGGTACGTCGAACGCTTCGCTTGATTTCATTTGTGTGGCGGGCTCCATCTAGTGTTGAAACTGAGAAGTGCAACAGAGTTGAGCTCAAGCTTCTTGTGCGGGCCATATTCAATTATGTTTTCAGAATTTGCTGCGGGCCTATAAAAACTGGACGCACAAATACGTTTACACCAAAAAGGATAAATGTTGCGACATCATTATTCGGAAACACACAGATCTGGGAAAAAGTCTGCAAACTCAAGTGCAAAAATTGCATCATCATCATCGTTATCATCAACATGCTGCCGTTCAGACATTAGGCATACCCGGGCCATCTCGTCGTCCATGGGCGAGATTGCTGTAGTGATAAGACGATTAAACAGAGCACGAAGACATGGAATACAACAACATCCACACAAGGTGAGTATAGCAGTAAATGAGGACACAAGGGCTTTATACCTCCCAAAAGCAGTCATCCACTTGTTGTGGTCTTTCATCCTCGTGTTCAGGGATTGCAAGCTTGCAATCACCTTCGTCATGAAGGTGCAGCATTGTTCTCTGAACATTGCGCAGACCCTTCCTTTCTCAGACAACAACAGCTATTTGTGCACTGCCTCAAGTCCGGCTTGTGTCCGTTTGCCCAATTTCTGCATGTTGCAATAGATGTAATTTATCCTGTCAACGTTCTTATTCATCGTACACTAGCAGCAAATGGAGGACTCCCATCCCGCTTCAATTTGGTCAATTAATTCCTATTAATCAGGAACTCCTCTGGGGACTTTAATTGCATCAATTTCAGTCAGATCATCGTCACCTCTCAAATTTAAAGACATTATGTTTTTGTTTTTTCCAGCTTTTTCCCAGATCTTGGCATGTCGATACATATACAATTTTGGTTGACTACATTCTCTAAAAGAAACGGTTTCTTTTCTTTCTTTTTTTCAACGGATATCATATACGTAGAACACTCTGTTGCACATTTCACAATCAGTAGATGTGACAGATTTCACACAATCTTTTGTCAATGGCAACGGTCCAACATAAAAAAATCGGTCGTAAACCCATACACATGACATTCATTATTTTTTCTGTCTTTGCAGCTTGTTTTGCCATTAGCAATCAATTGTTTATTTTACCAGTTACTCTTATAGTCACCTGAAACAAGCTACCCACATTCATTTTAGAGATATTAATTCCATTCTTTAACATCTACAGCAGTTGTTGACAAAGTATTAATTCTTTACATAACGTTTTTGCCACTGTTAAGGCATTCAGTGTTTATTTTGAAGCCATTTCAATCCCTTTTGAGAATGCATCTATTATGACCAGGCATTATAACCCTGTGGATTGTGTTTAGCACATGTTAAAGTTTTCTTATAAACGTTTTGAATATGAATCAAATTCATATGTTGTATAAAGCTGACTGAACTGCCCTTTCATCCCCCCTGTTGAGCCAGGTGTCAACGCCACGTGACAACATGGCTCAATACAGCTGCCCATTTGTATCGTTTCTTTTCCTTTCTCAATGTGACAACCCAATCCACCAATCGAAAAAAAAAAAAATCAACAAAATAACTGCCGGTAAAGTAATATAATAGTTAACTGTTGTAGTTTCTTAACTTTAACTAACTCAATCAGTCTCTTATTCTCAAATTTTAAATTTAGCTTTGAAATGTTGGTATTTCATAATTGTTCATCATCCAATTCCAGAAAGCAAGTTCTTTCCATCTCTCAAATTTTGTTTAATCAAGGCTAGGCATTAAAGGAGTGTGGACCAGTTTCTGCCCATAAACAAATCGCTCGCCTTTTTTTTTTTAGATTTATTTATTTATTTTTAATTTTCTTCCTATCTTTACAAAATCGTTTTTGTTTTGCGGTGCAAATCAGACTACAGACTAATAAATTCTTAAGTGCACCTATGTTAGCCAATTTCATCCTTTTAACACATAACACTTACAACACACAGACAACACAAAAACAGCAGAGACACAGCTCACAAACAATACCAACAAACAACGCTGCGCAAACGCCACCCTCTATTTTGACGGTTTGGTTATAGTTTCTCTTTTTTTTTTCTTTCCTCAGTGCCTTTTATCCTTCGTGCAACTATCGTCACAGCTTCCCTAAGCATCACCCTGCATCAATATCACTTGCTACCATGCCCTGAGCACACCCCTGGACTGGGTACGACCCCACTCCGCGCGCAGCCACAGCAAGGGAAGCAAGAGGGGGGGGCCCGGCATTTTCATACTGATTTATCCCAGCCTGGCCAGTACTGGGACAATCAATGCCGTCGTCCCATTCCCGCGCCAACCCAGAAGATAGCTACCCGCAGAGTCCAGAGCCCCACACCTACATTAGTCTCCCCCACAATCAAATGACAATATCAATCACCACAGGAGCCGGCTCCTACAGCCTTTTCACACCACAATACCACACTCCCCCCTCCACAGTCCAGTCTCAGTGGGGACAATGGAAGGCAGGAAGGCACAGGTTTGACACTGGAGGAGCAAGCTCCTGCAGTCCTCCCACAAACCAATTACAACAAAAGCCCAAATCATTTATTTCTGTTTGGGAGGATCACAACGGCCAAATTTTACAAATGACAAACCACATCGACGACCGCCAAACGCAAATGCCGAGTCAAGAACTGTTCTTCGCCTGTTCTTTGCTTGTCTTGTAGTCAATTTTATTGCCCTTTTGAACTAGGCAGGTAGGAGTGTTTTCGAGAAGAGTTTGAGCACTTCCTAATGATTCCCCCTAACCAAAGACCATTTATGACAGGGGCTATCCCATTTATTGCCTCCTGTTTTAAAGGAGATTCTCTGGTCTCGGTCGGATCTGGGCTGGGGGAATGGATGTTAAGTCCTGTAGCAAATGGTTCCTTTGATCAGTCAAACAAATGTTGATCAGCCAGGGGAGCGCATAAGCGCGTGCCCTTCCAAACACAAATACCACTTCCTCATAGCTTCTTTAGTCATTTTTCAATCATCTTCCAATTGTTTACAGCAAAAGTTTGAAAAGCTTGAGAAAACTTAAATTTAATGGTATGACGCCAAATGTATTAGAGAACCCATATGTCGTAAAGTGTTGTATTTTTACTATCTTTCACTATCTGTCCTACTCACTCCCCCCTTCCGAGGCTTGGCAACGCCCATGCCTCACACCTTGACAAACTTTTTTGGGACAATGTGTTCTTTACTACATATGAGTCCATCATTTAATTCGACTTTCTTTCCAAAACGCTTCTCAATTTCCCAGTTCACACATCTTCTGCATGTGTTACTGGTTCTCCAGTTTTTCTCTAGTTAATTATCACGCCAAAAGCAACCTTTATTTATTTATTTATTTTTCTTAGCATTTAACTTACTCAAAATCACTCTTCCTTCAAAGTCGCTCAACTAATTTTCCATAGTAGTGTCCAACAACTTCAACCACTCAACCTGTATTTTCCTTTCAGACAGGCATTCAGTCATCAATGCTCATTTGCATCTCACACACAGCCTCGAAAAAGGAGTCTATCACATTGGTCCCAATTCATCCAAGCTCTCCACACAACATTCACATACCATTTTCAACTCAAGGTTCCTGATAGAACAATCCACCAATCAAAAAAAAACTTAACACAAAAAAACTGCCGGCAAATTAATCAGAATTTTTTGCTGTGTTTTCAAATTTAAAGAACTCAATCTCTCAGATTTAGCTTGCATATAGAATGCAAGTTTGTATAATCTTACAACACAACCAATCAACTATTTCTATGTAGCATTACTGTCACGGTGCGGAGTAGAGAAATGGAGCAGGGCGACCAAGTGCAGTTTGGACCAGGGTTTATTGCAGCAAACTCAAAACACTCGGCAAACTGACGTGACTAAACAACCAACTAACAAGACTAACAGACCAAAGCGTGAAACAAAAGACAGGAACCAAACAAACCGTGACCGTGAGACATGCATTGTCCACATCTTACGCACACAATGCTCCGACGGGGAGTGACCCGCAAACAGAACTTAAATACGTCACAGGTAACGAGAGGCAGGTCCGTGTGGTTACATTAATCAAGGGCACACAGGAAGGGAGGGGCGAGCACACAGACACATAACCAAAACTGGGGATGAGGCATGACAATTACAATGTCTCTGTATCAGCATGAGCGGTCAAAAAAGGGGGGGGGGGGGGAGCTTGACATGTTGAAAATTTGGCTTTTCCTCTGCCTCCTCCTCCACCCTTTGATTGGTATTGTTTTGCACGACGACACTCTTTTGACCAGTGTCCACGTTTCCCACAGTTCCAACAGTTGTCAGAACCTGATGGGGGTTTTGAATTATATGGAGGCCTGTGACCTTGTTGGCCTCTACCTCTTCCTCTGGCCCGCTGGGACCCATGGAAGAAGACTGTTGTATCTTCATCTAGGTCATCATCATCATCGTTGCCTAGATGAAATACATCAGAACTTTTGCCTCTTTTGATCACCTTTTCAGCATGTCTGGCCCATTGCATAGTTGTTGTCACACTTGCAACATCTACTTCCACCAAATGGTTCCTCACCCAGTTGCCGATTTCTGGGCGGAAATTAGTAAGGAGCGCATTTTTAAGCTGTTGCTGATAAGCACTCTCAGCTGCATCATTGAATGGGATGCCACTATGCACCCTGAATTCTTTTTCAAATCTTAAGCGAAAATCATCAGTATCTTCCCCGGGCTTCTGTTTAATTCCTGCCAAATGACCATAATTCGCTCGTCTTCGAAATATAGTTCTCACTCTTTGCACAAGATCATTCCATTGTGCTGCATACTCCCCTACCAATTGATTTCCCTCAACGGGATAGGGAAAGGGCCCTTGATTATTTCTACCTGTATAATGACCTCTAACCTTTGCCCAGTCTTTCCCCAAAGAAGACATTGCAGCTTCTCCTGCCTCATGCCCATTCCGTCTATAGGAATGTATGATTCCAGCCATGTCTTCTGCCCATTTATCTGGGTCTTCAGCAACAGGGGTAACCCCTTCAACTCCTTTTCTTGCCTCTTCCAAAGTCCATGGCCGAAAAACATACGTATGTGGAGGTTGGCCTTCCCCTACAATAGGGTTTGGCCCCTGTATCATTGGGCACACATCAACATTGTCCAAATTTTGGGAAAATTTAGCAGCAGTGGTCAGACTTCTTGTTTGTACAGGACTTCTAGTAATGTGACCCTTTTTTTTCTGTTATATGGGGGAGGGTGCAGGTCTGTTAAACCTGGATACAAGTTTTGCATACGAGCGGAAGATCCCTCTTGCTCCGCTTGAGCTGCATTTCCAACTGCGGCTGGGGCCGTGGCCGGGACAGTGCGCCTCATTGTCTTCCGGCCTGACAAACATAGACGCAGCCTCATCACTTTTCAACTTTCTATCTTTTGTCTTTGTTCTCTTCTCTCTTGTGAAGCATTCAACCACTCTAGCACAAATCAATTCTTTCTCTTTACCTTTCTTTTTCAGTCCCTTTGACTTCCTATTCACACTCTCCTCCAAAACATCAACCACTATCTTCCAGACTTCAACTTTCAACTTCCCTTCTACTCCAAACTTTTTCCTCCACTTTGGCATGTATTGCATACAATTAAGAAATTTACCTGCCATGTACTTCTCATCTCCTTCAAGAGCTAGGGATTTACCGGTTTGTTTCCCATCTTAATTTGGTATGTTAGGTTTATACAAAATTCGTATTATTGTTATTATTATATGGTTTTCTATTGTTGGACTTCTGTGCTCGACACGGATTTTCTATAATGAACACCATGTTCAAACATAAGGCTGTCCATGTGTGCACTTGGCACCAGGACACCCTAGGCCGCAGTTCGATGAACGACTTTGTAGTCGTGTCATCGGATTCGCGGCCGCATGTTTTGGACAATTGGGCGAAGAGAGGGGCGGAGCTGTCAACTGATCACCACCTGGTGGTGGGTTGGCTCAGATGGTGGGGGAAGATGCCGGTCCGACCTGGCAGACCCAAACGCTCTGTGAGGGTCTGCTGGGAACGTCTGGTGGAATCCCCTGTCAGGAAGAGCTTCAACTCCCACGTCCCGAGGGAGGAGGGGGACATTGAGTCCGAGTGGACCTTGTTCCGCGCCTCCATTGTTGAGGCGGCCGACCGGAGCTGTGGCCGTAACACTGTTTACAGTGGAGATGGCGTGCTGCTGACCTCGACTCAGGACGTCGTGTGTCGGTGGGGAGAATACTTCGAAGACCTCCTCAATTCCACCGACACGCCTTCCATTGTGGAAGCGGGGCCTGGGGACTCTGAGGTGGACGCTCCAATCTCTGGGGTCAAAGTCACCGAGGTAGTTAAAAAACTCCTCGGTGGCAGGGCCCCGGGGGTGGATTAGATCCGCCCGGATTTCTTAAGGGCTCTGGATGTTGTGGGGCTGTCATGGCTGACACGTCTCTACAACATTGCGTGAACATCGGGGACAGTGCCTCTGGATTGGCAGACTGGGGTGGTGGTTCCCCTCTTTAAGAAGGGGGACTGGAGGGTGTGTTCCAATTACAGGGAAATTACACTCCTCAGCCTCCCTGGTAAGGTCTATTCAGGGGTGCTGGAGAGGAGGGTCCGTCGGGAGGTCAAACCTCGGATTCAGGAGGAACAGTGTGGCTTTCGTCCTGGCCGTGGAACAGTGGACCAGCTCTTCACCCTCAGCAGGATCCTCGAGGGTGCATGGGAGTTCGCCCAACCAGTCCACATGTGTTTTGTGGACTTGGAGAAGGTGTTCGACCGTGTCCCTCGGGAGGTTCTGTGGGGGGTGCTTCAGGAGTACGGGGTACCGAGCCAACGGATAAGGGCGGTTCGGTCCCTGTATCAGCGATGCCAGAGTTTGGTCCGCATTTCCGTCAGTAAGTCGGATTCGTTCCCAGTGAGGGTTGGACTCCGCCAAGGCTGCCCTTTGTCACCGATTCTGTTCATAATTTTTATGGACAGAATTTCTAGGCACAGCCGAGGCGTTGAGGGTGTCCGGTTTGGGGACCTCAGCATCGCGTCTTTGCTTTTTGCAGACGACGTGGTGCTGTTGGCTTCTTCAGACCGTGATCTCCAGCTCTCACTGGAGCGGTTCGCAGCCGAGTGTGAAGCGGTCGGGATGAGGGTCAGCACCTCCAAATCCGAGTCCATGGTCCTCGATCGGAGAAGGGTAAAATGCCCTCTCCGGATCGCGGATGAGATCCTGCCCCAAGTGGAGGAGTTTAGGTATCTTGGGGTCTTGTTCACGAGTGAGGGGAGGATGGAGCGCGAGATCGACAGGCGGATCGGTGCAGCATCGGCAGTAATGCGGACTTTGTACCGGTCCGTCGTGGTAAAGAGAGAGCTGAGCCAAAAGGCAAAGCTCTCAATTTACCGGTCGATTTACGCTCCTACCCTCACCTATGGTCACGAGCTATGGGTCGTGACCGAAAGAACGAGATCCCGGATACAAGTGGCCGAAATGAGTTTTCTCCGCAGGATGTCCGGGCTCTCCCTTAGAGATAGGGTGAGAAGTTCGGTCATCCGGGAGAGACTCGAAGTAGAGTCGCTGCTCCTCCACGTTGAGAGGAGCCCGATGAGGTGGCTCGGGCATCTCATCAGGATGCCTCTGGACGCCTCCCTGGGGAGGTGTTCCGGGCATGTCCCACCGGTAGGAGACCCCGGGGACGACCCAGGACGCGCTGGAGAGACTATGTCTCTCAGCTGGCCTGGGAACGCCTTGGGGTCCCCCGGGATGAGCTGAAGATGAGATGAAGTGGCTGGGGAGAGGGAAGTCTGGGAGTCCCTCCTGAAGCTGCTGCCCCCGCGACCCGACCCCGGATAAGCGGAAGAAGATGGATGGATATTATTATTACCGTTTTTTTCCATGTATAGTGCGCAATATTTAACTAATTTATTGTCCTAAAATCTGGGGTGCGTATTCTACATGGGTACAAAAAAAATTAAAAATTTTTTTTTTTTTTATTTTATTTTTTTAAAGAAAGTCATGGTACAACAAAACCAACAACAGGACTGACCGACAAAGTCGTGGAACAAAAAGACAGGGTGACATTACCAAAGACAGGAACAGAATGACAGTAACACATGCAATGATCCAACGGTGAGCGAGGGGCAGACAGGACTTAAATACAAAACACGTTACATCGATTGAGGTGACACAGGAAGAGAGGGGTGACGCGAACAGAAACTATGGCAACCTAGACACATAGCAAAACAGGGGACGAGACATGACAAATTTCCCTCGAAATAAAACTTGAAATCACCTTTCTTCTTGTTTGTTGTCAATCGCGCATCGCATTCAGCCATCCTGCCCAACACACTTAGTAAAATTCATAATTGACACATCGTTTGATGCGATGGTGCAATCCTCGATGTTGTGTTATTGTCAAATATTGTTTGTTTTTTAATCTCCATCGCGGACCGGACGTCATACACGTCAGCTATATAAAGAGCGAGAGTTCAGTTCTCCACCTATTAGTTTCAATTCACAGTTTAATTAGCAGTTTCAATCAGCAAATAACAAAATGCGTATTACAGGTAATATTTTATTTCACAACACTTTGCCTTGTTCCTTTTGTCTCTGCTGTTCATTTCAAACACGCTCCATACGACCGCAATGCTCTTGTATCAGACGCTCGCTCGATCACCTGCTAGTTTGCCGTCTGTCACAATGTACCCTACACAAATCCGAAACATTTGTTGCGGCTCCGAGTCACGACGAGGGGCAAGTTTTGGTTTCCAAGGGTGTTTTTATTCCTCTTCAACGTCTCTCCCATACAGAGCCGCCTCTTTCCCCTGCGCGCACGGAGCGCGGTGGTGCGTTTAGGGGCAGTCGGAGAAATCAACGGCAACAAAAAAAATGACATCCAGCCTAGTTAAGACCATACCAAAGACTATAAAAATGGGACCCATTGCCTCCCTGCATGTGTGACGATCTTTGGGACTTAAAAAAAAGAAAAATTAAAATTAAAATTAAAAAAAATTCATAAAAATTGGGTGCGTATTATACATGGGTACAAGCTTTTTTCCAGCATCAGCATGCCATTTTTAGGGTGCGCACTATACATGGGGGCGCACTATACACGGAAAAAAACGGTATTATTTTTTAGATTAAGATTAAGATTAAAGTCCCAATGATCGTCACACACACACCTGGGTGTGGTGAAATTTGTCCTCTGCATTTAACCCATCCCCGTGTGATTTTAATCCATCCCCTGGGGGAGAGGGGAGCAGTGAGCAGCAGCGGTGCCGCGCTCGGGAATCAGTTGGTGATCTAACCCCCCAATTCCAACCCTTAATGCTGAGTGCCAAGCAGGGAGGCAATGGGTCCCATTTTTATAGTCTTTGGTATGACCCGGCCGGGGTTTGAACCCACAACCTTCCAGTCTCAGGGCGGACACTCTTCCACTAGGCCACTGAGCTGGAAAGAGATGTATTCTCTTTCTTTGAGGATCCTCAATGCAGATTTAAATTGACCTTTCAACAATTACTAGTCTGTATTATTGCCGTGGATCAATGCTAGAACTGCTATGTAGTCAATTTATCCTACCAGTCACTCTCTCAACCACACAAATTTCTTATCCTTGCCTACGCAAAGTCCTCTTTTAAAAAGAAAAGATCTGCTTCATCCGGATGGGGGACTCTACAACACCGCTTACTTCCCTGGGAACTAAAGACAACCGTCCAGTTACCCAGCCCTGCCAACGCAAAGTTGTCCCCTTTGAACAGTGGTTGTCAAATGAGGGTACACGGAGGTACGTGAGATTTTACAAAAATATATAAAACAGTTTGAAAACCACTGCTCCAGAAGAGCCACTGCATCCGGAGGGGGACTCTACAACACCCCCTCCTTCCACAAGACTTCTTATCTTCTGTCTTGCCTATTTTTATTCCTGTGCACTTTTACTTTTACGCGTTTCACAACAACACAATCCCCAAACTTTAGGGCTTTAACTTACTTGTCCCCTCGATTCGTTGCACTGCCGGGTCCCGTCAATCCACCTCTGTCAGACGAAGGCAGACCTAGGATGCTGGCCCAGCGAAGAAATTCTCTTCCCAGGACTTTCTTTTCCAGGTCCTCCTAAAGGACGCCGGCTTGTCGACAATGCAGCACGTCCACCTCTGTCAGCCAGATGGCGGGTATGAGGGATCCCGGGTTTCGGCACCAAAATGTTAGGGTGGTGGTCACTCTAACTTATTTTGCAAGAACCACACAGGAGACATGGAAGTCATTTTAAACACCTGCAAGTGGAGAGTCCATTCATAGCTGTGCTTACAACAATGGTCGAATGGATGTCTGACTCAGGCCTCATCAGGTGCATATTTATTGAGAGAAAAAGAGTGGGGTTGAAAGTGGGGGTGTGGGAACACAGGATGGGGTGAAGCCGCTTCCCTGCTGATCAAAGCATAGCAGAGGGCCTTTTACGACGTTGTGTAAACAAAGCAACTTTGATTGCTTCCTCTGCAGCTAGTCAATCAGTTGAAAAGATCTTAGCACTTTGGTCTACTACTTTTGTTAAGACGGGCCAAGCTAGTTAAATTATTACAGGTTACATTCCAACATAATCATACGATGAAGATATTCTGCAAACCCCAACAGTAAGAAGTATGTCTCAAGCAATAGAACATATCATGGAATAGGCCAATTACTGTTGAAATAGAAATGGAATCATCTAAAAAAATTCTGGTAAGCGGTGTATACAGATGTCTAGGTTTATGTATTGAGACATTTAGTGAACTATTATCATGAATGTATGAAAGAAAAATCAATACGAAAATGGTCTATGTCTGTTGCAATTATAATATAGATCTATTGAACCCACTTCAGCTGACTCCAGTAACAGAATTTATAACCTTAATGTACAGTATGAGTCCCTACCCCGCAATAACCCGTCCGACTAGAATCACATCTCACAGTGCCACAATAATTGATAAAATACCGTAATTTTCGGACTATAAGTCGCGGTTGTTTTCATAGTTTGGGTGGGGGGGGCGACTTATACTCAGGAGCGACTTATATGTTTTTTTTTCCCAGAATTTTCAAAAAAAAAAATAAATAAATGTGAAACCGCGATAAAAGAACCGCAATGTAGCAAGGGATTACTGTAATTTGAATTTCAAGTGACAGCTCTTCAAGTCAATCTTTGTCCTTCATGTAAACAACCGCCGCGCTGCTGACGCAGCGTCGCGTTGCCTCGTCGTTATTCCACAGATCTACGATATAACTATATTGTAGCGTTAACAAAGTTCAAGGAAAGACGTGGGTTTGGTAAACGGCTCTTTATTTAACAAAACAAACTTACAGGCGTGTGGCGGCGTGGACTTCCAGCCACGGAAGTGGAAGAGAGCTCCATAGAATAGGACCGGGCGTTCGTAAAAGCCATGACCGAGCCCCATCCACCATCCTCGGACAGCTGAGCGCTGACCCTCGACTTCCATCCACGGAAGTTAAAGAGAGCTCTGTCGAGTGACGCGCGACGTCGCGCTGTTGATGCAGCCCGACGTCGCGGTCGCGCGTCAGCAGCACGATGTCGCATCAGCAGCGCGGCGGTTGTTTACATAAAGGACAAAGATCGACTCGTCCAGGGACGGTGGATGGGGCTCGGACAATGCTTTTATGCACGCCCGGTCCTACTCTACCGAGCTGTCTTTCACCTCCGTGGATTGAAGTCGGGCGCCAGCGCTCGGCCAGGTGGCTGTCCGAGGACGGTAGATGGGGCTCGGTCATGCAGTAACACATGCAATGATCCGACGGTGAGCGAGGGGCAGACAGGACTTAAATACAAAACACGTTACATCGATTGAGGTGACACAGGAAGAGAGGGGCGACGCGAACAGAAACTATGGCAACCCTGACACATAGCAAAACTGAGGACGAGACGTGACAAATGTCCCTCGAAATGAAACTTGAAATCACCAAGTTTTGGTTTCCAAGGGTGTTTTTATTCCTCTTCAACGTCTCTCCCATACAGAGCCGCCTTTTTCACGTCCGCACGCCTCTTTCCCGTGCGCGCACGGAGCGCGGTGGTGCGTTTATGGGCAGTCGGAGAAATCAACGCCAACAAAAAAAATTACATCCAGCCTAGTTAAGACCATACCAAAGACTATAAAAATGGGACCCATTGCCTTAAAAAAAATAATAAAAAAATGTCATAAAAAAAAAATTCATAAAAATTGGGTGCGTATTATACATGGGTACAGGCTTTTTTCCAGCATCAACATGCCATTTTTAGGGTGCATATTATACATGGGGGCGCACTATACACGGAAAAAAACGGTACATGAATAACACCTTAATAAAACCATCTGCGTCACTCCAATTCATTAAATCCATCAATCGTCGTTTGTCTACAATGCGTGCTCTTGCACTTCAAAATATTCCACAGGCCCATATAACGATATATAAATTACCGTTTTTTTCCGTGTATAATGCGCCCCCATGTATAATACGCACCCTAAAAATGGCATGTTGATGCTGGAAACAAGCCTGTAACCATGTATAATACGCACCCAATTTTTTTTTTTTCTTTTAAGTCCCAATGATCGTCACACACGCAGGGAGGCAATGGGTCCCATTTTTATAGTCTTTGGTATGGTCTTAACTAGGCTGGATGTAATTTTTTTTGTTGGCGTTGGTTTCTCCGACTGCCCGTAAAGGCACCACCGCGATCAGTGCGGACATGTGAAAAAGGCGTGCGGACGTGAAAAAGGCGGCTCTGTATGGGAGAGACGTTGAAGAGGAATAAAAACACCCTTGGAAACCAAAACTTGCCCCTCGTCGTGACTCGGAGCCGCAACAAATGTTTCGGATTTGTGTCGGGTACATTGTAACAGCAAACGAGCAGGTGATCGCGCAAGCGTCTGATACGAGAGCATTGCGTTCGTATGGAGGGTGTTTGAAGTGAACAGCAGAGACAAAAGGAACAAGGCAAAGTGTTGTGAAATAAAATATTACCTGTAATACGCATTTTGTTATTTGCTAATTGTATTAAACTATCACATTCATTGTCAGTCAAGAAGAGAAGAGGACTATTCGCATCGGATCCATAGTGCGCATGCGCAGTGATACTGCCTCGGTATGACGTCCGGTCCGCGATGGAGGTTAAAAAACAAACAATATTTGACAATAACACAACATCAAGGATTGCACCATCGCATCAAACGATGTGTCGTCAATTATGAATTTTACTAAGTGTGTTGGGCAGGATGGCTGAATGCGATGCGCGATTGACAACAAACAAGAAGAAAGGTGATTTCAAGTTTTATTTCGAGGGAAATTTGTCATGTCTCGTCCTCTGTTTTGCTATGTGTCTAGGTTGCCATAGTTTCTCTTCGCATGGCCCCTCCCTTCCTGTGTCACCTCAATCAATGTAACGTGTTTTGTATTTAAGTCCTGTCTGCCCCTCGCTCACCGTCGGATCATTGCATGTGTTACTGTCATGATGTCTGCTTGGTTTCTGTTCCTGTCTTTGGTAATGTCACCCTGTCTTTTTGTTCCACGTCTTTGTCGGTCAGTCCTGTTGTTGGTTTTGTTGTACCATGATTTAAAAGAAAAAAAAAAATTAAATTGTACCCATGTATAATGCGCACCCCAGATTTTAGGACAATAAATTAGTTAAATTTCACGCATTATACACGGAAAAAACCGGTATATATCAAATAACTATTATATAAGCAATAATGTTATCAAACCATCTGTGCACTCTAAATCATTAAATCCATCGATCAAATTCCTCGTCCTTTGTCAACATCGCCGCGCGTGCGCCCTGACGTCAGCCTCGTTGTTATTCCACAGATCTACTATATAACTATATTGTAGCGTTAACAAAGTTCAAGGAAAGACGTGGGTTTGGTAAATTGCTCTTTATTTAACAAAACAAACTTACAGGCGTGTGGCGGCGTGGACTTCCAGCCACGGAAGTGAAAGAGAGCTCCATAGAATAGGACCGGGCGTGCGTAAAAGCCATGACCGAGTGAAGAACTAAAGAACCTTACCTAAGTTTAAAAAAACTGTATAAGGACAAAATATTGACAGGATACCGTAATATGCTGTGAAGTTGTTTAAATTGCTTTTGTATTTATTTATAAAAAAATTTAAATATACTTGACTATGGTCAAACCTTGACAGAATCAAAGGGAAACATATGTAGTTACAAGGGGTAGAGTCAGATAAGCTTAGGCTTCCTTCTACTCCCTTTTGAACGAATATGAATTTACTATAAAGGGAAGATTATATTGCAATATCATTTTTTCTTTTTTTATGTTCTATTGTACTATGGAGTTATCATTTTCTGTATTTTTTACTTTTTTTCTTGTATTTCTTTTAATGTTCGAAATAAACAAACAAACAAACAAACAAACTAACAACAACAAAAAAAGAGCATAACCAATCCGAGCCAACCCTCTATACAGTCCTCAGGCTCCCCAACAATAGCGGTAGCAGTTTGCATTATTTTATTGCAATGTTTTTCCTTATTCAGATTTGTTTCAAGACTACAGTTAGACTTCACTTTGATGGTTAATCCAGTTATTGCAGTTTTGTTGTTTTATCACATTATCACAGTTTAGTTACATTTCAAAAACCAGAAGCCATTCATTTACAAATGTGATTGCACTTTTCATTCAGTTTACATATATAAATGTTCAGAGATTAAAATTTGATAGACAGTTTTTGCAAGATTTGAATGAGGCAAATTACATGCTTTTTTTTCTCTAATATATTGTTCTAATCATTTGTTTCAGATGTACTGTAATTATTTTCTGTATAAAAATTAAATTTGGTGTTCAAAAAGTATTTTTTCAAACTTGAGTCTTGAAAAAGATGGGGTCGTCTTATAATCAGGGTCATCTTATATTCGGGCCAATACAGTAATAGCACAAAATATAGTGAAATAGAATGAAAGCGGGACAAGGACTTGGGGTATGTGGTCCTCCTCAGTTGTTGTCTTGCAGGTCAATTGATATAGAATACGCCACAGGAACAGCCTCAGTTTGTTCATCATCACTTACCAAAGTCATACCACCACACAATGTATAATTGTTGCGTACACTCATTCGACTTACTCGACTGAATGAAGTTGGATTAAACAGAATCAGACTGATAAAATGCTGACACTTGTGTTTCTTAACATGATCACATACTGATGATCAGTTCACAAGAGCTGAAGCATTAACATGTCAGTCAGTTAGGCAGTCAGTCAATCATCCCCTAATATAATGTAAAGCTTCTCTAAATTCTTCTTTTAGGGCTGCTTATTTCAATACCCCAGAATCATCGAATATGTTGTCGTTTTACGTTGTTGCTTCTGTCATAATCAGTCAAAGTCAAAAAATTTGGCGTATTTTGACAGGCTCTGCCGTTTCGGATCATCAAAATGTTTGGATATTTCTCGGAATTTTGTACAGTCCACCAAACCAAGGTAAGCCAGCTCACCAAAATGGTCAAATCTCGCCTTCATGTGACAGCCGATGTTGTCCATAATGTTACAGAACAATCGTTTTTGTTCATTTGTGACTGATAGTTCGCTTCAACTCTCTATCAGGCCAAGTGCGTTGCATTTCCTCTCAAATCGGTCATAGAAACTGTCAAACTCCAGTTTCATGCGCTCAAGAGCTTCATCGGTGTCGCAGATGCGTGCAAGACAGTATTCAATGTCCATTACTTTGTTCTGCAGCACTCTGTAAAGTGCATTCGTTTCATTGAAAATGTCTTCGTATGTCATGAGAAGAAAGCATGTGGATGATTTTGACAGCCACCGTTCGTATCCTGCTGCCATCATCAGCGTAGCATTATCCCACCTGTCAGCGTTTTCTTGAATGGCATTAAATAATGCGTGCATGCTTATTGTTAGGGTTTGCAGAATATCTTCATCGTATGATTATGTTGGAATATAACCTGTAATAATTAACTAGTTTGTCCTGTCTAGACAAAATTAGTTTACCAAAGTGCTAAGATCTTTTCAACTTATTGACTAGCTGCAGAGGAAGCAATCAAAGTTGCTTTGTTTACAGAACGTCGTAAAAGGTCCCCTGCTATGCTTTGATCAGAAGGGGACCGTCTTCACCTTATCCTGGGTGTTCACACACCCCCACTTTCAACCCCACTCTGTTTCTCTCAATAAATAAGCGCCTGACGAGGCCTGAGTCAGACTTCATTCGACCATCGCTGTAAGCACAGCGACGAGTGAACTCTCCGCCTGCAGATGTCTAAAATGACTTGCTTGACTCCAGTGTGGTTCTTGCAAAATAAGTTAGAGTGAGCACCACCCTAACATTTTGGTGCCGAAACCCGGGACCCTCATACCCGCCATCTGGCTGATGGAGGAGGACGTGCTGCATTGTCGACAAGCCAGCGTCCTTTATGGGGACCTGGAAAAGAAAGTCCTGGGAAGAGAATTTCTTCGCTGGGCCAGCATCTTAGGTCTGCCTTCGTCTGTCAGAGGTGGTTTGACGGGGTCCCACATTGCAGCGGACCGAGGAGACAAGTAAGTCATAGAAAAAAGCGCTGATACGGCTTTGGTTTGTCCGAGCTATGAGATGCGGCTTTGGTTTGTCCTAGCTATGAGATACGGCTTTGGTTTGTCCGAGCTATGAGATGCGGCTTTGGTTTGTCCTAGTTATGAGATACGGCTTTGGTTTGTCCGGGGAGATACGGCTTTGGTGTTTCCAAGCTATGAAACAGCTGGGGTTCAAGTCCCAGTGGAAGGAACGGGCTAAGAACAGAGCTTCTTTTTCTTAAGTGAAGAAGGGCGTAGATTCTTTTTTTTGTCCGTTGTTCCAAGCTGTTTGCATGAATGTTGTGTGGTTGAGAGAGTGCGACTGGTAGGATAAATTGACTGCAAAGAGAATTTGGTGGAAGGTCAATTTAAACCTGCATCCTCAAAAAAAAAAGGAAAGAGAGAGAGTTGAATTGTGCTAGAATGTGGTTGAAAGCTTCGCAAGAGAGAAGAGAACAAATTCAAGAGACAAAAAATGGAAAGATAAAAAGTGATGAGACCACCATTCAATTAAGATTTGGAAAAGAATTCTGGGTGCACAGTGGCATCCCATTTGATGATGCAGCTGAGAGTGCTTATCAGCAACATCTTAGAAATGCGCTCCTCACTGTTTCACCCCCCGATTTAGGCAACTGGGTCAGGAAACACTTGGTGGAAGCAGACACTGCTTGTGTTGTGACGATTGAGAAAGGCAAATGTTCTGATGTATTTCATCTAGATGATGATAATGATCTAAATGAAGATGCAAAGATCTTCGTCCGAAGCTCCCAAAGGGGCAGAGGAAGAGGTAGAGGCCAGCAAGGTCGCAGGCCACCATATAATTCGAAACCCCCATCAGATTCTGACAATTGTTGGAACTGTGGGAGACGAGGACACTTGGCAAGCGTGTGTCGTTTTGCAAGACAAAACCAATCAAGGGGTGGGGGAAGGGGCGGAGGAAAAGTCACAATTACAGCATGACAAGCTTCCTCCAATTCGACCCCTCATGCTCATGCAGAGAAAGAAGTAACAGATGTCAGAAGAACATGTCATTGTCAGATTATTAGAACGTTTTTTTAGATTATTAGAGCTCCTGTCCATACGAGAAGTATGGCAATGCTGTTGTATGCCCAATGACAAATGACCAGAGATCAAATTGTGTGTGTACACTGAAGTTAAAATTTGCAAATCAAATTGTGTGTGTACACTGAAGTTAAAATTTGCAAATCAAATTGTGTGTGTACACTGAAGTTAAAATTTGCAAATCAAGTGGTAAGTAAATGTAACTTGCTTCGAGAAGATAAATTAAAAATTAGAATGTGCTGTCCTCGCGTGCGTGGGAGGGACTAGCTCATGATCGACCACAGGAAATGGCCAGCCTGTGACGAATCATTGGTGCTGGGATCTACCTTACGCGCGCGAGAGCTGTGCATGTGTGTTAAAATGATGAAAATTGGCTAAACTTTTAGTATAAAGAAAGTTGCTAGACTGTGGTCTATCCAATTTGCACCGCAGAACAGAAACAATTGAAAGATAAAAATGAGAGGAAAAGAGAGAAATGGCGTTTGCGCAGCGTTGTTTGTTGGTATTGTTTGTGAGCTGTGTCTCTGCTGTTTTTGTGTTGTCTGTGTGTTATGTTATGTGTTAAAAGGATGAAATTCGCTAATATAGGTGCACTAAAGAATTTATTTATCTGTAGTCTATCTGATTTGTACCGCAAAACAAAACCGATTTTGTTAAGATAGGAAGGAAAAATAAAAAAGCGAGCAATTTGTTTATGGGCAGAAACTGGTCCACGCTCCTTTAATGCCTAGCCTTGGTTAAACAAGATTTGAGAGATGGAAAGAACTTGCTTTCTGGAATTGAATGATGTACAATTATGGAATACCGACATTTCAAAGCTAAATTTAAAATTTGAGAATAAGAGAGCGATTGAGTTAGTTAAAGTTATGAAACTACAACAGTTAACTATTATATTACTTTGCCAGCAGTTATGTTTTTTTATTATTATTATTTTTTTTTTATTCGATTGGTGGATTGGGTTGTTACGTTGAGAAAGGAAAGGAAACAATACAAATGGGCAGCTGTATTGAGCCATGGGGTTGTCACGTGCCGTTGACACCTGGCTCGACAGGGGGGATGGAAGGGCAGTTCAGTCAGCTTTATACAACATATGAATTTGATTCATATTCAAAACATTTATAAAACTTTTTTTGTAGAGCTTGTTTAACATGTGCTTAACACAATCCACAGGGTTATAATGCCTGGTCATAATAGATGCATTCTAAAAATGGATTGAATTGGCTTCAAAATAAACACTGAATGCCTTAACAGTGGCAAAAACGTTATGTAAAGAAATAATAGTTTGTCAACAACTGCTGTAGATGTTAAAGAATGGAATCAATATCCCGAAAATGAATGTGGATAGTTTGTTTACTGATTGTGAAATGTGCGACAAAGTGTTCTATATAATATCCGTTGAATGGAAGAAAAAGAAAAGAAACCATTTCTTTTAGAGACTGTAGTCAACCAAAATTATATATGTACCGACATGCCAAGATCTGGGAAAAAGCTGGAAAAAACAAAAACATAATGTCTTTAAATTTGAGAGGCGATGATGATCTGACTGAAATTGATGCAATTAGAGTCCCCAGAGGAGTTCCTGATTAATAAGAACTAATTGACCAAATTGAAGCGGGATGGGAGTCCTCCATTTGCTGCTGGTGGACGATGGACAAGAACGTTGACAGGATAAATTACATCCATTGCAACATGCAGAAATTGGGCAAACGGACACAAGCGGGACTTGAGGCAGTGCACGAACAGCTAGCCATGCCTTCCCTAGTGTCAATCCAGAACCGCAATGTTCTTGTTATGTTGTTGTCTGGGAAAGGAAGGATCTGCGCAATGTTCAGGGAACAATGCTGCACCTCCATCCAGAATGACACCGCCCCTGATGGGAGCCTGACGAAGATGATTGCAAACTTGCAATCCCTCAACAGGAGGATGAAAGAGCACAACAAGTGGATGACTGCTTTTGGGAAGTATAAAGCCCTTGTGTCCTCAATTACTGCTATACTCACCTTGTGTGGATGTTGTTGTATTCCATGTCTCCGTGCTCTGTTTAATCGTCTTATCACTACAGCAATCTCGCCCATGGACGACGAGATGGCCCGGGTATGCCTAATGTCTGAACGGCAGCATGTTGATGATAATGATGATGATGATGCAGTTTTTGCACTTGAGTTTACAGACTTTTTCCCAGATCTGTGTGTTTCGGAATAATGATGTCACAACATTTATCCTCTTTGGTGTAAATATTTGTGCGCATACTTGTTATCCGACAACTGAAAATCAAGAGAAGTGGTTGTTTTTGGTAATGTAAAAATTGAGCAAATGTGTGATAAACAGGAGGGAAATGTTGGAATAATTTAATAATAATAATAATAATAACTGGGATTTATATAGCGCTTTTCTAGGTACCCAAAGTCGCTTTACATGTGTGTGTGTGGGGGGGGGGGGGGGGGGGAATAAGAAGAACAAAGAAACACCAAGGGCAGGGGCAGTTAGGAAAGGCTAATGTGAAGAGGTGGGTTTTTAGGGTGGTTTTGAAGGTAGGGAGGGAGGGGGCATCTCTGATGTGCCTGGGGAGAGCGTTCCAGAGAGAGGGGGCAGCCACGGAGAAGGCCCTGTCGCCCCAGGTTCGGCGCCTGGTCTTGGGGACCTACAGGAGGCCGGCATCACTCGACCTGAGGGAACGGGATGGGACGTGTGGCTGGAGGAGGTCAGAGAGGTAGGGTGGAGCCAGGTTATGGAGTGCCTTGTAGGTGGTGAGGAGTATTTTAAAGGTGATTCTATATTTGACAGGCAGCCAGTGGAGGTCATGAAGGACAGGTGTGATGTGCTCTCTGGAGCGGGTTCCGGTGAGCAGGCGGGCAGCGGAGTTCTGGACATATTGCAGTTTGTTGAGGGTTTTGGAGGTGATGCCGTAGAGGATGCTGTTGCAGTAGTCTAGTCGGGATGAGATGAAGGCGTGGATGAGGGTTTCGGCAGCAGAGGATGTGAGGGAGGGCCGGAGACGGGCAATGTTTCTGAGGTGGAAGAATGCAGTTTTGGTGATGTGGTTTACGTGGGGGAGGAATGAGAGGGTAGGGTCGAAAATTACACCTAGATTGCGGATGTGGGTCGAGGTAGTGACAAGGGAGCCGTCGATGTTTAGTGAAAAGTCCTGAGTGGAGCGAGTGAGGGAGTCGGGGCCAATGATGATTATTTCAGATTTTTTGCAGTTGAGTTTTAGAAAGTTATTTTGCATCCAGGTTTTTATGTCTGTGAGACAGGTGGTGAGGGTGGAGTGGGTGGCTGTGGTGATGGTCGTGGTGGAAAGGTATAGTTGTGTATCGTCGGCATAGCAGTGAAATTGAAGGCCGTGGTGGCGGAGGATCTGACCGAGGGGTAGGAGGTAGATGGTGAAGAGTAAGGGGCCAAGTACTGAGCCCTGGGGGACACCGTGGGTGACTGGGGCAGTGGAGGAGGTGCAGTTCCATCCATCCATCCATCCATCTTCTTCCGCTTATCCGGGGTCGGGTCGCGGGGGCAGCAGCTTCAGGAGGGACTCCCAGACTTCCCTCTCCCCAGCCACTTCGTCTAGCTCATCCCGGGGGATCCCAAGGCGTTCCCAGGCCAGCTGAGAGACATAGTCTCTCCAGCGCGTCCTGGGTCGTCCCCGGGGTCTCCTACCGGTGGGACATGCCCGGAACACCTCCCCAGGGAGGCGTCCAGGAGGCATCCTGATGAGATGCCCGAGCCACCTCATCTGGCTCCTCTCAACGTGGAGGAGCAGCGACTCTACTCCGAGTCTCTCCCGGATGACCGAACTTCTCACCCTATCTCTAAGGGAGAGCCCGGACATCCTGCGGAGAAAACTCATTTCGGCCGCTTGTATCCGGGATCTCGTTCTTTCGGTCACGACCCATAGCTCGTGACCATAGGTGAGGGTAGGAGCGTAAATCGACCGGTAAATTGAGAGCTTTGCCTTTTGGCTCAGCTCTCTCTTTACCACGACGGACCGGTACAAAGTCCGCATTACTGCCGACGCTGCACCGATCCGCCTGTCGATCTCGCGCTCCATCCTCCCCTCACTCGTGAACAAGACCCCAAGATACTTAAACTCCTCCACTTGGGGCAGGATCTCATCCCCGACCCGGAGAGGGCATTCCACCCTTTTCCGATCGAGGACCATGGACTCGGATTTGGAGGTGCTGACCCTCATCCCGACCGCTTCACACTCGGCTGCGAACCGCTCCAGTGAGAGCTGGAGATCACGGCCTGAAGAAGCCAACAGCACCACGTCGTCTGCAAAAAGCAGAGACGCGATGCTGAGGTCCCCAAACCGGACACCCTCAACGCCTTGGCTGCGCCTAGAAATTCTGTCCATAAAAACTATGAACAGAATCGGTGACAAAGGGCAGCCTTGGCGGAGTCCAACCCTCACTGAGAACGAATCCGACTTACTGCCGGAAATGCGGACCAAACTCTGGCATCGGTGATACAGGGACCGAACCGCCCTTATCAGTTGGCTCGGTACCCCGTACTCCCGAAGCACCCCCCAGAGAACCTCCCGAGGGACACGGTCGAACGCCTTCTCCAAGTCCACAAAACACATGTGGACTGGTTGGGCGAACTCCCATGCACCCTCGAGGATCCTGCTGAGGGTGAAGAGCTGGTCCACTGTTCCACGGCCAGGACGAAAGCCACACTGTTCCTCCTGAATCCGAGGTTCGACCTCCCGACGGACCCTCCTCTCCAGCACCCCTGAATAGACCTTCCCAGGGAGGCTGAGGAGTGTAATTCCCCTGTAATTGGAACACACCCTCCGGTCCCCCAACTGGAGGTGCAGTTGTTGATTGAAATGAATTGCTGACGGTCAGAGAGGTAGGATTTCATCCAGGAGAGGGCAGTGCCGGATAAACCAAGGGAGGAGTGGAGGCGAGATAGGAGGATGGAGTGGTTGATGGTGTCGAAGGCAGCACTGAGGTCGAGGAGGATGAGGATGGAGAGGGAACCAGAGTCGGCGGAGAGGAGGATGTCGTTGGTGACCTTGAGGAGGGCAGTTTCTGTGCTGTGGAGTGAGCGGAAGCCGGATTGGAACGTTTCGTATAGGTTGTTGTGGTGAAGGTGGGATTTAATTTGGGAGGCAACTGCACGTTCGAGAATTTTAGAGAGGAAGGGGAGGTTGGAGATGGGCCTGTAGTTGTTGGGGGAGTTGGGGTCGAGACCGGGTTTCTTGAGAATGGGGGTGATGGCAGCCAGCTTGAGGGCAGGAGGGACAGAGCCAGTAGATAGGGAGGAGTTAATTATAGTGGTGATGAGAGGTGAGAGTGAGGGGAGGCAGGCTATGACTAAAGTGGATGGGATTGGGTCGAGGATGCAGGTGGAGGCTTTCATACCAGAAGTTATGGAGGATAGGTCAGCTGTGGCGATTTCGGAGAAGAAGTTGAGTGGGTGGTTGGAGAGTAAAGGGGGGGCATGATCGGGGGTAGGGGAGGAGGTGGGAGAGGAGGCGGCCAGTTCAGTGTGGATGGTGTTGATTTTTGATTGAAAAAATGATAAAAATTCTTCACATTTGCTGGTAGTGAATGAGGTGGTGGTGGTGTCCATGGGTTTGAGGAGTTGAGTTACGGTAGAGAAGAGTATCTTGGGGTTGTTGCTACCAGATTGTATGACGGAGGAGTAGTGGGAAGTGCGTGCATTGTTGAGGGCATCTCTGTATTCCTGTTGGTGTAGTGTGTAGATGTCCAGGTGAACAGTGAGACCGGTTTTCTTTGAGAGCCGTTCAAGCTGCCGGCCCTTGGCTTTAAGGTGACGGAGGTGGTCAGTGTACCAGGGGGCGGTATGGGTGTAGGAGACAGTTTTGGTTTTTATGGGGGCGAGTTGATTGAGACAGGAGGAGAGTACACTGTTGTAGCTGTTAACCAGTTCAGTGGGGGAGGCGTTCAAAGTGAGGGTGTGATCGGAGATGGTGTTAGTCAGTAGGGCGGAAAGAGAGGGGGGGTGGATTGATTTCGTGTTCCGGTATGATATGGAGCGTTGCTGCTTGATAAGGGGGGTGGGGATGTCTATGTCCAGGGTGAGGGCCAGGTGGTCTGAGAGGATGTCTGTGAGGTTGAAGCTGGTGAGGTTGCTGATGGAGAGTCCAGTGGTGCAAATTAAGTCCAGGGTATGTCCTTTTTTGTGGGTGGGGAAGTCAACGTGTTGAGTGATATTAAATGAGTTGAGAATGTCCAGAAATTCAGTGGCAGTTTTGCAGGTGGTGGAATCGACATGAATGTTGAAATCTCCCAGTAGGATGACTGAAGGTGAGATGGCACAGAGTTGGGTGAGAAATTCAGAGAGATCGGAAAGGAATGCAGGGTTGGGTTTGGGGGGGCGGTAGATGATTGCAGTGACCAGGGGTTTGGGGCCAGGCAGCTTGAATGACTGGTGCTCAAAGGAGGAGGGGGTGGTGATGGTTACAGCAGTGGGTTTCAAGTGTTGGCGGTATATTGTGGCTATACCGCCACCACGACCGTCACGTGGTTTGTCCATGTAGGTGTATCCTGGGGGTGTAGCTCTGTTGAGGTGAATGTATTCCAGTGGTTTTTGCCAGGTTTCGGTTATGCTGAAAAAGTCTATGTTGTTGTCAGTTATGAATTCACTGAGTATTGGTCCTTTTTTATTGAGTGAGCGGGTATTGAGCAGAGCGAATTTGAGGGATGGGTGAAGTTGGATGGGTGGGGGAGCTTTGGTTAACGGTTGTAGATAGGCAGAGCGCACATGTGGTTTGTTATTGTGATGACGTGTGACGTCACTGGGGGTGGATCGGTTGCGTGACCAGAGTGATGGGATGCAGTGTTGTTCAGTCCGGGAGTAAATAAACTTTCTGCGGGAGCTTCTGTGGATGTATCTGGGTCGGCGAAACAGTCCGTGTGTTTTGATGGTTGCTGTGATGTCTGGAGGTATGGTGGCGTGGTTGTTGAGTTTGAGGAGTTGCAGAGCGGAGTATTTGAGTAGCATGCTGGCAGTGGTGGATGTTAGCCTGGGATCGTTGGCCGACGGCTGCACACTTGTTGGCCAGAGATGGAGAGACAGGCACAGCGCGACGATCCACAGCATGACAGAGGAGAGGAGAGAGGAGTTGGTGGAGGGACAACGGTCCGTGATTTGCGGGAGTTAGCAGGGAGCTAACTGTGGCTAGCTGTTAGCCACCAGCTGCGGAGCGGCGGCTAGTTAGCAGGGTAGCAGTCGGCGGGTAGTCAGGAGGGCTATCCGCGGTGCGATCCGGGATAAAAGTCCGGAAAACAGCTCGTAGCGGCAGGTTGTTGCTGGGCAATGGTAGCCAGGAGAATCAGTGGAGAAGCGGGTGAGTGAAACATCTGTGTCTGTCATAAAATAATCTAAGCTGATGCCAGGTGACGAAGGGGGTAAAAGTTGACAAGTAAAAAGCTACACACTTAATACACACTTAGTATAAAACAAAACAAAAAAAAAAAGATACTAAATCGCATAAAAACTAGAACTAAGGAAGGAGAAGCGGCGAACAAGCGAGACGCCAGCGTCCTCTCAGACCGGAAGTAAATGACAACCAATCAATTTAAGTGAAGCCTTGGCCTGCCAGACCTGTAGGCCTTGTCTTTACGAGTTTATGGCTTTCCTTTTATCTACGTTGTCTTTTGATCCCTGTCAGCCATATGTATCCTTCCTGTCCTTATGTTAGCTATGTGTTTTTGTTCCTGTAAGAGGCCTTCACTAACAATGAGCAGAGCTTATTTGCATAGGCGAAATGTTCTTATTTGGTTGAAAGAAACTCCATTCCTTTTAGTTTACAGTAGGTTTGGTTCATAGATTGTTGTTGATCAGAACTATTTTTCTTTGTTAAGTGTTAACCACAGTTTGAAGTAGTTGCGTACAAGTTATCCTATATTTACTCAATGTTTGTTTAAGGAACTGCATACCAGTTACCTTACATTTACATAACATTTGTTTTAGTGTTTAGGACAAGTTACTTATTGTTATTGAGTGTTAATTTACTAAGTAGATAAAGTCTAGCAAAGGTCTAGTTGCATTGTTCCACAGGAAAGCGGCAATTGAAGTTATCTGATCTCACTCGCGGACGACTCAGCCAACAACTGGAGAAGAACAGATGGACAAACTCTGCGGGGGTCACGGGCCGACAATGAAGTGTTAGTTCACACCACACTACATTCCTTAGCTAATCAATGTTGCTACAGACACAATCTTCCCTCCCTTTGGTGTAGCAACGCCTCTGTAACCAGGGCAACCAAAACAGTGATAAAAGGAGCAGAAGAAACATCTCAAATGACTAATGCAAAGGTTGCAGAAAAGGTGCTGTTTTTTGCTCTTTTCCGGACGTGCTGCTGTCCTTTCGGTGGCGGATCCAGGTCCAGATCACCCTAACGTTCTGGCTGAAGGTCCCAAGAAGGAGGGGGACAGAGCCTGCATCGACTGGACCCTATAAATTGGTGGAGCGCATCTCACATGCCGTCCGGCTGGCCGGCAAAGGAGATTCGTCGTCTGTCCCAGTGTGTCCCAGTGAAGGGTTCCTGCAAGGAACCAGATCAGCCATCGACAGTCCCCGCCCCAGTTCATACAGAGGCAGAATAATCCTCTTCCCCCTTGGTGGCCAGGTAGTCCACCCTGAGCCACTGAAGACAACGACCACGCAGCAGACATTCCCAAGTTCTGCCCGGACGGAGCAGATCTGCGAAGGGGGTGAGAATCGTGCTCACCCTCCACCAGTGGGCGTGCCAGGCCCCCAACGGCTGAACAATCGCGAGCAATTTTTATCTTGATTGATGACATTCTGGTCGCCTAAGGCAGAGGGACCGTGTAACTCTTTTCCTGCATTTAATCCGGCCGCAGGTTTTTTAAATTACACACACAATTTGGACTGGAGTATTGAGGAAGAACCTCATCTTCACTGGAAGTTATTGCTTTCATTGTATTTTCTTACTTATGTTTGATTGATCGAGGTTGACATAATTATATGATAAAACAGGAGGGATATGTTAGGGTTTGCAGAATATCTTCATCGTATGATTATGTTGGAATATAACCTGTAATAATTAACTAGTTTGTCCTGTCTAGACAAAATTAGTTTACCAAAGTGCTAAGATCTTTTCAACTTATTGACTAGCTGCAGAGGAAGCAATCAAAGTTGCTTTGTTTACAGAACGTCGTAAAAGGTCCCCTGCTATGCTTTGATCAGCAGGGGACCGTCTTCACCTTATCCTGGGTGTTCACACACCCCCACTTTCAACCCCACTCTGTTTCTCTCAATAAATAAGCGCCTGACGAGGCCTGAGTCAGACTTCATTCGACCATCGCTGTAAGCACAGCGACGAGTGAACTCTCCGCCTGCAGGTGTCTAAAATGACTTGCTTGACTCCAGTGTGGTTCTTGCAAAATAAGTTAGAGTGAGCACCACCTTAACACTTATAGTCTGGACCAGCCTGGAGTTTGAGTTCCATCTCGTAGGCACGGGTCTGGGTAAGCGGCGCTTAACAACTTCATCCAGCATGTGAGTGCGCTTTGTGGACTTGCTGAAAAATGATGCTAGTCCCTCAACTGTTTTAAAAAATGTGCGACACTCGGGCATGCACTTTGCCGAATGCAATAGCACCAAGTTCAGCTTGTGTGTATAACAGTGGGGTAAACATGGCTTCAGGCACTTTTTCTTTAATTTTAGCTTGCACATCATTAAGCTGAATGTTTTGTATCAATGTGTCATGACGTTAATGAGCTCTGCCTTATGTGTAATGCAAATGTTACCAAGGTATGAGTGCCATGTATGTGCTCTGATGGAGCAACTATGCTCGTATAAATTAATATAAAATTAATATAGAATATTTAGACATTGCTGTTGCTCCCTCTTCAGTCCCCCTTTTGACCTCGACAGAAGTCAACCAAAAAACAAGGACAAACTAACAAAGTGTGTCATGAACATGGGAATATTGGAACATCTGATAAGTGGCCGGTCAATCTAACTCATGGCTCTCAATTACAGTAGTAATCAGTCCGTGTCACAAAGAGCGGAATCAAGGAATACAACAACAACAATTATGTAAAACGAACACAGATGATACACGTGCTCACTTCAGGGTTGGGGGAATAGTGGCGCTGTAGGCATGAGAGTATCGATGTCCGTCCAAGTATCATTAGAATGTGCGTCGGGAATTTGTACCAATTGCATGGGAGTTTGATCTTCTGCCCTCTGGGAAGAGGTATAGGTGCCTGCGCTCCCGCACCACCAGACTCAACAACAGCTTCATACTCCAGGCTGTTAGGATCCTGAACTCGCTTCCCCTTTCTGCGTAGTGTCCTGTACTTTTGCGCTATGCTTACTGTCTGCTGTATGCACACCGGCTCCGTTTTGCTCCTCTTATTTATTGTGTTATCTGTTTATTTATTATTTATTCATCACTCTTATTATTTATTGTTTGTGCCTTCTTGTTTTTATATTGTGTCGTTTACTTGTATGTCTATCGGGTAATATGTCTCGTCACCGTGGGATAGAGAAAACGTAATTTCGGTTTCTTTGTGTGTCTTGACATGTGAAGAGATTGACAATAAAGCTGACTTTGACTTTGGAGTTCGTAATTTGAGCCATATCAGTGGAGAGTAAGAGAGTAAATGAGGGAGGACAGGGTGGGGGTTGCAAAGGTGATACATGATCAAAAACTTGTCAGCAAGAAACCGCCGTGAGGAGGGAGGTCTTGCCTCAATTCTCCTATTCAACTTGAGTGTGTGAGTGAAAAACCTGCAGCATGCTATAATGCAGGAAAAGGCTCACACTGTCCCTTAGGCGACCAACATGTTATCAAGAACATCAGTCCGAGATAACACTTGCTCGTAGTAGTTCAGCCGCTGGGGGCTTGGCACGCCCACTGATGGAGGGTTAGCACAGTTCCTACCCCCTGCAAACCTTACAGGGGCACACTGGGATAGATGATACCACATGTCTCCTTTGCCGGCCAGCCAGACGGCATGCGATGTGTGCTCCACCACTGCAAAGGCTCTAGTCCACTGAGGCTCTGTTCCGTTTCTCTTCAAGACTTTCAGCCAGATAGTTGGGGTGATTTGAATCTTGGCGGCCCCATCTGGGTCCGCTGCAGTGTGCTCAGCAAACCTGGAAACATAAAACTGGACAATTGCTTTAAGATGTGTGTGTGTGCGCTAACCACCATCCGGATCAGCAACTGGAAGGGCCAAAATTGGTCCAGGAAAGCAGCGACCTTTCTGCAACTTAAAATGGGTGTGCCCAGTTTGGGCATTAACAGATATATGCACACACATCAATGCGAGAGGGAGGGCTTGAACCCAATTCAAATTCAGTGTCTTTCAGTTATCTATGTCTCATGTTCAATTCAATTCATGTTGAAATCATTCATCATTTTCCCACGATCAATCAAGGCCCACAGTTACACATAGTATTGCAATGATTAGTCCATGCATGCTTCTTTCACAACTGTTGGCAAGCAGTTAAACGTTTATTTCTCCGGGCGGCGGTTTCAATAGCCAATGTCATGTTTGAATTCTTTGCCCGTCATCATTCATTCTCCCATCATCCTGTCTTAGTCTCACTCACCATCACACACGGCCCCCGAAGCGGCACATCCCGACCCCGCCCGAGCGAGAGAGGGCCAGGCATTGCAACATCGATACGTCACAGGTTGGCCACCCCTGTAGCGATCATGCCGACGGCCCCCACCCGCGCGTGCATAGCATACGACCACGCGCAGAGACCAGGCCACATGCCCCGGGAGGAGCGCATGCGCACTCATCGGTCTCCCACTCTCAAAGGGCAGGCCAACTTTGCTGTTGCACCCTTCGTCATGTTCACATTCGGCATCCTTCGCTGTCTTCTACACAACATTTGTTGTCTCTTATTCTCATCCTATCAAGCCACTGTTCTTGTCACTTTCTGCCATACTGTCTTATTTTCTCTACTGCCACACCTTGCTCATCTTAGTTTCCCTAACCAACTTAAACACACCATTGTCCACTTCTCAATTTCCTTATTATCGCTCCTGAACATTCTCCGTTACTGATTTCTTCCACAGAAGACACATCTCACTCACAAACACTCATATACACACCCACTCATGAGGATCCTCTGTGCGCACAAACACATAGTAGGACGACAGCAGACATTAAAATTCCACAGACATCAGGCAAAAACACATAAAAGCAGTCAATTCTTCCAATCTGACAACCAATTTAGCTTCAGTTTTTTGTAACAATGCCACACATCAGTTTTGTGATCATCAGTATGAAAGTGTCCAGATCTTTGAAAGTTCTTAATCCAATTAGTCATTTATTTTCGTTTTTCATCACGCTCTTTTGGCGGAATGTTTTCCACTTGAATTGCAACAGTCTCTCACACTCTTATCTGCCAATGGTAGTGCTTTCAGATCAAACCAATCTTTCTCTCGATCAAATTCACCTTCCATTTTCACAATTAATCCAAAATAATAATATGTAATAATAAAAAAAACTCCCTATTTTTCGGACTAAAAGTCGCTCCGGAATATACCTCGCATTAGCCATAAAATGCACAATAACGTGAAAAAAACCCATATATGTCGCTCCGGAGTATAAGTCGCATTTTGGGGGTAATTTATTCGACAAAATCCAACACCAAGAACAGACATGAACGAACAACAAGAGGCTAAACAATAGGTATGCAAACGTGACATAAACACAAATGAAGAGCTGAGAACCAAAGTAAAAAAGTCAAAGTCTGCTTTATTGTCAATCTCTTCACATGCCAAGACACACAAAGAAACCGAAATTACGTTTCCACTATCCCACGGTGACGAGACATAGTACACGATAGACATACAAGTAAACGACACAAAATAAAAACAAGAAGGCCCAAACAATAAATAATAAGAGTGTTGAATAAATAATAAATAAACAAATAACACATTAAATAAGAGGAGCAAAACGGAGCAAGTGTGCATACAGCAGACAGTAAGCATAGCGCAAAAGTACAGGACGCTACGCAGAAAGGGGGAGAGAGTTCAGGATCCTAACAGCCTGGAGTATGAAGCTGTTGGTGAGTCTGGTGGTGCGGGAGCACAGGCTCCTGTACCTCTTCCCAGAGGGCAAAAGATTGAACAAAGAGTGAGTGGGGTGACTCACATCACTCACAATCGCGGACGCCTTGCGGGTGAGATTGGAGGTGTAAATGTCCTTCAAGGAAGGGAGCGAAGCACCAATAATCTTACCAGCCGTGTTCACTATGCGCTGCAGGGCCTTCATGTTGTAGTCAGTCCAGCTACCACCCCAAACAGCAATACAGCTGGAGAGGACGATCTCAATGGTGCCACGGTAAAATGTACCGTAATTTTCGGACTATAAGTCGCACCGGAGTATAAGTCGCACCAGCCATAAAATGCCCAAAAAAGTGAAAAAAAACATATACCGTTTTTTTCTGTGTATAATGCGCCCCCATGTATTATACGCACCCTAAAAATGGCATGTTGATGCTGGAAAAAAGCCTGTACCCATGTATAATACGCACCCAAATTTTTTTTTTTCTGTCTTTTTTTGTTTGTTTGGTTTTTTAAGTCCCAATGATCGTCACACACGCATGGAGGCAATGGGTCCCATTTTTATAGTCTTTGGTATGGTCTTAACTAGGCTGGATGTATTTTTTTTTGTTGGCGTTGATTTCTCCGACTGCCCGTAAAAGCACCACCGCGATCAGATGAAAAGAGGAAAGTGACATGTGAAAAAGGTGGCTCTGTATGGGAGAGAAGTTGAAGAGGAATAAAAACACCCTTGGAAACCAAAACTTGCCCCTCGTCGTGACTCGGAGCTGCAACAAATGTTTCGGATTTGTGTAGGGTACATTGTGACAGCAAACGAGCAGGTGATCGAGCGAGCGTCTGATACGAGAGCATTGCGTTCGTATGGAGCGTGTTTGAAGTGAACAGCAGAGACGAAAGGAACAAGGCAAAGTGTTGTGAAATAAAATATTACCTGTAACACGCATTTTGTTATTTGCTGATTGAAACTGTTAATTAAACTGTGAATTCAAAGTAATAGGAAGAAAACTGAACTCTCGTTCTTTATATAGCTGACGTGTCTTGCGCATCCGTTCTGCGCATCCGATTCATAGTGCGCATGCGCAGTGATACTGCCTCCGTATGACGTCCGGTCCGCGACAATAACACACCATCAAGGATTGCACCATCGCATCAAACGATGTGTCGTCAATTATGAATTTTACTGACTAAGTGTGTTGGGCAGGATGGCTGAATGCGATGCGCGATTGACAACAAACAAGAAGAAAGGTGATTTCAAGTTTTATTTCGAGGGAGATTTGTCATGTCTCGTCCCCAGTTTTGCTATGTGTCTAGGTTGCCATAGTTTGTGTTCGCATCACCCCTCCCTTCCTGTGTCACCTCAATCAATGTAACGTGTTTTGTATTTAAGTCCTGTCTGCCGCTTGCTCACCGTCCTATCATTGCATGTGTTACTGTCATGATGTCTGTTTGGTTTCTGTTCCTGTCTTTGGTAATGTCACCATGTCTTTTTGTTCCACGACTTTGTCGGTCAGTCCTGTTGTTGGTTTTGTTGTACCATGATTTAAAAAAATTGTTTTTTAAAAAATTTAAAAAAAAATTGTACCCATCTATAATGCGCACCCCAGATTTTAGGACAATAAACTTGTTAAATTTTGCGCATTATACACGGAAAAAAACGGTATATGTATATAAGTCGTTCCTGAGTATAAGTCGCCCTCCCACCCAAACTATGAAAAAAACCCGCAATTTATAGTCCGAAAATTACGGTAGTCATGACGGCCGGAGTAGCACTCGCTCGCCTGAGTTTCCGCAGGAAGTACAGGCAACGCTGGGCCTTCTTCGCCAGTAATGCGGTAATGGTGGACCAGGAGAGATCCTCACTGATGTGCACCCCCAGGAACCTGGCGCTGCTCACTCTCTCCACCACAGCACCGTCGATGGTCAGCGGCAGGTGTTGGGTGTGACCCTTCCGGAAGTTCACAACAATCTCCTTGGTCTTGTCAGTAGTGCCAAAGCAGTCACGAAGCGCATTTGTCTGTATGCGGGCAAAACCATAACAGTGATATGGTCAGAAAGTTCAAGATGGGGGCGGCTTTCAAAGCTCCTTTATGCGAAGAGTAGACCAGGTCCAGGAAGCTGTCGCCACGTGTTGGAAAATGAACATGCAGGTAAAGCCTCGGAAAAACAGACTTCAGGTTAGAATGATTAAAAATCCCCAGCGAAGATGGTGAAACCATCAGGGTGCGCCATCTGTTGTTCACTGACAGCCTGGAACAGTTCACTAAGAGCCGCGATCTTGTCGCCTCCAATGTTGGAAGGCGGTACGTGGGGCCCTTCGTCATCCCGTGATCGAATCTTTGTGCTTCATGTAAACAACCGCTGCGCCACGCCACTGACGTCACTTGAAATTCAAATTACAGTAATCCCTTGCTACATCGCGGTTCGTTTATCGTGGTTTCCCTTTTTTTGGGGGGAATTTTGAAAATTTGTGAAAAGATTTACATATAAGTCGCTTGTCAGTATAAGTCGTCCCCCCACCCAAACTACGAAAAAAAAAACGCGACTTATAGTACGGCAAATACGGCATTGTAACAATTCTGAATAAAAAACTGCAATAATATTACAACCAGACATTCAAGGGCCAACTCCCTAAATATGTCTCCTCTGCTTTATAGCAACAGAGCCAACACCCTATTGCCCTCCACAATACAAACAAGACAATACACGAGGACAACAGCACAAAAACACTCACAAATGACATAACATAAAATAAAACCCCGGATGCCCCCTCGGTAGTTTTAACACAATATAAAGAAAACTCCGGATTCCCCCTCGGAAGTTTTAACACAATAGAAAGAAAACTCCGGATTCCTCCTTGGACGTTTTAACACAATATAAAGAAAACTCTGGATTCCCCCTCGGAAGTTTTAACACATTAGAAAGAAAACTCTGGATTCCTACACTACACACACCTGCTCTCACATCCTTACGACCTAAGGGTATAAGGGTGTGCTTATACCCTTTTGCCAGTTTGCCTGTATGCCCCTATGAGCCACAGTGCCTGTTACTTTTTTGCCAATAATTCAGTAAAGCAATCAGAACTGAACCACGTCTTCCCTCTTGTGTTCTGACCAACACCCGGGGGCGAAAAGAGCATAACCATCCGAGCCAACCCCCTGTACAGTCCTTAGGCTCCCCAACAATAGCGGTAGCAGTTTGCATTATTTTATTGCAGTGTTTTTCCATATTCAGATTTTTTTCAAGACTACACTTAAGTTAGACTTCACTTTGATGGTTAATGCAGTTATTGCAATTTTGTTGTTTTATCACAGTAGATTGGTTTATTTACATTTCAAAAACCAGAAGCCATTCATTTACAAATGTACCGTAAATTTCGGACTATAATCTGTGACTTTTTTCTCAAATTTTGAACCCTGCGGCTTATAGTCAGTCCGGTGCGGCTTATATAGGATTTTTTCTGTGTTTTTTGTGATGACTTGATCACTTTTATACTGTTAGAAAAATGTATATATAAGTTATCATGCGTTCTCTAATCAATGCTTTACCGCAATATTACTGCAATATATAATTGCTGTTTGGCCTTGCTGTTTTTATGATGTACCACAGAAGAGAGAGGTTACAGCTGGGTCAGACAGGTTGCAGCTGACAACTCAGCAAAATGAAGACATCTACCAAGACAGTTCCTTTTTAACAAAGACCCTTTTTTCAAGATGGCGGCGCGTGCATACGCAGCGACCTCTCTCTGTCCCGCCCAAACGGTGTTTTGTCCGTCTAATGAGTGTTTGTCCGGCAGTTTTTTTTGTTCGTCTCGTCGTACTGAGTCGTGCTACAAGTACGGCAGGCAGGTTCTGCTTGACATCGGCAAAAGCGAGTTTTGTCGAGTTCTGGACTTTGATGCGGGAACATCAAAGGAGCTCGGACTGCTACGTCCTGAAGCGTCGCCGGGCTCGTCTGCTATTCCTCCCCCGGTTGGGAAGCGTCGAAAGCGGTGTGCGAGGAGGCTGAAGGGGGCGTCCGGGCCAGGCTGGCGGCCAGCCCTGCTCGCCCGGCCGTGCCTTCCATTCTTCTGGCGAATGTTCGATCGCTGGACAACAAAATGGATTACATTCGCCTGCTGCAATCTACAAACCGGACAGTGCGGGACTGCTGTGTGCTCGTGTTCACTGAGACTTGGTTGACTGTCAACATTCCGGACTCTGCCGTACATCTGGAGCGGCTAGCGTGCTATCGGGCGGACCGGGCCATTGTACAAGGGGGGAAATCTCGTGGAGGTGGAATATGCGTCTACATCCGTGACGAATGGTGCCGGGACTCTGTAGTGGTATGCAAGCACTGCTCGCCACTGGCGGAGTTTGTGATCAAGTGCCGTCCTTTTTACCTGCCAAGGGAATTTACCGCGATTCTGCTAGTCGCGGTTTACATCCCGCCTTCCAACATCGAAGGCGACAGGGTCGCGGCTCTTAGTGAACTGTACCAGGCTGTCAGTGAACAAGAGACAGCGCACCCTGACGGTTTCACCATCTTCGCTGGGGATTTTAATCATACTAACCTGAAGTCTGTTTTTCCGAGGCTTCACCAGCATGTTAATTTTCCTACGCGTGGCGACAGCTTCCTGGACCGGGTCTACTCTTCGCATAAAGGAGCTTTCAAAGCCGCCCCCCTCCCCCATCTTGGACTTTCTGACCATATCACTGTTATGCTTTTGCCCGCATACAGACAAATGGTGAGAGCGTCCAGGCCGGTTCGCAAGCAGGTACGGGTGTGGCCTGAGGGTGCCTCTGATGCACTGCGTGACTGCTTTGGCTCTACTGACTGGGACATGTTTAGGAGGGCTGCCACTTGCGACGATCGGACAGACATTGAGGAGTATACTGACTCTGTTTCCTCCTACATCAGGAAGTGTATTGATGATGTGACTCTCTCAAAATCCATTGTCACTCGGGCTAACCGGAAGCCATGGCTGACAGGGGCTGTCTTCAAGCTGCTGAGGGCCAGGGACAAAGCCTTTAGAGCAGGGGATGAGGCTGGCTTGAGGACTGCGAGGGCCGACCTGTCCCGGGGCATCAAAGAAGCAAAGAGGGCGTTCTCGTGCAAAATTACCGCCCACTTCAAGGACAGCAGGGACGCACGGAGCCTTTGGCAGGGCATTCAGACCATCACGGATTACAAGCCCACGCCGCAGAGCTGTGAAGGCGACGTCCGTCTGCTCAATGACCTCAACCGCTTCTTTGCTCGCTTCGACGCTCAGAACAGCACTTGCCCGCTGAAGGCCACTCCCCCTTCACACGAGCTGCCCCTGTGCCTCTCCGCCGACAGCGTGAGGAGGGCGCTTGCCGCCATCAACATCCGTAAGGCGGCGGGCCCTGACAACATCCCGGGTCGGGCGCTGAAGGACTGCGCTGGTGAGCTGACGGATGTCTTCACGGACATCTTTAACACTTCCCTGCAGCAGGCCATCGTCCTGTCGTGTTTCAAAGCTGCCACCATCGTACCTGTGCCGAAGAAACCCGCTCCGTCCTGCTTCAATGACTACCGCCCCGTGGCACTTACGCCCATCATCATGAAGTGCTTTGAGCGGCTTGTCATGGAGCACATCCGATCCGTTCTCCCCCCCACCATTGACCCCTTCCAGTTTGCGTACCGAGCCAAGCGGTCTTCGGAGGATGCCATCTGCTCTGCCCTCCACTCGGCCCTCACCCACCTGGAGAGGAGGGACTCGTATGTGAGATTGCTGTTTGTGGACTTCAGTTCTGCCTTCAACACCATTGTGCCACAACGCCTCATCAGCAAACTTGACGCGCTGGGCCTCAGTACCTACCTCTGCAACTGGCTACTGGACTTCCTCTGTCAGAGGCCACAGGTAGTACGTGTTGGCGACAAAATCTCCGCCAGCATCACGCTGAGCACGGGGGCCCCCCAAGGCTGCGTGCTCAGTCCGCTGCTCTTCACCCTCCTGACGCATGACTGCACTGCAACCTACAGCGACAACCGTATCGTGAAGTTTGCTGACGACACGACTCTGGTGGGTCTCATCACCAAGGGAGACGAGACTCAATACAGGCTGGAGGTTGACCTTCTGACCACGTGGTGCAGGGACAACAACCTCCTGCTGAACGTCGACAAGACCAAGGAGATTGTTGTGGACTTCCGGAAGGGTCACACCCAACACCTGCCGCTGACCATCGACGGTGCTGTGGTGGAGCGAGTGAGCAGCGCCAAGTTCCTGGGGGTGCACATCAGTGAGGATCTCTCCTGGTCCACCAACACCGCATCACTGGCAAAGAAAGCCCAGCGCCGCCTGTACTTCCTGCGGAAACTCAGGCGAGCGAGCGCTCCTCCGGCCGCCATGACTGCATTTTACCGCGGCACCATTGAGAGCGTCCTCTCCAGCTGTATTGCTGTTTGGGGTGGCGGCTGCACTGACTACAACTTGAAGGCCCTGCAGCGCATAGTGAACACTGCTGGCAAGATTGCTGGTGCTTCGCTCCCCTCCTTGAAGGACATTTACACCTCCCATCTCACCCGCAAGGCGACCACGATTGTGAGTGATGCGAGTCACCCCGCTCACTCTTTGTTCGAGCTTCTGCCCTCTGGGAAGAGGTACAGAAGCCTGCGCTCCCGCACCTCCAGACTCTCAAACAGCTTCATACTCCAGGCTGTTAGGATCCTGAACTCGCTCCCCCGTTCTGCGTAGCGTCCTGTACTTTTACTGTCTGAACTGTCTGAATGCACACTGGCTCTTATTATTTATTATTTGTTATTACTCTTATTTATTGTTTGTGCCTTTTTGTTTATGATGTTTTTTACTTTTGCGCTATGCTTGCTGGCTCCGTTATTTATTGTGTTATCTGTTTATTTATTATTTATTCATCACTCTTACTATTGATTGTTTGAATTTTTGCCTTCTTGTTTTTATATTGTGTCGCGTACATGTATGTCTATCGTGTTATGTGTCTCGTCACCGTGGGATAGAGAAAAACGTAATTTCGGTCTCTTTGTGTGTTGTGACATGTGGAGAGATTGACAATAAAGCTGACTTTGACTTTTGACTTTGGCAAAGAATGGTTGCTGATCACTCATGTTTCCTGATTTCATCACAGACACAAAGAATGGTTGCTGATCACTCATACTCCTCCTCACACTGTTCCATATCAGTATGTAACCTTGTGGTTTCTCTGCTTACGAGACAAAGCCCATGTGCTTTCCCCCTCCCCTTTAGGGGCCTTGTCTCATTTTGTGGGTAGGGCAAATCCAAATAAAAAGAACAGGAGTTGCATACAGATAGTTAGTGTAGTGAGATTGTTGTAACTTGTAAGCGATCTGTACTGCACTCCTCGCCAGAAAAGAATGAATATTCCGTCTCACTTGTGGTTTGTTTGCTCTTCTTTTAATAGTTATTCAGTCAGCAAATTAAACCTGACTTATACACTCGTAAAAAGGCTGTGGACCGATCAAGACAGACATTACTAAAAGGAAGCTTTTGTGCATTAACCGTCATTATGGGGGGCTTATATAGGATTTTTTTCCGTGATTTTTGTGATGACTTGATCACTTTTATACACTCGTAAAAAGGCTGTGGACCGCTGTTGTGCGGCACCGCTTTGCTGGGCGGAGGGATATATGGACACGGTCACTGGGGAGAAAAGTGGTGTGTTGATCGCATGTCCATCCGCCAGGCAAATAGTGCCGTATAATTCACACAAAGAAGAGACAGAACGAGATCAAGACGGACATTACTGAAGGGAAGCTTTTATACACAAACCGTCATTATGGGGGACAAAAGAAATGCATAGTATGATCACCCTTTTCTTTATTTCGTGGTCCCGTCTACTCTGGAGCTATACGTGTCGCTCGCTAGTTTAATGTAATTTAGCGCTTCGTGCATGACTAAAATTAGCATGAACAGACCCTGATCATGGAAAATGCGAGAAGAAATGCATAAAACTGACGACGAAAGAGATACTGAGAAAGTGTGTGGCAAAGGATAACTAACGCTATTCCAATCGGAAGACTTTGATGGTTTCAATGCACAGGAGGAAGATGAAAACGATGAAGCTCTTTTTTTTACTTTTATTTGTATGCTTTTTTAATCAGCCCTGTTAGTGCTATGCTACCGTGTTGCTGCGGCAGTGACCTTTACCGGTATGATTTATTTAATCAAACCCTATTAGTGCTGTGTTACTTCTGTGTTGCTGCGGTATTACTGCCGCGTCACAGGCAGTGTTTGGAAAGAAATGTTAAGGTATGTTATTAAAACTTTAAAAAAGCTTCTGTGTCCAGTCTTTCTTTGTTGATAACTCGTGTGCACACTTCCGTGTTGCTGCGGTACTACTGCTGCGTCACAGGCAATGTTTAGAAAGACATGTTAAAGTAGTATGTTATTAAAACTTTAAAAAGGCTTTCTGTGTACTGTCTGTCTTTGTAAAAAAACTCGTGTGCACGTGCGGCTTATAGTCCGGTGCGGCTTATATAAGAAAACAACTAAAATATCCCCGGATTTTAGCTGGTGCGGTTTATAGTCCGGTGCGGCTGATAGTCCAAAAATTACGGTAATTACACTTTAGTTTACATATTTAAATGTTCAGATATTAAGATGTGATAGACAATTTTTGCATGATTTGAATGAGGCAAAATTACATCGCTTTTTCTCTCAAATATATTGTTATAATCATTCGTTTCATTTTCTGCAAAGAAATTAAATTTGGTGTTCGTTATTTTTTTTCAAACTTGAGTCTTGAAAAAGAGGGGGTCGTCTTATAATCAGGGTTGTCTTATATTCGGGCCAATACGGTAATGGGTTAATAAATAAAACGGGACAATTTCAGCTAGTAGATCACCATGCCCACCTGGTCCATTGAGGGCACCTTTCTAAGCAGAGCCCGAGTTGTGATGTGTCCACAATGCAGTAATGTCTTACTAATTGGGATCTGCACCCATTGCATAAATAAAAAAGATATTCTAGTTCGTTTCAAGACTTCTCGTCTAGCCAAGACTTCACTGTCAAACACTCACATAATTTTCTTCTCAATACCTACACAACAAATAAGAAAGGTGATATTGTATGTTCTAAAGTAAATTTTGGTCAACCAGAGAATCACTTGATCACAGGGTGACAGGGGTCAAACTTATTTTGGAACTTTTACTCCTTCCTAAGGAGCGAAAGCATGCAGTCACAATCATATGTGTTGACTAGTACAAATCTTCAACTAGTTTGTGGTAAGGGAATAGCTTGGAGTAATGATTTTTTATTTTACATTTTCAAATGGTGGCTTTTCTGAGGTATTAGATCCATGAATGCTGTATTGAATATTTTATTGACTGTCTGCTTGCCCCTTGCTGACCTGCCTGACATACTAAGTTCCCATCTCGCTGGAGACGCCACGTCGCTTTTCATCAGGCCACTCACCCGTGAGGCTCCCCTGCTTTTCTTGTGAATAAACTCACACACAGTGGGGGAGAAAGAAAGGCCAGGGCACAGGGGCACTGGGTCTGATGAGAAGAAAATAGAAGTGCAATCACACACATGCACACATTCTTTCTATGATGACCAGCATCTACACAACTTTTGTTGTAAATGTGAGTGTGAATACAGAGCATTCATGCGCATACTTAGAGTTCAGTCAATTTGATTTCCCTGAAATCATATTTTTGAATTACAGTTTGCAGTAGATGCTCTCAGTGACCTTATTTACACCACAAACACCATAATGTTAAAGAAAGTTTTTACATTCCCTCAAATACCTGAAATAACTTCATTCTGTGAAAGGCTGTCAATCGTAGTGCTGCAATAATACTGGAATTTCGCAGACTTACTGGAGTTGTGTAGTGTGTGCAGATTTTGCTGCATGCTAAGTTTGCAAATGATATTGCAATTGAAGCAATAACACCCTATTTACACATTTCTTATCGCAATTGCCTTTTTGAACATGTAAAAAACCGTTGTACAACAACAGTTTAAGAATGATAGTTTTGTGAGTAATGCTTTGAAGCACTCTCCCACCAATGATCACCCCCATCTGACATCCTTCTGTCTATGGCTCATTACAAGCATCGGGGATTCCTAATGTGTTAAAACTCAGTGGGGTGGAAACGTCAGCTAACGGATTTAAGGTCCCCAACGGTTTTAACTTATTCATGCAAGTGTTGGCCTCTTCTAAAGACAGTTTAGCGCTGACTCTAGGACAACAGGGCGTAGAAAGAATGACTGAAACAGGGTCACTTTTATGTCTGTTATAAGTAAGCCAGTAGTAGCATCACTGACACAAATGAATTGGGTCACTGACGTATTCTTTCTCACCACTTTTTTCACACATCTGTGAAGTCGATGAAATTTGAGCTTTGTCCAAACTGCATGCTCTTTGTGGTGCTGATCATTTCAGCTTGTTTAGTGATGAAGGTTCATCAGGGAGGAGTAAACTTTCTAATTCTTCTTTGACTTCTGACTAGAGGAAACTGATACATCTTCAGCTCTGTGTGTCTTCAAACATACATTTTTTGCACAAACATCTGCCTTGTGTTATTGTAATGGTGGCACTAAAATCTAGGGAAAAGAAATCCCAAAATGTTTGCTTAGTCTTTCAATAAAATCAGTTCCTCCATTTTGCTCTATGGTTCTTTTTGGAATTGTTTTATACTGATTCAAAGTAATGACAAGTGCTGTGCATTAAATAGCACAGTAATCCCTTGTTTATTGCAGATAATTGATCCCAAAAACCACCCGCGATAAGTGAAATCCATGAAGTACGGTCACCCTCTCATCTGTACATTTTTTTTTATTGTGTGTGTCAATAAATCTATATCAAACCATTTAAGTGCACATTTTATTATTAAAACATTAAATAATTGTTTCAAACATGTAAATAATACATTAATAGTACAGATAACATTCAGAAAATTTAGTATAAATATTGAATACCGTTTTTGTCCGTGTATAATGCGCCCCCATGTATAATACGCACCCTAAAAATGGTATGTTGATGCTGGAAAAAAGCCTGTACCCATGTATAATACACACCCAATTTTTTTCTATTTTTAATTAAATTTTTTTATTTTTATTTTTTAAGTCCCAATGATCGTCACACGCAGGGAGGCAATGGGTCCCATTTTTATAGTCTTTGGTATGGTCTTCACTAGGCTGGATGTATTTTTCTTTGTTGGCGTTGATTTCTCCAACTGCCCGTAAGGGCACCACCGCGATCGGTGCGGACATGTGAAAAAGGCGTGCAGACATGTGAAAAAGGCGGCTCTGTATGGAAGAGACGTTGAAGAGGAATAAAAACACCATTGGAAACCAAAACTTGCCCCTCGTTGTGACTCGGAGCCGCAACAAATGTTTCGGATTTGTGTCGGGTACATTGTGAGAGCAAACGAGCAGGTGATCGAGCAAGCGTCTGATACGAGAGCATTGCGTTCGTATGGAGGGTGTTTGAAGTGAACAGCAGAGACGAAAGGAACAAGGCAAAGTGTTGTGAAATAAAATATTACCTGTAATACGCATTTTGTTATTTGCTAATTGTATTAAACTATCACATTCATTGTCAGTCAAGAAGAGAAGCGGACTATTCGCATCGGATCCATAGTGCGCATGCGCAGGGATACTGCCTCGGTATGACGTCCGGTCCGCGATGGAGATTAAAAAACAAACAATATTTGACAATAACACACCATCAAGGATTGCACCATCGCATCAAACGATGTGTCGTCAATTATAAATTTTACTGTGTTGGGCAGGATGGCTGAATGCGATGCGCGATTGACAACAAACAAGAAGAAAGGTTATTTCAAGTTTTATTTCAAGGGAGATTTGTCATGTCTCGTCCCCAGTTTTGCTGTGTCTAGGTTGCCATAGTTTCTGTTCGCGTCGCCCCTCCCTTCCTGTGTCACCTCAATCAATGTAACGTGTTTTGTATTTAAGTCCTGTCTGCCCCTCGCTCACTGTCGGATCATTGCATGTGTTACTGTCATGATGTCTGTTTGGTTTCTGTTCCTCTTTGGTAATGTCACCCTGTCTTTTTGTTCCACGACTTTCTCGGTCAGTCCTGTTGTTGGTTTTGTTGTACCATGATTTTCTTAAATAATAAATAAAAAAATAAATAATAAAAAAATTGTACCCATGTATAATGCGCACCCCAGATTTTAGGACAATAAATTTGTTAAATTTTGCGCATTATACACGGAAAAAAACGGTATAAATAAATAAAATACAAAAATGTATGGCACACAGACAAAACCATACTTCCTCCAAAGAACAATCACGTCTTGTAGAAACAAATGTAAAAATGTAACTGAATTAAAAAATAGTTGTCTTTTGTCTGGGCACGCTGCGTCACAAACTTCAAGCATACAGTTTTTGATAAACTCTCCTTCTGCAAAGGGCCGGGCCGATTCTGCGATCTCTTTTGCCACAATAAAGCTAGCCTTGACAGCAGCCTTGCTTTGTGATTTAGCATATGTGAACATACGTAGCCTGTCTGGATTTAAGGCCTCGTTTTAATTCTTCCACCTTCTGTAGCTTTTGTTCATATTCCATATTCTTGTCTTTGTCTGTGTGTTTCTTAGACGTTTGATAGTGCCTTCTTAAATTAAATTATTTCATTACAGCCGCATTTTCTCCACACAGAAGACACACAGGTTTGGCTCTTACCTCCGTAAACATGTACTCTGCCTCCCACCTGGCCTGAAACCCCCTGTTCTCAGCATCCACCTTACATACGTTTAGCCATTTTTGAGTAGGGGGTATCAGAAAGTTGATCTCTGCTCTGACTATTGATGAATAATGAGGCCGCTTGTGCGCGCTGCAGTGACATCGCGGGTTACCGTTGCATTGTGGGAAATGTAGTGTTGATGCGTGCAAAACACCAGCGGGCGGCTGTGGCCTGCGGGCCGGTTCTAATAGTAATTGAATATCATCCAGGGGGCCATAGATAATCAATTTGCGGGCCGGATCTGGCCCGCGGGCCGTAACACTGACATACGTATATGCACTAGACACATCACAACAACCCGACTTGGTCTTATGAAGTCAGACACACAAGAATTCTCTGATAGTCAAAGTAAAAAAATGTCAAAGTCTGCTTTATTGTCAATTTCTTCACATGACAAGACACACAAAGAGATCGAAATTACGTTCCCACTATGCCACGGTGTCAAGACATAGTACACAATATACAAACAAGTAAACAACACAAAAAAATAAAAACAAGAAGGCACAAACAATGAATAAATAAGAGTGATGAATAAATAATAAATAAACAAATAACATAATAAATAAGAGGAGCAAAAATGGAGCAAGTGTGCATACAGCAGACAGTCAGAATATAGCGCAAAAGTACAGGACGCTACGCAGAAGGGGGGAGAGATTCAGGATCCTAACAGCCTGGAGTATGAAGCTGTTGGTGAGTCTGGTGGTGCGGGAGCGCAGGCTCCTGTACCTCTTCCCAGAGGGCAGAAGATCAAACAAAGAGTGAGCGGGGTGACTCACATCACTCACAACCGTGGTCGCCTTGCGGGTGAGATGGGAGATGTAAATGTCCTTCAGGGAGGGGAGTGAAGCTTACCAGCCATGTTCACTATGCGCTGCAGGGCCTTCATGTTGTATTCAGTGCAGCTACCACCCCAAACAGCAATAGAACTGGAGAGGACGCTGGTGCCACGGTAGAATGTAGTCATGACCGCCGGAGGAGCACTTGCTCGCCTGAGTTTCCGCGCAGGAAGTACAGGCGGCTCAGATCTTTCTTCGCTAGTGATGCGGTGGATCTGATGTGGTCCATGACAAGCCGCTCAAAGCACTTCATGATGTCAGTGCCACAGGGCGGTAGTCATTGAAGCAGGACGGAGCAGGTTTCTTCGGCACAGGTACGTGGGTGGCAGCCTTGAAACACGAAGAGACGATGGTCTCCTGCAGGGAAATGTTAAAGATGTCTGTGAAGACACCCATCAGCTCCCCAGCACAGTCCTTCAGCGCTCGACCTGGGTTGTTGTCAGGGCCCGCCGTCTTACGGATGTTGATAGCGCCCTCCTCACGCTGTCGGCAGAGAGGCACAGGGGCTGCTCGTGCGAAGGGGGCGTGGCCTTCAGCGGGCAAGTGCTGTTCTGAGGGTCGAAGCGAGCATAGAACCAGTTCAGACCGTAGAGCAGACGGATGTCGCCCTCACAGCTCTGCGGCGCGGGCTTGTAGTCCGTGATGGTCTGAATTCCCTGCCATAGGCTCCGTCCCTGCTGTCCTTGAAGTGGGCGGTAATCTTGCAAGAGAATGCCCTTTTTGCTTCCTTGATGCCCCGGGACAGGTCGGCCGTCGCTGTTCTCAAGCCAGCCTGATCCCCCGCTCTGAAGGCTTTGTCCCTGGCCCTCAGCAGCCTGAGGACAGCCATGTCAGCCATGGCTTCCAGTTAGCCCAAGTGACGATGAATTTTGTGCGGGTCACATCATCAATGCACTTCGCGATGTAAGAGGAAACAGAGTCAGTATACTCCTCTATGTCCGTCCGATTGTTGCAAGTGGCCGCCTGCTTAAACATTTCCCAGTCAGTAGTGCCAAAGCAGTCTCGAAGCGCATCAGAGGCACCCTCAGGCCACACTCTTACCCGCTTGCGAACTGGCCTGGATGCTTTCACCTTTTGTCTGTATACGGGCAAAAGCATAACAGTGATATGGTCAGAAAGTCTAAGAGCTTTTCCCACTCTACCGTTTATGCAAGAACCACATTTGAGACAGTTTGGCCATTTTACGCTTGCAAGCGGAGAAAGCCATCACCACCCTGTGTGTTACAGAGATGCTTGACAGCAGTCTGATTTTTGCTTCTTGCAAGAGAATATTTATTTAGAGAAAGCAGGATGGGGGGGGAACCTCTGGAACCTGGTTAATCAGTGCAGAGGGTCTCAGCTCTTTGTTTTATAAGATTGTGGAAACAGATACTAGTGGAGCATTTTAGATAACTAACTAAGCAAGAATGTTTCCACAACATTTGGAAACTTTCAACAACTGAATGTGGAATGTTTCCAACTAGTCAAGGGACTAGCCAACTTACATTGGCTCCCGGTCCATTTAAGATGTGACTTCAAGGTTCTTCTATTAACCTATAAATCACTGCATGGCCTAGCGCCTTCATATCTCGTCGACCTAGTTGTTCCATATGTTCCGTCTCGTTCATGACTGGGGAGGCACTGACATCACCCCCCCCCGGTAAAATTTGTCCGACACCTAACCGTGTCACAAAAAAGGTTGGGGAACGCTGCTCTAGAGTGGCTTATTCATTATTTAATTTGAAATAAATTATAATAAAATATCTATCAGCAGTCTTCACATAAAAACACTTAATAAAGCACATGGAATCAAAAACTTGTTTTCAACAGTGCGTACCTCTCCAAAGTCCCGTTGTCCGAATCAAACCTTTTAATTCCGGAGTTGGTCTTCCTTTACTGATGACCTCCTGCTTCGTCTGAAAATCCATAGTTAAAAATTGTTTGAGTTTGGATATGTAATCCTCCATTGTAAAACGAAATATAAAAACGAAAAAAACCCGAATGTAAAACGAAATAAATGGATGACTGCTCCCCAGTTGTTCACTGTAAATTGGAACTGGAGATCACTAATTCTACAGGTGGGCGCATGAAACATCCCGGGATCACTAGCACCCTCTGCCATAAGGCTGGAGAACTGTTTTTGCATTTCCTCTGTAGGGTCTCTTTTCAAAGCTGTTTTGTTCATCTAATGAAACACGACGTTACAGACAGATGACAAAAAACGCTAGATATTATATACATCAGCTTAACTACGTAAATTAGTTAATATTTTAATGATGGTGATGATGATAAAACTTTATTTATCCCACAGCGGGAAACTCTACTTGTCACAGCAGCATACAAGAATGCAAGAATACAAGAGACAAGTGCCAAATGTAAAAATGGATAAATAACAGACAAGGACAAAGACAAGAGCCACTAGTAGCGGTAGAGACGAACCACATGATCAGGTGCCACACATTTTGTAGAGTCTGACAGCTGTGGGAATGAAGGACCTGCGGAATCTCTCCTTCCTACACCGTCTGCTGCTAAAGGTGCTGCTCAGGGACCGCACAATGTCATGGAGGGAACGAGAAGTGTTGTCCATGATGGATTTCAGCTTAATTAACATGCTCCTCTCACCCACAACCTCTATGGAGTCCAGGGGACAGCCCAAGACAGAGCCCGCTCTCCTGACCATCTTATTTAGTCTCCTCCTGTCCCGGTCTGTACTGCCCCCACCCCAGCAGACCACAGCGTAGAGGCCACCACAGATGATTTTAATGACGGCAGGGGAGGCGTGGCCTCCTTTTTCTCCTCTGACCGCACGTCCCTGGTACTGAGCATGTGAACATCAAGACTTCCACCTGCTGCAGTCACATTGAACTCCTGGTGGTGAGCCTGCATCCTTATTATCTGCCCAGGGAGTTTGAACAAGCCATTTCCGTTCTTGTTTACATTCCTCCGCGTGGCGACACCGGAGTAGCGTGTGACATCGTCCACTCGGCGGTTGCTGACCGCGGTTGCTGACTTGACAAAACACCCTGATGCGCTGCTGTTGATTTCTGGGGAGTTTAATCATGTGACCTTGAACAAGACCCTTACCTGCCTTTACCCAGTATATGAATTGTTACACCAGGGGAAATAAGACAATCGACTTGCTGTATGCAAACGTCGAGGATGCATACAGTGCCACCCCTCTGCCTGCACTTGGGAGGGTAGATAACAACTTGGTCCTGCTTCGGCCGTGCTACAAGACTAAACTGAGGAGATTTCCGAAGACCACTCGCCTCTACAGGAAGTGGCTGAGCGGTCTGCTTTGAGACTACCGACTGGGATGTGTTGCTGGGGCCAGGCATTGAGGACCTTGAGGAGGCTATTGAGGCAGGCTATTGAGGAGGCATGCTCTCTCACCTGGACATCAACCTCTGCACGGATGCTGTGGTTCCAGTACAGACAGTGCACTGCTATGCCAACAAGCAACAATGGATTACAAGTGGTAGCAAAGGCATCCTGAATTGAAAGAAGCAGGCCTAAAAGGACGGTAATGAGCAGGAGCTCAAGCAAGTGCAGAAGGAGCTCAGGGCCCAGCTCATGGTGGGGAGGTCACTCTACACTGTAGACCCTCAGTGGTCTCAAACCCGCGGTCCGCGGGCCAATTGCGGCCCTCAGGACAATGTTTTGTGGCCCCCTGCCTGAAATAAAATCTTTGTGTTAATGCGGCCCGCGCATTTTTTCTCACATGCATCTGGGGGTTTTATATTTTTTAACACCTGTGGCCTCCCGTAGCTCAGGCTCGTGACAACAGCGCGAATAAGCAATTGGTCACTTTAACATGTTTGGATGAACAAGTGGGGGGGAAATATATCTTGGCACCTAGTGCTATACGTTTTTTGTCAACCCCAGTCATGTCTTTTTCAAAACCTGTCGTGAAGAGAAAAATTGGCGATGAGCACAGACAATTTCAGGAGAAGTGGGAGACGGAATATTTTTTTGTTGAGCACAGGGGCATCCCAACGTGTCTAATATGCAAAGATAAAGTTGCGGTGCACAAGGAGTATAACATCAGACGTCATTACTCAACTAAACGTGCTGAGGAGTATGGAAGATACCTGGGGGATGAGCGAGAGGAACGGATCGCCAAACTTAAAACATGTCTACTGAGGAAACAAGATTTTTTCAAAAAAGCAAGCAAAGAGAGTTAGTTAGTTAGTTAGTTAGTTTATTGTTTAGCACATATTATTATATCAATAACTGTGCAAGGAGGGAGACGAAGCCTAGGGCTTGAGTGAAGCGGCTATCAAAGCTAGTGAGTGAGATGATTGCTAAAGCAGGGAAGCCATTCAAAGACGGTGAGTTCATCAAACAGTGCATGTTACAGGCTGCAAGTATAGTCCTCCCGGAAAAAAAGGCTCAGTTTAGTGACATCAGCATTTCAGCCAACACAGTGGCAGAGCGCATTTCTGACATGTCTGGCAACATTTATGATCAACTGCGTGAGAAAGCTAAAACATTTCTATTCATACTCACTTGCTCTTGATGAGAGCACAGACGTCACTGACACGGCGCAGCTCGCAATATATGTCCGTGGCGTTGATAACAATTTTGAAGTTACGGACGAGTTGCTCTCAGTGATTGCAATGCATGGCCAGACCACTGCCCAGGAGATATTCCGCGAGCTGTTTGATTCCATTGAGGATGCCGGCTTACAATGGAAGCGTTTGGCTGGAATAACTACCGATGGAGCGCCGTCAATGACAGGGAGGAAAAACGGACTTGTGGCGCTTGTTCAAAGGAAACTGGAAGAGGAGGGTGTAGAAGATGCCATTGCTCTGCACTGCATTATCCACCAGCAGGCCCTTTGCAGCAAGATCATGAGGTCTGGCAATGTGATGTCTGACGTGAAAATCATCAACCCAAATCTGGTGACTCAGTAACTTTATTTGTTTCACAAAGCTAATTTACACAGCTTTAAAACTGTTGAATTTTGGACAATACAGATGAAGCTCAATTTTCCACGCTTCCATTCTTCGCGACTTTATGTCTAATGCGATTTGGTCATGGACCCCAAAGTTTTCTGTTGTCAATACATTTTCCAGTAGTATTTTAAATGGACGATATAAAGACCGTACAAAGCTAAATGACGAAGGTGTAAACATTACAGCTAGCGATTTAATTTCCATGGCCTTTTAATTTAAAGGCGTTTGATAAGTAGTCGGGTTGTTTGATCTTTATGATCTGAAGTGTGGGCGCGGCCTCTGCAAGAGAGAGAGTGGGTGACAACGATGATAGAGGTGTGGACAGAGCAGTTGTGGGGAGAGGTGAGTATGTAGATTGTGCTGCAGGAAGTCCCGTTGTGTGGGAGTACCGATCAAACCTGCAGTAGAACCTGTTTAGCTAGTTAGCAAGCCTTGGGCTCTCCACAGTTCGTTTCTTGTAGACCGTGATGCTCTGCAGACCTTTCCACACTGTTGAGGGATCAGGATTGGCAGAGAGGTGTCTCTTCAGGTTCTCCCCGTAACACCTCCTGGCTTTTCTGACCTCTCGGTTCAGTGTGTTTCTGGTCTGCTTGAACAGGTCGCGGTCGCCGCTCTTGTAGGCCTCCTCCTTGACTTTGCGCAGCCTCCGGAGGTTCGATGTAAACCAAGGTTTGTCGTTGTTGTACGTGCAGAAGGTCATAGTCTGCACACACAGATCCTCACAAAAACTGATGTATGATGTGACAGTGTCAGTGAGTTCATGCAAGTCTGAAGTTGCAGCTTCGAAAACTCCCCAATCAGTGCAGTCAAAGCAGGCTTGGAGGTTCTGCCTTGACTCCACTGTCCACTTCCTCACAGTCCTCACCACAGGCTTAGAAGTTTTTAGTTTCTGCCTGTAGGCCGGGATCAGATGAACTAGACACCAACTGCACCCTTCTCTTAGAGAGGTTGTCCCTGCTAGAGGGACGTGACCGCCAGTTAGAGCAGAATTGCGCGATAACTGTAGATGTGGCGGATACAGACGCGGGCTGTAGTCAGCCCGCTAGCCCAGTTAGCATTAGCCCCAAGCGGCTTGCTAATCGCGATGAGCCAGGTAAGACGCATAGCCGTCCAAAGTCACCTCGGTCTACTGGCCCTCGCACTTTGGTCATAGGTGACTCCATTACCCGAAATATTACGCTTAAAAATCCAGCCACGGTAATGTGTATTCCTGGGGGCAGAGCACCCGACATAGAAGCTAATCTTAGGGAGCTGACTCGCAATAGGTCTAGTCAACACCGTAGTTCCATCAACACTAGCTACTCGGACATAGTGATACACGTCGGCTCCAATGATGTTAGGATGAGGCAGTCGGAGATCACAAAGAGAAACATAGCGAGGACTTGTGATCTCGCTAGAAAGATGAGTCGGCATCGGGTATTTGTCTCTGGCCCCCTGCCTGGGAGAGGCACTGATGAGAGGCTTAGTAGATTAGTCTCCCTTAATCGATGGATGGCTGGGTTCTGTAAGAAGCAGGGACTGTATTTCATAGATAACTGGCCTTCCTTCTGGGGCCGCCCCGACCTGCTGAGGAAGGACGGCCTTCACCCTAACCGTGAAGGCGCCTTCACTCTTTCTAGGAATATAGATTACTGTTTGAGCCACACATGACAGGTCACTTTAGAGCAGGCCGGGTCACAGGTGATTAGACCACCTGTCAGGATGGGTTTGGAGTCTGTTAAGATAAAGTTAACTAGCGCTAGGCTAGACTCCCAGCATGCACATAGCTCCTTGTGTAGACTAGAGCGTGATAGTTTGAATAGTGCGACGGTACACATAAACGCACTTTCTACTGGGGTAGTAGACAAATCCAATCACTCCACCCCGACCGGTTTTGCTGAGGAAACGGTGCCGGTTTCAGATAATTCTACACGTGTAACAAATATTTACTATCAGATTCCCACGGTCGTATCAGCCCACCGCGCTAACAAACATTTGAGAGGTGATGTCAGGCTTAGAGAACACAATCTTACTCGCATTTCGTATAAATATCCTTCGATAAATACGCACCCGGATCGACCAATTACACTTAAACTTGGTTTTATGAATATTAGATCGCTTCATACGAAAGCCATTCTCGATAATGATCTCATCACAGAACATAATCTAAATGCTTTTGGTCTCTGCGAGACCTGGTTAAAACCTAATGAACTGATGCCGCTTAATGAGGCCTCGCCTCCAAATTTTGTGAGCTCGCATGTGGCGCGTCCTCGAAAAAAGGGTGGGGGTGTTGCCCTCATCTCGAATTCCGAGCTTAGTTTTAGGCCTCGTTCGATCAACGTATTTAAAACATTTGAGGTTCTCATTGTCCGATCCACCGCTTTACCGTCATTTTATCTTGTTGTTATTTACCGTCCACCCGGGGCTTACTCTGGCTTCCTGGATGAATTTTCAGAATTTGTGGCTGATCTAGTAACCAATGCGGATAATATAATTATCATGGGCGATTTCAACATCCACATGAATTTACCGTCAGAGCCACTTACTTCGGCGTTTCAGACTTTAACTGATACCTTTGGTTTTACGCAAGCTGTACAGGCAGCAACGCATAAGAATGGAAATACCATAGATCTGGTATTATCCCGAGGACTTGCAACCTCAAATATAGCAGTACTGCCATACACTACTGTTTTGTCTGATCATTACTTAATAAAGTTTGAAATTCTAGTTCCTTGTCAAAGACAAGAGAGCAATCAGCATTATAGGAGCCGTCATTTCAACTCCATGACTGCAACTGCGCTATCTGAAATACTGTCGCCGGCAACCACTAATTTTCTCACATACGCCGGCTCTATTGATCATCTTACAAATGAATTCAATGCGACATTGTTAAATGCCATTGATTCTGTGGCGCCGTTACGTCTGAAAACTCGCCGTAGAGTGCCTACTCCGTGGTTCACAGATGAAACGCGTACGCTTAAGCAATTATGTAGAAAGCATGAGCGCAGATGGCGTCTAACCAAACTTGAGGTTTTCCATCAGGCATGGCAGGATAGCCTCCTGAAATATAAAGATGCGCTTATCTTAGCAAAAACTCGATATTTTTCGCAAGTTATTAATCTCAATAAAAACAATCCGAAACACCTATTTGATACAGTGGCAAAGCTGACTCTGCGCCAGCCGACCACCGATAGTTCCTTCCACTCAGCTGACGAGTTCATGAAATTCTTTGCTCAAAAGATTGAATCCATTAGGGATGAGATCAAGAATAGCATTCCAATCGCTCGGTCGAGCACGCCGTTTACCAACGCTGATGATCATGCAACAACCCTCTCAACTTTTAAAAACGTGTCTCTTGAAAGGCTTACACAAATTGTTAGTGCGGCTAAACAAACAACATGTTTACTCGACCCTCTTCCAGCCAAACTACTTAAAGAATTATTTCAAATTTTAGGACCGTCCGTCTTAAATATAATCAATCTGTCTGTCTCCTCTGGGATAGTGCCAACAGCCTTTAAAACCGCTATCATTAAACCGTTACTTAAGCGACCAAACCTTGACCCGGACTGTCTCAGTAATTATAGGCCAGTTTCAAACCTCCCATTCATAGCAAAACTTCTTGAAAAAGTAGTAGCGCAGCAGCTTATTGATTACATGGTCGCCAATAATCGATACGACACTTTTCAGTCTGGTTTTAGAGCTAATCATTCCACTGAGACAGCACTTGCTAAAGTGACTAATGATCTCCTCGTAGCTATGGATTCAAACATTTCGTCTGTACTGTTACTACTCGATCTTAGTGCTGCCTTCGACACTGTAGACTTCGATATTTTATTAGGGCGTCTTAAAAGTTGTGTTGGTATTTCAGGGTCAGCACTAGGCTGGTTCCATTCCTATCTATCAAACAGGACGCACCGAGTGGTCCATGGCAATGCGTCCTCGGAGCTCTATAATGTTACATGTGGTGTCCCACAGGGATCGGTTCTCGGACCAATTCTTTTTAATATTTATATGATTCCGCTTGGGGACATAATACGTAAATATAATATTAGTTTTCAATGCTATGCGGATGACACCCAATTATATATGCCGTTATCGATGACAGATCCGCGGGATTGTTGTAATCTTGAGAAGTGCCTTGCGGAGATCAAGCAATGGATGTCTCTCAACTTCCTTCGTCTTAACCCAGATAAAACTGAGATGTTGATAATTGGTCCAACTCGTTATCAACACTTATTCAAGGAAACCGCTATAACTATAGATAACCGTACTATCACTCAAAGCGATACTGTAACTAATCTCGGGGTAATATTTGACCAAACTCTCTCCTTTCAAAAGCACATTAAGAATATAACCAGAATTGCGTTTTTTCACCTTCGTAATATTGCAAAGATTCGTCCGATCCTCTCGACCGGTGATGCGGAAACTATTATACATGCGTTCGTCACGTCGCGCCTGGACTACTGTAATGTACTATTTTCGGGTCTTCCTAAGTCCCGCATCAAAAGTCTACAGTTAGTACAAAATGCCGCTGCAAGGCTGCTCTCTCGGACAAGAAAATTTGATCACATTACCCCAATACTAGCCAACTTACATTGGCTCCCGGTCCATTTAAGATGTGACTTCAAGGTTCTTCTATTAACCTATAAATCGCTGCATGGCTTAGCGCCTGCATATCTCGTCGACCTAGTTGTTCCTTATGTTCCGTCTCGTAACCTTCGTTCGCAAAACGCTACCCTTTTAGCGACACCGAGGGCTAAGAAAATGTCTGCAGGCTCTAGAGCATTTTCTATTCGGGCTCCAGAGCTTTGGAATGCCCTACCAATGGATATTAGGACTGCTACCTCAGTAGAAACATTTAAGACACGTTTAAAGACACATTTCTATGACATGGCCTTTAACTAACTTGTAGTGGCCGATTCGGCTGGAGTTTGTTTTCTCTCCCTCTCCACCCCCTCCCTCCCCCCTCCCCGGCCGGGGAGGTGGTTAGGTGGCACCCATGCTGACAGCGGCTATCTGGATTCTCGTGGGCCAATTCAGGAAAGGGGAACTGCAGCTCAACCTCCTCGAAGAGCACTGCCAGGACAATTGAGGGCTCCTTCGGCAGCCCTCTGCTGTGACATGGACATCCACTTTTTATTTAATTGATTTTCATGTTGTATCATTTGTGCCCTCTCTGCATCCATTTCAACCTGGTGATCCTGAAAGGGGGATCCTTCCATCTGTGGTCCCTTCTCAAGGTTTCTCATTTTCCCCTGGTAGGGGTTTTTAAGTTTTTCCTTGCCCTTTTGGGAGCTTAAGATCAGGGGATGCTTTGAGAATAATTGTCAATTTCTGTCTATGTGAAGCCCTTTGAGACTGCTTGTGATTTGGGGCTATACAAATAAACTTGACTTGACTTGATTTGACTAGACAGTGGTCCGAGAGTCCTAAAGCTGCACGAGCCGCAGAGTGGTATGCATCCTTGATCACGGTGTAGCAGTGGTCCAGAGTCTGTGCCCCTCTGGTGGGACACGTTACGTGCTGTCTGTATCTGGGGAGTTCGTGTGCGAGGTTCGAGCTGTTAAGATCATCCAGAACAATGATTAGTGAATTTGGTAGAAGTTTCTCCATGTCTGTTACCTGGTCAGCCAGCATCTGCGTGGCTTCACTCGCACGTGCGTGTGGTGGAATGTAAACAGCCGCCATGACGATCGAGGAGAACTCCCGTGGTGAATAGAACGGCCGGCAGTTTATGAAAAGTATATCTAGGAGAGGGCTGCAAAACTCTTTGAACTCCGTGACATCAGTACACCAACGTTCATTAATGTAGAAACAGAGACCACCTCCCTTTGATTTTCCGGAGAGCTCTGCGCTGTGATCTGCACGAGTTAGCCGAAACCCCGCTAGCTCCACGGCGTGGTGGGGGGTTCGTTCGCTGAGCCACGTCTCAACAAAGCACAGCGCGGCGGATCTGCTGAAGTCTGTGTTCCTTGAAGTGAGGAGCAGCAGTTCCCCATCTTGTTCGCCAGGGAGCGGACATTCGCCAGATGAATTGACGGTAGGGCAGAACGGAACCCTCTCTGCCTCAGCTTTACGAGTGCTCCGGCTCGTTTTCCGCGCCGCCGTCGTCGCGCTAGCTTGTAGAGCACCGCCGCTCCAGCTAGACTCTCCGACAAACAGTCTGAATCGGAGAGAACAGGTGTCAGGTCTAAATACCATCAGATATTTAACCACACGCTGGAAGGAAGAGGAGAAAAGAACCAGAACAGGTTTACTCGCGAGGAGAACGATAGAGGAAGCTCAGTTACAATCTCCATCAATTCTGAGTTCTCCCTCCACGTGCTCCTCTATTTAATGTTTTGGTTGCCCTGGTTACAGAGGCGTTGCTACACTAAAGGGAGGGAAGATTGTGTCTGTAGCAACGTTGATTAGCTAAGGAATGTAGTGTGGTGTGAATTAGCAATTCATTGTCGGCCTGTGACCCCCGCAGAGTTTGTCCATCTGTTCTTCTCCAGTTGTTGGCCGAGTAGTCCGCGAGTGAGATCAGATAACTTCAATTGCCGCTTTCCTGTGGAACAATGCAACTACACCTTGGCTAGACTTTATCTACTTAGTAAATTAACACGCAATAACAATGAGTGACTTGTCCTAAACACTTGAACAAGACTTGAGTAAATATGGGATAACTTGTACGCAACCACTTCAAACTGTGTTTAACACTTAACAAAGAAAAACAGTTCTGATCAACAACAATCTATGAACCAAACCTACAGTTAACTAAAAGGAATGGAGTTTCTTTCAACCAAATAAGAACATTTCGCCTATGCAAATAAGCTCTGCTCATTCTTAGTGAAGGCCTCTTACAGGAACAAAAACACACAGATAACATAAGGACAGGAAGGATACATATGGCTGACAGGGATCAACAGGCATCCCTGTCACTAAAGAGAAAGAACCTAGATAAAAGGAAAGCCATAAACTCGTAAATGACAAGGCTTTACTTAAATTATTCCAACATTTCCCTCCTGTTTATCACATATTTGCTCAATTTTTACATCACCAAAAAACAACCACTTCTCTTGATTTTCAGTTGTCGGATCACAAGTATGCGCACAAATATTGTTTGTTTTTTAATCTCCATCGCAGACCGGATATCATACGGAGGCCGCCATGACAGTATGCGCAGAACGGATGCGCAAAACACGTTAATCGCGCATCGCATTTAGCCATCCTGCCCAACATACTTAGTCAGTAAAATTCATAATTGACGACACATCGTTTGATGTGATGGTGCAATCCTTGATGGTGTGTTATTGTCAAATATTGTTTGCTTTTTAATCTCCATCACAGACCGAATATCATACGGAGGCAGTATCACTGCGCATGCGCACTATGGATCCGAGGCGCAGAACGGATGTGCAAGACACGTCAGCTATTTAAAGAGCGAGAGTTTAGTTTAATTAGCAGTTTCGTCGAAATGGTTAAGAGATCAAGTTATAGTATAGGATTTCAAAAGAAAGTCATTAAAGTGGCAGAAGAATTAGGCAATAGGGCAGCTGCGCGCCAATTTGATGACAATGAATCAAACATAAGACTCTGGAGGAAGAAAAAAAATCAATTTGATACAGCAAAGGCTTCAGCAAGAGCACCTGGAAGAGGAAAGAAAGCGGTTGTTCCCAAAGATGATCTTTTTTCTGAAATAATTTTACGTTTACGGACTTAAGAGTCAAAATTTGGGTGCGTATTATACATGGGTACAGGCTTTTTTCCAGCATCGACATGCCATTTTTAGGGTGCGCATTATGCACGGGGGCGCATTTTGATATCCAATACATCATGCCACTTGGATCAGGTTTGTGTTGACTTTTTATCTCTGGTAATACATAAAGCTGTTGGCACAGTCTGCTTGATTAGATTATGTGCAAGAGAGAAAGAAGGGCACTATTATATCTTGCTATAATGATAAAAATGTGATTCACCCACAGGTCAGAACTTTAAAAGTGTCACTGTGTGTGTTTGCACATTTTTTATTGTACTGTATGTGTGCAAGAAAGTGTAAAAGGGGTCAGCTTTTTAAAAGGTTTTTAAAGGATTTGGAGGAGTGAAAGTCAGGTGATAGAGAAAGCGTTAACAGCACAGCTCTCTCACCCCATCTCTTCAACCTGCACTTCTCTGCTGCCCATGAAAGTTTCATGGTAGAATTAGGTTATTGACTCATCTTGCACCTCCATGCTCATAGTATTGACAGGCTGCCGCCAGTGAAATGCAGGGTGGGCCAGAATAGCCACTGAGTATACCTTCACTCACTCTCTCTTTTTTTTATTATCCTTTTGCTCTACAGCAGCCAACGGCATCAGAAGTGTTTTAACAGAGCTTTAATGGCCTCTGCCCTAAACCTCACCTCCAGCATGCATTTACTCAAACACTCACTCACACGCATGCACGCACACCATAGGTTAGAAATAGCTTGCTCATAGTGAAGGAAAAAAAAGAGTTAAGGCTTGCTTGAATATGCTGCTGAACAGAAAGAAGGAGTAAAGGCTTATTTGGGTGACGGAGAGTGACCTGCTATACTTTTCTCACCTTGCTTCGCTATAATACTACATACGCCAACAAACTAAAGTGATCAGCCTTCCCGGATAATTTTTTTTCCTCACATTCTTCGTGGGCCAAATTTTATGTTGTTGTTAACACCAAATCTTCCAACATTTTGTTTTCCCCTTCTGATGTCTACATTTTTCAACCAATTCAACCCGTTCCAACTTTAAACATCATTCTGCAGCATTCTCCAAGTATTTATTCAACTTCTTCGCCTTCACACGCAATTTCTCCAGAAATTGCAATTTCTAGTTGTGTGAAGTCGATGGCCTCCACACATATGTTATTGTGCTTTATTATTATTGTGTGAATACATGTTATTGTGCCTTTTTATTAGTGTGAAGGTGAACAATTTTATTCCTCCCAGTTTTTTGACGCTAACTAGTTCCACATACTTCAACCGATTCACTCCGTTCCACTTTTAACTTATTCCAAATATTCATGACACCGTTGCTCACATTTTTTTCAGTCCAAAAAATTTCCCTCTGCACAAATTTCCGGCAATTTTTTCCCCATTCATTCTTAATGGCAGATTCAACATTTCACATTTACGTCGTTCCATTTTGAAATTCAGATCATTTACGTAGCACATTCAAATCACATTGGGTACATTGCAACATTGCCTAATTAATAAATGTCACGTTTCTACGTTTAAAATTTGTGCAAAATTTCATTTTTCACCTGTAATTTCTACATTTTGCCACCGACTCAACCTGTTCCAACTTTCAACTGTTCATATTTTGCCTACCTATTCCACACCTTCCCACTTACCGAAAATTCACACCAAATTTTCCAAAATTTAGTTTTTCCATTCTAATTTCTACATATTTTAACCAATTCAACCCATTTCAACTTAATTCACTTTGTTCACCTTATGCTTACCATATTCACCCCTTCACCCCCACTTCCACCATGCTTACACAATTCACCCCTTCACCCCCACTTCCACAGTGTGGCGGCCCTCTTGGATTGACCCTGAAGTGCCCCCGAATGAACTCAGAATGAACTGGAAGTGAACCAAAACAAACAGGAAGTGCCCCAAAATTCAAGATTCAAGAGTTTTTTATTCGCCATGTTTGAGCGTGCCAAACAAGGAATTTGACTCCGGTAAAACACACCCTCTGTTCAACATTTAGGTGACTAACAACACTCAGGACATGTGAAAATGGCAAAAAAAGTGTAGACAAATTCAAAAAAGGTGTGAAGAGATGGATGTTATCGCACAGTAATGACTCTGAGACTCTAAGAATGGTGTGAGTTCATCAGAGCAACAGCCTGGGGGAAGAATCTGTCTCTGTGTCTGCTGGTTTTAGCGTACCAAGCTCTATAACGCCGTCCGGAGGGGAGTAGTTCGAACAGACTGCAACCTGGGTGAGAAGGGTCTGTAGTGATGTTCCTTGCACGTTTCCTGGTCCTGGACAGGTACAAGTCTTGGATAGATGGGAGGTTGATTCCAATGATCTTTTCTGCAGTCCTGATTGTCCGTTGCAGTCTGTGCTTGTCTTGTTTGGAGGCCGATCCAAACCTGACAGTGATGGAGGTGCAGAGGACAGACTGGATGATGGCAGTGTAGAAGGTCTTCAGAAGCTCTCGCGGCAGGTTGAACTTCTTGAGCTGTCTCAGGAAGTACAGCCTCGGCTGGGCCTTCTTCTGGACAGAGTCTATGTGGCCTGTCCATTCCAGGTCCTGAGAGATTGTGGTTCCCAGGTGTTAGAGTGGTGCTCACTCTAACTTATTTTGCAAGAACCACTCGGAGACAAGTTAGTCGTTTTGGGCACCTGCAGGCGGAGAGTCCATTCGTCACTGTGCGTACAGCAATGATCGAATGACGTCTGACTCTCGCTTCCCACAAGACCATCTTTATTAAGAGAAAAAGGGTGGGGGTGACAGTAGACTGAATAAACAAGTTAAAGCTCTTGCTTGACCTCTAGGTAAACAGAGCAGGGGATGTTTTACGACATTGTTTAGGATGGGACAGAGTTAGGTGGTTTATTACCGGTTACATACCAACGTAAGCATAAAACTAATCCACCTAAGTTATTTATTACCGGTTATATACATTCCAAGATAATCATAGATCAAGATAGTTTGGAAAACCCTGACACCAGGAACTTGAAGGTGTCTGTGGAGAGAATAGTATTACTGCGGATAGTGAGGGGTAAAAGTGGTGAAGGGTCTCGCCTGAAGTCCACTGTCATCTCCACGGTCTTGAGCGGGTTCAGCTCCAGGTGGTTTTGGCTGCACCAGTGGACCAGCCGCGCCACCTCCTGTCTGTACGCAGTCTCATCACCGTCCTGGATCAGTCCGATGAGAGTGGTGTCATCTGCATACTTCAGGAGCTTCACAGGAGAGTTACCTGAGGAGAAATCATTGGTGTAGAGAGAGAAGAGCAGTGGGGAGAGGACGCACCCCTGAGGGGCTCCAGTATTGGTGGTCCGGGTGTCAGATGTGATGCCCCCCAGCCTCACACGTTGTCTCCTGTTGGTCAGGAAGCTGGTGATCCACTGACAGGTGGAGGCAGGCACCGCAAGCTGGATGAGCTTCTGTTGGAGGATGTCAGGAGCGATGGTGTTGAACGCCGAGCTGAAGTCCACGAACAGGATCCTGGCGTACGTTCCTGGAGTGTCCAGGTGGTGCAGGATGTAGTGCAGTCCCATGTTGACCGCATCATCCACTGACCTGTTTGCCCGGTAGGGAAACTGGAGGGGGTCAAGCAGGGGGCCCGTGACATCTTTCAGGTGGTTCAGCACTAACCTCTCGAAAGATTTCATGACCACAGATGTCAGTGCGACAGGTCTGTAGTCATTCAAACCTGTGATGGAGGGCTTCTTGGCCACAAGAACGGTGGTGGAGCTCTTGAAGCACGAGGAAACCTCACACAGCTCTGGAGAACTGTTGAAGATCCGTGCAAAGGTTGGCGCCAGCTGCTCAGCGCAGACTTTCAAGCAGGAAGGTGACACGCCGTCTGGGTCCGGTGCCTTTCTGGTCTTTTGTTGAAAGTTGAAACGGGTAAAATCGGACAAAAATTGTAAAAGTTAAAGCAAATGTTATATTTAGGTCACATATGGTTCATTTAAGGCACTTCTTGTTGAAATAAGGTCAATTACGGTTTATTTAGGCCACTTCCGGTTTAATATAGTGCACTTCCGGTTTAGCTGACAAAAACCCCGGAAGTGGGCGCATTCTGTGTTGTTGTGGTACGCCCTGTGAACGCACTGTGAGTAAGGAATAAAGCAGTTATCATTCACGTCGTTGTCCGACCTATTCTTGCTATCTAAGAACCTGGAAAATAGTAAGGATATAACATATATCACGGGTCATTACGGCGAGTTTGGTGGAGTTTTTACTGCTTCTTACAACTCCTACCGCGCTGACTGTAACGTGACACTCTCTGGCTGCGTCTTGCCTTTTTTTTTTATTGTCGGACTCGGTGGACTCGGTCAAAACCAGCACTGAGTCCGAGTCCGGCAAAAATGACAGAGTCCGACCGAGTCCCCGAGTCCGAACCGAGTCCACAGCCCTGATCTCTACAAACACTGAATCTCTGTATGCACTCCTGCTCTTTTTATTTGGATTTGCCCTACCCACAATTTGTGAGACAAGCCCCTAAAGAAAGGAGGGGGAAAAGGAGCACGTGGGCTTTGCCTCGTAGGAAAAATCACTAAGTGTTTACATACTAATAAAAACATCTGGGAAGAAGGAGTTTGAGTGGATTGGATACTTAAGAGAAAACCTTTGACCTCAAGTAAAAACATACCAATGGGAAGTTTTACGACATTGTGTAGGATGCAACAAACTAAGTTATTTATTATTGGTTATATACATTCCAACCTAATCCAGGTCTTCTTAATAGTATTTCAGTCAGCGAAACAAACCTGACAATAGTGGATGTGGGGGTGAAGGGGGTGAATATGGTAAGCATGAGGTGAACAAAGTGAATAAAGTTGGAATGGGTTGAATTCGTTGAAAAATTTGGAAATTAGAGTAGAAAAAAGAAATTTTGGAGAATTTGGTTGAATTTCAAAACTGAAAGTTTGGAATTTTTGGTAAGTGGGAAGTTGTGGAATAGGTAGGTAAAAGATGAACAGTTGAAAGTTGGAATGGGTTGAATCGGTTGAAAAATGTAGAAATTACAGTAGAAAAAACAAATTTTGGAGAATTTGGTTGAATTTCAAATTTGAAAATTTGGAATGTTTTGTAAGTGGGAAGTTGTGGAATAGGTAGAAAAAAGATGAACAGTTGAAAGTTGGAATGGAATGAATCGGTTGAAAAATGTAGAAATTAGAGTTGAAAAACAAAATTTAGGAGCATTTGGTTGAGTTCCAAATTTGAAAAAGTGGAAGGTGTGGAATAGGTAGGCAAAAGATGAACAGTTGAAAGTTGGAACGAGTTGAATCGATTGAAGTATGTAGAAATTAGAAGTGAAAAACGAAATTTTGCAAAATTTTGTGCAAATTTTAAACGTGAAAACGTGACATTTTTTAATTTGGCAAGTTTGGGAATGTCCCCAATGTTATTTGAATGTGTTAAATTATGTGAATTTCAAACTGGAACAACGTAAATGTGAAATGTTGAATCTGCCATTAAGAATGAATGGGGAAAAATTTGCCGGAAATTTGTGAATTTTGTGAAAACGGAACATTTTTTGAACCAAAAAAATTTAATTTTCTAATAATTTATGTTAGAATAAATGGGAAAATGACAAGAGTTACAAATGATAAGCGTTAAAAATGATAAGCGGGAAGAATAAAAAGGAAAATAAATTATTATGAAATAAATGGGAAAATGACGAGTTAGAATAGAATAGAATAATAAAGGAAATAAATGATAAATGTTCATCGAAAATAAATGGTAATAATGATAAGTGGGAAAATGATAAAGGGAAATAAATTATGATAATTATGTTAAATGCCAAAAATGAATGCGTAATCTTATACCACAAATGTACTAATTATGAAAAAACGTTAAATGTTTAGAACGAAAAATACTGCAGAAAACATGACGTGAATTTGTGTAATAACTAAACAGGGTAAGGCCATCGCCATCACACAATTAAGATTGTTTTGCACTCTACTTTCAAAATATGTTGACTGTTTCAAGCCATGCCACCTTTTACATGTTCTGCTCAATTCATTGTACATGTATGTCACTGAATATTATTCCACATCATTCAAAATCATTTCAAATCAACTTTTAATTCAGACTTCCTCCCTTCACATTGTCTCTAGAAATTCCATCCATCCATCCATCCATTCTCTGTACCGCTTTATCCCCACAGGGGTCGCGGGCTTGCCGGAGCCTATAGGCGGGCAGTAGGCGGGGGACACCCTGAACCGGTCGGCAGCCAATCGCAGGGCACACAGAGACGAACAACCATCCGCACACGCACTCACACCTAGGGGCAATTTGGAGCGCTCAATCGGCCTACCATGCATGTTTTTGGGGATGTGGGGGGAAACCGGAGTGCCCGGAGAAAACCCACGCGGACACAGGGAGAACATGCAAACTCCACACAGGGAGGGCCGGAGGTGGAATCGAACCCGCACCCTCCTTACTGTGAGGCGGACGTGCTAGCCAGTGCGCCACCGAGCCGCCCTTCTCTAGAAATTGAATACTTTAATTTAATGGTGTATTCATTTATTAGTCATTTAATTCCATATGTAATTAAAACTGAAACAATTAGTTAATCAGTTAATGTCAGTTTAAATAAATATATATCAGTGTATTTTTTTTAATCTAATTTTGGCACTTCCATTTGCCCATAGTTTATAACCCATCCATCCATCCATTTTCTATACCGCTTGTCGTGGGTGTGCTGGAGCATATCCCAGCAGTCATCAGGCAGTAGGCGGGGGACACCCTGAACCGGTTGCCAGCCGATCGTAGGGAACACAGAGACGAACAACCATCAGCACTCGCATTCACACCTAGGGGCAATTTGGAGTGCTCAATTGGCCTACCAAGCATGTTTTGGGGATGTGGGAGGTAACTGGAGTGCCTGGAGAAAACCCACGCAGGCACGGGGAGAATATGCAAACTCCACACAAGGAGGGTCGGAGGTGGAATCGAACCGGGACCCTCCTAACTGTGAGGTGGACATGCTAACCAGAATTAAACTATTAATTCTACGGATCATCCTCATCATCGGTTAAAAGTCCGCTTTCCAGGCGCCGCTGGGTTGGACTGGGTTCTCGTTATGGCTTTCTTCCACCGGGAACGGTCCATAGTCATCTCGTGGTTGATGCTGAGTGCCTTCATGTCGGCTGCCACGGTCGTCTGCCAGGTCTTTTTAGGTCGGCCACTGGGTCTTGTTCCCGCTACGTTATACGACATAACTTTCTTCACCCAGTCGTTCTCGTCCTTCCTCGCTACATGTCTGTACCATCGGAGTCTGCCTCTCCTCACCACATCCACTATGGCCTCCACTCCCATCTTCTTTCTCAGCTCTGCACTGGTCTTTTCCTCCCTCATTGACACACCCCACATCCATTTGATCATCCTCATTTCTGCTCTGTTTAGTTTGTCTTCGTGCTCTGTTTTTAGGGCCCATGCCTCATTTCCGTAGGTCATGCTACTTCTGAAAACAGGCTGAGTACACTTGGCCTCTCATCTTCAGGGATGGGGCCTTAGATGTTAAGAAGGGCAAGAGTTCCTTGAATTTCTTCCACCCGCTTCTCACCCTTGTGGTCACTGCTAGGTCCACCCCCCCATCAGCGTTAAGCATGTCTCCAAGGTAGCAGAAGCTGTCCACCACCTCGTACATCTCCCCATCTACCACGAGCCCCTCTTGCTCAGCTGGGTCTGGTTGGGCGACTTCTCCCCTGCACCGCTTGCATTGGAAGGTCTCACTTGCAGCTAGGACCTTTGATTTTGCCGCATTCACCTTCATTCCTTTCACTTCCAGGCATGTCTTCCAGGTCATTTTTTCCAGGTCAACAAAAGCGAAGTACAACCTCTTCATCTTCTCCTGGTGTTTCTTTTGCATCTGTCGGATGACAAGAATTGCATCTGTTGTACCTTTACCAGCCATGAAGCCATACTGCATCTCGTCCACCTTTACCCGTGACCTCACCCTCCTTTCCAACACCCTCTCTAATAGCTTTATTCCATGCTCCAGCAGCTTTATGGCCCTGTATGACCCGCATGCGAGTGGGTCCCCCTTCTCTTTGAATAGAGGCACCAGGACGCTTCTCGTCCAGTCCTCCAGAATGTGCCCCTCAGCGATGACACTGTTACACAGGTCGGTCATCCACTGCACACCGACGTCTCCCGCTGCCTTTAGCATCTCTGCCACCACTCCAGATGGTCCAGCTGCCTTTCCATCCTTCATGGCCTTTATGGCTTTCCCCACTTCTGTTCGCGTGATCGGGCCACATTCACCCTCCACTTTGTCGCATCCCACCTCTCCATCCCAGTCATTCTCCACATTCAGCAGCTTCTCCATGTACCTTCGCCATACTTCCTTCACTCCTCTGTTGTCTGTCACAATGTTCCCATCCTCATCCTTCACACAGTTTGCACTGGTCACATGACGCCTCTCCTTAACCATTTGCTTGGCTATCTTGAAGAAGCTCTTTTGTCCTCTCTCACTCTCCAATTCACTTGCAATTTCTTTCCTCTTGGTCTCTTGGGCCTCTCACACTGCTGTCCGTGACGCCCTCTACATACCGCGCTCGGTCTGCCTCCCTTTTAAATGTCTTCCATACTTTATGGCACCTCCTCTTCTCATTCACCGCTCTTTCGACGCTGTCATTCCACCACCATGCTTCTCTTTGTCTTGCTTTACCCTTTGACCATCCGCACACCTCCTCTGTAGCTTCAAGCAGAGCCTTCTTCATTGCCTGCTACTTGCCATCCACACCTTCAGACTCCATCATCTCCTCCAATTCTTCTGCTATTCGCTCAATCTTCTCCCTAAACTCGTTTTTGTTCCCTCATCTATGTAGCTTCCACACCTTCAACTTGGGAGGATGCTTCTTAGCCCCCACCTTCTTGATCCGCAAAGTTAGGTCTCCGATGACTAGGCGATGCTGAGACACACTCTTCTCCGGCGATTGGCTTGGCATCCCTGACCAGGACGCGGTCCTTGTTTCTGATCACCAACCCAAGGGGAAATTGATTTTCTGTAAGGGTTGGACTCCCTTAGCCCATTCATCTCCCGAGGAGCCCACTGGACAGTGGCACTATTTAACCCATAGTTGGGATGAAAAAGTAAATTACAGGGTCAAGATTCTTGACATGCAAAATGCTTCTCTGACTTCATTTTACAGTGGGTATGAAACACACTCATTAAAATGCCAAGTTTTTGTGATCTAAAAATAATTTCTAAACTTTGTTCCTCATTGTATTACCTGTGTAACTTGGTTGAATTTGTTAAGCATTACCTTGGCTTTTGAAATTCATTCTCAACTATTATATTAGTATTGTTCGACAATAATATAAATGTGCAGCAGTGATTCATATTATCACTGAGAGATTTTACAATATCCCGATCACTCAGTCCTTCATTTGACTGGTGATCTAATGTGTTACCCCACCTCTCATCAAAGGTTGCAGGGACAGGCTTTATTGCCCAACATGATGACAAATATAAAAAAGCAAATAGGTGAATGAATGATAATTGTGCCTTCAGGAGAGGAACCAGCATGGGGGGGCTAGCATGGATGAGAATCTTTGAAAATTTTCATTCGTGCCTTGATTTTTATGTGTTGTGTATTTTTTTTCCTGTTCCACTCTAGTAATAATCCACGCCATGGTTGCAGAAAATCATATATAAAGCTCAAACTGAATATGAAAAACAGATGGACAGGCAGCTTCATGGGGACCTTGGAAAACCGGTCTGTGTAAACCATTACAAAAGCCTTCAGTCACACTCATCTAATCCGCAAAGAACACGGTCTCCTTGTCTTTTCTCCTCCTTTGCTTCTTCACCATCTCTATCTCGGGACCGGTTGCTTTTTATATCGCACGTGGGGTTTTTCTCTTCCGTTTCCACACGTCGGCTGTCTGGTTCTTCATTCCCTCCTTTGTTCAGATCCACATTTTATGAGATCCAAAAATTAGTAATTATTTAATAAAGCTTGTAAATACTTAAATAATATACTTTGTTCATAAGGAAAAATGTCCATTTCACAACACTTTTATAGTGTTATAATATACAAAAGATTAACAAAATGATCTTGTTAGAATAATTAGTTTTGCTGAAGCACTGGTCGGCCTGAAACCAAAGGTCACATGTCTTTGCTCAAGTCAACATATGTGCCGGCTAGCCTTGGGGAGTCCTTATACTCCCTTCCTTGTCTTATCTGTGAGAGGCCCTCACTAGTTAGAAACAGAACATCTTTGTTCTTTGTTCTTTGTTAGTTCAAGAGAGGTCCTTTCTCTGTTAATTGCTTTTGTCCGAGACAGTTTTTAGTTATCCCATATTTACTCAATGTTTGTTTAAGTAGACTTCATGCAAGTTATCTCACATCTACTTAACGTTTGTTGGAGTGTATGCACAAGAGGGACATGGCATCCAGGTTTGGAGATTGCAGCCGGGAACGAGGCTGCCAATCATCTAAGAACAGACTCTGCATTCCTGGGGTCACAGATCGACCAAGGCCATGCAGCCTCGCACCACACAACATTATTAGCTAGCTGAACAGCGTTGCTACAGTCACACTCTCCCCTCCCTTTAGTGTAGCAACGCCTCTTGTAACCAGGGCAACCCAATATAAAAAGAGGAGATGACGGTAGGGCAGGTCAGAATTGGTGGAGGACTGTGAACTGGGCCCTCTACCTAATTCTCCTCGCGAGCAAAAGAATACTGGTTGTCTTCTCCTCTTTGTTTCCAGTTTGTAAATAAATGTCTGATGGTATTTAGACCTGACAGATCTTTTACATATATTTCCCCCCAAAATAGTTATAGTTTTTGGCTATGCTTTATTTAATGCTCATTTTCACACATTTAATTGTAGATGAATTAATGACTGAAGGCGCATGAAGACCAGCCTGAAAAGTAGCAATCGCCTATTCATCCATCCATTTGAATCCACTTCAGGTTGCAGGGTTAGCAACTTAAGTATAGAGGTTCGGACTACCTCCTCCCAACCAGCTAAAGCTAGCTAGCTATCTACGGCATAAGTGTCAAACTCAAGGCCCAGGGGCCAGATACACATATTTTTATGTGTCCCCCAAAGACAAATTGTGCTTCAAATTATTGTATTGGCCCGAATATAAGACAATGTTTTTTGCATTGAAATAAGACTAAGAAAGTGGGGGTCGTCTTATATTCAGGGTCTAGACATTATAGTATAATGATTATACCCATTTTCACTTGTGCACAGCGGTAAGTTAAAAGTTGCTGGTATCGACTGAGTATGTTGCTGTGATCGTGTGCATCTTTGACACAAAGTGAGTATATGTATTTCATTGTTAATACTGCCCACTGTTGTTCCGTTTGTCGGATCGCGGTCTGTGACAAAGTTTGAACCGCGCTCGGCGGCGACTGGGGAAACAACCGCTTTCGCCGGCAACTCGGGGAAACAGAACCGCAATCGGCGGCAACTCGGGAAAAACGACCTCAATCGGCAGCTATTCGGGTACAGAACCGCAATTGGCGGCTATTCGGGGACAGAACCGCAATCGGCGGCAACTCGGGGAAACAGAACTGCAATCGGCGGCAACTCGGGGAAACAGAACCGCAATCAGCGGCATACGAAAGTCAGCGCCGCAATCGGCGGCATTTGAAAGTCCGGACCGCGATCAGCGGCATTTGGAAGGCGGAGCTGTGGCAGCAGCAAGAGCCACTACGCGCAGCAGCAGTGGGAGTGGGGCCAGGGACAATCGCGGGTCTGGCGAAACTGGCTTGAAATCTGACGACGCCCGAGGGTCCTGCAACGCTGGGGTGGAGCCCGATGGCGGCCGCGAATCTGATGGCGCCGGGAGGCACTCCGATGGCGGCCGAGGGTCTGGCGTTGCGGGAGCGAAGTCCGATCGCGGCCGCGAAGCCGCTGCCGCCAGAAGCACTCCAATGGCGGCTGAGGGTCCGGCGTCGCGGAAGCAAAGTCCGATGGCGGCAGCGAAGCCCATGGCGCTGGAACATGCTCGGACGACGGACGTGGATCGGGCGTCGCAGCGGGAGCTGATGGAGGAAGGTCCAAGCGCTGGTCGCTCTGATGGTCGGATCATTCTGTCACGGATCGGAATGAAACAGGGCGACCAAATTCAGCTTGGACCAAGGTTTATTGGAGAACACAAACTAACAGACTCGGCAGACTGACGTAACTTACTAACAAAACCAACAACAGAGACTGAAATGAGTCCTGACACATTCATTTACAAATGTGATTGCACTTTAGTTTACATATTTAAATGTTCAGATATTAAGATGTGATAGACAGTTTTCGCATATATTTGAATGAGGCAAAATAACATGCTTTTTCTCTCGAATATATTGTTATAATCATTTGTTTCAGATGTAATTATTTTCTGTATAAAAATTAAATTTGGTGTTCAAAAAGTCTCATTTCAAACTTGAGTCTTGAAAAAGAGGGGGTCGTCTTATAGTCGGGGTCGTCTTATATTCGGGCCAATACGGTACTAAAATTGCAAATTGTCAAATATTTGTTTACCAGGGTTTACTAGTCTGATTTGAAAACGAGTTACCGTTTTTTTCCGTGTATAATGCGCAAAATGTAACAAATTTATTTGCGCATTATACTTGGGTACAATTTTTTTTAATTTATTTTTTTTTATTATTATTTTTTATTTTTTTTAAGAAAATCATGGTACAACAAAACCAACAACAGGACTGACCAACAAAGTCGTGGAACAAAAAGACAGGGTGACATTACCAAAGACAGGAACAGAAACCAAACAGACATCATGACAGTAACACATGCAATAATCCGACGGTGAGCAAGCGGCAGACAGGACTTAAATACAAAACACGTTACATTGATTGAGGTGACACAGGAAGGGAGGGGTGACGCGAACAGAAACTATGGCAACCTAGACACATAGCAAAACTGGGGACGAGACATGACAAATCTCTCTCGAAATAAAACTTGAAATCACCTTTCTTCTTGTTTGTTGTCAATCGCGCATTGCATTCAGCCATCCTGCCCAACACACTTAGTCAGTAAAATTCATAATTGACGACACATCGTTTGATGCGATGGTGCAATCCTTGATGGTGTGTTATTGTCAAATATTGTTTGTTTTTTAATCTCCATCGCAGACCGGATATCATACGGAGGCCGCCATGACAGTATGCGCAGAACGGATGCGCAAGACACGTTAATCGCGCATCGCATTTAGCCATCCTGCCCAACATACTTAGTCAGTAAAATTCATAATTGACGACACATCGTTTGATGCTATGGTGCAATCTTTGATGGTGTGTTATTGTCAAATATCGTTTGTTTTTTAATCTCCATCGCGGACCGGACGTCATACGGAGGCAGTATCACTGCGCATGCGCACTATGGATCCGATGCGCAGAACGGATGCGCAAGGCACGTCAGCTATATAAAGAGCGAGAGTTCAGTTTTCTTCCTATTAGTTTCAATTCACAGTTTATTTAGCAGTTTCAATCAACAAATAACAAAATCCGTATTACAGGTAATACACTTTGCCTTCTTCCTTTCGTCTCTGCTGTTCACTTCAAACACGCTCCATACGAACGCAATGCTCTCGTATCAGACGCTTGCTCGATCACCTGCTCGTTTGCTGTCACAATGTACCTGACACAAATCCGAAACATTTGTTGCGGCTCCGAGTCACGACGAGGGGCAAGTTTTGGTTTCCAAGGGTGTTTTTATTCCTCTTCAACGTCTCTCCCATACAGAGCCGCCTTTTTCACATGTCCGCACGCCTTTTTCACATGTCCGCACTGATCGCGGTGGTGCCTTTACGGGCAGTCGGAGAAATCAACGCCAACAAAGAAAAATACATCCAGCCTAGTTAAGACCACACCAAAGACTATAAAAATGGGACCCATTGCCTCCCTGCGTGTGTGACGATCATTGGGACTTACAAAAAAAAAAAAATGGGTGCGTATTATACATGGGTACAGGCTTTTTTCCAGCATCAACATGCCATTTTTAGGGTGCGTATTATACATGGGGGCGCATTATACACGGAAAAAAACGGTATTTGTCATTTTGTTTTGTAGCTTATACTGTATATATTATGTGTTGATACATTTATTTGGGTTGACAGTCATATAGGCTCTCTGAAAGAAACTATGAATATGATGCGGCCCGCGAAGAAAAATGAGTCTGACACCCCTTATCTACGGCATACCACACCCCGGGTATCAATTGGTCTGGGGATTGCTGCCACCACAGGGACCCACCACATTACGGCTACAGCAACAGGTGAAGGCTTGGAACTCCCTTCTCTGGTTTATCAGAAGTGTGAATTGTTGGTCCTTCTGAAAGAGGATTCTCTCAGACCTTCCGAGTGAAGTCAATCCTTTTAGGCCTCACAGGTTGCACTTACACCACATTCTGAGCCAACAAGCCACCAGATGGTGATTGGTTGGTAGTTCCAACCCTCTCTTCATCTGAGTGTCCAAGACATGCAAGTCCAAATTTATGCATGTTTGTGTATGTGTGTGCACTCTACATTGTAAAAACCAAAGTGACTATTTTAATAATGTTTTGATTTATTTCTTCTTTGAAGGATTCATATTACCTTGGGCAAAAGTGTGTTTAATAACCATCCATGCAATTGTACTCATAATTAGTAATTATAAATGTTAGGGTGGTGCTCACTCTAACTTATTTTGCAAGAACCACACTGGAGACAAGTTAGTCGTTTTAGACACCTGCAGGCGGAGAGTTCCCTCGTTGCTGTGCTTACGTCGAATGAAGTCTGACTCAGGCCTCATCAGGTGCAGATTTATTGAGAGAAACAGAGTGGGGTTGAAAGTGGGGGGGGGTGGGATCACAGGATGGGGTGAACCCGCTCCCCTGCTGATCAAAGCATAGCAGGGGGCCTTTTACGACGTTCTGTAAACAAAGCAACTTTGATTGCTTCCTCTGCAGCTAGTCAATAAGTTGAAAAGATCTTAGCACTTTGGTCTACTACTTTTGTTAAGACAAGACAAGCTAGTTAAATTATTACAGGTTACATTCCAACATAATCATACGATAAAGATATTCTGTAAACCCTAACATATCCCTCCTGTTTTATCATATGATTATGTCAACCCCGATCAGTCATACACAAGTAAGAAAATACAATGACAGCAATAACTTCCAGTGAAGATGAGGTTTTCCCTCAATACCGTCAGGGTTTTTCCAAAACTATCTTGATCGTATGATTATGTTGGAATGTATGTAACCGGTAATAAATAACCTAGGTAGATTAATTTTATGCTTATGTTGGTGTGTAACCAGTAATAAATAACCTAGCTTGTCCCATCCTACACAATGTCGTAAAACATGCCCTGCTCTGCTAATCTAGAGGTCAAGGGCTTTAACTTGTCTATTCTGTCCACTGTCACCCCCACCTTTTTTCTCTTAATAAAGATGCTCTTGTGAGAAGCGAGAGTCAGACTTCATTCGACCATCGCTGTAAGCACAGCGACGAGTGAACTCTCCGCCTGCAGGTGTCTAAAACGACTAACTTGTCTCCGAGTGGTTCTTGCAAAATAAGTTAGAGTGAGCACCACTCTAACATTTTGGTGCCGAAACCCGGGACCCTCATACCCGCCATCTGGCTTGACGGAGGAAGACGTGCTGCATTGTCGACAAGCCAGCGTCCATTAGGAGGACCTGGAAAAGAAAGTCCTGGGAAGAGAACTTCTTCGCTGGGCCAGCATCTTAAGTCTGCCTTCGTCTGACAGAGGTGGATTGACGGGACCCGGCAGTGCATCGAACCAGGAGACACGTAAGTTAAAGAAAAAAAAGCGCTGATACGGCTTTGGTGTGTCCGAGCTATGAGATACGGCTTTGGTTTGTCCGAGCTATGAGATACGGCTTTCGTTTGTCCGAGCTATGAGGTACGGCTTTGGTTTGTCCAAGCTATGAGATACGGCTTTGATTTGTTCGAGCTATGAAACGCGTAAAAAATTAAAGGTGTACGAGATATACGGCTTTGGTTTGTCCGAGCTATGACAGATACAGCTTTGGTTTTTCCAAGCTAAGAAACAGCTGGGATTCTTGTCCCAGTGGAAGGAACGGGCTAAGAAAAAACAGAGCTTCTTTTTCTTAATTGAAGAAGGGCGTAGACTCTTTTTTTTGTTTGTTTTTTTGTCCGTTTTTCCAAGCTGTTTGCATGAAAGTTGTGTGGTTGAGTGTGACTGGTAGGATAAATTGACTAAGAAGCAGTTCTAGCATTGATCGACGGCAATAACACAGGCTAGTAATTTGTTGGAAGGTCAATTTAAACATGCATTGAGAATCCTCAAAGAAAAAAAGAGATTGAAAAAAAAAAACACTGGAAAAACTAAAATTAAGATGAGAAAAAGGAACGATAAATCTCTAGCTCTTGAAGGAGATGAGTTCATGGCTAGTAGATTTCTTGCTTGTATGCAATACATGCTGAAGTGGAAAGAGAAAAGAGAGAGAGTTGAATTGTGCTAGACTGTGGTTGAAAGCTTCACAAGAGAGAAGAGAATAAATCCAAAAGACAAAAGACAGAAAGTTGAAAAGTGCTATGCAGGCGCACTGTCCCGGCCACGGCTCCAGCCGCAGCTCAAGCAGAAGAGCAAGAGAGGCATTCCGCTCGTGTGCAAAACCTGTATACAACTATGCAGTGGGACAGGCATGCTGAAAAAGTGATCCAAAAAGGCAAAAGTTCTGATGTATTTCATCTAGATGATGATAATGATCTAAATGAAGATACAACGACCTTCTTCCAAAGTTCCCAAAGGGGAGAGGAAGAGTTAGAGACCAACAAGGCCGAAGGCCACCATATAATCCAAAACCCCCATCAGATTCTGACAACTGTTGGAACTGTGGGAAACGTGGACACTGGTCAAGAGAGTGTTTTAGAAAAAAAAGAAAAAAAAGCGGTGCCAGTCAAGGGGCAGAGGAAGAGGCAGAGGAAAAGTCACATTTACAGCATGACAAGCTTTCTCTCCTTTGACCCCTCATGCTATTACAGAGAAAGAAAGAATAGATGCCCATATGACAGCAAAACATGTCATTGTCAGATTATTGGAACATTTTTTGGATTATTAGAGCTCCTGTCCATACAAGAAGTATGACAATGCTGTTTGTATGCCCAATGACAAATGACCAGAGATCAGATTGTGTGTGTACACTAAAGTTAAAATTTGCAAATCAAGTGGTAAATAAATGCAACTTGCTTCTCGAAGATAAATGAAAGATTAGAATGTGCTGTCCTCGTGTGCGTGGGAGGGACCAGCTCATGATCGACCACAGGAAATGGCCAGCCTGTGACGAATCATTGGTGCTGGAACCTACCTTACGAGCGCGAGAGCTGTGCATGTGTTAAAATGATGAAAATTGGCTAAACTTTTAGTGTAAATAAATTTGCTAGACTATGGTCTATTCAATTTGCACCGCAGAACAGAAACGATTTGGAAAGATAAAAATGAGAGGAAAAGAGAGAAATGTGTTTGCGAGCAGAAATTGATCCACACTAGTGCATGTTAAGTGTCGAGCCCTCATGAGAAATTTGAAGAAAAAAAACGACAGAACATGCTTTCAGGAATTGGAAGAAGCAAAATTGTGAATTTAAGACATTGCAATGCTACATTTAATAGGAATAATTGATTAATGGTGTTATAAAATTATACAAACTGCTATATGCGAGCTAAATCTGAGAAACTGAGTTATTTAAATTTAAAAACAAAGGAAAAATCCAGATTAATTTGCCAGTAGTTTTAATGAGTTTAGTTTTTCTTGGATTGGTGGATTGTTCTATCAGGAACCTTGAGTTGAAAATGGTATAGGAATGTTGTGTGGTGAGCTTGGATGAATTGAAACCATTGTGATGAAGAGACTCCTTTTTGGAGAGTGTGAGATGCAAATGAGCATTGATGAATGATTCCCTGAATGAAAAGAAAATACAGGTTGAATGGTTGAAGTTGTTGGCGACTACTATGGGAACCTAGTAGAGCGACTTTGCTGAAAGAGTGATTTTGAGTAAGTTAAATGCTAAAATGAAAAACGTAGCTTTTGGATTAATGATTAACTAGAGAAAAAACTGGAGAACCAGTAACACATGCAGAAGATGTGTGAACTGGGAAATTGAGAAGCGTTTTGGAAAGAAAGTCAAATTAAATGATGGAATCATATGTAGTAAAGAACACATCCTCCCAAACAGCTTGTCAAGGTGTGGCATGGGCGCTGCCAAGCCTCAGAAGGAGGGAGTGAGTAGAAGAGATAGTGGAAGATAATAATACAACACTTTACGACATATGGATTTTCTAATACATTTGGTGTCATACTGTGGTAAATTTCTATTCTGGTATCATGCAATGTATATCTCACTAGTAAGCCTAAGTGTGACCGGGTCGTGTTTCGGGTCAGGTTCGTGCAGGATCGTTTGGGCCTTGGTCCATGGTCTCATTGGCACGAGACATCTGGTTTCCATTAACAACTGACAAGATATTCACCCGAGTGAGGAAAGGCAGGCTAACTCATAAATAATGAGGGGATATTGGGAGTAGTCTGTTGGTCCCTTCTTCAAGACCCTTCCTGGTGTAGATAGGTTCGCAAAACGAGAGATTTAGAGGTTCAAAAGAAAGACAGTTAAAAGAAAATAACATTTTTGATTTGAACAATTGCAGGGTAATAGGAGCATGAGAGAGAAGAGCTAAGAAGCGGGATCCAATTTGGTCAGGGAGATTGGAAATTCACAGCACCATATTCTAAGTAACATTTTTGAGCAAGCATGACACAGGTAATAAGGTTTGAGAGATCAAGACGTAGATCAGGGCTAGATGTGGAACGCAGACCTCTGAGTTAATTTTGAATAATGTTACTGAAGACACAATGTACTGTCCCGTCAAATTGGAACTATAGACGAAACGTAGCTCGAAAATAGGATGAGTTACAGGACTTACAATATAAAGACGAGATTGCTGTTACTAGGAGAATTTGAAGTTTGGTAAAGATTAAAGTCCCAATGATCGTCACACACACACCTGGGTGTGGTGAAATTTGTCCTCTGCATTCAACCCATCCCCGTGTGATTTTAATCCATCCCCTGGGGGAGAGTGGAGCAGTGAGCAGCAGCGGTGCCGCGCTCAGGAATCAGTTGGTGATCTAACCCCCCAATTCCAACCCTTAATGCTGAGTGCCAAGCAGGGAGGCAATGGGTCCCATTTTTACAGTCTTTGGTATGACCCGGCCGGGGTTTGAACCCACAACCTTCCTGTCTCAGGGCGGACACTCTTCCACTAGGCCACTGAGCTGGTAACAAACGTTACTAGCGAATTGATGGCAGCAGCTACATTTGGTTACAAGTTTGATGTCCCAGTCTGTCACTCTCAGTGCCAGGATCCCTGAAACTCGATCCCGAGACTCTGCCTGCAGCCATGGACGTCTACAAAACGGTGCCTGGCTTTGAGGCACCTTTGACCTTTGGCGAGGACAAAGAAAGACTGTTGTGCTTGGAGGGGGGCAAGTACACTCCGGAGGAAAGACGACATCCTCGGGGACAAAAAAAAAGACAGTGAGAAGCGGAGGAACTCACAATGTTGAAAATAGACTCATTTGAACAATGGACTCATTCGAGAGTGATGGATGGGTTGGCTCTGAAGCAACAACAAAAGAACACCAACTTGCAGCAGAAGACACATGGACATGAAGTGGCCGACGGCCAAATCGCACTCCTTGGTGTGGCGTGGCTAAACTTGGTGGGGCTTGGGTCAAAGTGGACAGGAGCTTCATTGTGCACTGAGTTTGACAGAACTGAGGAGATTTGATTAAAATTTAATAATGCGTAGAGCTACAGAAAGAAGCATCATGGTCAGAGATTGAACAGATTGGACAAAACAAATAGGCTAAAACGGTGAGAAACAAGAGCGAGATCTGATGTTTTGGCTCATCAGGCATAAGAAGTAGAAATTGAGTTCAGATAAATTTTAGAATAGGACATTTGGACTAAAGTGAATTCAGTAAGGAGGAAGCTAGGTTGCTCAATGTACCTACTCAATAAAATAGTAAATTCGTTGCACCACAGTGGAGTTTGGGTGGTCAGAAAGTTGGATACGTTGAATTTTTGACTTTCACACAATCATGCATAGGAGTCGCACAAGGCGACAGTTAACAAGACAATGACTGCAATAGGGATCACTTACGACTGCACCGACATAGAAAAGTGGAAGCAAGGGAGTTGAGTAAGGGATTATATGCAGAACAGTCCGCTATACAGTTACCAATAGGAGGTTCTATCAAAAGAAGCTACATGTGAGATGTATAGAATACCTTTGTCTGTGGTCTGTGTTCGTGCGTAATCTCTGTAAAGTTGCGTCAGGCTGTTGTCGTTTGTCTGAGCCTTGGGTGCGCGCTCGGTGTGTGTGCGTTTATGTGCACAACCTGTGTGGGTGCGAACGTGTTAGGAAGAAGACGGCATGGATAAGGGAATCTCCTTTAGGTTAGGAGGAATCATTAGGAAGTGCTCAAACTCTTCTTTCAAACACTCCTATCTGCCTCGTTAAAAAGGGCATTGCAATTGACTACAAGAGTTGCAAAGGGCAGATGAAGAACAGTCCTTGGCAGATTATATGATCAGGTCCCTCAAACTGAAAGATATGTCCAATGCAAATTTACTGCCGCCTGATCTTTCCTCCTCACAGGTCGACAACCCCATCAATCCAGGAGACTGGGTCTACATCAGGGTCATCCAAGGAAAGAACTGGGCCAGCCATGGTGGGAGGGACCATTCCAAGTCTTGCTGACTACCCCCCTCCGCAGTGAAGATCGCTGAACGACCCAGCTGGATTCACCTCAGCCACTGCAAGCTACAAGGAGTGCTGGACCCCTCATTTCGGGACGGTGGCGAAGTCTGCGAACAACGATCCCAACTCCGCTAGGCGGGGGTATGTCTCGGTGTTCCTGTCATCTTAGTAGCAACGGGGCTCCACATGCCAGGTGGATCCTCTGCTGCGTTGTGGTTGGAGCATGCTATGGTCTATGGACACATCTGAACAGACCAAGTGATAATGTTGACCGTGGAAAACGATGGTCACATGATGAGAACTTTGAGGACTGGTCATGAGACCCCAGAAACCCATACGAAACCAACGCTTGGTACCGGTAAGTGAAGGTCACTGTGAGAGCGCACACACAGGTGGGATGTTATGTGTGTGTTCAAAAACTCCCCTTGCTCCACACAAGTTCACTTGGAGGCCGAAGCAATGAATGTCACTGAAGCGAAATGTATGGCATCTATGGGAGGAGTTGGATATCAACACCGTGCTGTCAGTCAGTGACGCTACCCCTACCGCCCTGGACTCGCAGGAATGAATCTGTGATCAAACTCTTTAGGATTAATCCCAATGTGACTGTTGGAGGACGGCAGATGCCACAAGTGGCCTAAACCAGAAGGCTACTTGGAATGGACTACACGTGTTTCATCCAAGACAACAAGACCCACAAATGCATTAACGACTACTGCTCTCCAGGAGGAAACCGGATGGGAGCTTTGGACATCACCGCTGTGTGCCAGGATGGGAGAGCCACTTCAAGGCATAAGGGCTCTCCTGCCAACATGGCTGCACCATTGGACGGGACCTACTTCATTCGGAACGGATTGTGGCTTTATTTTCATTTTTTATTGATAGCATTCTGGTCGCCTAAGGCAGAGGGACCGTGTGAGACTTTTCCTGCATATTAACATCGGCCAGCAGGTTTTTAGATCACACAATAAGTTTGAACTGGAGTATTGAGGAAAAACCTCATCTTCACTGGAAGATCATTGGTTGTTGTTTTTGTCGTGTTTCACCCTACACGTTCCCCGCCCCGCCCGCTGTCGTCTCAGTTTTTTATTGATCTTTTTTATTATTGTTTTTATTTTTTTTACTATTCTTCTTTATATTTTCTTCCTTGTGTTTGGTTGATCGGGTTCACATAATCATATGATAAAACAGGAGGGACATGTCAAGGTTTTTCCAAAACTATCTTGATCGTATGATTATGTTGGAATGTATGTAACCGGTAATAAATAACCTAGGTAGATTAGTTTTATGCTTATGTTGGTGTGTAACCAGTAATAAATAACCTAGCTTGTCCCATCCTACGCAATGTCGTAAAACATCCCCTGCTCTGCTAATCCAGAGGTCAAGGGCTTTAACTTGTCTATTCTGTCCACTGTCACCCCCACCCTTTTTCTCTTAATAAAGATGCTCTTGTGGGAAGCGAGAGTCAGACTTCATTCGACCATCGCTGTAAGCACAGCGACGAGTGAACTCTCCGCCTGCAGGTGTCTAAAACGACTAACTTGTCTCCGAGTGGTTCTTGCAAAATAAGTTAGAGTGAGCACCACTCTAACAAATACTCCAGTCCAAATTTTGTGTGTAACTTAAAAACCTGCGGCCAGATTAAATGCAGGAAAAGAGTTACACGGTCCCTCTGCCTTAGGCGACCAGAAAGCTATCAATAATAACAGTTAAATACAAAAATTGCTCGTGATTGTTCAGCCGTTGGGGGCTTGGCACGCCCACTGGTGGAGGGTGAGCACAATTCTCAACCCCTTCGCAGCTCCGCTCCGTCCGGGGAGAAGTTGGGTATATCTGCTGTGTGGTCATTGTCTTCAGTGGCTCAGGGTGGACTACCTGGCCACCAAGGGCTAAGAGGATTATTCTGCCTCTGTATTAACTGGGGGCGGGAACGCTGTCGATGGCGGATCTGGTTCTTTGCAGGAACCCTTCACTGGGGCGCACTGGGACAGATGATACGGCGTATCTCCTTTGCCGGCCAGCCGGACGGCATGTGAGATGTGGTCCACCAATTTATAGGGTCCAGTACACGCAGGCTCCGTCCCCCTCCTTCTTGGGACCTTCAGCCAGAACGTTGGGGTGATCTGGACCTCGGTCTTTGCTTCCGTATCCGCAGTAGTTTGCTGAGCAAATGCCTATCTGGATCCGCCACCAAAAGAACAGCAGCACGTCCGGAAAACCAGCAAAAAACAGCACATTTTCTGCAACCTTTGCATTAGTCATTTGAGATGTTTCTTCTGCTCCTCTCATCACCGTTTTGGTTGCCCTGGTTACAGAGGCGTTGCTACACCAAAGGGAGGGAAGATTGCGTCTGTAGCAACGCTGATTAGCTAAGGAATGTAGTGTGGTGTGAATTAGCACTTCATTGTCGGCCCGTGACCCCCGCAAAACCTGTCCTCCTCCCTCAACCAGCTGTTCTTCTCTCATGGTTGGCTGACTCGTCCTCGAGTGTGATCAGATAACTTGAATTGCCGCTTTCCTGTGGAACAATGCAACTAAACCTTCGCTAGACTTTATCTACTTAGTAAATTAACACACAATAACAATAAGTAACTTGTCCTAAACACTAAAACAAATGTTAAGTAAATGTAAGGGAACTGGTATGCAGTTCCTTAAACAAACATTGAGGAAATATAGTATAACTTGTACGCAACTACTTCAAACTGTATATAACACTTAGCAAAGAAAAACAGTTCTTGTGCTGTCCTCACTCTGAAGCATCTAGTTTTTACCAGCTAGACAGCGAGTTAACGACGCTCCAAATAATCAAACTTGGTTTCTTTTAGCTGATTTATTTGTAGAATGGCCTCAAACCATTGCCCTCTTAAGACCGTCGTAAAACTAAGACATAGAGAAAATACAAGTAAAATTGTGCGTTAGCTAAACACATACAAGCTACATCACATTTACAGTGAATAGGTTTGCATTAAACAGCACATATAACCAAAATAAAATATTCTTTCAAAATTCGAATAATACTCACGGACAAATCTTGTCCAAGGCACAACATAAAAGGTTTAAACATCAGCTCTTAACACATGCACACGGGTCAACATTGCTTGCTGCCATCTTGTATTTGCTCTCAAAAACAACTTCCCACTGCAACCATTAGAGGGAGGTAAAGCACTACATGTAAACGTGTTTCTACTTAAACTTATTACAAAGGGCAGAATACTCCCTGCCTGGTACAATACAATTGTGCCACTACAAATCAAACTTTAGAACAACATGTAAATAACAAAAAAAATGCAACATCTACTTTTCTGATAACAGTAAAACCATGTCTGTAACAGGTCTCAAAAACATTTTCACATTTCCATCTTTTACAGTCTTTACTTCTGCTTTTCGAACCTTTTTGTCCTTACTCTCAAATGTTTTTACAACTCTTCCCATGGACCAGTCATTTCTGTGTGCAAGCACGTCTTTCAGTAATACAATGTCACCGACTTTTACATTCATTTTTTTCATCAGTCCATTTTCTCCTTTGCTGTAGAGTTGAAAGATATTCACTCCTCCACTGTTTCCAAAAGGTGTCCGCCAGACTCTGTACCTGCTTCCATTGCTTTGAATAGAGGTCTGGAGGTGCAAAGGTTCCTGTTGGTGCAGATAAGGCATTGGTTTTGGGTAAGAAGCATTGCTGGGGTGAGAAGATTTGGTTTGTCAGGATCTGTTGACACCGCTACGAGTGGTCTTGCATTCATTATTGCCATCACTTCCGCCATGAAAGTACTTAACATCTCATGTGTGAGTTGGATATGTATGACTTTCAAAAGAATACCATCCAAAATACGTCTTGCAATTCCAATGAGTCTCTCCCACGGCCCACTCATGTGTGAGGAGTGTGGGGAGTTGAACAGCCATGTACGTCCTTTTTCCTGCAGGTAAGAGTTCAATTCTGTGTCCTTGTGATCAATTTTCAGTTCGTTGCATGCTCCAATAAAATTGGTACCTCTATCCGAGCGGATTGATAAAGCTGAATGTCGACATTGATTCGATGAGCTCAATGTGCACAGCTCTCATGGACATACAGGTGAAAAGTACAGCCCAGCGTTTACTGTCTGCACTTCCTCCTCTGGTGCGACGTGTGGTAACCGTCCAGGGGCCAAAAATGTCCATTCCAACACTGGTGAATGGTGGCATAGGCAACAGTCTATCAACAGGTAAATTTGCCATCTTTTGAGTTTGAAATTGCCCTCTGAGCTTACGACAGAGAACACATTTGTGAATGACAGAAGAGACAAGCCGTTTACTGCCAATAATCCAAAATCCGGCTGCTCTGAGCGCTCCTTCTGTTATGTGGCGCCCCTGATGTGCTACCTTCTCGTGATAGTACCTGATAAGTAGGACTGCTACGTGATGAGCGTGTGGGATAATGAGTGGATGTTTCTCTTCCTTAGTGAGATTAGCAGGTGCCAAGCGTCCTCCTATTCTCAGAAGACCATCTTCATCAATAACAGGGTTTAGCTTTTTAAGACAGCTCTGTTTTGGTAGTGGCTGGTTAGCTTTTATGCACCGGAACTCTTCTTTGAATGTTTCATGTTGCACAGTTTGAATGATAAATTTCGCTGCTTCATCTGTAGTGTTTGTGTTTTTAAAACACTTCCAGCCTTTGTTTCCCAAGTTTGTTTTCTTGAATGATGCTGCTACACGTTTTAGTGATGCAATAGTTTGATATAAACTTGTCCACTGAGAGAATCTTTCAAAGCGACTTGACTCTAACTGCGTAGTTGAGGTTTTTGTGACAAAACTTTTCACCTCAGGCCTGATCTCAGTATCTGTATCTGGGTCAATCAGATTGAAATCATCTGAATGCGTCGACTCTTTATTGGACTGTGTTAAAAAGGAAGTACCACTAAACCAGTTTGTGTGAGCTAGTGTAGAAGCTTCTATGGGTCTGGTTGCATTGTCTGCTGGATTGTCACAAGTAGCTATGTAACACCACTGTGCAGGATGTGTCGACTTCCTGATCCTGGTCACTCGATTAGCTACATAAGTGTAGAATCTCTTTGTGTTGTTATGTATGAACCCAAGAACGACTTTACTATCTGTAAAAAATCTCAATTTCAATGTCGATCTCATCCCTAATGAGTTCGTACATTTCAACAGCTAAAACTGCTGCACATAACTCTAGTCTCGGGACCGTGTGAGCAGGACGGGGGGCTACTTTTGACTTCCCCATGATAAAACCCGTGTGCCACTGACCTTCACTGTCAAGTGCTCTCAGATACGGTACTGCTCCTATGGCCATGGTGGAGGCATCTGAGAATATGCACAGTTCTTTCCTCACAGCTGTAGACTGGGAAAATGGGAGGTAGCATCTTGGTATCTGTAGCTGCTCAAGATATTTTAATGAGTATCTCCATTTGTTCCATTCCTCTTCTCTTTCCACAGGAAGTGGTTCATCCCAATCCTTTTGCTCTGTGGACAGTTCGCGTAGAAGTGCTTTTCCTTGCATTGTGATGGGTGATACAAAACCTAGTGGATCGTACAAACTGTTAACTGTGGCCAACACACCTCTCCTGGTGTATGGCTTTAGTTCGGTGGTGACATGAAAGGTAAAACTGTCAGTTTCAAGATTCCAGAGCACCCATAGGCTCCTCTGCAGAGGTATGTCGTCCAGCTCTAAATCCAAGTCTTTCAGATCTTTTGCTCTTTCGGCAGCAGGAAATGCTTTCACTACCTTGTGGTTGTTAGAGGCTATTTTGTGTAGCTTTAAGTTGGATTGTGCCAACATGTTCTGTGCGTTTGTGAGTATCTCAACAGCTTCTTCTGAGGTTGTTGTGGATGCAAGGCCGTCATCCACATAAAAATGCCTCATAATGAACTGCTTTGCGTCTTGTCCTTGCTCTTCCTCTCCTTCGACTGCAGCACGCCTCATACAGTAAATAGCCACGGACTATTTCCAAAAACGTGGACTTTCATTCTATACTCACAAATATCTTTATCTGGATCATTATTTTCATACCACAGGAATCTTAGATAATCCCTGTGATCCTCTCTCACTTCAAAACAATAAAACATTTGCTGCACATCAGTCGAAAACGCTACTGGTTCTTTCCTAAAACACATAAGAACACCTAGTAGTGTGTTGTTGAGGAGGTCAGGTCCGCTTAACAAGACTTTGTGAAGGGACTGTCCTTCAAACTCTGCACTTGAGTCAAAAACTACTCTCAGCTGATTGGGTTTTTGAGGATGGTACACACCAAAGGATGGTAAGTACCAGTGTTCTTTGTCCGAGTCCAGAGGTGGAGCGAGCTCCGCATGGTCATTGTTCAGCAGGTTTTGCATGAACTCAGTGTATTGTCTTTTCATTTCAGGGTTGCGGTCCAGTGTTTTCCTGAGTGACTGAAGACGTTTCAATGCTTGCTCCCTATTACTTGGAAGTTTCGGTCTGGGTGAGCGGAATGGCAATGGTGCCACCCAGCTGTTGGCTTTGTTTTGAAACACTTCTTTTTCCATAATGTCAATAAAGTCTTTATCTTCTACCGACAGCGCTGGTTTGTCGTCATCTTTTGTTTTCTCAAAAACAGTTTGTCCCAGCAAATCAGTATTTTTATTTTCACTGCCCTTTTGAAGAGCGGGTGTGGTGTTTGGTTGGAAGCTGCAACCACTCGACTCCTTTACTTGAAAGATGTTGGGACATGGGCTGAGGTAAGAAGCACGGCCATTCTGAAGAACATCTGTTTTAAGGACATTCACATTCGAGGGCTTGTGTGTCTTTCCCAGGCAGGCTTCACCAACAATTACCCACCCTAAGTCTAGGCGCTGCGCATAGGGTGTATTGTGCGGCCCGTTGATTCTCTCTCTGACTTTGTGTACCTGTATAATATCTCTTCCCAAGAGTAGAAGGACAGGTACTTGTATTTTGACAGGAGGTATTTTGTCAGCAATCTTCTGTAAGTGTGGGAACTGCATAGCAACTTGTGGAGACGGTATCTCTCTCCTATCGTCTGGAATCATGTCACATTCAATCAGATTTGGGAGTGGGAGTTTTACTCTACCATCCATTGACTCAATCACAAAGTTTGCTGCTGTTCTGCCAACATTATCTGACAGTCCGGAGCATGTTCTGAGCTTGTAAGCGTGTCTTAATATTAGAGAGCTCAAAAAACTGTGACTTAGCAAGAGACTTGTTACTTTGTTCGTCAAGCACTGCGTACATCTTTTGTGCTTGTTGTCTTTTGCCATCTGGATAGACTAACACCGGACTTATCTTTGAGCATGAATGTAGACTGTCTGCATTACCGCAGATTTCTGTGCATTTAGAGACCACTGAAATGTTTGCACTGTCCTCTGTCTCCCCACCATCCTCTTTGTCAGCTTCAGGGCTATTAGCTTGAACAGGAGGTGGATCTGGATGTAGCACTGATAAATGTCTGTCACTGCCACAGTCTGTGCACTTTATTTGTACCTTGCAGTCTTTTGCTAAATGCTGAGTAGAGCCACAACACTTAAAACAGATTCTATTCTTTTTAAGAAAGGACTTGCGCTCATCTATGGGTTTTGCTCTAAAGCTTTTGCACTTTTTAACTGGATGAGGCTTCTTACGTATTGGGCATAGCTTGTCAGGGCTTTCTGGCAACTGACTGTATCTGTTCTGAGCAAAACTACTGTCTGTGGGAATGTCTGTTTTGTTCACAGTTATCACTTGCCTGGAATTACCTTTAAAACCTTGGTCTTTCTTGTGCTTGAAGCTTGTGCTAGCTGGAGGTGTGATGACAAAGCTTGGGTCGTTTCTTATTTTGGCTTGTTGTCTCACAAATCTTGAAAAGACGCTGAAAGGGGGAAAGCAGACTTTGTATTGCTCCTTATACTTTGCTCCTGTTGCAATCCATTTTTCTTGTAACACGTAGGGTAGTTTGTCCACAATGGGGTTCACTCCGCGTGCTGTGTCCAAATATGAGAGGCCTGGTAAGTATCCTCCATCCTTTGCACATTCGAATTCTTGTAGAATGTCACCTAGCTCTGTCTCTGTTGCTGAGTTTGGGAAACTGCTCAATCTTTTTCAACAGTGCATTTTCCACTACTTCAGGAGACCCGTAACATTCCTCGAGTCTTTGCCACACAAGGCTGAGAGCAGCGATTGGATTGAAAACATAGACTGAGCGAATTCTTTTAGCTTGCTGACCAGACTCAACTCCAAGCCATTTTATCATTAAATCTAGTTCTTCCTGCGCTGTACCATGCAAGTCTTTTATGGTGTTTTGAAACGAAGCCTTCCACGCCCAGTAGTTCTCTGGGTGATCGTCAAACTGCAAAAGTCCTGTACTTAACAGTTCTCTCCTTGTTAGGTACTTTGTGATGTCCTGTACACCCCTTATTTCTACTGATGTCGGAGGAGTGTCGTACGGATACAGTTTGGGGGAATTTGTCTGTCCTTGCTGTGTTTCGTGCTCTACTTTAATATCCATTCTTTCCACGCTGTGCATGCCTTTATTGTCTATCTTTGTATTCATAGCCATTTCACATTGTTCACGTGCAGCATTGTGGCAAGCGAGAGGATCCACTCGTAATGTGAATCCTTCATGGCAAATGTCTGTGTGTTGCTGAATATACTCTGCTGTGCGTTGCATTGGATTAGCAGGTGGTTCTACAAACACATGACTCAGTTCAGTCTTTGAGAGACTTTCCTCTTCTTCATAAACAGCAGCCTCTGCTTCTGCAACTGCAACAGCTCTTTGACTACTCAAAACATGTAAACTAGCCTCAAGTTCAGTTTTCTGTTTCATTATGGCTGCTTCTTTTAATGAATACTCCAGCTGTGCTCGTGCAGCAATTGCTTGTGCACGTGCTTTTAGCGCTGCAGAATTTACGGATGAACGTTTGGATGTATGCGAGCGTGAAGACTTGATCTTTGTGTCTGTGTAGCTTGTGTTACCCTTGTTCTCCGTGCTGTCCACATCGTCTGTGTTGTGCACTTGTCCTGGTTCTGTAGGGTCTGGCATTACATCTTCTTCTGGTAGACCTGGGTGATACAGCTTTCCTGACCGTAGGCTCATGGTTATCTTGCTGGATGTAGCTCCTCGTGGTTGTGCCCGCTGCGCTAGTGTCCTTTTACTGTGCTGTCCTCACTCTGAAGCATCTAGTTTTTCACCAGCTAGACAGCGAGTTAACGACGCTCCAAATAATCAAACTTGGTTTCTTTTAGCTGATTTATTTGTAGAATGGCCTCAAACCATTGCCCTCTTAAGACCGTCGTAAAACTAGGAGAAAATACAAGTAAAATTGTGTGTTAGCTAAACACATACAAGCTACATCACATTTACAGTAAATAGGTTTGCATTAAACATCACATATAACCAAAATAAAATATCCTTTCAAAATTCGAATAATACTCACGGACAAATCTTGTCCAAGGCACAACATAAAAGGTTTAAACATCAGCTCTTAACACATGCACACGGGTCAACATTGCTTGCTGCCATCTTGTATTTGCTCTCAAAAACAACTTCCCACTGCAACCATTAGAGGGAGGTAAAGCACTACATGTAACATGTAAACATGTGTTTCTACTTAAACTTATTACAAAGGGAAGAATAGTTCTGATCAACAACAATCTATGAACCAAACCTTACAGGAACAAAAACACACAGATAACATAAGGACAGGAAGGATACATATGGCTGACAGGGATCAAAAGACATCCCTGTCACTAAAGAGGAAAAACCTAGATAAAAGGAAAGCCCTAAAAAGACAAGGCCTAAAGGTCTGGCAGGCCAAGGCTTCACTTAAATTATTCCAACATTTCCCCCCTGTTTATCACACATTTGCTCAATTTTTACATTACCAAAAACAACCACTTCTCTTGATCTTCAGTTGTCGGATCACACGTATGAGCACAAATACGTTTACACCAAAAAGGATAAATGTTGCGACATCATTATTCGGAAACACACAGATCTGGGAAAAAGTCTGCAAACTCAAGTGCAAAAATTGCATCATCATCATCGTTATCATCAACATGCTGCCGTTCAGACATTAGGCATACTCGGGCCATCTCGTCGTCCATGGGCGAGATTGCTGTAGTGATAAGACGATTAAACAGAGTACGGAGACATGGAATACAACAACATCCACACAAGGTGAGTATTGCAGTAATTGAGGACACAAGGGCTTTATACTTCCCAAAAGCAGTCATCCACTTGTTGTGCTCTTTCATCCTCGTGTTGAGGGATTGCAAGCTTGCAATCACCTTTGTCAGGCTCCCATCAGGGGCGGTGTCATTCTGGATGAAGGTGCAGCATTGTTCCCTGAACATTGCGCAGACCCTTCCTTTCCCAGACAACAACATAACAAGAGCATTGCGGTTCTGGATTGACATTAGGGAAGGCGTGGCTAGCTGTTCGTGCACTGCTTCAAGTCCCACTTGTGTCCGTTTGCCTAATTTCTGCATGTTGTAATGGATGTAATTTATCCTGTCAACGTTCTTGTTCATTGTACACCAGCAGCAAATGGAGGACTCCCATCCCGCTGCAATTTGGTCAATTAATTCTTATTAATCAGGAACTCCTCTGGGGACTCTAATTGCATCAATTTCAGTCAGATCATCGCCGCCTCTCAAATTTAAAGACATTATGTTTTTGTTTTTCCAGCTTAATTCCAGATCTTGGCATGTCGGTACATATAAAATTTTGGTTGACTACATTCTCTAAAAGCAATGGTTTCTTTTCTTTTTGTTTTTTTTTCAACGGATATTATTTAGAACACTGTCGCACATTTCACAATCCTGTAGACGTGACAAATTTCACACAATCTTTTATCAATGGCAACGGTACAACATAAAGAATTGGTCGTAAACCCAAACACATGACATTCATTATTTTTCCCGTCTTTGCAGCTTGTTTTGCCATTAACAATCAATTGTTTCTTTTACCAGTTACTCTTACAGTCACCTGAAATAAGCTATCCATATTCATTTTAGAGATATTAATTCCATTCTTTAACATCTACAGCAATTGTTGACAAGGTATTATTTCTTTACATAACGTTTTTGCCACTGTTAAGGCATTCAGTGTATAGTTTGAAGCCAATTCAATCCATTTTGAGAATGCATCTATTATGACCAGGCATCATAACCCTGTGGATTGTGTTTAGCACATGTTAAACAAGCTCTACAATTTTTTTTTATAAACGTTTTGAATATGAATCAAATTCATATGTTGTATAAAGCTGACTGAACAGCCCTTCCATCCCCCCTGTTGAGCCAGATGTCAACGCCACGCGACAACACCATGGCTCAATACAGCTGCCCATTTGTATCGTTTCTTGTCCTTACTCAATGCGACAACCCAATCCACCAATCGAAAAAAAAAAAATCAACAAAATAACTGCCGGTAAAGTAATATAATAGTTAACTGTTTTAGTTTCTTAACTTTAACTAACTCAATCGCTCTCTTATTCTCAAATTTTAAATTTAGCTATGAAATGTCGTTATTTCATAATTGTTCATCATCCAATTCCAGAAAGCAAGTTCTTTCCATCTCTCAAATTTTGTTTAATCAAGGCTAGGCATTAAAGGAGTGTGGACCAGTTTCTGCCCATAAACAAATCGCTCGCTTTTTTTTTCTTCCTATCTTTACAAAATCGTTTTTGTTTTGCAGTGCAAATCAGACTACAGACTAATAAATACTTTAGTGCACCTATATTAGCCAATTTTATCCTTTTAACACATAACACTTACAACACACAGACAACACAAAAACAGCAGAGACACAGCTCACAAACAATACCAATAAACAACGCTGCGCAAACGTCATCCTCTATTTTGACGTGTCGGTTATACTTTTTCTTTTTCCTTTTTCTTTTTTTTCTTTCCTCAGTGCCTTTTATCCTTCGTGCAACTATTGTCACACCTTCCCTAGGCATCACCCTGCTTCAATATCACTTGCCACCACGCCCTCAGCACACCCCTGGAGTGGGTACGACCCCACTCCACGCGCAGCCACAGCGAGGAAAGCAAGAGGGGGGGGGGCGGCATTTCCATACTGATTTATCCCAGCCTGGCCAGTACTGGGACAATCAATGCCGTCGTCACCCACCCGCGCCAACGCAGCAAATAGCTACCCGCAGAGTCCAGAGCCCCACACCTACATCAGTCTCCCCCACAATCAAATTACAATATCAATCACCACACTCACCTTCCAACATCCGTGGAGACAATGGAACAGAACGGTCCATGTGGAACACCACAGGACCACCACCGGCTCCTACAGCCTTTTCACACCACAATACCACACTCCCCCCTCCACAGTCCAGTCTCAGTGGGGACAATGGAAGGCAGGAAGGCACAGGTGAGACACTGGAGGAGCAAGCTCCTGCAGTCCTCCCACAAAAACATTTGCTTTTCTCAATCGGCGCAACACAAGCAGTGTCTGCTTCCACCAAGTGTTTCCTCACCCAGTTGCCCAAGTCGGGGGGTGAAACAGTGAGGAGCGCATTTTTAAGATGTTGCTGATAAGCACTCTCAGCTGCATCATCGAATGGGATGCCACTGTGCACCCAGAATTCTTTTCCAAATCTTAATTGAATGGTGGTCTCATCACTTTTTATCTTTCCATTTTTTGTCTCTTGCAGACCTCAATGCAGGTTTAAATTGACCTTTCAACACATTACCAGCCTGTGTTATTGCCGTGGATCAATGCTAGAACTGTTATTTAGTCAATTTATCCTACCAGTCGCACACTCTCAACCACACAACATTCATGCAAACAGCTTGGAACAACGGGAAAAAAAAGAATCTACGCCCTTCTTCAATTAAGAAAAAGAAGCTCTGTTTTTTCTTAGCCCGTTCCTTCCACTGGGACTAGAATCCCAGCTGTTTCATAGCTTGGAAAAACTAAAGCCGTATCTCATAGCCCGGACAAACCAAAGCCGTATCTCATAGCTCGGACAAACCAAAGCTGTATCTCATAGCTCGGACAAACCAAAGCTGTATCTCATAGCTTGGACAAACCAAAGCCGTATCTCATAGCTTGGACAAACCAAGGCCGTATCTCATAGCTTAGACAAACCAAAGCCATATCAGCGCTTTTTTCTATGACTTACTTGTCCCCTGGTCCGCTGCACTGCCGGATCAAACGGCAAACATTCTGACCAAATATATCATCTTGAAGAATCGGTGAAAGCATACATCCAAATAAAGTAATCAAAACAGCAACACGGTGAGGGGTATCTGAAAATCAGAGCAGAGTTTTAACTCGCAAACACCTGGTAACAGAGGTGAGGAAACGGGAAACACCTCCTTAAAGTAAGCCTTAAGAACTTTACAGGTTAAGATTAGTCGCAAATAGGTGGTGCATCAATGTCCTTGAGCATCCTGCATTGTTTGAAAATGAGAATGGCCGCTAGTTTCAATCCCTGCTATGTGTACAAATCATATTCAAAATGCATTTTTTTACAATAAACTTGAGAGCCTCCCGTTCATTTTCAGTGGGAACAGTGTTGTTGGTCTCCCTTTTTTGCTAGTGCGTCATAGTCTGGAGTAAAATTTGTTGTGGCAATTCTTAGGCGAGATCCGAGGTGTTGGTCCGTTTACCTTGATCTGTGACGGGTTGATGTTGATGTGGCTGAACGTCACGTCGCGTACGTCGAGCCAAATTGTCCACTCTTTTTTAACATTCGGCACTCACTTCTTTTTTTCGGGCCACTCATTTTAATGGAAGGATTCCAGGGGAAGGTTTGTGGGTGGCTTTAGCGCAAAACTGCATCTGAAAGCTCAGCGCGCGAATTATAAGAATGCTGTCGTCAAAGCCCACGCTCTAAATTCGGGACTGATACGAATAGAGCGAGAGTGCGCCAAGTCCGTACTACTGAGTACGTCCACGCACTTGTGAGTGTTAAAGGGAAATGTACTTTCGGCAGTTTGCAAACACATTTGATTAAGGCTCCGTTAGACACATATAACCATATCAATATAATTTCTAGTAGTAGTGTGGTTGCTTAATAAGTGGAAAGGAATGTGCAGGCTACATGAATTTGTTTTCTTCAAAGTATTGTGGAACAGGAGGTCCAGAAAGGGAGCATATCTCAAGGCCGATGGGAACGCGAAAAACAACTCGTCTTTGTGGTCCAGACACCTGTGCTGAGCAGGGGAAAACCCAAACGAGGAGGAGATGACCACAGACCATCGACCAATCACCACACAATCTTTTGCATGTTTGAATATTCATATTGTGTTTCTTTAAAACTGGGCAACCCGGAAGAATGTGTCGTCTTTTCTGGTCACGAAGGCACACGAGTTTTTGTGTTAAGGACCCAAGACCCAGGCGCCTGTATTAGCTTGCTTTGTCAAGATTAAACAATTGGTAAATTCGGTCTGATTGATATACTGGTCTTCTCTTTGACAGAACGAACTCGCAAAATTGTTAGGTGCGCCAGTGTGTGGATTAGAACATAGCAATTCTTGTGTTAAGTGTTGATCACAATTTGGAGTCAGATCAATAGCTAAAATCCGTAACCTAACAGTTTCTTGGTGACCCCGACGTGATGTCAAGAGAAGGGTTATTGACAACTCGTGGTCTGTGTCCAAGTCATCGGACAGTTAGTCTGGGACAGCTGTCTCCCGGTCGGCGAACCGTTTGAGAATAAGGAATAAGCGCACAACGTTGAGCTGGTACGACGTCTCCTCAACCCTGAGCTCATCACCGATGAGGTAAGCAGAATACCTGTTACTATATGTCGAAATTCTGCAAATTGAAAGAGGAAATTTAAGAGGAGACTGTCGTTCAGATCAAATAAGGTGTGCAAGCTTTTAGAAACAGTCGGAGAAATCAACGCCAACAAAAAAAATGACATCCAGCCTAGTTAAGACCATACCAAAGACTTTAAAAATGGGACCCATTGCCTCCCTGCGTGTGTGACGATCTTTGGGACTTAAAAAAAAAAAAAAAAAAAAAAATTAAAATTTTTTTTTAAAAAAATTCATAAAAATTGGGTGCGTATTATACATGGGTACAAGCTTTTTTCCAGCATCAGCATGCCATTGTTAGGGGTGCGTACTATACATGGGGGCGCACTATACACGGAAAAAAACGGTAAGTGGAAAGGAATGTGCAGGCTATATGAATTTGTTTTCTTCAAAGTATTGTGGAACAGGAGGTCCAGAAAGGGAGCATATCTCAAGGCCGATGGGAACGCGAAAAACAACTCGTCTTTGTGGTCCAGACACCTGTGCTGAGCAGGGGAAAACCCAAACGAGGAGGAGATGACCATCGACCATCGACCAATCACCACACAATCTTTTGCATGTTTGAAGATCAATAGCTAAAATCCGTATCCTAACACCATGCTCCTGTTAGGCTCCGTTATTCGAATCTAGAATATGATTTTTATTTGAATTTCTTACTTTTGGACCTCTAAATTGCTGCTATCGCTAATTTATTTGTACCGAGCATACTTTTACAAGGGTATTAAAAGAACCAACAGATTACTACCAAATCCAATATCTCCTCGTTGGCATCTCCTCTATTTTGGACTTGAGTCTTGTCACAGTTGGCGCTGGTCACCCTTGTCGGGCCAACACAATTTACGAGCAGGCTCTCCGTGCATACAATTCAGTCCTATGTCTAAATCCAGAGAATTCCTTTAATTCTATCTGCCGCTGTGGGCCTCACTTGATACCTCTCTTGCTCTCATAAATTAGTGTTGACCAGTCTAGTTTGCTTTAGACACCCAAATCACCGATATTTGTGTTGTAATGGTTAGCCCTCGCATACTCCTACTCCACCTGTTAGGCGTCTGTTAAACATTAATTCTAAGTTCATTCTGTGTCTCTGTGTCCTCCTGGAGACAACGGATGTATCCGCCGTTTCAGGTTTTTTACGTAAACAGAAAATCAGAAGTATTGAGGAGAGCCCCAAAGAAAGGAGGAGTATCAATAATTTGTTTTCAATTATGTCATCCTTTCAGCAATTTAAATTAACAAGGGCTTTTCTTCAGATCCAATTTCCCATTCCTCTCAAAATGCCAAAAAGAGCTTCAGCTGGCCCTAGTAGGGTCCCTTATTATTTACGAGGCGGCCACACTCTTCTGCCACCGCTTGTTGTTGTCCCAGTCAATTTTTCTTTAGATACATCTATATTGGTGTCGTATTGGTTAACACACGCATGCTCCTGTTAGACAGCTGTGGAACATTAATTCTCTTGGGTTGCAGTTACACCCGTGTACCCCCACTGTTGGTCATGCATTCTTTTAGCCCTTCAGCATTCCGTCTTCTATCATTTTGTCATAGTTCTTCTTGCTGCTGGCCGCGCAGGCCCCTAAAATGGGCACAACTCCGGCCCTGCGCGCGGCCCCGACGTCACCCGAGCGGGGAGGGTCCAGCCTTGAAACACAGTGGGCAGGTACAGGTTGGCCACCCTGCCGCCCACGGCACAGGATCCCCCTCCCCGCGCGTGCAGCGCAGGCGGGCACGCGCCTCAAAGCAATGAGAGCACACCATTCTATTCGTTCTTTTTGCACACACGCTCACACTCATGCGCACTCATGAGCACAACCACACACACGCACGTACTCACGAGCACGTACACACACTCACTCACGAGCACGCACACACACACACACACACGTACTCATGGGATCACGCACACACACACACACATGGGACCCCAAGCGTCTCTCCTCGTGCAAGCTCAACCAGACAGCATTAAACTAACAGAGTTCACAAAGATTACACACGAACACAGAAGACACACAACGGGATTCGAATCCATTCCACATTTTGCTTCTTGCCAACTGCTGCTATGTTTGGTCATTCTCGCTGTTATCAGTGCACAGATGCACTGACAAATATGCACGTCTTACTTAACTTCTGTTTCGTTTCTAATAGCACTGTATATTTTCCCTTTATTCTGCAGAATTTAACTTAAGTGTGCACACAAATTACTTTTCTCATACGGTATACCAATATTAAATCCCCCAGAGGCCTCTTTTCCACGTTTTCCATTTTACACAAGAGTCGCGCAGCACCCTCGTCCAATAGCGGTCTGCCGCAGGCTCAAATTTATCGAACTTTGACAGACGTGCATGCTAGTACGCCTTGACAAGACGGAATCGAACCGCGCCGAGAAAACGCACTGGCTACCTGGACATTCGAGCCCGTCAGTCCAAAGAGTTTACCTGAGGGGCTCTTGCACCAGCGTTTAAATCGAGGAGCCTTATAACCCACAAACACTTCTAATCTGATCAGTGCCCAAATGACATGGCTCGCGCGCTTCCTTCTCTTCCGCACCCTTAGAGGGTCTGGCCGGATCTCTTTCCACATTCATTCTCACAGTTACGGATGCCAAGGCTGCGCACTTTTCCTATGTATTTGCCAAACGCGGTCAGCGCAAGCCTCCATTTTTCGTTCGACCTTGACGGAGACTCACCCGCCCACCGAACATCTCAACAAGTACGCACTTGGCCCGTACGGCCACTGGGTGCTACTGCAGTGTCTCGGCTCTTCCAGGAACTACATCTGGGGCGGGTCGTTTCCTGTCGCAACAGTGTTCAATCGTATCTCTGTTTTCGCCTCATTCACACAGCTAAAAATTCTATCCTCCATCGACGGTGCTGTGGTGGAGAGAGTGAGCAGCGCCAGGTTCCTGGGGGTGCACATCAGTGAGGATCTCTCCTGGTCCACCATCACTGGTCTACGAAATTGGAATCGGAAAATACCGTTTTTTTTCGTGTATAGTGCGCAAAATTTAACTAATTTATTGTCCTAAAATCTGGGGTGCGTGTTATACATGGGTACAAAGAAAAAAAAAATTAATTTTTTTTTTTTTTTTAAAGAAAGTCATGGTACAACAAAACCAACAACAGGACTGACCGACAAAGTCGTGGAACAAAAAGACAGGGTGACATTACCAAAGACAGGAACAGAATGACAGTAACACATGCAATGATCCAACGGTGAGCGAGGGGCAGACAGGACTTAAATACAAAACACGTTACATCGATTGAGGTGGCACAGGAAGAGAGGGGCGACGCGAACAGAAACTATGGCAACCTAGACACATAGCAAAACTGGGGACGAGACATGACAAATCTCCCCCGAAATAAAACTCACCTTTCTTCTTGTTTGTTGTCAATCGCGCATCGCATTCAGCCATCCTGCCCAACACACTTAGTCAAAAAAATCCATAATTGACGACACATCGTTTGATGCAATGGTGCAATCCTTGATGGTGTGTTATTGTCAAATATTGTTTGTTTTTAATCTCCATCGCGGACCGGACGTCATACGGAGGCCGCCATTACAGATGCGCAGAACGTATGCGCAAGACACGTCAGCTATATTAAGAGCGAGATATGTTTTCTTCCTATTATTTTCAATTCACAGTTTAATTAGCAGTTTCAATCAGCAAATAACAAAATGCGTATTACAGGTAATATTTTATTTCACAACACTTTGCCTTGTTCCTTTCGTCTCTGCTGTTCACTTCAAACACGCTCCATACGACCGCAATGCTCTCGTATCAGACGCTTGGTCGATCACCACCTGCTCGTTTGCTGTCTGTCACAATGTAGCCTACACAAATCCGAAACATTTGTTGCGGCTCCGAGTCACGACGAGGGGCAAGTTTTGGTTTCCAAGGGTGTTTTTATTCCTCTTCAACGTCTCTCCCATACAGAGCCGCCTCTTTCCCGTGTGCGCACGGAGCGCGGTGGTGCGTTTACGGGCAGTCGGAGAAATCAACGCCAACAAAAAAAATTACATCCAGCCTAGTTAAGACCATACCAAAGACTGTAAAAATGGGACCCATTGCCTCCCTGCGTGTGTGACGATCATTGGGACTTAAAAAAAAAAAAAAAAAATCTAATTTTTTTTTTTAAAAATTCATAAAAATTGGGTGCGTATTATACATGGGTACAAGCTTTTTTCCGGCATCAGCATGCCATTTTTAGGGGTGCGTACTATACATGGGGGCGCACTATACACGGAAAAAAACGGTAATAGTTTTTTTTAAGTGAAATGTTTTTTTAAACTTCAGCAGACAAGGAGAGACCCCGTCTGGACCCGCAGCCTTTCCAGGACGAAGTCTCCTCAGCTGTCCACGTGCACGTTTTCTAAAGTCAGCATGACAATGAGCTAAGACCCGATAAAGCATTTTGAGATGCCAAATAAGACGATGAGGTCTGAAAGTACTTTAAACATTTGATAATATTATCACTAAAACGTTTGTTAACAGTCAGCATAACAATTTTGGAGATTAAATATTGCCCAAAAATGTGTAAATTACGTGTTTGCAGGGAAATCTGATGGGAGGGGAGAACAACGCCATAGTGACAGCGAAGGTGATCACCTTCATGACTGAGACACCCCGGAATGGGGAGCCTAGACAAAAAGGCCATCGTCTGAGTAACAGATGCCCAAAGATGTTGATGAGACTGACATACCTTTAGAGTCGTAACATTGGCAAGCTACTATATAAGTGTGTGGACAGCAGGAATAGAACACCGGCTTTTCTACTCTGCCCGTATGCGGGCATGAGCTTCGGTTCAGCTCTGTTCACTTTCCTGAAACCAGAGAATCAATTTAGGTATAGACAATCGGTATAAATTTATGCCGCGAAGTGTGACTGACGCACTCCCCATTGAGGAAATCCAACAATAAGTATATCCAGGTAACCAACATTGTTAAGCACAAATTAATATTCCACATGCATGTATTTTAAAATGACACTATCAGTAAACATCGTGCCTCAGCCTGCTTGTTTTAGAAGGTCAGAATGACCTAGAAGTTAACATCCGATAAAGAAGTCTGAGATATGCTGAAGGAAGAGGAGGTCTGAAAGTATTTTGAACATTTGATAATTCTATCAGTAAACATTTCTCACAGTCAGCATAACTTTCTGGAGACTGAATATAGGCCAAGACTGTGGGAGAGGCTGCTGAAGTTACGTGTGTGGAGGAAATCTGACGATGGGGAGGATAATTCCATGGTGACAGAGAAGTCGTTGCCTTGGTGGCTGAGACACCTAAGGATGGGTAAGCCCAGATGCCCAGATGGCTGGAGCATAGCTGCATGTTGAAAGAAAGGCCAGAAGGGGGCCGCCAAAGGATGTTGATAAGGAAGCATCAACCCACATACTCAGTATAATTCTAGCTTTGTCAACCAGATATACATATAAACATGAGGACTGCAGAAGTTAGATACCGCCTATTTGACTCTGCCCGTCCAAGGTTGTGAGCTTTGTGTGTCATAGAAAATGGTCCAGCGCTCCACAACCTTCCTAAACCCAGAGGGCCACAAGAAGAATCTGAGAAAATATAAGCCACTTGTTTACACATGTTTTTTTTCTGTGTGAATACCTTCCATAATCAGAAGAAAAACAAACATGCATTAAGTCAGTTGGGCATAGACTCTATTTATTACTGTGCACTACCCTAGACAACCACCCATCCATCCATTTTCTGAACCGCTTAGTCCCCACGGGGGTCGCGGGCGTGCTGGAGCCTATCCCAGCCGTCATCGGGCAGGAGGCGGGGGACACCCTGAACCGGTTGCCAGCCAATCGCAGGGCACACAGAGACAAACAACCATTTGCACTCGCACTCACACCTAGGGACAATTTGGAATCCTCAATTGGCCTACCAAGCATGTTTTTGGGATGTGGGAAGAAACCGGAGTGCCCGGAGAAAACCCACACGGGCCCGGATAGAACATGCAAACACAGGGAGGGCCGGAGGTGGAATCGAACCCGCACCCTCCGAACTGTGAGGCGGACGTGCTACCCTGTGCGTCACCGAGCCACCCTAGACAACCACGTCAGACTTTATTCCCAACACTGTGAATGCCTATCTTGTGCCCTTAGTTGTTGTTACAGTGTATCTCTCGCCTCCTAGTTTACTAAGTTATTGGAGTTTAGTTCATTTAACTTTGCCACTGTCCACTTAATGTTGGGATATGTCTTGTCAGAATGAAGAATGAATGGATGGATGGATGGATGGATGGATGGATGGATGGATGGATGGATGGATGGATGGGTTGGGTAGGGAGATAGATACGTAGATACGTAGATACGTAGATACGTAGATACGTAGATACGTAGATACGTAGATACGTAGATACGTAGATACGTAGATACGTAGATACGTAGATACGTAGATAGGCAGGCAGGCAGGCAGGCAGGCAGGCAGGCAGGCAGGCAGGCAGGCAGGCAGATCTAGATAGATAGATAGATAGATAGATAGATAGATAGATAGATAGATAGATAGATAGATAGATAGATAGATAGGTTTTGTCACGATGCGATATCATATCGATACAAAGAACTACGATACGATATTTGCCGATATCTTAAAGCCTGCTGCGATTCATTCACGATATCACGATATAGTGCTCTACGATCGATTATTTATTTTTTAATAGAAAATATAGAACAATTCATACGCAAAATCAACAAGGTACTGCAAACTCTTTATTTAGGAAATTACAAGAGTATTGTAGTATACAAAGTGCGTATTTTAACACTGAACTTTGATGTCGTGTTTTTTCTTTAAATGTGCGGCAAGATTTGTGCTCCCTGAATATTTGATCACCGCATGGCAGGATTTACAAACTGCACGTGTCTTGTCCGTTGAGCCATCTTTTCTTTGGAATCCAAAGTGCTTCCAAACGAATGACTTGAAGCCTAAAGGGGAGCAAATTTCCTCATCTTTTTGGACACTAGCCATAGCACCAGCCCAGGAGCCGCGTACTAGTTGTCGACTCCCCTTTCACGCGCCTGCTCTGCTCACAACACAACGCCGCGCACTGCTCCCGGAAAGAGGAAGCAAGCAACAATGAACTAAATTTCAAAATAAAGTCGCGTCTAATGTCCGAGGTCAAACACGGCGATATAAATCGATGTTTACGTTTAGCATCGATGCCAATAAATTGTAGAGCATTATATCAATTAATCGATGTGTATCGATGAATCGTTACACCCCTAATAGATACTTTATTGATCCGGGGAAATTCAGGAATCAGCAGTTAGATATAGAAACACACACAGATAGATAAACTGTTAGAATAATTAGTTTTGCTGAAGCGCTGGTCAGCCTGAAACCGGACGTCACATATCTTTGCTCAAGCCAACATACGTATCTGCCAGCTAGCTTTAGGGAGTTCTTATACTCCCTTTTCTTATCTGTGAGAGGCCCTCACTAGTTATGAACAGAACACCTTTGTTCTTTGTTAGTTCAAGAGAAGTTCTTTCTCTTTTAATTGGTTTTGTCAGTTGAGACAGTTTTTTAGTTATCCCATATTTACTCAATGTTTGTTTAAGTAGACTTCATGCAAGTTATCTCACAGCTACGTACTTAGCGTTTGTTGGAGTGTATGCACGAGAGGTATCTGATTATTTACTCATTATTATTATTGTGTGAAATGTAGCAAGAAAGTCTAGAGCATTGTTTTACAGGGACACGGCATCCAGGTTTGGAGATCGCAGCCGGGAATCAGGCTGCCAACCACCTAAGAACAGACTCTGCATTCCTGGGGTCACGGATCGGCCAAACCCATGCGGCCTCGCACCACACAACATCATTAGCTAGCTAAACAGCGTTGCTACAGTCATACTCTCCCCTTCCTTTAGTGTAGCAACGCCTCTTGTAACCAGGGCAACCCAAAATAAAAAGAGGAGATAGCGGTGGATGAGTCCAGAATTGGTGGAGGACTGTTCACTGGGCCTTCTACCTAATTCTCCTCGTAAGCAAAACGAATATGGTTGTCTTCTCCTCTTTGTTTCCAGCGTATAAATTAATGTTTGATGGTATTTAGACCTGACATAAACAAATAGACAATATCGCTTGATATTACTAAATAACAAATAGATCAATAATAAATAACAAATACATAAATAAATGGGTTAAAAATTATTAAATAAATAATAAATAGTGTCACGACGTGTCCGGTTTTATGCTGTCATCACCGTGGGCTGCAGAGAAACATGATTTCAATTCTTTGTATTTCTGGAACATGTGAAGAATTGACAATGAAGCTGACTTGGCTAATTATTTACAAATGAAGAAAAACGAATAGAAAATTAGAAAAAACACTATTTCGTGAAATTTTAAGGAATAATGTTATATTGGAATGTATTATAGGTCTGTCAATCATCGGTCTCTGTGTATTTGGAAAACTATTAATGTCATTCACAACAGTCACACTGTTAAACTACAAGATAAATATTGTTCTGTGCCCAAAAAACAATTGAAGGATGACAGAATATGGAAAAATAATCTGACATGCCAGACTGTTGTCGTTGTGAACCGTCCCAGATGCCACCCAACCAATCATTGAATGTCACAATTTAGTTAGACTTGATTTATTTTCCAGCTAATTTTATGAATCATTTACCCATCCAAATTATGTCAAATGTAGCAGAGATTTCCTAAATAGACACACAGATGCAAATAGCCTGTATAGGTCTATCCTTTTTCGGTGCAAAAAAAAAATAATTCCGCCAAAGCAGTGGTCACCAGTTGAAAACCCCTGTCTTATGACACACGGCCGTCATGACTACATTTTATCGCGGCACCATTGAGAGCGTCCTCTCCAGCTGTATTGCTGTTTGGGGTGGCGGCTGCACTGACTACAACTTGAAGGCCCTGCAGCGCATAGTGAACACGGCTGGTAAGATTATTGGTGCTTCGCTCCCCTCCTTGAAGGACATTTACACCTCCCATCTCACCCGCAAGGCGACCGCGATTGTGAGTGATGTGAGTCACCCCGCTCACTCTTTGTTTGAGCTTCTGCCCTCTGGGAAGAGGTACAGGAGCCTGCGCTCCCGCACCACCAGACTCAACAACAGCTTCATACTCCAGGCTGTTAGGATCCTGAACTCGCCCCCCCTTTCTGCGTAGCGTCCTGTACTTTTGCGCTATGCTTGCTGGCTCCGTTTTGCTCCTCTTATTTATTGTGTTATCTGTTTATTTATTATTTATTCATCATTCTTACTATTTATTGTTTGAATTTTTGCCTTCTTGTTTTTATATTGTGTCGCTTACTTGTATGTCTATTGTGTAATATGTCTCGTCACCGTGGGCTAGAGAAAACGTAATTTCGGTCTCTTTGTGTGTTGTGACGTGGAGAGATTGACAATAAAGCTGACTTTGACATTATTGATCTGCTTTTTGTTTTGGCTAGTTTTAATAATATAGAAACAAAATATTCACATTTCTTTGGGATATGTGAGGCTGTCCTTTTAGTGTTCTAATAGTTGAGCTTATGGTGTAGAGGTTTTCTTGGCAATGATGTTGGTATCATGGATGTTTGGGAAAAAACATCACTGCCACCAATTACTTCGAGACATGGGAAGTCCATCTTGAGTTTCTGAGTTTTTGCAATCTTATTATTATCCACTGGAGTGTGTGACAACATTGACCAGAAGAGACCTTAAAGATGCACTGTCAGACTTTGCTGCTGTCTAACATATTATTTTGGGACTATGTGGGAACGCATTTAAATTTAGCACTGAAAGAGAGAGTAGGCATAATAATAGAGTCCCAGTGCTTGGTGGTGCTCTGAAGGAAAAATTGTACCCAGTGAAAAGTTCCTATTTGTACGTACCGTTAAGCAGAACTGAAACCCGTTTTCATTTACACAACCAATTCCATAAGATTATTTCAAAAACCACAAACTAATACTGACATAACAGTATTAGTTTGTGGTTTTTAAACCATAATTCCAATGAAGTTGGGCCGTTGTGTAAAATGTAAGTAAGGACATAATTCAATGATTTGCAAATGCACGCACGCACACACTCTGTCTCTATCTCTCTCTCTCTCTGTCTGTCTTGCTCTCTTCTCTCTCTCGCTCTCTCTCTCTTGGTCTCCCTCGCTCTCTCTCTCTTTCTCTCTCTCTGCCCGCCAGTCCGCCTGTCTGCCTGCCTGCAGTTGGGTATACAAAAATCCTTCGCTACATCACGGTTCGTTTATCGCGGTTTCACTACATCGCGGATTTTTATACCCAAATTGAAAAAAAAAAAAGTCAAAATAAAACTACAAGGAATTATGGCACAAAACTTGTCCACATGCCAGCAGAAAGCAAGGAATGCCCACACAGTGCGTACACTAGTATCCATCCATCCATCCATCCATCCATCCATCCATCCATCCATCCATCCATCCATCCATCCATCCATCCATCCATCCATCCATCTATCCATCCATTTTCTTCCACTTGTCCAGGGTCGGGTCGCGAGAGCAGCAGCTTTAGGAGGGACTCCCAGACTTCTCTCTTCCCAGCCACTTCATCCAGCTATTCCCAGGGGATCCCAAGGCGTTCCCAGGCCAGCTGAAAGACATAGTCTCTCCAGTGCGTCCTGGGTCATCCACGGGGTCTATGACCGGTGGGACATGCCCGGAACACCTCCCCAGGGAGGCGTCCAGGAGGCATCCTGATGAGATGCCCGAGCCACCTCATCTGGCTCCTCTCAACGTGGAGGAACAGCAGCTCTACTCCGATTCTCTCCCGGATGACCGAGCTTCTCACCTTATTTCTAAGGGAGAGCCCGGACACCCTGAAGAAGAAACCCATTTTGGCCGCTTGTATCCGGAATTTCGTTCTTTCAGTCACGACCCTCAGCTCGTGACCACAGGTGAGGGTAGGAGCGTAGATCGACCGGTAAATTGAGAGCTTTGCCTTTTGGCTCACCTCTCATTTCACCACAACGGACCGGTACAGAGTCCGCATTACTGCCAATGCTGCACCGATCGGCCTGTCGATCTCGCGCTCCATCCTGCCCTCACTCGTGAACAAGACCCCAAGATACTTGAACTCCTCCACTTGGACCCCGATCCGGAGAGAGCATTCCACCCTTTTCCGACCGAGGACCATGGACTCGGATTTGGAGGTGCTGGCCCTCGTCCCGACCGCTTCAAACTCGGCTGCGAACTGCTCCAGTGAGAGCTGGAGATCACGGCTTGAACAAGCCAACAGCACCACGTCGTCTGCAAAAAGCAGATACGCAATGCTGAGGTCCCCAAACCGGACACCCTGAACCCTGTGTCTAGAAATTCTGTCCATAAAAGTTATGAACAGAATCGGTGACAAAAGGCAGCCTTGGCGGAGTCCAACCCTCACTGGGAACAAATCCGACTTACTGCCGGAAATGTGGACCAAACTCTGGCATCGGTGATACAGAGACCGAACCGTCCTTATCAGTTGGCTCAGCACCCCGTACTCCCGAAGCACCCTCCACAGAACTTCCCAAAGGACACGGTCGAACGCCTTCTCCAAGTCCACAAAACACATGTAGACTGGTGGAGCGAACTCTGCCCCCTCGAGGATCCTGCCGAGGGTGTAGAGCTGGTCCACTGTTCCACAGCCAGGACGAAAGCCAAACTGCTCCTCCTGAATCCGAGGTTCGAACTCCCGACGGACCCTCTTCTCCAGCACACCCCTAAATAGACCATACCAGGGAGGCTGAGGAGTGTGATTCCCCTGTAATTGGAACACACCCTCCGGTCCCCCTTGTTAAAGAGGGGAACCACCACCCCAGTCCTACAATCCAGAGGCACCGTCCCCGATGTCTACGCAATGTTGTAGAGGCGCGTCAGGCATGACAGCCCCACAACATCCAGGGCTTTTAAAAAGTCTGGGCAGTTAATCCACCCCTGGGGCCTTGCCCCCGAGGAGTTTTTTAACTACCTCAGTGACCTCGACCCCAGAGATTGGAGAGTCCGCCTCAGAGTCTCCAGGCCCTGCATCCACAATGGAAGGCGTGTCGGTGGAATCTTCGAAGTATTCTCCCCACCGACTCACGACGTCCCGAGTCGAGGTCAGCAGCACGCCATCTCCACTGTCAACAGTGTTGATGGTGCACTGCTTCCCCTTCCCGAGACGCCGGATGTTTTTCCTCGAAGCCATCTGGAGGTCGTTCTCCATGGCCTTGCCAAACTCCCACGTCCGGGTTTGTGCCTCAGCAACCGCCGAAGCCGCGTTCCGCTTGGCCATCCGGTACCTGTCGGCTGCCTCCGGGGTCCCGCAGGCCAAAACGGCCTGATAGGACTCCTTCTTCAGCTTGACGGCATCCCTTACTGCCGGTGTCCACCAGTGGGTTCGGGGATTCCCGCCACGACAGGCACCAACCACCTTACAGCCACAGCTCCGGTCGCCTGCCTCAACAATGGAGGCACAGAACATGGTCCACTCATATTCCCCGCCTCCTCTGGGACGTGGGAAAAGCTCTGCCGGAGGTGGGAGTTGAAGCTCTTCCTTAAAGGGGATTCTGCCAGACATTCCCAGCAGACCCTGACAGTACGTTTGGGCCTGCCAGGTCAGACCGGCATCTTCCCCCACCATCGGAGCCAACCCACCACCAGGTGGTGATCAGTTGACAGCTCCGCCTCACTCTTCACCCGAGTGTCCAAAAGATGCGGCCGCAAGTCCGATGACACGACTACAAAGTCCATCATTGAACTGCGGCCTAGGGTGTCCTGGTGCCAAGTGCACACATGGATGTTTGATGTTATGTTTGAACATGGTGTTCATTATTGACAATCAGTGTCGAGCACAGCAGTCCAATAGTAGAACACGGCTCGGGTTCAGATTGGGTAGCCATTCCTCCCACTGACGTCTCAGTGTCATTGCCCACGTGAGCATTGAAGTCACCCGAAGGAGCACTCTCCAGCACTTCTTCCAAGGGCTCATAAAAGGTTGGGTACTCTGAGTTGTTGTTTGGTGCACAAACAACAGTCAGGACCCGTCCTCCCACCCAAAGGTGAAGGGAGGCTACCCTCTCGTTCACCGGGGTGAACCCCAATGTGCAAGCGCCCAGCTGGTGGGCAATAAGTATAACCACACCTGCTCGACGCCTCTCACCGTGGGCAACTCCAGAGTGGAAGAGAGCCCAGCCCCTCTCGAGAGGGCTTGTACCGGAACCCAATTTGTGTGTGGAGGCAATGTCTAGTCGGAACTTTTCTGCCTCGCACACCAGCTTGGGCTCCTTTCCAGCCAGAGAGGTGACATTACCTGTCCCAAGAGCGAGCTTCTCCCGCCGGGGATCGGACTGCCAAGGTCCCCGCCTTTGGCCCCCGCTCAACTTACATTGCACCCGACCCCTTTGGCCCCACCCACATGTGGTGAGCCCATGGGGAGGGAGACCCATGTTTCCTTTTCGGGCTGTGCCCGGCCAGTCCTCATGGGCAAAGGCCCTGCCACCAGACGCTCGCCTTCGAGCCCCACCTCCAGACCTGGCTCCAGAGGGGGGCCCCGGTGACCCGCGTCCGGGCGAGGGAAATCTGAGTCCATATATATTTTTCATCATAAGGTTTTTTTTGAGCCGTGCTTTGTCTGGCCCCTCACCTAGGACCTTTTGTCATGGGTGACCCTACCAGGGGCATGAACCCCCAGACAACATGGCTCCTAGGATCATTGGGACACAAACCCCCTCCACCACGGTAAGGTGACGACTCACGGAGGGGACACTTGTACCATTTTATTAAAAAAGTTGTTATAATAATAAGAGTTCTACAAACATATTTACAGTGTTTTACCTTGTTATAGAAATATTGTTATATTAATGAGAGAGTTCTAAAAACAGATTTCCAGTAAGTACACTTATACCTTGTTATAAAAAAAAATCTAAAAACATATTTACAGTATGTTTTAAGAATTCTCCATGTTGTTTATGTTATTCAGTCGTGCTTTGATTTGAGGTAGTTTATTTTGAAGGGCATTTTCAGGTGATACCACTTCCTGTTTTACGTTCGTTCGTGTACATATATCGGTTACGGTGGTACAGGAGTCATTGACGATGTAAGTGGGTCTCCTAACAAGAGATATGAATGATCACATGTTTCTAACCTTTAAGACAATGTAGTATTATTCCAAATGTTCGTTTAAATTCCTTTAGAGGTCCGTTTTCGCGTGTTAGCACGATCACGAATTGTCATCTTTCCGCTAACTCGTTAGCCTGCCCAGTACTTTTTGTTAACATGTTACACGCACACATGTATAATATTTACATTTTCACTATTTATACAAAAAGTTCTGTACGTGATTGATACTATTAATGTGTTATTTACATGTTTGAAACAATTGTTTAATTTTCTGATCACAAAATATGCACATAAATGGTTTCATATGCATTTATTGACACAAACAAAATGTACAGATAAAAAAAAAAATGTACAGATGAGAGGGTGACCGTACTTCACTGATTTCACTTATCACTGGTGGTTTTTTGAACCAATTATCCGTGATAAACGAGGGATTACTGTATCAACAACCACAAATGCCGCCAGCTGGTCTGGACTGACAAAAAGTATACGAGTGTTCTGTGGTCAAGTTTACAATTTGAATTAATTTTGGAAATCAATGGGATGTTGTGTCCTTTGGTCGAGGAAAAGAGAAAAAGGACCATTCAGTATAATTTACTTTAAAAGAGTTAACGTTAAAACAGTTCACTTCAAAAATATACATTTAATTTACATTGTTAATAGCATGCAGCCGATTTTGAGTAGAAAAATCCACCACAGTGTTCCACATTTATTGAAAAGCTTGACACAGCTTAACAATTTATTGTAGATGTTTGATGCAGTGATAAATCTGCTGAAAGAAAGAACAAGATTACTATATTATCACTAGACTAACATGTCCCAACAGCCACAGGCAAATTTGGAAGTCAGTTAATCTGGAAGCCAGTTCATTTTAAACAACGGTCCTAGGGGTTAATCATAGAAAATTAGTTCCAGCAACATTGATAGTTTGGATGTCTTTAACCACAGTGTTTATTTGTTTTATCAATCAATCAATCAATCAATCAATCAATCAATCAATCAATCAATCAATCATAAGATAAGATAAGAACTGTGCAAAAAAACAGGGCTGCATCTTTAAAAATTTGGAGGAGCTGCTATTGAGTCATATTTTGAAAATGTGACGATAAACTTGAAACATAATCTTTCTTATCAAACAGCATGTTGTCACAGCAGCATTGTTTGACAACCCAAAAAGCTACGAACAATTTATTATGATAATATAAAATGATGAATCATCATGAAATAATATACATATGACAAAATAGATGAAACAAAGTAAGGATGAGCGGATCATTTCATTTACATCTAATGAAAGGACAAATTTAAGCATTCAAGATCAAGAACACTGTTGTTTGAGTAATAATCCAACTATATGAGCAATGCGTTTCATTTTGTATTAATCACTGAATTAAATTCATGCCATACTCATCATAATTTGGTATCTGTAACATTATAAGAGAAGACCTGCACAGAAAATAATAGTTAGCAATTACTTATAGTACAAACATATTGGCTTCAGCCTCCCCATACAGGCATGGACCAAAAATACAGTGGAATTGGAGTGCCAGAAACAAAGATTATCACTCCTAACCAGAGGGCTAGAATAGCAAGCTGTTGTTGTCAATCAATAAGGATCTAGATTTATGTCTTAATCTCAAACAGCACATATGAAGTCCACCACCAATTCACTCAGCACCAAATTATTAGAACAGAAAATTAAATGAACCAAAGTTCGTCACTTGAGGTAACATCGTGCTTCAAATTATCTCTATAGTGGAATTTAAACATTAAGATCAGGTATCCCAAACTGAAATCTACTACAAACTGAAATCAATGAGGTACTTGATTGAGTTTCCTCAAAGTAGAAAAAATACACAATCTGTGATTTGCTGTCATTTTGAGTATTACAGTATATACATAATACTACATAAATATTCTGTTCATTTTGTATGTGAAAACAGTCTTTGTTAAAAAGCTACTCCTTGCTTTATATTCCACTTTACACTGTGAAAATTATTTGGTGCCCAAATATGAAATGCATTTGTGTTATTGCAACTTGTCAATGAACAAAGCTGGTAAATTCTGCAAGAGGGAGTGTTGTAATGCAATTCGGGGACATTTTGGATTCACAATAGTGCCAGAAGAGGTTACCAGGGTTAAGAATCTTAGCTGTCCAACTAAAGCCTTTGGGAGCGGATCCATATTAATCTCTCTTACACCCACAACAAAATATTAGCTTCAGATTTAGGCCGATTTCCCTCTGCTGATAATATACCCAACAGTTCTGTTAAATATTTTTGTTGTCGACATTTTGTCTATCATTGTAGCAACTATGTACTTCTACTATTCAACTGCGTTGCGTGGTTCTTTTCATGTTCATCTATCACTGTACTCCCTCTGAGTACATATGAAATTTAGAAATGCTATGTCGTTCAATTACCCTTTGCCATGTTAACATTTCTGACCTTATGAAGGATATGCACTGATGTCACAGATCGGGGCGGCCATTATTGTTTGGGTGGCAAAAAGCCTCGTCCGCTGCCACTAGACTCGTGAGGATGGCGGCCTGGGTGGGTGTCGTGAGTGATTATTTCGTCCAGTTGGACCAAGAAAGCCGCAAGAGATACATTGAAAAGTTGAACAAATATAACATTCGTGTCGATACGCTGTGGAAACCAAGTAAGAACGCCACCAGCTCAAGCGTAGCAGGACCTGGGACAGCAAGCGTTTGGTCCTCTGATAGGGCGATTTTTCCGCGAGTAATATATCCAGACAATTACAACTATTTAATAGATTGTTCAAGTCCATATACCAAGGAAGACCTCAGAGCCTACAAGAGTTTGCAAGGATATTGCTACCTGACTGCTGGTTATGTCCATTCCGTTGAGTCACAGCCAGTCGAGCAAAACGGAGAAGATGCCAGCCATGGCAGCACATAATATAATAATAATATATTAATTGTAGATGTGTGAACAATCCAATTATTAGAAACTAGCAATTGGACAAACATACTGTAATGAAGCTGTCTAATTATGCATTCCATAGGTCATGGCCGAGTAGCAGCAAGAAAAAGTGAATATCCGAACAATAACAACAAACTTTATTACATGCTCTTGGCCCACAGGGTAAAAAACAAACATCACATACATTAAAATAAATGAAAAGAGTACATTTCAAATGTTACGAGAGGTACTCATGCCAGTGTCCTCTGATGGTGGATGTGTACCATATAGCACTACATCCAGTATACCTCTGAATGTTGACGTGAATATAGCAAATTTACGTACTTCCCACAAAGTGATCTGAGCAGATGTAAGAATGGATAGTTGGCTTCCAAAGCTTAGACCTGTTGCGGCCATGTTCCGCCCTACGAAGCGCCGCCACCCAGCTATCCTTTCTGGTCTGGTCTGCAGGGAACTGATATAACTTCTTGGTATCGCTTTTTTGGAAGCGATAGGCACACCCTATGGCACAACAACTCTTAACCATGGTTTAAGTTGCCTACGTAACAACTCTGCCACGATCTGCAACCGATAAAATGCTAAAAAATGCTCCAGTACCAGCCTTGGCCCTATTAAGGTCCGCCGCTTTTTGCCACCCAAACAAACCGTCGGCCGGTCTGTGACGTCACGTGCATATCCTCCATTGTGAATGCGTTCAAGCCCTTGCCATGTTTTTACAACATCAACTTATTATTCCATGTGGTATTCATTTCTAAATAAATCCTTCAATAACTGAGGAAATGGTTTTAACATTTATTTCTATCCCTCATCCTCACCACCTCTCTCTCTCTCTCTCTCTCTCTCTCTCTCTCTCTCTCTCTCTCGTTGTCTTGCACTCTCTTGCACTCTCTCTCTCTGAAATTCCTCCTGATGGTAAAGAATTAGTTGACTTTAGTTGACCTTCCTATGGCTGTAATATACGTATGAACACATTGCGAAGCAGACACTAATGTGCTTATTTTCACACCTGAAATTATACCAACCAGCCACACCCTATATCAGGGGTGGGCAAACCTTTTGACTCGCGGGCCGAACTGGGTTCTAAATTTGGACCGGAGGGCCGAACCAGGAGCAGATGGACGTAGTGTTTGTGTGAAGTAATATAAACGACCTGTAAAGGTCATTGCATAAAAGATTTTGGCCTTTAGTAGGTAGTAAAGCATGGATATTCCAAACAAGTTTTTTGACAGCATTAAAAAAAAAAAAAAAAGCTGAACTAAAAAACTGCTATCAGTGATTCTCATAAAATACGACACTGTTATTATGAATAACAGTCTCCATCACTTCAGTGCCTGCAGGTCAGATTAATGAAAGATGTTTATCTTATGAGATCACATCAAACGGCAAACAGTCTGACCAAATATATCATCTTGAAGAATCGGTGAAAGCATACACCCAAATAAAGTAATCGAAACGGCAACACGGTGAGGGGTATCTGAAAATCAGAGCAGAGTTTTAACTCGCAAACACCTGGTAACAGAGGTGAGGAAACGGAAAACACTTCCTTAAAGTAAGCCCTAAGAACTTTGCAGGTTAAGAGTAGTCGCAAACAGGTGGTGCATCAATGTCCTTGAGCATCCTGCATTGTTTGAAAATGAGAATGCTTGCTAGTTTCAATCCCTGCTATGTGTACAAATCATATTCAAAATGCATTTTTTTTACAACAAACTTGAGAGCCTCTCCTTCATTTTCAGTGGGAACAGTGTTGTTGGTCTCCCTTTTTTGCTAGTGCGTCATAGTCTGGAGTAAAATGTGTTGTGGCAATTCTTAGGAGAGATCCGAGGTGTTGGTCCGTTTACCTCGATCTGTGACGGGTTGATGTTGATGCTCATGTGGCTGAACGTCACGTCGCGTACGTCGAGCCAAATTGTCCACTCTTCTTTAAACACTCGGCACTGTGTCCACCTTGCTTTTCCTTGGGCGACTCATTTTAATAGAAGGATTCCAGGGGAAGGTTTGTGGGTGGCTTTAGCGTAAAACTGTATCTGAAAGCTCAGCGCGGGAATTACAAGAATGATGTCGTCACAGCCCACGCTCTAAATTCGGGACTGATACAAATAGAGCGCGAGTGCGCCATGTCCGTACACGCGCTTGTGAGTGTGCACCGAGCTTTCTGACACGGCTTCCAGTAGTAAATGCGCAGGCGAGCGGTTCCCCATCTACTGGGGAAACGCAGTCATTGCAGGCAAAATGACCCAAAAAAATGTTTAATACATTTTATTCGAGGTTAAACGGTCCCGTGGGCCGGATGTGGCCCGCGGGCCGTAGTTTGCCCACCCCTGCCCTATATGTTAGTCTGGTGAGTTAATACCCTGGACTATCCTAGATTATCTACCACATCAGAGCCTTAGCTCTGGCTAGAAAAAAAAAACAGTGTTGTCACCATCCCCTTCAACATACAAAAATAAAATTACACAAACAATCTGACCTCAGATAAAGGGGTGGCACAACACCCAAGAGTAAAAACCAGCGCAATTAAGAAGACTATATGATACCTTATTGTTAGTCTAGATCTTGACACATTTGCATTCATGTTTATTTAACGGTTCTAGTTCACTTGAGTCCCTCCTAAATGAAGAAACAAACTTTTTTTTGTTTTAACATTCACTTACGGTCAGTCAGGCAAAGTGGAAACAGGAATCCCTACCTTTAGCACAGTGGTTCTTAACCTTGTTGGAGGTACCGAACCCCACCAATTTCATATGCACATTCACCAAACCCCTCGTTAGTGATTTTATTTATTTTTTTAATTCAAGACATAGATGTTTTTTACTAGTGTACAAAATGAGCCGTGCATCAATATCACCTTGTTCAACGAACAAAACCAACACAATGCATGAGCTCACAACAAATTACATACTGGCAAATCAGAATTTACACAATAAATAAGGTTTGTTCGGACCTCCTCAGTGGAGTCTCTGTCGAACCCCTGAGACTGACTCACCGAACCCCTAGGGTTCGATCGAACCCAGGTTAAGAACCACTGCTTTAGCAGTATGATTGTTTGTTTGTTTGTTTGTTTGTTTATTTTGGCTTGTACGTAGTCACACTTATTCACAATTTCATTACACGGGCTGTCACTTGAATAGCTTGTATTTACATGTACTGCAAACACATGACTGGTCAAAATGGGAAACGGGATGAAGCAAACCTGCTTAAAGAAAGCATAAACCGAGGATGGTTTGCTTTTAACTAACTAGCTCAGTTAATGTATTTGTTTTATCAGGAAAATGACAAAAGGTTAGCATTTTTTATTTCACCCATTCCATTCATTCATTTTCTGTACAGCTTGTCCCAACGGGGATTGTGGGCGTGCTGGAGCGGGACACCCTGAACCACCTTGAACCGGTTGCCAGTCAATCGCAGGGCACACAGAGATGAACAACCACCCCATTACCGCTCACACTTGGAGTGCTTAATCAGCCTACCATGCATGTTTTAGGGAAGTGGGAGGAAACCGGAGTGCCCGGAGAAAACCCACGCAGGCACGAGGAGAACATGCAAACTCCACACAGGGAGGGCCGGAGGTGGAATCGAACCCGCACCCTCTGAACTGTGAGGCGGACGTGCTAACCAGTGTGACACAGTGCCGCCATTAACTGGAAATTATTTTTGAAAATATGATCTTATAGTTTTGTTAAATCACTTCAGTCAGGGACATTTTTAATAGAAATTGCTAACGTCGAAGAATGACTGTAGTAAAGGATTTAAACAAATTGGCCCTAACGTAATTAAATAAAGGAGACATCTTTCAAAACTGCATGTGCATCGACACACTCGTGCACGTGCGTGATCACACACACATGCACACACCCGCGCACACACACACACACACACACACTATGGGTGCTAGGCTGATGAGATTACATCCCCATTAACACAAGACCTGCAACACACCTATTTTAGCTTTCAGTTACAACTCTCACTTTGTCCCTGAGGGTATCAGAGTCTGAGGGACACTTCTTCCTTTAATACACTCTTTTACAACTTGGAGGATATGTCAGTATGAGTTCACAGCACAGTCATAGAACTGTTTTGTGCACGTGAACATCCATTAAAAGTGAGTTTTTAAGTTATCACTGGAACATCAATGGTGTCGTTATAATATACTAAAATCTGCTCTCCGATCTAACACCATGCTTGAAGCACAGTGGAAAGTCCACAGTCGGAGACAGTCCAATCAGGGGTGCTGGTTGACTTCTAATTTACCGTATTTTCCGGAATAAAAGTCTCCGTTTTTTTCATAGTTTGGCCGAGGGTGCGACTTAAAATCAGAAGCGACTTATATGTGAAATTATTAACACATTATTACTTGATCATTAACACAATACTTACTAGTATATTGTATAGTAGTATGTTATTTTCACTTTAAACCGCATGAGTTCGCACTAGGCCTCTAGAATAATTGGAGCAGCCACTGACAATGAGTTCCATTCACTGACTTCCGGAGTTAGGAGATTGTTATAACCATGACTGTGGATTTTTGCACCGAGTCCGGCCTCTTGACCACGAGTCCGAGTCCGGCTGTCCATTTTTTCTGTTAATTCATGTGACTGCTTAGTCTTTATTCAGGGCTAATTTAGATCAAAATCTAAATAATTACCACAGTTTTGTGATGGCTTTGTCTTTATTAAACATATAAACGAATACAATAAACAGATACTTTCAAGTTTTAATCATTAATTACACCATTATAGCTCAGACATTTATCTAAACACAAATAATTAGTGACGACCCCACAACTATCGAAACACATCAATGATATAAACTGGGTGACATAATCGTCCTTGACATTGGTACATAATGTAAACATTAGCCTAAGTGCAACTCAACGTGGCCGCATTGATCGTAACTTGCGCTCCGTTTCCCCCCCAAATCTAGAGGCAAAACATTGTTCTCTTGCTGCTCCCGGGTTCTTCCATCTTGGCTGCGCGTGGGGCATTGTGGGTCTTGTACGTGCACGCAACAACCAAATTTGTCTTCATAACAAGCATGCAGGGCCGTGGACAGTATTCCTACGCACATTCTCAGCAGCATGATGAAAATAAAATGTAACCTATTTTATTATTGTCGGACTCGGTGGACTCGGTCAAAATCAGCACCGATTCCGAGTCCGGCAAAAATGACCGAGTCCACGAGTCCGAGTCCACAGCCCTGGTTATAACACAGAGGACAGAGATTGACACAGAAGACGAAGATTTCAATGAATCTAATGATTTGGAGTGACACGGATGGTTTGATAAACTTGTTATCTACAATATAGTTATTTGCAGGGCTGTGGACTCGGTCGGATTTTTCCACCGAGTCCGAGTCCGGCCTCTTGGCCATGAGTCCGAGTCCGGCTGTCCATTTTTTCTGTTAATTCATGTGACTGCTTAGTCTTTATTCAAGGCTAATTTAGATCAAAATCTAAATAATTACAACAGTTTTGTGATGGCTTTGTCTTTATTAAACATATAAACGAATACAATAAACAGATACTTTCAAGTTTTAATCATTAATTACACCATTATAGCTCAGACATTTATCTAAACACAAATAATTAGTGACAACCCCTTATTTGGAAAGCGAAAAACCCATGTCGTACGGCGTCAGCACTATGTTGTTTTCAATAAAAACATGAACTCACGTTTGCGTCAGTCAATTTTAATTTTTATAAAGGATTCTTCTCATTTGATGCCATCCGCGTTCTGCCATTGAAGCGGGGTGCATTCAAAGACCAGTCGTACAGACGGAACACTCATTCACTTCACCAAAACGCAACAATATAATTACGTGAGCTCTTTTTGGGTACAGGCTACAAGGAGTATATATTACAAAGGAGACTTTCTACTTAATTGTGATCATCATTCATCCATCCATCCATTTTATTTTATTACTCAGATATTTTCAAAGCAAAGTAATATTGTTGCATTTATTAATTTGCTTTAACATGACAGCGCAATATAATTAAAAGCTGACACGATAGCAATGTCAAACGTGTTCATTTAAGAAAAAGCCACACACGTTTTGTGATCAAATCTTTCATGACGAGAATGATTTGAGTGAATTGATTTTACAATTTTTATCCCCCCTCCCCACCATCTGTCACTTTGCTTGGGACAAAAGGAGCCTTCAGAACTGAAATTTTGTCTCAATTATTCATTCAAATCAATTCACTCAAATCATTCTCGTTATGAAAGATTTGATCACAAAACGTTTCCGTCTGTACGACTGATTTTTGAATGCACCCCGCTTCAATGGCAGAACGCGGATGAATTTAAAGACATCAAATGAGAATAATCCTTTATAAAAATTAAAATTGACTGACACAAACGTGAGTTCTTCATGTTTTTATTGAAAACAACATAGTGCTGACGTCGTCGGTTTTTCGCTATAATTCGGTTAACGTTTCATGGGAATATTATTGTCATAATTGTCTGGACCATATATATTTGTTTAATGGTAGTTATTGATAGATCTTGAAGATGTCAAGTTATAGGTGCATATAGCACGTTCATTGTAAGAGGGGAAGAGATGTTGTGTATTTTGGGCTAACTCAAATTCCGTAGTAGAAAAACCCCGGAAGTGGGATGGGCGCATTCTGTGTTGTTGTGGTACGCCCTGTGAACGCACTGTGAGTAAGGAATAAAGCAGTTATCATTCACGTCGTTGTCCGACCTATTCTTGCTATCTAAGAACCTGGAAAATAGTAAGGATATAACATATATCACGGGTCATTACGGCGAGTTTGGTGGAGTTTTTACTGCTTCTTACAACTCCTACCGCGCTGACTGTAACGTGACACTCTCTGGCTGCGTCTTGCCTTTGTTTTTTATTGTCGGACTCGGTGGACTGGGTCAAAATCAGCACTGAGTCTGAGTCCGAGTCCGGCAAAAATGACAGAGTCCGACCGAGTCCGAGTCCTCGAGTCCGAACCGAGTCCACAGCCCTGGTTATTTGATATATAGTTTATTTAGTGTAGCAACTTGTACTATATTGTTACAGTTCAGTAGTTTACGATTGTCTAGGGAAGCAATGGAGGCAGCAAGGGGAAGGAGACGGGAAGAGTGATCGGGGCGCTTTGTTAGAGCACATACTGTGTGTTGGCTCGTAAGTTGAGCTCTTGTTTTGTGATATAAAGAGCCGGTTTCCAAACCCACGACTTGCCAGGTACTTTGGTAACGCTACAATATTGTTATATAGATCTGTGGAATAATTGGAACCGCAAGTAACGACGAGCCTGACCTCAGCGTCGCAGCATTTTTGTTGTTGTTGTTGTGACACAGAGGACGAAGATTCCTATGGATTTAATAATTTGGAGTGACACAAATGGTTCGATAAAATTGTTATTTATGTTATACTTATTTGATATATCGTTTATATATAGCAGTGCTTCTCAAATAGTGGGGCGCGCCCCCCTTGGGGGGTGCGGTGCTATTCCTGGGGGGGCGCGTGTGACCCTGGGGAACAGGCTTTTTTTTTGGCAGTACTAGAATAAAGTGTAATTGCGCGTTTACTACAGCAGGGGGCAGTGGCGGTCTCATTGTTACTTCTGTCACGTTTGCGACAGTGCAACATTTTACGACTTACAAGACAAGTTAGGATAGTCACGGTGGGGAGGGGGGGCGCGAATAGATTTCTTCTTGCTAGGGGGGGGCGTAACAGAAAATAATTGAGAAGCACTGATATATAGTTCTATGGGCCTGTGGAATAATTTCAAAGCTTGACATGGAAGACCTGAAGAAGGGGGCCTGAGTAAGGGTTACTTAAAAGTTAGTTCTTCAAAATCAACTTTTGTTAAATTTGTAAAGGGGAATTTGTTGGTTGAACCTCCATTCCCGTTCCAAATTTCACCAGAAGATGGTGCCAAAGTCAGATTGATCTAACATAGTAAATTAATAGTTTAAAAAGTCATCGATTAGATGAAGACTCGTTCTGAAGCACAGCAACACACAATTTTGGATTATGTTATATTATTTTGTTTTGCTATAATATACTTTGAAACTGCTTGAATATTTTAATTTGCTAACTAGGGAAGCCCATGCTCATCGTTAGGTATGAGACATGTTAATCACAGTTAGAGTAAGCTGCAACATGTTTTATTTTATTCTGCTTTGCAATATTGTATCGTTAGTAGCAACTTGAGCAGCATCATAGGATTGATGTTTCATTTACACACAAATGTATTAAGAGTTTAGTAAGGACAAGGGGTTGACAGTGATACCGTGGGTGGAAGACTGCAATCTCATGCTTGAGCTTGACCTAGAGGTCACCAGCTTGTCAAAATACCTTTTGAAGCTGCTTGAGTGTTGTAATCTGCTAAGAGAATCCACGATCATAGTTATGATTATGTGTTAAATTGACTATTGGGAAAGTATGTGTTATTATTGTCACAATGTTTAATCAATATCAAACATGTATGTAATATTTATGTTCCATTTACACATGAATGTATAAATGAGAACGAAGACAAGGAGCCAGAAAGGGTTAATGGTGATACTAAGTGGTGGAAGACTGAGATCCCACACATGAGCGTGACCTGAGGTCACGTTCATCCAGTTGAGGCCTAAACAAAATGCTGTTTAACGGAACACAAGTCAGAGAAAAAACATTTGCAAATGTCATGTTGATGGACAGTTGACAAGATTTGGAAGTGGGAAGCAGGATGAAGCATCCCTGAGAAAATTGTTACTTCCCTGAGAACATGGTCACCTCATCTGGTTGAATCCAGTTGAGACCGCCCGAAATGCAGGTGCAGTCTATTCTGGGTCATCTGAGGCCAATGTATGACGTCATGGAAAAAAGCTAGTACATGACCAAGCAGGCATAATACCCATGAACTGAACTGGTATAAAAGGTTCGTTCGGACAAAGAGCATCGCTCTCTCTCGCCCGGTGGGCTCTCCCCGTCAGGGGTTTGTCGCTACAGGCTACTGCCGTGGGTCGAGAACGCCGATTAGACAAAGATAGATTTCATTCTTTCCCATTAACCCAAGGTCCGTTAAGATGAATTTATACTGTCTTCAAATTGGACTTGGTCAAATTTTAGCTTAAAGACAGGCTAGGAGAGAGGAGCCATTTTTAGGGCGTCATCATCTCCATTCTTTAGGCCAGCCTGTTCTTTTAAATAGAATTCGGATTTTGGAACAAGGAGAACTGATCACTCGACTTTTCCACCAAACAGCATTTCAAGACCTCTAGCCTCTTACCCTTTTTCAATATATTTCTTGAGTTTTTAATCGAGAGAACTTCGAGACTGAATAATTTTTGCTCAATTGAGAAGGGTGAGAGGAAATTATTGTTAGTTGTTCGAACAATTGAAACTTGTAATTCTTTCTCTTGCTTATTCATTAAATTTCTACTTTATAATCATTTAATTAGTTATTTTGATCTTTTATGCTTTAAAACCGTTCAGTTCTTTTTTAAATGAAGACAGCTTTAATCCTTGTCATCAGCGGGTGTCAGAATCTGGTTCAAAACCGTTAACTTGAGCTCAGCTAGTGTGGGTGCACGCTAGTGTAAATAAACGAGTTCCTGCGGTCTTAAAAAAGACAGCTAAATCTATTCCGAGCGGTTAACAAAAGCCCCAATCATTATAGGAAAGAAGAGCCGCTGAAACGGCTGCGATCGATTCGATCCCGGGTCTCGAAAAGAAATTACTCAACACTGGGATCCTGTTGCTTTAAAAAGGGACTGGCGTCCGGAAATGACGGGATTAATCTACCAATAGCTTAGTTACCTGAACAGCGGTTAGACTCGGAACAAATCTTCCTTCTGTACCGGCTTAAATCGATTCTCGTCTCCTCTACATACTGCGTTACTGCAGAGGGGCTAAAGTACAGAATTTAACCCTTTAAACCAGGGGTCCCCAAACTTTTTCCTGTGAGGGCCACATAACTTTTCCCTTCTCTAATTGGGGGCCGGTATCAGTTTGTAACAGAAAAAGTGTGACGATCGTAGGGGAGCTTAAAAAAGTTATTGTTTTCCAGAAAGCCACGCATAACCAAATAACGGTTACCGTTTTTTTCCGTGTATAGTGCGCCCCCATGTATAGTACGCACCCTAAAAATGGCATGCTGATGCTGGAAAAAAGCTTGTACCCATGTATAATACGCACCCAATTTTTATGAATTTTTTTAAAATTTTCTTTTATTTTTATTTTATTTTATTTTTTTTTAAGTCCCAAAGATCGTCACACACGCAGGGAGGCAATGGGTCCCATTTTTATAGTCTTTGGTATGGTCTTAACTAGGCTGGATGTCATTTTTTTTGTTGGCGTTGATTTCTCCGACTGCCCCTAAACGCACCACCGCGCTCCGTGCGCGCAGGGGAAAGAGGCGGCTCTGTATAGGAGAGACGTTGAAGAGGAATAAAAACACCCTTGGAAACCAAAACTTGCCCCTCGTCGTAACTCGGAGCCGCAACAAATGTTTCGGATTTGTGTAGGGTACATTGTGACAGACGGCAAACTAGCAGGTGATCGAGCGAGCGTCTGATACAAGAGCATTGCGGTCGTATGGAGCGTGTTTGAAATGAACAGCAGAGACGAAAGGAACAAGGCAAAGTGTTGTGAAATAAAATATTACCTGTAATACGCATTTTATTTGCTGATTGAAACTGCTAATTAAACTGTGAATTGAAACTAATAGGTGGAGAACTGAACTCTCGCTCTTTATATAGCTGACGTGTCTTGCGCAACAGTTCTGCGCATCTGTAATGGCGGCCTCCGTATGACGTCCGGTCCGCGATGGAGATTAAAAAACAAACAATATTTGACAATAACACACCATCGAGGATTGCACCATCGCATCAAACGATGTGTCGTCAATTATGAATTTTACTAAGTGTGTTGGGCAGGATGGCTGAATGCGATAAGCGATTGACAACAAACAAGAAGAAAGGTGAGTTTTATTTCGGGGGAGATTTGTCATGTCTCGTCCCCAGTTTTGCTATGTGTCTAGGTTGCCATAGTTTCTGTTCGCGTCGCCCCTCTCTTCCTGTGTCACCTCAATCGATGTAACGTGTTTTGTATTTAAGTCTTGTCTGCCCCTCGCTCACCGTTGGATCATTGCATGTGTTACTGTCATTCTGTTCCTGTCTTTGGTAATGTCACCCTGTCTTTTTGTTCCACGACTTTGTCGGTCAGTCCTGTTGTTGGTTTTGTTGTACCATTACTTTCTTTAAAAAAATAAAATTAAATTAAAAAAAAAAAATTTAAATTTTTTTTTGTACCCATGTATAATACGCACCCCAGATTTTAGGACAATAAATTAGTTAAATATTGCGCACTATACACGGAAAAAAACGGTATTTAATAACCCTTTCCAGGTTCTTTACAGAAAAAAAGTCAGGAAGCAAATAATAACACTATTAATGAAATAAATAATAACTATGTCAGGTTTATTTCGATGACGGAATAACTATTAAGAGAAGAGCAACAGCAAACAGACCACAAGTGAGACAGAATTTTAAGTCTTTTCTCGCGAGGAGTGCAGTACAGATAGCTTACAACAATCTCTACACACACTAAATATCTGTAGGCACTCCCGCTCTTTTTATTTGGATTTGCCCTACCCACAGTGTGAGACATAAGCCACTAAAGGGGAGGAGGAAAGCATGTGGGCTTTGTCTCGTAAGGGAAAAAATCCCTAGGTGTTTACATACTGATAAGAACATCTGAGAAGAGGAGTTTGAGTGGACTGGATACAGAAGAAAAAACCTTTGACCTCTAGTTAAAACATAGCAAGGGAAGTTTTACGACATTGTGTAGGATGCAACAAGCTAAGTTATTTATTACTGGTTATATACATTCCAACCTAATCTTACGATCAAGATAGTTAGGAAACCCTGACTTTAATGGTCACTTGGAGGTTCATCTGGGGTGCAGGACAGCAATGAGGCACGTTGTCTAACAAAGTGGTCTTTGTTAGAAAGGAACTGTCCTTCTGTGGTACATCATAAAAACAGCAAGGCCAAACAGCAAGCATATATTGCAGTAATATTGCGGTAAAGCATTGATTAGAGAACGCATGATAACATATATATATACCTTTTTCTAACAAACTAAATAACCCTCTCTGAGTTCTTTACAGAAAAAACAGGAAATAAATAATAGCTTAATAACTCTCTCTGGGTTCTTCATAGAAAAAAAAGCCATGAAACATTAACTTTCTGTTGTGCCATGCACAATCTTAACAGATAAAAGTTCAGCTCAGTTGTCAGAGCAGAATATTTTTGACACATATGAGCAGTCTCTTAAAGTTCTTGTGTTCCTTCCTTATAATCATTTTGTAGGTTCCAGTAGGCTTGTAGACACCGCTGTCTTTTTTGTTAAAGTTTGCTAGTGCGTCATAGTCTGGAGTAAAATTTGTTGTGGCAATTCTTAGGCGAGATCCGAGGTGTTGGTCCGTTTACCTCGATCTGTGACAGGTTGATGTTGACGTTCATGTGGCTGAACGTCACGTCGCGTACGTCGAGCCAAATTGGCCACTCTCTTTTAAACGCTCGGCACTGTGTCCACCTCTCTTTTCCTTGGGCGACTCATTTTAATGGAAGGATTCCAGGGGAAGGTTTGTGGGTGGCCTTAGCGCAAAACTGCATCTGAAAGCTCAGCGCACGAATTACAAAAATGCTGTCGTCACAGCCCACGCTCTAAATTCGGGACTGATACAAATAGAGCGCGAGTGCGCCATGTCCGTACTACTGAGTACGTACACGCACTTGTGAGTGTGCACCGAGCTTTCTGACACGGATTCCGGTAGTAAATGCGCAGGCGAGCGCTTCCCCATCTACTGGGGAAACGCAGTCATTGCAGGCAAAATGACCAAAAATAAAAGTTTAATAATACAATTTTTTCAGGGTCGTAGTATGGTGACCACTGCTTTAAACGGAGAGCCGGTGACTTACATCAGATAAGTGCACGATTGACATTGCTAACTACACAATATTGCAAAGCAGAATAAATACAGGAATGCGTGGTTTCCAGCTGACCTCATGCCACATAAAATTCTTATCGCGACTAGACTCCCTCATTTTCAGGATCCCAGGGTCTAAGGGTTGAAGTATACAAAAATATGTGGTTTCAAGCTAACTTCATGCCGTATAAAATCCTTATCGTGACCTGAAATAGAACTTTAAGCAAATACTGTACCATATCTACCGTATTGGCCCGAATATAAGACGGTGTTTTTTGCATTGAAATAAGACTGAAAAAGTGGGGGTCATCTTACATTCAGGGTTGGGACATTATACCCATTCATACCGCTAGATGGCGCCAGATATCTTTAAATTGAATCCTGAACTTAACTGCCCAGGCCAAAGCGAACCCCTGTCACGAAGAATAAAACAAAAAATAGCGGTAGCAGTTTGAATTATTTTATTGCAATGTTTTTCCTTATTCAGATTTGTTTCAAGGCTACAGTAACAGTTAGACTTCACTTTGATGGTTAATGCAGTTATTGCAATTTTGTTGTTTTATCACAGTAAATTGGTTTATTTACATTTCAAAAACCAAATTCATTTACAAAATGATTGCACTAATTTGCATATTTAAATGTTCAGAAATAAGATGTGATCATTTTTTCATGATTTGAATGAGAATATATTGTTAAAATCATTTGTTTCAGATGTACTGTAATTATTTTCTGTATAAAAATTTAATTTGGTGTTCAAAAAGTATTTTTTTCAAACTTGAGTCTTGAAAAAGTGGAGGTCGTCTTATAATCAGGGTTCTCTTCTATTCGGGCCAATACGGTATTTTACTTTTGCTTTATCTGTTCGTTATTGTATTTTTTGTGAATACCTTTTTGCTCTGCCAAATTGGGTGGGAGTTGTACTGATAAATTACAGAAAATAGAGGATTTGCAGTCACGTGATTTTGTCACGTGATTTTGTGTTATGCCGCCATCTTGCCGGTCAACCGGTCAGCTCGTTCCTACGTGTTCGTACAGATTCCAGATTTGGCTGATTTGCTATCCAATGAAGTTGGGCATTTGGATGAAGAATCCAAGAAACGTTACTGAGAGAAGTTGAACCTTGTTGGCACAACGGATCCGTACCTTTTACCGAGAAGCATGCTAAAATCACCTGAGCATTTTGCAACAGCCGACCTGCCTGATCTCTCATATCTAGATATTTATAATTACCTCGTCGATTCACCATCTCCGTACACTGGAAAGGACCTTAAGGCATACAAGAGTCTGGATGCCTACAAGTATTTTACAGCAGGTTTTGTGCATGATGGGCTGATATGGCAGATTCCAAACAAGAATCGATTTCTTCTCATGACCAAGGTAATGAAAATATCATATTGAAATCTGAGAAATTAATTCCTACAATAAAACATTACATAATTTCCAACTATTCAGTATAGAGCTTATGCAACAATTTCTACAAAAATACTTTTTAGAATTCATGCTTGATAATTGTGTGAAGGCGAAGGCCTTCACACATTGATATTGTACTTTATTGTGTGAAGGCGAAGGCCTTCACACATTGATATTTGTGTGAAGGCGAAGGCCTTCACACATTGATATTGTACTTTATTATTGTGTGAAGGCGAAGGCCTTCACACATTGTTATTCTACTTTATTATTGTGTGAAGGCGAAGGCCTTCACACATTGTTATTCTACTTTATTATTGTGTGAAGGCGAAGGCCTTCACACATTGATATTGTACTTTATTATTAAACAACTTATTCCTCCCACTTTTTTGACATCTAACTACTCCCACATGCTTCAACCGATTCACCTCGTTCAACCTTTCACACGTTCCAAAAATTCATGGCACGCTTGCCAGTATTTTTCGCGTTCATAACATTTACCGTTTTTAAGTAATTAGCAAATTTGTGCCTTTTATTTCCCCATTCATTCTTAATGGCAATGTCAACCCGAGCCAGTTTCCTGTAGTGGGTTCGATTCCCACATTGGGCGTCATTAATTATTTTACTCTTTATTCTTCCCGCTTATCATTTTCAACGCTTATCATTTGTAACTAACATTCGCATTCAACATTCATTACATTAAGCAATTTCCACCACTTTGATTACGTATTCGCATTCAACAAACACATTCATTACATTAACCAATTGCAACCACGACATAGTAAGGGACTCAATTAGCTCGTGGGAAACACAAGTGATTCCAGTACACGAGCATCATTCCCGAGTGGTATCAAAACCCGCGTCAGTTCGATTCCCACATTGGGCGTCATTGTTTATTTTACTCTTTATCCTTCCCGGTTATCATTTTCAACGGTTATCATTTGTAACTTTTGTCATTCGCATTCAACATTAATTACATTAAGCAATTTCCACCACTTTGATTACGCATTCGCATTCAACAAACACATTCATTACATTAACCAAATTCAACCAGCAAGAAGGAAGGATCCTCATTAGCTCAGTCGGAAACACAATGGAAATGTCAACCCGAGCCAGTTTCCTGTAGTGGGTTCGATTCCCACATTGGGAGTCATAAATTATTTTACTCTTTATTCTTCCCCCTTATCATTTTCAACGCTTATCATTTGTACCTTTTTTGTAACATTTGTAACGTTTCATTTTTAACGCTTATCATTTGTACCTTTTTGTAACATGTATTTGTAACATTTTCCCATTTATTTCACAATTATCTATTTTCCCTTTGTATTCTTCCCGCTCATCATTTTTAACGCTTAACGTTTGTAACTTAAGATCTGCCTTCGCCTTCACACGCAATTTCTTCCGAAATTGCAATTCTAGTTGTGTGAAGGCGAAGGCCTTCACACATTGTTATTCTACTTTATTATTATTGTGTGAAGGCGAAGGCCTTCACACATTGTTATTCTACTTTATTATTATTTTTATTAAACAACTTATTCCTCCCACTTTTTTGACATCCAACTACTCCCACATGCTTCAACCGATTCACCTCGTTCAAACTTTCACACGTTCCAAAAATTCATGGCAAGCTTGCCGCCTTTTTTCCCCTTCATAACATTTACCGTTTTTAAGTAATTAGCAAATTTGTGCCTTTTATTTCCCCATTCATTCTTAATGGCAATGTCAACCCGAGCCAGTTTCCTGTAGTGGGTTCGATTCCCACATTGGGCGTCATTAATTATTTTACTCTTTATTCTTCCCGCTTATCATTTTCAACGCTTATCATTTGTAACTAACATTCGCATTCAACATTCATTACATTAAGCAATTTCCACCACTTTGATTACGTATTCGCATTCAACAAACACATTCATTACATTAACCAATTTCAACCTCAACACAGTAAGGGACTCAATTAGCTCGTGGGAAACACAAGTGATTCCAGTACACGAGCATCATTCCCGAGTGGTATCAAAACCCGCGTCAGTTCGATTCCCACATTGGGCGTCATTATTTATTTTACTCTTTATCCTTCCCGGTTATCATTTTCAACGGTTATCATTTGTGACTTTTGTCATTCGCATTCAACATTCATTACATTAAGCAATTTCCACCACTTTGATTACGCATTCGCATTCAACAAACACATTCATTACATTAACCACATTCAACCATTACTGAGAAAGGAGCCTTATTAGCTCAGTTGGAAACACAATGGCAATGTCAACCCCCGCCAGTTTCCTGTAGTGGGTTCGATTCCCACTTTGGGCGTCATAAATTATTTTGCTCTTTATTCTTCCCCTTATCATTTGTACCTTTTTTGTAACATTTGTAACATTTCATTTTTGTACATGTGCATTTGTACCTTTTTGTAACATGTGTTTGTAACATTTTCCCATTTATTTCACAATAATTTATTTTCCCTTTCTATTCTTCCCGCTCATCATTTTTAACGCTTAACGTTTGTAAATTAACATCTGCCTTCGCCTTCACACGCAATTTCTTCCGAAATTGCAATTCTAGTTGTGTGAAGGCGAAGGCCTTCACACATTGTTATTCTACTTTATTATTATTTTTATTAAACAACTTATTCCTCCCACTTTTTTGACATCCAACTACTCCCACATGCTTCAACCGATTCACCTCGTTCAAACTTTCACACGTTCCAAAAATTCATGGCAAGCTTGCCGCCTTTTTTCCCCTTCATAACATTTACCGTTTTTAAGTAATTAGCAAATTTGTGCCTTTTATTTCCCCATTCATTCTTAATGGCAATGTCAACCCGAGCCAGTTTCCTGTAGTGGGTTCGATTCCCACATTGGGCGTCATTAATTATTTTACTCTTTATTCTTCCCGCTTATCATTTTCAACGCTTATCATTTGTAACTAACATTCGCATTCAACATTCATTACATTAAGCAATTTCCACCACTTTGATTACGTATTCGCATTCAACAAACACATTCATTACATTAACCAATTTCAACCACAAAATAGTAAGGGACTCAATTAGCTCGTGGGAAACACAAGTGATTCCAGTACACGAGCATCTTTCCCGAGTGGTATCAAAACCCGCGTCAGTTCGACTCCCACATTGGGCGTCATTATTTATTTTACTCTTTATCCTTCCCGGTTATCATTTTCAACGGTTATCATTTGTAACTTTTGTCATTCGCATTCAACATTCATTACATTAAGCAATTTCCACCACTTTGATTACGCATTCGCATTCAACAAACACATTCATTACATTAACCAATTTCAACAATGACTTAGGTAGGACCCTGATTAGCTCAGTTGGAAACACAATGGCAATGTCAATCTGCGCCAGTTTCCTGTAGTGGGTTCGATTCCCACTTTGGGCGTCATAAATTATTTTACTCTTTATTCTTCCCCCTTATCATTTGTACCTTTTTTGTAACATTTGTAACATTTCATTTTTAACCCTTATCATTTGTACCTTTTTTTAACATGTATTTGTAACATTTTACCATTCATTTCACAATAATTTATTTTCCATTTCTATTCTTCCCGCTCATCATTTTTAACGCTTAACGTTTGTAACTTAACATCTGCCTTCGCCTTCACACGCAATTTCTTCCGAAATTGCAATTCTAGTTATTTTTTTTATTCTTATTATTGAACAACTTATTCCTCCCACTTTTTTGACATCTAACTACTCCCACATGCTTCAACCGATTCAACTCATTCAAACTTTCACACGTTCCAAAAATTCATGGCAAGCTTGCCACCTTTTTTCCCCTTCATAACATTTACCGTTTTTAAGTAATTAGCAAATTTGTGCCTTTCATTTCCCCATTCATTCTTAATGGCAATGTCAACCCGAGCCAGTTTCCTGTAGTGGGTTCGATTCCCACATTGGGCGTCATTAATTATTTTACTCTTTATTCTTCCCGCTTATCATTTTCAACGCTTATCATTTGTAACTAACATTCGCATTCAACATTCATTACATTAAGCAATTTCCACCACTTTGATTACGTATTCGCATTCAACAAACACATTCATCACATTAACCAAATTCAACCACTAAAAGAAAGGGACTCAATTAGCTCGTGGGAAACACAAGTGATTCCAGTACACGAGCATCTTTCCCGAGTGGTATCAAAACCCGCGTCAGTTCGATTCCCACATTGGGCGTCATTATTTATTTTACTCTTTATCCTTCCCGGTTATCATTTTCAACGGTTATCATTTGTAACTTTTGTCATTCGCATTCAACATTCATTACATTAAGCAATTTCCACCACTTTGATTACGCATTCGCATTCAACAAACACATTCATTACATTAACCAAATTCAACAGTTACTGAGGTAGGAACCTGATTAGCTCAGTTGGAAACACAATGGCAATGTCAACCTGCGCCAGTTTCCTGTAGTGGGTTCGATTCCCACTTTGGGCGTCATAAATTATTTTACTCTTTATTCTTCCCCTTATCATTTTCAACGCTTATCATTTGTACCTTTTTTGTAACATTTGTAACGTTTCATTTTTAACGCTTATCATTTGTACCTTTTTGTAACATGTATTTGTAACATTTTCCCATTTATTTCACAATTATCTATTTTCCCTTTGTATTCTTCCCGCTCATCATTTTTAACGCTTAACGTTTGTAACTTAACATCTGCCTTCGCCTTCACACGCAATTTCTTCCGAAATTGCAATTCTAGTTCTTATTGTGTGAAGGCGAAGGCCTTCACACATTGTTATTCTACTTTATTGTGTGAAGGCGAAGGCCTTCACACATTGATATTTGTGTGAAGGCGAAGGCCTTCACACATTGATATTGTACTTTATTATTAAACAACTTATTCCTCCCACTTTTTTGACATCTAACTACTCCCACATGCTTCAACCGATTCACCTCGTTCAACCTTTCACACGTTCCAAAAATTCATGGCACGCTTGCCAGTATTTTTCGCGTTCATAACATTTACCGTTTTTAAGTAATTAGCAAATTTGTGCCTTTTATTTCCCCATTCATTCTTAATGGCAATGTCAACCCGAGCCAGTTTCCTGTAGTGGGTTCGATTCCCACATTGGGCGTCATTAATTATTTTACTCTTTATTCTTCCCGCTTATCATTTTCAACGCTTATCATTTGTAACTAACATTCGCATTCAACATTCATTACATTAAGCAATTTCCACCACTTTGATTACGTATTCGCATTCAACAAACACATTCATTACATTAACCAATTGCAACCACGACATAGTAAGGGACTCAATTAGCTCGTGGGAAACACAAGTGATTCCAGTACACGAGCATCATTCCCGAGTGGTATCAGAACCCGCGTCAGTTCGATTCCCACATTGGGCGTCATTATTTATTTTACTCTTTATCCTTCCCGGTTATCATTTTCAACGGTTATCATTTGTAACTTTTGTCATTCGCATTCAACATTCATTACATTAAGCAATTTCCACCACTTTGATTACGCATTCGCATTCAACAAACACATTCATTACATTAACCAAATTCAACCAGCAAGAAGGAAGGATCCTCGTTAGCTCAGTCGGAAACACAATGGAAATGTCAACCCGAGCCAGTTTCCTGTAGTGGGTTCGATTCCCACATTGGGAGTCATAAATTATTTTACTCTTTATTCTTCCCCCTTATCATTTTCAACGCTTATCATTTGTACCTTTTTTGTAACATTTGTAACGTTTCATTTTTAACGCTTATCATTTGTACCTTTTTGTAACATGTATTTGTAACATTTTCCCATTTATTTCACAATTATCTATTTTCCCTTTGTATTCTTCCCGCTCATCATTTTTAACGCTTAACGTTTGTAACTTAACATCTGCCTTCGCCTTCACACGCAATTTCTTCCGAAATTGCAATTCTAGTTATTTTTATTAAACAACTTATTCCTCCCACTTTTTTGACATCTAACTACTCCCACATGCTTCAACCGATTCACCTCGTTCAAACTTTCACACGTTCCAAAAATTCATGGCAAACTTGCCACCTTTTTTCCCCTTCATAACATTTACCGTTTTTAAGTAATTAGCAAATTTGTGCCTTTTATTTCCCCATTCATTCTTAATGGCAATGTCAACCCGAGCCAGTTTCCTGTAGTGGGTTCGATTCCCACATTGGGCGTCATTAATTATTTTACTCTTTATTCTTCCCGCTTATCATTTTCAACGCTTATCATTTGTAACTAACATTCGCATTCAACATTCATTACATTAAGCAATTTCCACCACTTTGATTACGTATTCGCATTCAACAAACACATTCATTACATTAACCAATTGCAACCACGACATAGTAAGGGACTCAATTAGCTCGTGGGAAACACAAGTGATTCCAGTACACGAGCATCATTCCCGAGTGGTATCAAAACCCGCGTCAGTTCGATTCCCACATTGGGCGTCATTATTTATTTTACTCTTTATCCTTCCCGGTTATCATTTTCAACGGTTATCATTTGTAACTTTTGTCATTCGCATTCAACATTCATTACATTAAGCAATTTCCACCACTTTGATTACGCATTCGCATTCAACAAACACATTCATTACATTAACCAAATTCAACCAGCAAGAAGGAAGGATCCTCATTAGCTCAGTCGGAAACACAATGGAAATGTCAACCCGAGCCAGTTTCCTGTAGTGGGTTCGATTCCCACATTGGGAGTCATAAATTATTTTACTCTTTATTCTTCCCCCTTATGATTTTCAACGCTTATCATTTGTACCTTTTTTGTAACATTTGTAACGTTTCATTTTTAACGCTTATCATTTGTACCTTTTTGTAACATGTATTTGTAACATTTTCCCATTTATTTCACAATTATCTATTTTCCCTTTGTATTCTTCCCGCTCATCATTTTTAACGCTTAACGTTTGTAACTTAACATCTGCCTTCGCCTTCACACGCAATTTCTTCCGAAATTGCAATTCTAGTTGTGTGAAGGCGAAGGCCTTCACACATTGATATTGTACTTTATTATTAAACAACTTATTCCTCCCACTTTTTTGACATCTAACTACTCCCACATGCTTCAACCGATTCACCTCGTTCAACCTTTCACACGTTCCAAAAATTCATGGCACGCTTGCCAGTATTTTTCGCGTTCATAACATTTACCGTTTTTAAGTAATTAGCAAATTTGTGCCTTTTATTTCCCCATTCATTCTTAATGGCAATGTCAACCCGAGCCAGTTTCCTGTAGTGGGTTCGATTCCCACATTGGGCGTCATTAATTATTTTACTCTTTATTCTTCCCGCTTATCATTTTCAACGCTTATCATTTGTAACTAACATTCGCATTCAACATTCATTACATTAAGCAATTTCCACCACTTTGATTACGTATTCGCATTCAACAAACACATTCATTACATTAACCAAATTCAACCAGTATGTAGACAGGGACACAATTAGCTCGTGGGAAACACAAGTGATTCCAGTACACGAGCATCTTTCCCGAGTGGTATCAAAACCCGCGTCAGTTCGATTCCCACATTGGGCGTCATTATTTATTTTACTCTTTATCCTTCCCCTTATCATTTTCAACGCTTATCATTTGTACCTTTTTTGTAACATTTATAACATTTCATTTTTAACGCTTATCATTTGTACCTTTTTGTAACATGTATTTGTAACATTTTCCCATTTATTTCACAATAATTTATTTTCCCTTTCTATTCTTCCCGCTCATCATTTTTAACGCTTAACGTTTGTAAATTAACATCTGCCTTCGCCTTCACACGCAATTTCTTCCGAAATTGCAATTCTAGTTGTGTGAAGGCGAAGGCCTTCACACATTGATATTGTACTTTATTATTAAACAACTTATTCCTCCCACTTTTTTGACATCTAACTACTCCCACATGCTTCAACTGATTCACCTCGTTCAACCTTTCACACGTTCCAAAAATTCATGGCACGCTTGCCAGTATTTTTCGCGTTCATAACATTTACCGTTTTTAAGTAATTAGCAAATTTGTGCCTTTTATTTCCCCATTCATTCTTAATGGCAATGTCAACCCGAGCCAGTTTCCTGTAGTGGGTTCGATTCCCACATTGGGCGTCATTAATTATTTTACTCTTTATTCTTCCCGCTTATCATTTTCAACGCTTATCATTTGTAACTAACATTCGCATTCAACATTCATTACATTAAGCAATTTCCACCACTTTGATTACGTATTCGCATTCAACAAACACATTCATTACATTAACCAATTGCAACCACGACATAGTAAGGGACTCAATTAGCTCGTGGGAAACACAAGTGATTCCAGTACACGAGCATCATTCCCGAGTGGTATCAAAACCCGCGTCAGTTCGATTCCCACATTGGGCGTCATTATTTATTTTACTCTTTATCCTTCCCGGTTATCATTTTCAACGGTTATCATTTGTAACTTTTGTCATTCGCATCCAACATTCATTACATTAAGCAATTTCCACCACTTTGATTACGCATTCGCATTCAACAAACGCATTCATTACATTAACCAAATTCAACCAGCAAGAAGGAAGGATCCTCATTAGCTCAGTCGGAAACACAATGGAAATGTCAACCCGAGCCAGTTTCCTGTAGTGGGTTCGATTCCCACATTGGGAGTCATAAATTATTTTACTCTTTATTCTTCCCCCTTATCATTTTCAACGCTTATCATTTGTACCTTTTTTGTAACATTTGTAACGTTTCATTTTTAACGCTTAACGTTTGTAACTTAACATCTGCCTTCGCCTTCACACGCAATTGCTTCCGAAATTGCAATTCTAGTTGTGTGAAGGCGAAGGCCTTCACACATTGATATTGTACTTTATTATTAAACAACTTATTCCTCCCACTTTTTTGACATCTAACTACTCCCACATGCTTCGACCGATTCACCTCGTTCAACCTTTCACACGTTCCAAAAATTCATGGCACGCTTGCCAGTATTTTTCGCGTTCATAACATTTACCGTTTTTAAGTAATTAGCAAATTTGTGCCTTTTATTTCCCCATTCATTCTTAATGGCAATGTCAACCCGAGCCAGTTTCCTGTAGTGGGTTCGATTCCCACATTGGGCGTCATTAATTATTTTACTCTTTATTCTTCCCGCTTATCATTTTCAACGCTTATCATTTGTAACTAACATTCGCATTCAACATTCATTACATTAAGCAATTTCCACCACTTTGATTACGTATTCGCATTCAACAAACACATACATTACATTAACCAATTTCAACCACTACATAGTAAGGGACTCAATTAGCTCGTGGGAAACACAAGTGATTCCAGTACACGAGCATCATTCCCGAGTGGTATCAAAACCCGCGTCAGTTCGATTCCCACATTGGGCGTCATTATTTATTTTACTCTTTATCCTTCCCGGTTATCATTTTCAACGGTTATCATTTGTAACTTTTGTCATTCGCATTCGACATTCATTACATTAAGCAATTTCCACCACTTTGATTACGCATTCGCATTCAACAAACACATTCATTACATTAACTAAATTCAACCATTACTGAGAAAGGAGCCTGATTAGCTCAGTTGGAAACACAATGGCAATGTCTACCCGCGCCAGTTTCCTGTAGTGGGTTCGATTCCCACTTTGGGCGTCATAAACTATTTTACTCTTTATTCTTCCCCCTTATCATTTGTACCTTTTTTGTAACATTTGTAACGTTTCATTTTTAACGCTTATCATTTGTACCTTTTTGTAACATGTATTTGTAACATTTTCCCATTTATTTCACAATTATCTATTTTCCCTTTCTATTCTTCCCGCTCATCATTTTTAACGCTTAACGTTTGTAAATCAACATCTGCCTTCGCCTTCACACGCAATTTCTTCCGAAATTGCAATTCTAGTTGTGTGAAGGCGAAGGCCTTCACACATTGATATTGTACTTTATTATTAAACAACTTATTCCTCCCACTTTTTTGACATCTAACTACTCCCACATGCTTCAACCGATTCACCTCGTTCAACCTTTCACACGTTCCAAAAATTCATGGCACGCTTGCCAGTATTTTTCGCGTTCATAACATTTACCGTTTTTAAGTAATTAGCAAATTTGTGCCTTTTATTTCCCCATTCATTCTTAATGGCAATGTCAACCCGAGCCAGTTTCCTGTAGTGGGTTCGATTCCCACATTGGGCGTCATTAATTATTTTACTCTTTATTCTTCCCGCTTATCATTTTCAACGCTTATCATTTGTAACTAACATTCGCATTCAACATTCATTACATTAAGCAATTTCCACCACTTTGATTACGTATTCGCATTCAACAAACACATTCATTACATTAACCAATTGCAACCACGACATAGTAAGGGACTCAATTAGCTCGTGGGAAACACAAGTGATTCCAGTACACGAGCATCATTCCCGAGTGGTATCAAAACCCGCGTCAGTTCGATTCCCACATTGGGCGTCATTACTTATTTTACTCTTTATCCTTCCCGGTTATCATTTTCAACGGTTATCATTTGTAACTTTTGTCATTCGCATTCAACATTCATTACATTAAGCAATTTCCACCACTTTGATTACGCATTCGCATTCAACAAACACATTCATTACATTAACCAAATTCAACAGGTACTGAGGTAGGAACCTGATTAGCTCAGTTGGAAACACAATGGCAATGTCAACCTGCGCCAGTTTCCTGTAGTGGGTTCGATTCCCACTTTGGGCGTCATAAATTATTTTACTCTTTATTCTTCCCCCTTATCATTTGTACCTTTTTTGTAACATTTGTAACGTTTCATTTTTAACGCTTATCATTTGTACCTTTTTGTAACATGTATTTGTAACATTTTCCCATTTATTTCACAATTATCTATTTTCCCTTTGTATTCTTCCCGCTCATCATTTTTAACGCTTAACGTTTGTAACTTAACATCTGCCTTCGCCTTCACACGCAATTTCTTCCGAAATTGCAATTCTAGTTATTATTTTTATTAAACAACTTATTCCTCCCACTTTTTTGACATCCAACTACTCCCACATGCTTCAACCGATTCACCTCGTTCAAACTTTCACACGTTCCAAAAATTCATGGCAAGCTTGCCACTTTTTTTCTCGTTCATAACATTTACCGTTTTTAAGTAATTAGCTAATTTGTGCCTTTTATTTCCCCATTCATTCTTAATGGCAATGTCAACCCGAGCCAGTTTCCTGTAGTGGGTTCGATTCCCACATTGGGCGTCATTATTTATTTTACTCTTTATTCTTCCCGCTTATCATTTTCAACGCTTATCATTTGTAACTAACATTCGCATTCAACATTCATTACATTAAGCAATTTCCACCACTTTAATTACGTATTCGCATTCAACAAACACATTCATTACATTAACCAATTTCAACCACGGCGTAGTAAGGGACTCAATTAGCTCGTGGGAAACACAAGTGATTCCAGTACACGAGCATCATTCCCGAGTGGTATCAAAACCCGCGTCAGTTCGATTCCCACGTTGGGCGTCATTATTTATTTTACTCTTTATCCTTTCCCTTATCATTTTCAACGCTTATCATTTGTACCTTTTTTGTAACATTTGTAACATTTCATTTTTAACGCTTATCATTTGTACCTTTTTGTAACATGTATTTGTAACATTTTCCCATTTATTTCACAATTATTTCTTTCCCTTTTCATTCTTCCCTCTCATCATTTTTAACGCTTAACGTTTCTAAATTAACATCTGCCTTCGCCTTCACACGCAATTTCTTCCGAAATTGCAATTCTAGTTATTTTTTTTATTCTTATTATTAAACAACTTATTCCTCCCACTTTTTTGACATCTAACTACTCCCACATGCTTCAACCGATTCACCTCGTTCAAACTTTCACACGTTCCAAAAATTCATGGCAAGCTTGCCACTTTTTTTCTCGTTCATAACATTTACCGTTTTTAAGTAATTAGCAAATTTGTGCCTTTTATTTCCCCATTCATTCTTAATGGCAATGTCAACCCGAGCCAGTTTCCTGTAGTGGGTTCGATTCCCACATTGGGCGTCATTAATTATTTTACTCTTTATTCTTCCCGCTTATCATTTTTAACGCTTATCATTTGTAACTAACATTCGCATTCAACATTCATTACATTAAGCAATTTCCACCACTTTGATTACGTATTCGCATTCAACAAACACATTCATTACATTAACCAATTTCAACCAGTATGTAGACAGGGACACAATTAGCTCGTGGGAAACACAAGTGATTCCAGTACACGAGCATCTTTCCCGAGTGGTATCAAATCCCGCGTCAGTTCGATTCCCACATTGGGCGTCATTATATATTTTACTCTTTATCCTTCCACTTATCATTTTCAACGCTTATCATTTGTACCTTTTTTGTAACATTTGTAACATTTCATTTTTAACGCTTATCATTTGTACCTTTTTGTAACATGTATTTGTAACATTTTCCCATTTATTTCACAATTATTTCTTTCCCTTTTCATTCTTCCCGCTCATCATTTTTAACGCTTAACGTTTCTAAATTAACATCTGCCTTCGCCTTCACACGCAATTTCTTCCGAAATTGCAATTCTAGTTATTGTGTGAAGGCGAAGGCCTTCACACATTGATATTGTACTTTATTATTAAACAACTTATTCCTCCCACTTTTTTGACATCTAACTACTCCCACATGCTTCAACCGATTCACCTCGTTCAACCTTTCACACGTTCCAAAAATTCATGGCACGCTTGCCAGTATTTTTCGCGTTCATAACATTTACCGTTTTTAAGTAATTAGCAAATTTGTGCCTTTTATTTCCCCATTCATTCTTAATGGCAATGTCAACCCGAGCCAGTTTCCTGTAGTGGGTTCGATTCCCACATTGGGCGTCATTAATTATTTTACTCTTTATTCTTCCCGCTTATCATTTTCAACGCTTATCATTTGTAACTAACATTCGCATTCAACATTCATTACATTAAGCAATTTCCACCACTTTGATTACGTATTCGCATTCAACAAACACATTCATTACATTAACCAATTGCAACCACGACATAGTAAGGGACTCAATTAGCTCGTGGGAAACACAAGTGATTCCAGTACACGAGCATTATTCCCGAGTGGTATCAAAACCCGCGTCAGTTCGATTCCCACATTGGGCGTCATTTTATTTTACTCTTTATCCTTCCCGGTTATCATTTTCAACGGTTATCATTTGTAACTTTTGTCATTCGCATTCAACATTCATTACATTAAGCAATTTCCACCACTTTGATTACGCATTCGCATTCAACAAACACATTCATTACATTAACCAAATTCAACCAGCAAGAAGGAAGGATCCTCATTAGCTCAGTCGGAAACACAATGGAAATGTCAACCCGAGCCAGTTTCCTGTAGTGGGTTCGATTCCCACGTTGGGAGTCATAAATTATTTTACTCTTTATTCTTCCCCCTTATCATTTTCAACGCTTATCATTTGTACCTTTTTTGTAACATTTGTAACGTTTCATTTTTAACGCTTATCACCTTTTTGTAACATGTATTTGTAACATTTTCCCATTTATTTCACAATTATCTAATTTCCCTTTGTATTCTTCCCGCTCATCATTTTTAACGCTTAACGTTTGTAACTTAACATCTGCCTTCGCCTTCACACGCAATTTCTTCCGAAATTGCAATTCTAGTTATTTTTATTAAACAACTTATTCCTCCCACTTTTTTGACATCCAACTACTCCCACATGCTTCAACCGATTCACCTCGTTCAAACTTTCACACGTTCCAAAAATTCATGGCAAGCTTGCCGCCTTTTTTCCCCTTCATAACATTTACCGTTTTTAAGTAATTAGCAAATTTGTGCCTTTTATTTCCCCATTCATTCTTAATGGCAATGTCAACCCGAGCCAGTTTCCTGTAGTGGGTTCGATTCCCACATTGGGCGTCATTAATTATTTTACTCTTTATTCTTCCCGCTTATCATTTTCAACGCTTATCATTTGTAACTAACATTCGCATTCAACATTCATTACATTAAGCAATTTCCACCACTTTGATTACGTATTCGCATTCAACAAACACATTCATTACATTAACCAATTTCAACCACAAAATAGTAAGGGACTCAATTAGCTCGTGGGAAACACAAGTGATTCCAGTACACGAGCATCTTTCCCGAGTGGTATCAAAACCCGCGTCAGTTCGACTCCCACATTGGGCGTCATTATTTATTTTACTCTTTATCCTTCCCGGTTATCATTTTCAACGGTTATCATTTGTAACTTTTGTCATTCGCATTCAACATTCATTACATTAAGCAATTTCCACCACTTTGATTACGCATTCGCATTCAACAAACACATTCATTACATTAACCAATTTCAACAATGACTTAGGTAGGACCCTGATTAGCTCAGTTGGAAACACAATGGCAATGTCAATCTGCGCCAGTTTCCTGTAGTGGGTTCGATTCCCACTTTGGGCGTCATAAATTATTTTACTCTTTATTCTTCCCCCTTATCATTTGTACCTTTTTTGTAACATTTGTAACATTTCATTTTTAACCCTTATCATTTGTACCTTTTTTTAACATGTATTTGTAACATTTTACCATTCATTTCACAATAATTTATTTTCCATTTCTATTCTTCCCGCTCATCATTTTTAACGCTTAACGTTTGTAAATTAACATCTGCCTTCGCCTTCACACGCAATTTCTTCCGAAATTGCAATTCTAGTTGTGTGAAGGCGAAGGCCTTCACACATTGTTATTCTACTTTATTGTGTGAAGGCGAAGGCCTTCACACATTGTTATTCTACTTTATTGTGTGAAGGCGAAGGCCTTCACACATTGATATTGTACTTTATTATTAAACAACTTATTCCTCCCACTTTTTTGACATCTAACTACTCCCACATGCTTCAACCGATTCACCTCGTTCAACCTTTCACACGTTCCAAAAATTCATGGCACGCTTGCCAGTATTTTTCGCGTTCATAACATTTACCGTTTTTAAGTAATTAGCAAATTTGTGCCTTTTATTTCCCCATTCATTCTTAATGGCAATGTCAACCCGAGCCAGTTTCCTGTAGTGGGTTCGATTCCCACATTGGGCGTCATTAATTATTTTACTCTTTATTCTTCCCGCTTATCATTTTCAACGCTTATCATTTGTAACTAACATTCGCATTCAACATTCATTACATTAAGCAATTTCCACCACTTTGATTACGTATTCGCATGCAACAAACACATTCATTACATTAACCAATTTCAACCAGTATGTAGACAGGGACACAATTAGCTCGTGGGAAACACAAGTGATTCCAGTACACGAGCATCTTTCCCGAGTGGTATCAAAACCCGCGTCAGTTCGATTCCCACGTTGGGCGTCATTATTTATTTTACTCTTTATCCTTCCCGGTTATCATTTTCAACGGTTATCATTTGTAACTTTTGTCATTCACATTCAACATTCATTACATTAAGCAATTTCCACCACTTTGATTACGCATTCGCACTCAACAAACACATTCATTACATTAACCAGATTCAACCAGCATGAAGGAAGAAGCCTCATTAGCTCAGTCGGAAACACAATGGCAATGTCAACCCGAGCCAGTGTCCTGTAGTGGGTTCGATTCCCACATTGGGCATCATAAATTATTTTACCCTTCATTCTTCCCCTTATCATTTTCAACGCTTATCATTTGTACCATTTTTGTAACATTTGTAACATTTCATTTTTAACGCTTATCATTTGTACCTTTTTGTAACATGTATTTGTAACATTTTCCCATTTATTTCACAATTATTTCTTGCCCTTTTCATTCTTCCCGCTCATCATTTTTAACGCTTGACGTTTGTAAATTAACATCTGCCTTCGCCTTCACACGCAATTTCTTCCGAAATTGCAATTCTAGTTATTATTTTTATTAAACAACTTATTCCTCCCACTTTTTTGACGTCCAACTACTCCCACATGGTTCAACCGATTCACCTCGTTCAAACTTTCACACGTTACAAAAATTCATGGCAAGCTTGCCACCTTTTTTTCTCCTTCATAACATTTACCGTTTTTAAGTAATTAGCAAATTTGTGCCTTTTATTTCCCCATTCATTCTTAATGGCAATGTCAACCCGAGCCAGTTTCCTGTAGTGGGTTCGATTCCCACATTGGGCGTCATTAATTATTTTACTCTTTATTCTTCCCGCTTATCATTTTTAACGCTTATCATTTGTAACTAACATTCGCATTCAACATTCATTACATTAAGCAATTTCCACCACTTTGATTACGTATTCGCATTCAACAAACACATTCATTACATTAACCAAATTCAACTCGTATGTAGACAGGGACACAATTAGCTCGTGGGAAACACAAGTGATTCCAGTACACGAGCATCTTTTCCGAGTGGTATCAAACCCCGCGTCAGTTCGATTCCCACATTAGGCGTCATTATATATTTTACTCTTTATCCTTCCCCTTATCATTTTCAACGCTTATCATTTGTACCTTTTTTGTAACATTTGTAACATTTCATTTTTAACGCTTATCATTTGTACCTTTTTGTAACATGTATTTGTAACAGTTTCCCATTTATTTCACAATTATTTCTTTCCCTTTTCATTCTTCCCGCTCATCATTTTTAACGCTTAACGTTTCTAAATTATCATCTGCCTTCGCCTTCACACGCAATTTCTTCCGAAATTGCAATTCTAGTTGTGTGAAGGCGAAGGCCTTCACACATTGATATTTGTGTGAAGGCGAAGGCCTTCACACATTGATATTGTACTTTATTATTAAACAACTTATTCCTCCCACTTTTTTGACATCTAACTACTCCCACATGCTTCAACCGATTCACCTCGTTCAACCTTTCACACGTTCCAAAAATTCATGGCACGCTTGCCAGTATTTTTCGCGTTCATAACATTTACCGTTTTTAAGTAATTAGCAAATTTGTGCCTTTTATTTCCCCATTCATTCTTAATGGCAATGTCAACCCGAGCCAGTTTCCTGTAGTGGGTTCGATTCCCACATTGGGCGTCATTAATTATTTTACTCTTTATTCTTCCCGCTTATCATTTTCAACGCTTATCATTTGTAACTAACATTCGCATTCAACATTCATTACATTAAGCAATTTCCACCACTTTGATTACGTATTCGCATTCAACAAACACATTCATTACATTAACCAAATTCAACCAGTATGTAGACAGGGACACAATTAGCTCGTGGGAAACACAAGTGATTCCAGTACACGAGCATCATTCCCGAGTGGTATCAAAACCTGCGTCAGTTCGATTCCCACATTGGGCGTCATTATATATTTTACTCTTTATCCTTCCCGGTTATCATTTTCAACGGTTATCATTTGTAACTTTTGTCATTCGCATTCAACATTCATTACATTAAGCAATTTCCACCACTTTGATTACGCATTCGCATTCAACAAACACATTCATTACATTAACCAAATTCAACCAGCAAGAAGGAAGCATCCTCATTAGCTCAGTCGGAAACACAATGGAAATGTCAACCCGAGCCAGTTTCCTGTAGTGGGTTCGATTCCCACATTGGGAGTCATAAATTATTTTACTCTTTATTCTTCCCCCTTATCATTTTCAACGCTTATCATTTGTACCTTTTTTGTAACATTTGTAACGTTTCATTTTTAACGCTTATCATTTGTACCTTTTTGTAACATGTATTTGTAACATTTTCCCATTTATTTCACAATTATCTATTTTCCCTTTGTATTCTTCCCGCTCATCATTTTTAACGCTTAACGTTTGTAACTCAACATCTGCCTTCGCCTTCACACGCAATTTCTTCCGAAATTGCAATTCTAGTGTACTTTATTATTAAACAACTTATTCCTCCCACTTTTTTGACATCTAACTACTCCCACATGCTTCAACCGATTCACCTCGTTCAACCTTTCACACGTTCCAAAAATTCATGGCACGCTTGCCAGTATTTTTCGCGTTCATAACATTTACCGTTTTTAAGTAATTAGCAAATTTGTGCCTTTTATTTCCCCATTCATTCTTAATGGCAATGTCAACCCGAGCCAGTTTCCTGTAGTGGGTTCGATTCCCACATTGGGCGTCATTAATTATTTTACTCTTTATTCTTCCCGCTTATCATTTTCAACGCTTATCATTTGTAACTAACATTCGCATTCAACATTCATTACATTAAGCAATTTCCACCACTTTGATTACGTATTCGCATTCAACAAACACATTCATTACATTAACCAATTGCAACCACGACATAGTAAGGGACTCAATTAGCTCGTGGGAAACACAAGTGATTCCAGTACACGAGCATCATTCCCGAGTGGTATCAAAACCCGCGTCAGTTCGATTCCCACATTGGGCGTCATTATTTATTTTACTCTTTATCCTTCCCGGTTATCATTTTCAACGGTTATCATTTGTAACTTTTGTCATTCGCATTCAACATTCATTACATTAAGCAATTTCCACCACTTTGATTACGCATTCGCATTCAACAAACACATTCATTACATTACCCAAATTCAACCATCACTGACGTAGGAACCTGATTAGCTCAGTTGGAAACACAATGGCTATGTCAACCTGCGTCAGTTTCCTGTAGTGGGTTCGATTCCCACATTGGGCGTCATAAATTATTTTACTCTTTATTCTTCCCCCTTATCATTTGTACCTTTTTTGTAACATTTGTAACATTTCATTTTTAACGCTTATCATTTGTACCTTTTTGTAGCATGTATTTGTAACATTTTCCCATTTATTTCACAATTATTTATTTTCCCTTTATATTCTTCCCGCTCATCATTTTTAACGCTTAACGTTTGTAAATTAACATCTGCCTTCGCCTTCACACGCAATTTCTTCCGAAATTGCAATTCTAGTTATTATTTTTATTAAACAACTTATTCCTCCCACTTTTTTGACATCTAACTACTCCCACATGCTTCAACCGATTCACCTCGTTCAAACTTTCACTCGTTCCAAAAATTCATGGCAAGCTTGCCACCTTTTTTCCCCTTCATAACATTTACCGTTTTTAAGTAATTAGCAAATTTGTGCCTTTTATTTCCCCATTCATTCTTAATGGCAATGTCAACCCGAGCCAGTTTCCTGTAGTGGGTTCGATTCCCACATTGGGCGTCATTAATTATTTTACTCTTTATTCTTCCCGCTTATCATTTTCAACGCTTATCATTTGTAACTAACATTCGCATTCAACATTCATTACATTAAGCAATTTCCACCACTTTGATTACGTATTCGCATTCAACAAACACATACATTACATTAACCAATTTCAACGACTCCATAGTAAGGGACTCAATTAGCTCGTGGGAAACACAAGTGATTCCAGTACACGAGCATCATTCCCGAGTGGTATCAAAACCAGCGTCAGTTCGATTCCCACATTGGGCGTCATTATTTATTTTACTCTTTATCCTTCCCGGTTATCATTTTCAACGGTTATCATTTGTAACTTTTGTCATTCGCATTCAACATTCATTACATTAAGCAATTTCCACCACTTTGATTACGCATTCGCATTCAACAAACACATTCATTACATTAACCAAATTCAACCGTCACTGAGGTAGGAACCTGATTAGCTCAGTTGGAAACACAATGTCAATGTCAACCTGCGCCAGTTTCCCGTAGTGGGTTCGATTCCCACTTTGGGCGTCATAAATTATTTTACTCTTTATTCTTCCCCCTTATCATTTGTACCTTTTTTGTAACATTTGTAACATTTCATTTTTAACGTTTATCATTTGTACCTTTTTGTAACATGTATTTGTAACATTTTCCCATTTATTTCACAATAATTTATTTTCCCTTTTCATTCTTCCCGCTCATCATTTTTAACGCTTAACGTTTGTAAATTAACATCTGCCTTCGCCTTCACACGCAATTTCTTCCGAAATTGCAATTCTAGTTTTTTTTATTAAACAACTTATTCCTCCCACTTTTTTGACATCTAACTACTCCCACATGCTTCAACCGATTCACCTCGTTCAAACTTTCACACGTTCCAAAAATTCATGGCAAGCTTGCCACTTTTTTTCTCATTCATAACATTTACCGTTTTTAAGTAATTAGCAAATTTGTGCCTTTTATTTCCCCATTCATTCTTAATGGCAATGTCAACCCGAGCCAGTTTCCTGTAGTGGGTTCGATTCCCACATTGGGCGTCATTAATTATTTTACTCTTTATTCTTCCCGCTTATCATTTTTAACGCTTATCATTTGTAACTAACATTCGCATTCAACATTCATTACATTAAGCAATTTCCACCACTTTGATTACGTATTCGCATTCAACAAACACATTCATTACATTAACCAAATTCAACCAGTATGTAGACAGGGACACAATTAGCTCGTGGGAAACACAAGTGATTCCAGTACACGAGCATCTTTCCCGAGTGGTATCAAATCCCGCGTCAGTTCGATTCCCACATTGGGCGTCATTATATATTTTACTCTTTATCCTTCCCCTTATTATTTTCAACGCTTATCATTTGTACCTTTTTTGTAACATTTGTAACATTTCATTTTTAACGCTTATCATTTGTACCTTTTTGTAACATGTATTTGTAACATTTTCCCATTTATTTCACAATAATTTATTTTCCCTTTTCATTCTTCCCGCTTATCATTTTTAACGCTTAACGTTTGTAAATTAACATCTGCCTTCGCCTTCACACGCAATTTCTTCCGAAATTGCAATTCTAGTTATTATTAAACAACTTATTCCTCCCACTTTTTTGACATCCAACTACTCCCACATGCTTCAACCGATTCACCTCGTTCAAACTTTCACACGTTCCAAAAATTCATGGCAACCTTGCCACCTTTTTTCCCCTTCATAACATTTACCGTTTTTAAGTAATTAGCAAATTTGTGCCTTTTATTTCCCCATTCATTCTTAATGGCAATGTCAACCCGAGCCAGTTTCCTGTAGTGGGTTCGATTCCCACATTGGGCGTCATTAATTATTTTACTCTTTATTCTTCCCGCTTATCATTTTCAACGCTTATCATTTGTAACTAACATTCGCATTCAACATTCATTACATTAAGCAATTTCCACCACTTTGATTACGTATTCGCATTCAACAAACACATTCATTACATTAACCAATTCCAACCACAACATAGTAAGGGACTCAATTATCTCGTGGGAAACACAAGTGATTCCAGTACACGAGCATCTTTCCCGAGTGGTATCAAAACCCACGTCAGTTCGATTCCCACATTGGGCGTCATTATTTATTTTACTCTATCCTTCCCGGTTATCATTTTCAACGGTTATCATTTGTAACTTTTGTCATTCGCATTCAACATTCATTACATTAAGCAATTTCCACCACTTTGATAACGCATTCGCATTCAACAAACACATTCATTACATTACCCAAATTCAACCATCACTGACGTAGGAACCTGATTAGCTCAGTTGGAAACACAATGGCTAAGTCAACCTGCGTCAGTTTCCTGTAGTGGGTTCGATTCCCACATTGGGCGTCATAAATTATTTTACTCTTTATTCTTCCCCCTTATCATTTGTACCTTTTTTGTAACATTTGTAACATTTCATTTTTAACGCTTATCATTTGTACCTTTTTGTAACATGTATTTGTAACATTTTCCCATTTATTTCACAATAATTTATTTTCCCTTTCTATTCTTCCCGCTCATCATTTTTAACGCTTAACGTTTGTAAATTAACATCTGCCTTCGCCTTCACACGCAATTTCTTCCGAAATTGCAATTCTAGTTATTAAACAACTTATTCCTCCCACTTTTTTGACATCAAACTACTCCCACATGCTTCAACCAATTCACCTCGTTCAAACTTTCACACGTTCCAAAAATTCATGGCAAGCTTGCCACCTTTTTTCCCGTTCATAACATTTACCGTTTTTAAGTAATTAGCAAATTTGTGCCTTTTATTTCCCCATTCATTCTTAATGGCAATGTCAACCCGAGCCAGTTTCCTGTAGTGGGTTCGATTCCCACATTGGGCGTCATTAATTATTTTACTCTTTATTCTTCCCGCTTATCATTTTCAACGCTTATCATTTGTAACTAACATTCGCATTCAACATTCATTACATTCAGCAATTTCCACCACTTTGATTATGTATTCGCATTCAACAAACACATTCATTACATTAACCAAATTCAACCACTTTACGTCAGGGACCCGATTAGCTCGTGGGAAACACAAGTGATTCCAGGACACGAGCGGCTTTCCCGAGTGGTATCAAAACCTGCGTCGGTTCGATTCCCACATTGGGTGTCATTATTTATTTTACTCTTTATCCTTCCCGGTTATCATTTTCAACGGTTATCATTTGTAACTTTTGTCATTCGCATTCAACATTCATTACATTAAGCAATTTCTACCACTTTGATTACGCATTCGCATTCAACAAACACATTCATTACATTAACCAAATTCAACCGCCACCAAGCAAGGGACCCGATTAGCTCAGTCGGAAACACAATGGCAATGTCAACCCGAGCCAGATTCCTGTAGTGGGTTCGATTCCCACATTGGGCGTCATAAATTATTTTACTCTTTATTCTTCCCCCTTATCATTTGTACCTTTTTTGTAACATTTGTAACATTTCATTTTTAACGCTTATCATTTGTACCTTTTTGTAACATGTATTTGTAACATTTTCCCATTTATTTCACAATTATTTCTTTTCCCTTTTCATTCTTCCCGCTCATCATTTTTAACGCTTGACGTTTGTAAATTAACATCTGCCTTCGCCTTCACACGCAATTTCTTCCGAAATTGCAATTCTAGTTCCTTTTGGTCTCTTGCTCAAAATGAACCAGGTTTAAATTTTCAAGCTAATTTAATGAATGATTCATGAGTAAATTTACCAAATGCCAGGTAAAATATGCATGAATGGACAGTAAGAGGTCTAGCCTTGTATATTATATCCAAATTAGGGACTGATAATAATATAAGGTAGGGGTGTCCAAACTACGGCCCGCGGGCCGCCCAGTTTTTATTGGCCCGCAGCAAATTCTCCGGGCACTCCGGTTTCCTCCCACATCCCAAAAACATGCTTGGTAGGCCGATTGAACACTCCAAATTGTCCCTAGGTGTGAGTGCGAGTGCAAATGGTTGTTTGTCTCTGTGTGCCCTGCGATTGGCTGGCAACCGGTTCAGGGTGTCCCCCGCCTACTGCCCGATGACGGCTGGGATAGGCTCCAGCACGCCCGCGACCCCAGTGGGGACTAAGCGGTACGGAAAATGGATGGATGGATGGATAATTGAATATGGCCCGCACAAGAAGCTTGAGCTCAACTTTGTTGCACTTCTCAGTTTCCACACCAGATGGAGCCTGCCACACAAAGCGTTTGACGTCCCATTACCCCAAGGAAGAGAAGCGAACGAGCAGCGTTTGACGTCCGATTAGAAAGGAAGAGAAGCAAACGCGCAGCGTTTGACGTCCCATTAGCACCCCCCCGGAAGAGAAGCGAACGCGCAGCGTTTGACGTCCGATTAGCCCCCCGGAAGAGAAGCGAACACGCAGCGTTTTACGTCCGATTACCACCCCCCCCCCGCAAGAGAAGCGGAAGAAAAATTGGCCCCCGGGCCCCTTCATGTTACTAAATCTGGCCCTCCTTGTAAAAAGTTTGGACACCCCTGATATAAGGTGTGTCATATTATCTGTTTCAGGTAAAACACTCTCAACGGAAGAATGATCCTCCCCTCAGACCTTTGGTAGCAATAGCGAAAGATGGTAGATCCTATGCTGCCACTGTACCTGCATGGCTGGATTGGGTGAAACATGTTCACATTCAGCAGCATCCCTGTTCGCCCTGGAGACATTAATACGTATGAAGACGGCCACTTCATGCACATCACTACCTTGTCAGTGGCTGAAATCGCATCAGCATCGCACATAGAATATGCTGAAGGATGCAATATCGATTTTGCCCGTCCAGCCCAGAAACGAAAGTCAGAAGTTTCAACTCCTAAGGAAAGTGCTGCGAGAAAACTGCTGAATGTTCCTCCACCAACTGAAGAGCAGAAAGCTGCCTTTTACAAGGCTTTGTCTGAATGCGGTGGAAGATTTTGCAATTTTGAGCATTGTCCCTGACTATGCTGACAACTTTGTGCCAAGGGCAGTGAAGCGAAAGCTTCCTGTACCTCTCTCACAGCTGCACGATTCTGGCAATATGAAACTCAGCCCAGATAAACTTGCACTAAAATGCCGGTCAGAGCTGGAAAAGTTACATTCCATTACCAGAGAGCAGGTTTGTATTTTTTTCGCATTTAGTGATTAATATATATGTCATAAATAATATATTGTTCTCCAACCTGTTACAAATAATCTAATCAAAGTCAAAGTCAGCTTTATTGTCCATCTCTTCACATGTCAAGACACACAAAGAAACCGAAATTACGTTTTCTCTATCCCACGGTGACGAGACATAGGACACGATAGACATATCATAGTGAAAATAATTTTTATTAAAATGTTTTTCAGATATCTGCAGCAGACCAGTCAAAAACGTTACTTTGTCATCATTACCTTTGAAAGATTATTCATTCCATGTACAGCGTTTCAAACTGTCCTTCAGTTCATCAAGTTCTGCACGTAGATTTTTACACTCTGCAGTGAGGGAATCCATTGCTTCCCCAGTGATATCCGTCTGTGTGGCAGTAGTCACCATGCTTTCTTTTCGAATCTCAGCGTGCACCACATCTTCACCAGCGGGTAGTTGATCATTTTCACAAGGGACAGACTGGGAAATATTGACAAGTGCTGCTGCTGCTGCTGCCAATGCCCTCTCACGGTCTCTCTTGCGCTGCTTGAGATTTTGTCTTCTCTCAAAGATCTTCAATGAACATTTGAGTTTTCGTTTGTGAGGTGACTGGGTATGCTCAAATACACTTGGCACATAGTCTAGGGATAGTGGATCTTCGCTTTTTGCATCTGAAACAATTAAACAATCACATTATTCATAATGACTACCATAAATAATTAAAGTTAAAGTCCCAATGATCATCACACACACATCTGGGTGTGGTGAAATTTGTCCTCTGCATTTAACCCATCCCCGTGTGATTTTAATCCATCCCCTGGGGGAGAGGGGAGCAGTGAGCAGCAGCGGTGCCGCGCTCGGGAATCAGTTGGTGATCTAACCCCCCAATTCCAACCCTTAATGCTGAGTGCCAAGCAGGGAGGCAATGGGTCCCATTTTTATAGTCTTTGGTATGACCCGGCCGGGGTTTGAACCCACAACCTTCCAGTCTCAGGGCGGACACTCTACCACTAGCCCACTGAGCTGGTATTTTCATTTTTTTAAAGCACGTTGTTGAAGGGTTAAACCCAGTTCAATTTGTTTCGTAATGGAATTTCATTACTTGACATATTAAAAAACTGAATAGAGTGAAATCATTCAGATACTGTACCTGTCTGTTCAAGTTGCTACCATTTTTAATTTTTGTTTATTTTTGCATGATGCCTCATCTGATTGACTTGAAAACTTAACCAATAAAAATTTTAACCTTGTGCCAATGGCTTGAAAACTTTATCAATGTAGATTTTACCTTGTGCCAAATGAAGTAACAAAAAGCCTCTTGTTCAAAAATGCTTCATTAAAAAAAAAATTGTTTCACAAGGTTCATAATATTTTTTTGAAATTCCCTAAAGCATTCACTCATGAGAATTACCGTTTTTTTCCATGTATAGTGCACCCCCATGTATAGTACGCACCCCTAAAAATGGCATGCTGATGCTGGAAAAAAGCTTGTACCCATGTATAATACGCACCCAATTTTTATGATTTTTTTTTTTTTTTAAGTCCCAATGATCGTCACACACGCAGGGAGGCAATGGGTCCCATTTTTATAGTCTTTGGTATGGTCTTAACTAGGCTGGATGTAATTTTTTTTGTTGGCGTTGATTTCTCCGACTGCCCGTAAACGCACCACCGCGCTCCGTGCGCGCACGGGACAGCAAACGAGCAGGTGATCAAGCAAGCCTTGTCTGATACGAGAGCATTGCGGTCGCATGGAGCGTGTTTGAAGTGAACAGCAGAGACGAAAGGAACAAGGCAAAGTGTTGTGAAATAAAATATTACCTGTAATACGGATTTAGGTAGAGAACTGAACTCTCACTCTTTATATAGCTGACGTGTCTTGCGCATCCGTTCTGCGCATCTGTAATGGCGGCCTCCGTATGATATCCGGTTTGCGTGTGTGCGCGTGTGCGTGTGTGCGCGTGTGTGCGAGAGCGAGAGAGAGCGAGAGAGAGAGCGCGAGAGAGAACGCTCAACCGTAGCACGCCGCCGACCGCCCAACTGCACCGCGCTGGTAGCATTATTGTGACAGAGCCGTCGCTGAAATTTAGAAGATATTTTTAAAGTCCTGATGTACTTTCTAAAATTTAAGTGGACCTCAGTGCGCACTGCGCAGGGAGCTTAATTTGGTGCGGTCGCGCAACAGCAGCGCGCCGGGCGCTCACTGTCGCATTGCTTAAAGAGCGCCTTTGTGTTTTAGGATGAACAGCAGAGACCAAAGGAACAAGGCAAAGTGTTGTGAAATAAAATTTTACCTGTAATACGCATTTTGTTATTTGCTGATTGAAACTGCTAATTAAACTGTGAATTGAAACTAATAGGAAGAAAACAACTCTCGCTCTTAATATAGCTGACGTGTCTTGCGCATCCGTTCTGCGCATCTGTAATGGCGGCCTCCGTATGACGTCCGGTCCGCGATGGAGATTAAAAACAAACAATATTTGACAATAACACACCATCAAGGATTGCACCATCGCATCAAACGATGTGTCGTCAATTATGTATTTTACTGACTAAGTGTGTTGGCCAGGATGGCTGAATGCGATGCGCGATTGACAACAAACAAGAAGAAAGGTGAGTTTTATTTCGGGGGAGATTTGTCATGTCTCGTCCCCAGTTTTGCTATGTGTCTAGGTTGCCATAGTTTCTGTTCGCGTCGCCCCTCTCTTCCTGTGTCACCTCAATCGATGTAACGTGTTTTGTATTTAAGTCCTGTCTGCCCCTCGCTCACCGTTGGATCATTGCATGTGTTACTGTCATTCTGTTCCTGTCTTTGGTAATGTCACCCTGTCTTTTTGTTCCACGACTTTGTCGGTCAGTCCTGTTGTTGGTTTTGTTGTACCATGACTTTCTTTAAAGAAAAAATTTAAAAAAAAATTCTTTGTACCCATGTATAATACGCACCACAGATTTTAGGACAATAAATTAGGTAAATTTTGCGCACTATACACGGAAAAAAACGGTAATTGTTCAATTCCAATATGAAGTTCAATATTTACATTGATAAGGTTTTCAAGCCAATCAGATGAAGCATCATGAAAAAATAAACAAACAATAAAAACGGAGGGGGGGGGTGAACTGAAGAAATCATCCAATTCCCTGCCTTGCTGCTCTTGCTGCCTTTCTAAAAATGCACCCAGCATTTTCAACAATCATATTTGTATCATCCCATATTGTATTATTTCACATTTTGTGAAACAAATCAGGGGTGAATAGTTTGTTTACATACCTGATATGAAGTGCTCATTGCATATCCTTGTGTACATCGTAGGTTTTCATCGTTCACGACGAATCGCCGCGATCCATTTATCGCGTTTTTGGATGTTTGCCGCAAATCTATAGAAGCTAAGATTTGGTTTATCGCCTTGTCTATTGCTACATTCAACAGCACAGCAGGTTTCCGGCATTTTCAAGCTCAAATAGCAGCAGATGTAACAAGAAAGCGTGTGTCAGTCGTTGACCGGCACTGAAATGTTGACCGGCAGGATGGCCGCTAAGCTAATGGGCGCGGCTGATGACGTCAGCTGCAAAGCCTCTATTAATCGATACTGCACAATGGTTATCACATCAGCCTCACAGTTTAGAGGTGGAAGTTTCAATTCCAGTTCCGGCCTTCCTGTATGGCATATCCTTGTTCTCCCCGTGCCTGCATTGATAGAGAGGTCTAAGCAAAATGCTACGTTAGGTACTTAAGCTGTTTGTTACTGACGGATCGCCTGCTTTTCACCATATTGTCCTCTTTCTATTCTCCCCTACAAAGTTTTTCTTTTAAGTCAAGGTGGATCATCAGACATGATTTCTTTTGCTTCTTGTTTTTCACCAAAGAAGACACCATGATATCTATTTTACTTTTATTTTATCTATTTATCTGCCATAAGGTGGTCACAGTTAACCATAAAAAACCTCCCCAAGCTAAATTCACCATTTCATAAAAATAAAATTCAGTTGATGACAAAATTCGTCAGTGGCATGCCATGTGATGATTATACTTGATGAGTTTTCTCTTTCAGAGCAAAAAAAAACAGACAATCATTCAAAAAAGATTCATGATCATGCAAGTTTAAAATGAAGATAACCACATTGACTGTGGTTACAGTCCATTTTGGGGTGCTGGTGAACAGCTATCTGGTGAACAGTAGCTGGGTGTATATGGAGCTTTGTATTTTGATTAGAATTAAACTGCAACCGAATGAAAATGTACCACACTTCAATCTGATTAGACAAACCCAATTCAAATGGAAATTCATCCAGATTCACATGGTCATATATTCATTTTGCTGATACAGACAAAAGTCATGTACGATCGGTTCAACATTTTTATTTTTTTTAATGCCAGAGGCTACTAATGGGCCTGTGCTGTCGTCTGCACTCCCCTCAACCGAATTTAAACAATTTATAAAATTTACAGTGTTTCTTCCACTCAATGACACATCCTTGCATGCACACACCATTACACAGAACCTATAATAAAAATAAAAAAACATGTTCAATTAGCTACCCTGCATTAAGGTATAATGACATTTGTACCTATCAGACACTGTTGTCTTAACTGCCTCCGTAACCCAGAAACGCAGGTATGACACCCTAGTAATTAACTTCTGCACAATGTGTGTTGAGAGACATGCCTACATTGTGAGATGCATTTCTACAGAATGAATTGTGACATATAATTCATATACAGCAAGAGTCCTCGTATTTATAGCTGTAACTCAGTGGTTCTTAACCTTGTTGGAAGTACCGAACCCCACCAGTTTCATATGCGCATTCACCGAACACCTCTTTAGTGAAAAAAATAAAATAAAATAAAATCCAAATTCAAAACAGATGTTTTATACTGGTGCACAAAATGAGCCGTGCATGAACATCACCTTGTTCAAAGAACAAAGCCAACACAATGCATGAACTCACAACAAATTACATACCAGCAAATCAGTGTGACTTCTGCGTCATCACAAATTTACAGGACATTCAGGTATGTTCGGTTGAGGCTCTGCTGAACCCCTGAGACCGACCCACCGAACCCCTAGGTTAAGAACCACTGCTGTAACTACTACAGAGAAACCTTGTTAAATGACAGTAAACCTTTTGGCGATATCTAAACTCTCTCTGTCTCTCTGTCTCTCTCTGTCTCTCTCTGTCTGTCTGTCTCTCTCTCTCTCTCTCTCTCTCTCTCTCTCTCTCTCTCTCTCTCTCAAAAACGTTTTTAACATTTAATTTGAAGCCTGATCCTTACCGTCTCTCTCTCTTTCTCTCTCTATGTAATTATATTGGTGCTGGTAATAATTAATCTATGTAACGGACGATTTTTAGCGGGCGTTTGCAGCCTTTTGTCTGGCGCACATGAGTGTGTTTGTTGTCAACAGACATTACCCCGACACATGAGATATAGAGTAGGAATAGCACATCAGGCGCATTCTGAAGTGTTGGATCCTAGGAGGCAAAGCATCCAAGGCTTGAGACCTCAGTGGGTTTACGATAGCTTATGATCCATCTTCAACTGGAAATGTTTCCCGATAAGAAAGTTGTGGAAGCGCTTTCAGGCCCAGGTCAGTCCCAGTGCCTTTTCCATCTGTGCTTATCTCTCCTTTATTGGAGTGAGTGAAGGTGACATAGAGGCTATTGACTTCCACTCCCAATCCCATTTTTGGAGAAGCACACCTCCTAGCCCATGGGTCTGCAACCTGCAACTCCGAAGCCGCATGCAGCTCTTAACCCTCATTGTACTCCCTTTGGTCTTGAAAAAAAAAACCATAAATGGTATTTCTTAATTCATTTTTATTCATATTACTAGTTTATTTTGTTGGACAATTGACTTGGAGTTTGAGTTTGTCATCTTTTAAAATTTTAAGTACAGCACCGACATATATTTTGTATATCTGCAGCAAATTTTAGACACAGAACTTACATTAAACAGGCAAGAACAATAGCATTTAAAAAGCTATATTTCTTCCTCCAAAAAACAGAAACATTTATTACAGACTCTGATCAGATGAAGTCGTTTTTGTATACTCAGATGCTTAGTTGGTTGCTGGCTGAGCAAAAAAAAAAAAAACAAAGACCAGAAAACACTGACATGGGCTTGTCAAAGACGCTCTCAATTTTATATTTATTTTTAAAGCTGCTATGGTGCAGCTAAATGTTTTATTTATAAGAAAGTAGGGTAGTTTTTATTTTACTTTTACACAAATATAGGAAGGCCCTAAATAGGCCTACAACTCACAGTTTAATTCATTTCAATGTACGCCTACAAATGTACACTGCACTTCTGATGTTATATATTTAGTTAAAATAAATAAAAGCTTAAAACTTTTAAAAGTTTACAAGCTCTGTTATTCTTTGCAGCTCCGGACAATTTTTTGGGGGGCAGAAGAGGGGGCAAAATGGCTTTTTTGATAATAAAGGTTGCAGCAGACCACTGTTCTAGCCCATATGCTGGCGCAGAAAACCAGCAGCCTATTGTTAAAGTATGGTGCTTTCACAAACAAGGCACACACTCTGGTCTCAATTCGACCCAACGTGGTTGTAGCTTTTATTTACTCTTCAGTAGTACACTTAAGGAGTCATGCTAACCAGACCTGTAACCGGAAGTGTCCGCCCTGAAAACGTTTCCTTGTTCCCTCAACAGTTTCCAGTTGCCCAACATTAGATCATATTGTTACATCCTTTCTCTTTTAAAAGTTATGAGTTGTTACCTCCCCAAAACATTTTCTTTCACCAATGACCAAATACTATACTGACAGTGTCTATTCATAAATCCTAAACATTTGTACAAAACTGCTCACTTCGAGTGAAAATAGTTAACACTAGACTGCTGCATTGAAAACACGGAACCATTGAAAAAACATAACTTTTGTTGTTGCTTGCTTACTCAGAGTACAATGTGCCAACATAAAACAACATGAATCGCTGTGGTTGTACCACCTGGTCGTGGCAGGGGTATTTCCGTTCCCAGTTCCTCTGGGGGTATGTCCTACTGCGATCATGTGAGGAACAGGAACTGCCTCTGCATTTTCCCTGGCCTGTGGGTGATTGCGGATGTTGATATCCATCTCAGTTGAGTCATTGAGGGTCACTCTCTGTGCCCACCTGAGGTGCCTGCGATTTTTCCTTATGACGCGGTGGTCTAGAAGAGCCAGATAAGGATCCCTTCTGGTTGCTTTGGCTTTGATGAGAAGTTGTTTCGCTGTCTTAACGGCTGATTTGGCCTTGCCGTTGCTCTGTGGATTGCCAGGTGATGAGGTTACATGCCAGAAACCCCACCTTTCACTGAATTTTTTAAAGACCTGGGAAGCATATTGTGGCCCATTGTCTGAGACCACCGTATCCGGAATGCCTTGGCACGCAAAATGTGACCTTTCAGTTTGTTCATAACCGTGTTCGACTTAGTATCCGGCAAGTAGTCAATTTCCCAAAAGTTTGAGAAACAATCCACAGTGATGAGATGGTCTCTGCCGTCCAGAACAAAAAGATCTGTGCCCACTTTAGGAGACGCATTCTCTAGCTCTCCGTAGGCATCCTTTAACACCCAGATGAGATGAGTGCAATCACCCAGTGATGTCTGATTTCAGCGTGTCCGGAATGACACCACGCTTCCCCAGAAAGACTATTCCATCCTGGTGGCTCAGTTCATCTTGCAAGTCTTTGAACTCATCCTTGAACGGTTTCATCAGGGCAACAGGGACTCGCCGTTTTGGCAGCTGTACAGGCTTCACGTTGCTGTCTATCTCCTTTTTATATTTTCCTTCCAGACATCCATCTCCAATTAACACATCGGGATAACTTGTTTTGATTTGTTCAATTGTCCACTGTTTTGTTGCAATTTTCCCTATAGCCATGATATTCTCATGCGGCACTTTAATCAGCTTCATTGCCTCACTGGCTCTCCTGCCCAGCAGTGGCACTGCACCCTCTGTATTTACCACTTGGAACTCCAAGCATGATTGTTTGTGATTTCGTGGATTTCTTATTTTGATTTTACATTTCCCCATTGTCCTCACCTTACTTTTGTTGTACATAACGACGTAGATTAGTTGACTAGTTCTTGAATCACAGACAAATGATTTAGGTTGTTTTATTTACCTGACATTTTTAGGCGTGTACTTCCGCCTTTATCTGAGTGTCACTGGTGTAGGTGTGACGTGTCTTTATCAGCTGATGAATGAAGGCGTGGCTCATTCACCCCTCCAGAATGCTGCTCCAGGTGGTAGAGAGCAGGGCTGTGGATTCGGACCCGGACTCGGGGACTCGGTCGGACTCGCTCATTTTTGCCGGACTCGGACTCGGTGATGATTTTGACCGAGTCCACCGAGTCCGACAATAAAAAAAATACGTTCCATTTTATTTTCATCATGCTGCTGAGAATGCGCGTAGGAATACTGTCCACAGCCCTGCTTGCTTGTTATGAAGACGTGCGCGCCCGCGCCTGCCAGCCTGCGTGCGTGCACGTACAAGACCCACAATGCCCCGCGCGCAGCCAAACTGGAAGAACCAGCCGCGGTTCTCCCCTGCCGCGGGAGCGCGCACCCCTTATTTGGAAAGCGAAAACCCGATGTCGTACGGCGTCAGCACTACGTTGTTTTCAATAAAAACATGAAGAACTCACGTTTGCGTCAGTCAATTTTAGGTTTTATAAAGGATTACTCTCAGTTGATGTCTTTAAATTCATCCGCGTTTTGCCATTGAAGCGGGGTGCGTTCAAAGACCAGTCGTACAGACGTAATACTCATTCACTTCACTAAAACGCAATATAATTACGTGAGCTCTTTGCATAAATCTCGATGCAAAGAAACTCCTCTTTTTGGGTACAGGCTACAAGGAGTATATATTACAAAGGAGACTTTATACTTAATTGTGATCATCATTCATCCATCCATCCATCCATTTTATTTTATTACTCAGGTATTTTCAAAGCAAATTAATATTGTTGCATTTATTAATTTGCTTTAACATGACAGCACAATATAATTAAAAGCTGACACTATAGCAATGTCAAACGTGTTCATTTAAGAAAAAGCCACACACGTTTTGTGATCAAATCTTTCATAACGAGAATGATTTGAGTGAATTGATTTGAATGAATAATTGAGAAGAAATTTCAGTTCTGAAGGCTCCTTTTGTCCCAAGCAAAGTGACAGATGGTGGGGAGGGGGGATAAAAATTGTAACAAGAACTCTATAAAAAATGTCAAGCCGTGAGGATATGTTTAACCCCCCCCCCCCCCCATCCACCCCCTTTATTTTGAGAACGGTGAGTGCTGGACTCCAGCTGTTTTTTTTCTGTCTCCCTGGGGGTCTGTTCAGGTTGTGTGGAAAATTTGAACAGGTTCCCTCATTCCTAGGCCAAATTACAAGGGGGGAATATGTATGAATATATATGAATATATGAATATGAAAAAAAATAAATAAAAAAAATAAAAAAAATTAAATTGTACCCATGTATAATGCACACCCCAGATTTTAGGACAATAATTTTGCGCATTAAACATGGGAAAAAACTGTAATTATTTAGATTTTGAAAGTATCTGTTTATTGTATTCGTTTATATGTTTAATAAAGACAAAGCCATCACAAAACTGTGGTAATTATTTAGATTTTGATCTAAATTAGCCTTGAATAAAGACTAAGCAGTCACATGAATTAACAGAAAAAATGGACAGCCGGACTCGGACTCCTGGTCAAGAGGCCGGACTCGGACTCGGACAGGGTGCAAAAATCCGACCGAGTCCACAGCCCTGGTAGAGAGCATGAAAGCTCCCTCGTCCCTGTTGATGGTCCTCAGGCCCCGCGTGCGGATCTCAATGGCCTCCCTGATCCAACGCTGATGTTTGTTTTCTTCGGTGCGGATGACTCTGGCCTTCTCCCAGTCCATGATGTGATTTTCTCTTTTGCAGTGGTCGGTGATGGCTGACTTGTAGTGTTCTTGTTGTGCTTGTTCTTTCATTGATCTTGTTGTGTGAAGGCGAAGGCCTTCACACATTGTTATTCTACTTTATTATTGTGTGAAGGCGAAGGCCTTCACACATTGATATTGTACTTTATTATTAAACAACTTATTCCTCCCACTTTTTTGACATCTAACTACTCCCACATGCTTCAACCGATTCACCTCGTTCAACCTTTCACACGTTCCAAAAATTCATGGCACGCTTGCCAGTATTTTTCGCGTTCATAACATTTACCGTTTTTAAGTAATTAGCAAATTTGTGCCTTTTATTTCCCCATTCATTCTTAATGGCAATGTCAACCCGAGCCAGTTTCCTGTAGTGGGTTCGATTCCCACATTGGGCGTCATTAATTATTTTACTCTTTATTCTTCCCGCTTATCATTTTCAACGCTTATCATTTGTAACTAACATTCGCATTCAACATTCATTACATTAAGCAATTTCCACCACTTTGATTACGTATTCGCATTCAACAAACACATTCATTACATTAACCAATTGCAACCACGACATAGTAAGGGACTCAATTAGCTCGTGGGAAACACAAGTGATTCCAGTACACGAGCATCATTCCCGAGTGGTATCAAAACCCGCGTCAGTTCGATTCCCACATTGGGCGTCATTATTTATTTTACTCTTTATCCTTCCCGGTTATCATTTTCAACGGTTAGCATTTGTAACTTTTGTCATTCGCATTCAACATTCATTACATTAAGCAATTTCCACCACTTTGATTACGCATTCGCATTCAACAAACACATTCATTACATTAACCAAATTCAACCAGCAAGAAGGAAGGGTCCTCATTAGCTCAGTCGGAAACACAATGGAAATGTCAACCCAAGCCAGTTTCCTGTAGTGGGTTCGATTCCCACATTGGGAGTCATAATTATTTTTATTAAACAACTTATTCCTCCCACTTTTTTGACATCTAACTACTCCCACATGCTTCAACCGATTCACCTCGTTCAAACTTTCACACGTTCCAAAAATTCATGGCAAGCTTGCCACCTTTTTTCCCCTTCATAACATTTACCGTTTTTAAGTAATTAGCAAATTTGTGCCTTTTATTTCCCCATTCATTCTTAATGGCAGTGTCAACCCGAGCCAGTTTCCTGTAGTGGGTTCGATTCCCACATTGGGCGTCATTAATTATTTTACTCTTTATTCTTCCCGCTTATCATTTTCAACGCTTATCATTTGTAACTAACATTCGCATTCAACATTCATTACATTAAGCAATTTCCACCACTTTGATTACGTATTCGCATTCAACAAACACATACATTACATTAACCAATTTCAACCACTACATAGTAAGGGACTCAATTAGCTCGTGGGAAACACAAGTGATTCCAGTACACGAGCATCATTCCCGAGTGGTATCAAAACCCGCGTCAGTTCGATTCCCACATTGGGCGTCATTATTTATTTTACTCTTTATCCTTCCCGGTTATCATTTTCAACGGTTATCATTTGTAACTTTTGTCATTCGCATTCAACATTCATTACATTAAGCAATTTCCACCACTTTGATTACGCATTCGCATTCAACAAACACATTCATTACATTAACCAAATTCAACCAGCAAGAAGGAAGGATCCTCATTAGCTCAGTCGGAAACACAATGGAAATGTCAACCCGAGCCAGTTTCCTGTAGTGGGTTCGATTCCCACATTGGGAGTCATAAATTATTTTACTCTTTATTCTTCCCCCTTATCATTTTCAACGCTTATCATTTGTACCTTTTTTGTAACATTTGTAACGTTTCATTTTTAACGCTTATCATTTGTACCTTTTTGTAACATGTATTTGTAACATTTTCCCATTTATTTCACAATTATCTATTTTCCCTTTGTATTCTTCCCGCTCATCATTTTTAACGCTTAACGTTTGTAACTTAACATCTGCCTTCGCCTTCACACGCAATTTCTTCCGAAATTGCAATTCTAGTTTGTCTTGTTACTGTCTCCTTCTCACACTCCTTCCTGTATTATTTTTTTCTTGTAATAAAGTTATGATTTATTGCATGATTTGCATGGGATCTCGTATATGGAGTTGCATTTATTTTCCCGGTAGATTTTGTCCTTTGGGTGAACAGAGTGTTGTGTGTGGTTTGACAGGTGTGTTGATGTTGATTCCTCATGGCTCTTTGGATATGTTCCGTAACCCCTCTCGCATAGGGGAAAGTCACCATTCCTCTGTGTTCTTGTTTAATTTTTTCTTTCTCCCCTGTGTTGTGTTATTTTTGTTTTTGACCTGTCCTGCACCTTTAGTTATTGCAAACTGTGGATACTGACACCTTTTAAGTGCATGTTGTATGTGTTTTTCTTCCTGTGTTCTGTCATCTGGGTCCGTGATTCTTGTTGTGCATTTGTGTAATGTTCTGAGTACTGACAGTTAGTGGATAGTGGGGTATTCAGATGTCTAGAGGAGGTATTGGTCGGTGTGTGTGTTTTTTTTTAAGTACCGTATTGGCCCAAATATAAGACAGTGTTTTTTGCATTGAAATAAGACTGAAAAATTGGGGGTCGTCTTACTTTCGGGGTCTAGACATTATATCAATTCACAACGCTAGATGGCGCCAAATATCTTTAAAGCGAATGCTGAACTTAACTCCCCAGGCCAAAGCGAATACCTGTCACAAAGAATAAAAATAAAAATAGCGGTAGCATGAAGAAGAAAAATTAAAAAATAGCGGTAAGAAAGAAAAGAGAAGAAAATAAGAGAAAAGATAACAGAAAATGTGAGGACACTGACACTGAGCACAGCGAGGCAGAAGATGTTTGTGAGGAGTAATGTTCTGACATGACAGATCTCAGCTACTCTCAAGTTTAAAACAGTTTGCATTATTTTATTGCAATGTTTTTCCTTATTCAGATTTGTTTCAAGACTGCAGTTGCAGTTAGACTTCACTTTGATGGTTAATGCAGTCATTGCAATTTTGTTGTTTTATCACAGTATTAAATGTTTATTTACATTTTAAAAACCAGAAGCCATTCATTTACAAATGTGATTGCACTTAAGTGTACATATTTAAATGTTCAGATATTAAGATGTGATGGACAGTTTTTGCATGATTTGAATGAGGCAGAATAACATGCTTTTTCTCTCAAATATATTGTTATAATCATTTGTTTCAGATGTACTGTGATTATTTTCTGTATAAAAATTAAATTTGGTGTTCAATATGTATTTTTTCAAACTTAAGTCTTGAAAAAGAGGGGGTCATCTTATAGTCAGGGTTAGGGTTATGTATTCGGGCCAATATAGTACTTTTATTTTTATATCTCCGTTGTATGTTTATGTCCAGAAAAGCGATGGATTGATCTGTTTCCTCTTCGTTGGGGAATTTGATGCCGTCGATGGTGTCTATGGAGTTGATATGGTGTGTGAGGTGTTGTGTATATCCTGTATTTACTTTTTCCAGAATGTCGTCTACGTAGCGTTTCCGTAATGTGGGTCTGTATTCATCCGGGACTGTTGAGAGTGCTTTCTGTTCCAGCTCCTCCATGAAGAAACTGCACATGATGGCAGACAGTGGGTCTCCCATGAGGAATCCTTCTTTCTGTCTGTAAATTGTGTTTCTGAATTGGAAGTATGTGGAAGTGGCGATGAAATGGAGTAGCTGAGTGATGTCCTATACTACCGTTTTTTTCCGTGTATAATGCGCCCCCATGTATAATATGCACCCTGAAAATGGCATGTTGATGCTGGAAAAAAGCCTGTACCCATGTATAATATGCACCCAATTTTTTATTTTTTTTTAAATCTTTTTTATTTTATTTATTTATTTTTTTTTAAGTCTCAATGATCGTCACACACGGAGGGAGGCAATGGGTCCCATTTTTATAGTCTTTGGTATGGTCTTAACTAGGCTGGATGTATTTTTTTTGTTGGCGTTGATTTCTCCGACTGCCCATGAAGGCACCACCGCGATCCGTTCGCACATGTGAAAAAGGCGTGCGGATGTGAAAAAGGCGGCTCTGTATGGGAGAGACGTTGAAGAGGAATAAAAACACCCTTGGAAACCAAAACTTGCCCCTCATCGTGACTCGGAGCCGCAACAAATGTTTCGGATTTGTGTAGGGTACATTGTGAAAGCAAACGAGCAGGTGATTGAGCAAGCGTCTGATACGAGATTATTGCGGTCGTATGGAGCGTGTTTGAAGTGAACAGCAGAGATGAAAGGAACAAGGCAAAGTGTTGTGAAATAAAATATTACCTGTAATACGCATTTTGTTATTTGCTGATTGTATTAAACTATCACATTCATCGCTCATTAGTAAATAGCTGACGTGTCTTGCGCATCCGTTCTGACCCATAGTGCGCATGCGCAGTTATACTGCCTTAGAATGACGTCCGGTCGTCAATTATGAATTTTACTGACTAAGTGTGTTGGGCAGGATGGCTGAATGCTATGCGCGATTGACAACAAACAAGAAGAAAGGTGATTTCAAGTTTTATTTCGAGGGAGATTTGTCATGTCTCGTCCCCAGTTTTGCTATGTGTCTAGGTTGCCATAGTTTCTGTTCGCGTCGCCCCTCCCTTCCTGTGTCACCTCAATCAATGTAACGTGTTTTGTATTTAAGTCCTGTCTGCCCCTCGCTCACCGTCGGATGATGTCATGATGTCTGTTTGGTTTCTGTTCCTGTCTTTGGTAATGTCACCCTGTCTTTTTGTTCCACGTCTTTGTCGGTCAGTCCTGTTGTTGGTTTTGTTGTACCATGATTTTCTTAAATTTTTTTTTTTAAATTAATTTTTTTTTTTTTTAATTTAAAAATAATTGTACCCATGTATAATGCGCACCCCAGATTTTAGGACAATAAATTAGCTAAATTTCACGCATTATACAAGGAAAAAAACGGTATTAGATTTGTGCACTGTTTTCCACCAAAAATGCACTTGATATTGAAGGCGCAGCGGGACAGATGGTACCATAACTAGGATATGTCGAAGTTGATGTACAGTTCCCGAAAGAGGTGTGTGGCACAGACAAATGCTTTCGTATTGTAGCATTAGTGTGCCCAGATCAGCCCTACAATCACAAGTACCCTCTGCTTGTTGGTACAAACACCTGCGCCCAATGGTGAGAGACTGCCAGAAACAAGGTGGAGGTAAATTTATGGATGTTTTGCCTATCCAGTGTAACCGGGCAATGGCTTACACAGAATGTCTTAGAGTTCCTGCCTCCCAAACAAGAGACACCAAAGTTTTGCGTGTGACGCTCAGTAGCAAAACTCCTATTCGGCTGAAGCATGGACAAATTCAAACTGTAAATGGAATCTGTCACAATAAGTCTGCAACTGGGTTCCAAGCTCTTGTGAGTGGTGCAGAGGAAGTTCTCAACACCCAAAGGTTTAATTGTTTATGACCAAATAGTGGATGTGAAGTCGAAATCCCACAACAGATTTAAAATTGATGTAAAAAATATGTCCCAACGGGATATCACTCTATATCCCAAGACAGTCATTGCTGAGTGTTCACCCATTGATTGGGCTGTTCCTGTGTTACACTTGGACCAGAATAGACAGTCAGACCCTCCCCAATTCCAGGCATGTTCACTGTTGATGTCACATAATGAAAAGATTCCTCCGGCAGCTCAAATGTTCAGCCTTGATTTCAGCAATAGCCCAATTTCCCCACAACTAAAGGAGCACATCGAAGCAAGAGTAAATAGAGAGGCCCTCAGTGCCTTTTCAAGACATGATTTGGGTGTTGGTAGGGTCCCCGTAGTCACCCATCGCATAGAACTCGAAGACCATGTACCCTTCAAAGAACAAACAAGGAGAGTTTCACCTGCAGATGTTGATGATTTTCTGCAGGATCTTTTGGCTGCAGGTATTATTGAGGAGTCGCAGAGCCCCTATGCATCCCCGATTGTTCTCGTCAGAAAGAAGAACGGAGAACTACGAATGGTGGTGGATTACCGCAGGCTGAATAACGTGACCAAAAAAGATGGCATCCCTTGCCTCAAATAGAGGAGACGTTCACTTTGTTATCAAGCTCCAAATGGTTCGCAGTACTTGATCTTAAAAGCGGATATTATCAACTGGAGGTAGAGCCATCTGATCGGCCAAAGACTGCATTTACAACACCATTTGGTACATGGCAATTTCGCAGAATGCTCCGAGGCTCGACCAATTCCCCAGCAACATTCCAGCGGACTATGGAGAAAATGATGGAGGGTATTAACCTCCAAGAAGTTGTTGCATTCCTGGATGATCTCATAATATTCTCAAACTCTCTTGAGAAACATGAGGAGAGGGTGAATAAGGTCTTGAAACATATTGCGGACATCTAAATGCAGATTTTTCAGACTTCAGTGATATACTTAGGGCATGTAATATCTGCTCAAGGAATCCAGCCTGATCTTGACAAAGTTGCTGCTGTAAAGGAATGGCCACGACCTACAACAGCCAAACAGCTCCATTCATTCTTGGGCTTTACAGGATACTACAGGTGCTGCTCTGTATCAGGTTCAGGATGGTCAGACGAGAGTGGTGGCTTATGCAAGTCGTGGCCTCTCAAAAAGTGAGAAAAACTACCAGGTGCATAAACATGAATTTTTAGCACTTAAGTGGGTGGTTAGTGAAAAATTTCACGACTATTTATACGGGGCTAGCTTTAAGGTTTTGCCCAGGGGTGCCCAATACGTCGATCGCGATCGACTGGTCGATCGCCAAGCCACTATTGGTCGATCGCGTGATAATAAAATGTTTTTATTTTTTTTCCGCACTTGACGCCTGTACAAACAACGGCGCTAACAACACAACACAAACACGCTAGCTTGCGAGTTCACTCCAATTGTCAGAACCCTGTTTTTTCTCTTAAATTTAAGAAAGGGTATAAAAATGAGTGGGGCCGCTGGCCATAGTAAGAAGTATCACTTTCATAGGGAATGGGAGTAGGACGTTTTTTTCACAATGACATATATATTATACCGTAATTTTCGGACTATAAGTCGCGTTTTTTTTCATAGTTTGGGTGGGGGGGCGACTTATATATGAGTGACGCGCGACGTCAGCAGCGCGGCGGTTGTTTACATAAAGGACAAAGATCGACTGGTCCAGGGACGGTGGATGGGGCTCGGACAATGCTTTTTCGCACGCCCGGTCCTACTCTACCGAGCTGTCTTTCACCTCCGTGGATGGAAGTCGAGGGCCGGCGCTCAACCGGGTGGCTGTCCGAGGACGGTGGATGGGGCTTGGTCATGGCTTTTACGCACGCCCGGTCCTGTTCTATGGAGCTCTCTTCCACTTCCGTGGCTGGAAGTCCACGCCGACACACGCCTGTAAGTTTGTTTTGTTGAATAAAGAACCGTTTACCAAACCCACGTCTTTCCTTGAACTTTGTTAACGCTACAATATAGTTATATAGTAGATCTGTGGAATAACGACGAGGCTGACGTCAGGGCGCACGCGCGGCGATGTTGACAAAGGAGGAGGAATTTGATCGATGGATTTAATGATTTAGATTGCACAGATGGTTTGATAACATTATTGCTTATATAATAGTTATTTGATATCTAATTTATATATCGTTATATGGCCCTGTGGAATATTTTGAAGTGCAAGAGCCGTCAGCGGCGCGCATGCATTGTTGACAAAGGACGATTGATGGATTTAATGAATTGGAGTGATGCAGATGGTTTTATTAACGTGTGATTTATGTAATAGTTTTTTGAATAACTCTGAATTTTACGTCAGGGCCGTTCTCAGCTCTTAGTTTGTGTTTATGTCACGTTAGCATACCTATCGTTTAACTTGTTGTTGCTTGTTCATGACTGTTCTTGGTGTTGGATTTTGTCGAATAAATTGCCCCCCGACTTATATGCGACTTATATTCCGGAGCGACTTATATATGTTTTTTTTCACTTTTTTGGGCGTTTTATGGCTGGTGCGACTTATACTCCGGTGCGACTTTTAGTCCGAAAATTACGGTACTATATAAAAATATAAAATAAAATAAGTATAAAGTGTAGCAGTGATAAGTGATTTCCACCGGATCCGGAAGTGAGAGGACGCTGGCGTCTCGCTTGTTCGCCGCTTCTCCTTCCTTAGTTTTAGTTTCCTATGCGACTTAGTATCTTTTTCTTTTGTTTTGTTTTGTTTTATACTAAGTGTGTATTAAGTGTGTAGCTTTCTACTTGTCAACTTTTACCCACTTCGTCACCTGGCATCAGCTTGGATTACTTTATGACAGATGACAGATGTTTCACTCACCCGCTGCTCCACTGATTCTCCTGGCTACCATTGCCCAGCAACAACCTGCCGCTACGAGCTGTTTCCCGGACTTTTATCCCGGATCGCACCGCGGATAGCCCTCCTGACTACCCGCCGACTGTCTGGTTAGCTGGCGGCTTCAGGGCTAGCCGGCAACCAGCAACATCAGTACAGTTCCCCGCGACCAGTGGGCCGCGTAACTGGACGCCCCCGGCTTTCTGTGCCATTCTCTGCCACTGTGTGAGGTATCCCCGGACAGCCCTCCAGCTGTCGGTGCGATTAGTCCTTGTTGACTGGGATCGCTGCCTCCACAGTTAGCTCCCTGCTAACTAGCCGCCGCTCCGCGGCTGGTGGCTAACAGCTAGCCACAGTTAGCTCCCTACTAACTAGCCGCCGCTCCGCAGCTGGTGGCTAACAGCTAGCCATAGTTAGCTCCCTGCTAACTCCCGCAAATCACGGACCGCTGTCCCTCCACCAACTCCTCTCTCCTCTCCTCTGTCATGCTGTGGATCGTCGCGCTGTGCCTGTCTCTCCATCTCTGGCCAACAAGTGTGCAGCCGTCGGCCAACGATCCCAGGCTAACATCCACCACTGCCAGCATGCTACTCAAATACTCCGCTCTGCAACTCCTCAAACTCAACAACCACACCACCATACCTCCAGACATCACAGCAACCATCAAAACACACGGACTGTTTCGCCGACCCAGATACATCCACAGAAGCTCCCGCAGAAAGTTTATTTACTCCCGGACTGAACAACACTGCATCCCATCACTCTGGTCACGCAACCGATCCACCCCCAGTGACGTCACACGTCATCACAATAACAAACCACACGTGCGCTCTGCCTATCTACAACCGTTAACCAAAGCTCCCCCACCCATCCAACTTCACCCATCCCTCAAATTCGCTCTGCTCAATACCCGCTCACTCAATAAAAAAGGACCAATACTCAGTGAATTCATAACTGACAACAACATAGACTTTTTCAGCATAACCGAAACCTGGCAAAAACCACTGGAATACATTCACCTCAACAGAGCTACACCCCCAGGATACACCTACATGGATAAACCACGTGATGGTATATCCACAATATACCGCCAACACTTGAAACCCACTGCTGTAACCATCACCACCCCCTCCTCCTTTGAGCACCAGTCATTCAAGCTGCCTGTCCCCAAACCCCTGGTCACTGCAATCATCTACCGCCCCCCCAAACCCAACCCTGCATTCCTTTCCGATCTCTCTGAATTTCTCACCCAACTCTGTGCCATTTCACCTTCAGTCATCCTACTGGGAGATTTCAACATTCATGTCGATTCCACCACCTGCAAAACTGCCACTGAATTTCTGGACATTCTCAACTCATTTAATATCACTCAACACGTTGACTTCCCCACCCACAAAAAAGGACACACCCTGGACTTAATTTGCACCACTGGACTCTCCATCAGCAACCTCACCAGCTTCAACCTCACAGACATCCTCTCAGACCACCTGGCCCTCACCCTGGACATAGACATCCCCACCCCCCTTATCAAGCAGCAACGCTCCATATCATACCGGAACATGAAATCAATCCACCCCCCCCTCTCTTTCCGCCCTACTGACTAACACCACCTCCGATCACACCCTCACTTTGAACGCCTCCCCCACTGAACTGGTTAACAGCTACAACAGCGCACTCTCCTCCTGTCTCAATCAACTCGCCCCCATAAAAACCAAAACTGTCTCCTACACCCACACCGCCCCCTGGTACACTGACCACCTCCGTCACCTTAAAGCCAAGGGCCGGCAGCTTGAACGGCTCTCAAAGAAAACCGGTCTCACTGTTCACCTGGACATCTACACACTACACCAACAGGAATACAGAGATGCCCTCAACAATGCACGCACTTCCCACTACTCCTCCGTCATACAATCTGGTAGCAACAACCCCAAGATACTCTTCTCTACCGTAACCCAACTCCTCAAACCCATGGACACCACCACCACCTCATTCACCACCAGCAAATGTGAAGAATTTTTATCATTTTTTCAATCAAAAATCAACACCATCCACACTGAACTGGCCGCCTCCTCTCCCACCTCCTCCCCTACCCCCGATCATGCCCCCCCTTTACTCTCCAACCACCCACTCAACTTCTTCTCCGAAATCACCACAGCTGACCTATCCTCCATAACTTCTGGTATGAAAGCCTCCACCTGCATCCTCGACCCAATCCCATCCACTTTAGTCATAGCCTGCCTCCCCTCACTCTCACCTCTCATCACCTCTATAATTAACTCCTCCCTATCTACTGGCTCTGTCCCTCCTGCCCTCAAGCTGGCTGCCATCACCCCCATTCTCAAGAAACCCGGTCTCGACCCCAACTCCCCCAACAACTACAGGCCCATCTCCAACCTCCCCTTCCTCTCTAAAATTCTCGAACGTGCAGTTGCCTCCCAAATTAAATCCCACCTTCACCACAACAACCTATACGAAACGTTCCAATCCGGCTTCCGCTCACTCCACAGCACAGAAACTGCCCTCCTCAAGGTCACCAACGACATCCTCCTCTCCGCCGACTCTGGTTCCCTCTCCATCCTCATCCTCCTCGACCTCAGTGCTGCCTTCGACACCATCAACCACTCCATCCTCCTATCACGCCTCCACTCCTCCCTTGGTTTAACCGGCACTGCCCTCTCCTGGATGAAATCCTACCTCTCTGACCGTCAGCAATTCATTTCAATCAACAACTGCACCTCCTCCACTGCCCCAGTCACCCACGGTGTCCCCCAGGGCTCAGTACTTGGCCCCTTACTCTTCACCATCTACTCCTACCCCTCGGTCAGATCCTCCGCCACCACGGCCTTCAATTTCACTGCTATGCCGACGACACACAACTATACCTTTCCACCACGACCATCACCACAGCCACCCACTCCACCCTCACCACCTGCCTCACAGACATAAAAACCTGGATGCAAAATAACTTTCTAAAACTCAACTGCAAAAAATCTGAAATAATCATCATTGGCCTCACTCGCTCCACTCAGGACTTTTCACTAAACATCGACGGCTCCCTTGTCACTACCTCCACCCACATCCGCAATCTAGGTGTAATTTTCGACCCTACCCTCTCATTCCTCCCCCACGTAAACCACATCACCAAAACTGCATTCTTCCACCTCAGAAACATTGCCCGTCTCCGGCCCTCCCTCACATCCTCTGCTGCCGAAACCCTCATCCACGCCTTCATCTCATCCCGACTAGACTACTGCAACAGCATCCTCTACGGCATCACCTCCAAAACCCTCAACAAACTGCAATATGTCCAGAACTCCGCTGCCCGCCTGCTCACCGGAACCCGCTCCAGAGAGCACATCACACCTGTCCTTCATGACCTCCACTGGCTGCCTGTCAAATATAGAATCACCTTTAAAATACTCCTCACCACCTACAAGGCACTCCATAACCTGGCTCCACCCTACCTCTCTGACCTCCTCCAGCCACACGTCCCATCCCGTTCCCTCAGGTCGAGTGATGCCGGCCTCCTGGAGGTCCCCAAGACCAGGCGCCGAACCTGGGGCGACAGGGCCTTCTCCGTGGCTGCCCCCTCTCTCTGGAACGCTCTCCCCAGGCACATCAGAGATGCCCCCTCCCTCCCTACCTTCAAAACCACCCTAAAAACCCACCTCTTCACATTAGCCTTTCCTAACTGACCCTGCCCTTGGTGTTTCTTTGTTCTTCTTATTTTCTTTTTTCTTAATTTTCTTAGTTTTCTTTCCCAACAAAGTTGTTCTTTATCCTCCCTCCTCCCCCAGCCCCCCCCCCCCCCCCACACACACACACATGTAAAGCGACTTTGGGTATCTAGAAAAGCGCTATATAAATCCCAGTTATTATTATTATTATTATAAGTACGTATGTAATAGTGCAAGGAAACAAAACAGTATTTAAAAAGTGCGCAAAGGAATGCTAAACCAGGTTGCGTACTTTTAAATTGACACGGATTATAAATGTTCAGCAAAGTTGGCAGTGCAAGATAGTGGTTCGTAGTGTCATAATGTACAGTTCTGTGTATGTGTGATGCAGAGTCCAGTTTAGAGTTCAACAGTTCAAATGTACAACAGTCTGATGACAGCAGGGAAAAAGCTGTTGCAGAACCTGGTGGACCTGCAGCGGATGCTGCGAAACCTCTTCCCAGAGGGCAGCAGGGAGAACAGTCCATGGTGGGGTTGTGATGGGTCACTGATGTTACGGGCTCGGGACACGCTGTGATAAAACAACAAAATTTCAATAACTGCATTAACCATCAAAGTGAAGTCTAACTCTAACTGTAGTCTTGAAACAAATCTGAATAAGGAAAAACATTGCAATAAAATAATGCAAACTGCTACCGCTATTGTTGGGGAGCCTGAGGACTGTATAGGGCAGCGGTGGCCAACCCGCGGCTCGCGAGCCGCATGCGGCTCTTTGGCTGGTTTCATGCGTCTCTTTTACGTTCATATCAACATTTGTGTTTATTTTTCGTGCGTATTTGCTTCGCTTGAGTTCAATATGGTATTTTGGTTAAACGCGCATGCACGTGAGGTGAAATCCCGCAAAGGAGGAGGGACAAACAGAGCGATTGGTTTTGCTGGCTTTTTAATGAATGGCGACTGTGACTACGGGGGCCCATTGGATCCAGAAAAGCTGACAAGACGCTTGCCAAAATGGCAATGAAAAAATGTACAGCTAAACGAATATATGACGATGAACACAGGACGTTTTTAACAGAGTTAAAGTTGTTGTTTTTTTAACGCTATGGCAAGCCATTCTGCCTGATATGTCGGATGTCATTGGCACATTTAAAAGCTTCAAAGGGTCAGCGCCACTTCAGCTCACTTCATGCCAATATCGATAAGGACTTTGCAAAAGTGACTGAATTTCGCAAGAACAAGTTTGGAGACTTTGAAAAGTCAGGCAGAAAAATAGGTACAGTTTTTCAAAAAAATTACGAAGAACTCAGAGACTGTCACACTTGCATTGTTTCAACTGGCTTGGAACATTGCACGGGCTAAAAAGCCATACACTTAAGTGGAGTTTGTTAAAATATGCCTCAGTGACGTTATTGAAATCTCGTCTCCTGAAAACGACAAACTAAAACGAATGGTCTGTCCCGCCACACATAGTAAGTGAAAAAACTTATGTTTTTGTTTGTGGAATTTGTTGAAATGGGAGTTTGTCTGTGTGAGACAATGCACACAATGTTCATTGTTGAAAATGTGGTCTTTGGTCTGTGGTTTTAGTACTGTAGGAGTCAATTTGTTGTTATCATGTTGGTGCGTGACATAATAATGTCACACAATAAATTTGGCTGAGCAGAGGTGTGTGTGTGTGTGTGCGTGTGCGTGTGTGTGTGGGGGGGGGGTGTTCATGTGTGCTCATGTGTATGATGTGGCTCTTTGCGATGACACAGTAAAAAATGTGGCTCTTAGTCTCTGACTGGTTGGCCACCCCTGGTATAGGGGGTTGGCTTGGATGGTTATGCTCTTTTCGCCCCCGGGTGTCGGTCAGAACACGAGAGGGACGACGTAGTTCAGTTTTGATTGCTTTACTCAGTAATTCATTCATTAAAGTTTAATGAATCATTGGCAAAAAAGTAACAGGCACTGTAGCTCATAGGGGACTACAGGCAAACTGGCAAAAGGGTATAGGCACATGCTTGGTTGTAAGGATGTGAGAGCAGGTGTGTGTAGTGTACATGGGTGAGTCTGGGTATGTGAATGTGATTCTTGTGTGTGTGATTATTGAATGAAGTGTGTGAAGGGTGAGTAGAGTGTGTGTGTGTGTGTGTGTGTGTGTGTGTGTGTGTGTGTGTGTGTGTGTGTGCGTGTGCGTGTGTGCGCGTGTGTGTGGTGTGGTGTGTGTGTGCGTGGTTCTGCAACAGACAAAAATACAGCACGTAATTCATCGCTCAACTTCTGACGTGACACAACACTAGTAGACAGCACACATTACATAACTGCGCGTAACGGTTCCGCTATACTAAATAACCATAAATGAAATACTCTCGGCAACACACCAAACATAAGTCATCGAGACAACAAAATACATTTGCTGGCGAGCGTTAGTCGCCGTGCCGCTGCATAACGGCCACTCGTACGATGCGAGGCAAACTTAAAGGAGCGCGCCGGAGCTGTCAATCAAACGACACACACACGAAGCAAACCGCGATCGGACAAACGGCACAACAGTGGACATTAGTAACAATGAAATGTATATACTCTAGGGGTGTAAATCGCGGGTTTTGTCACGATACGATATAATATCGATACAAAGAAATACGATACGATACTTGCCGATATCTTAAAGCCTGCTGCGATTCATTCACGATATATCGCGATATAGTGCTCTACGATCGATATATTTTTTTTTAATAAAAAATATAGAACAATATCCTGATTTATAACAATTCATACGCAAAATCAACAAGGTACTGCAAACTCTTTATTTAGGAAATTACAAGAGTATTGCAGTATACAAAGTGCTTATTTTAACACTGAACTTTGATGTCGTGTTTTTTCTTTAAATGTGCGGCGAGATTTGTGCTCCCTGAATATTTGATCACCGCATGGCAGGATTTACAAACTGCACGTGTCTTGTCGGTCGAGCCATCTTTTCTTTGGAATCCAAAGTGCTTCCAAACGAATGACTTGAAGCCTAAAGGGGAGCAAATTTCCTCGTCTTTTTGGACACTAGCCATAGGACCAGCCCAGGAGCAGCGTACTAGTTGTCGACTCCCCTTTCACGTGCCTGCTCTGCTCACAACACAACAACGCCGGGCGCACTGCTCCCGGAACTAGGAAGCAAGCAACAATGAACTGGATTTCAAAATAAAGTCGCGTCTAATGTCCGAGGTCAAACACGGCGATATAAATCGATGTTTATGTTTAGCATCGATGCCAATAAATCGTAGAGCATTATATCGATTAATCGATGTGTATCGATGTATCGTTACACCCCGAATATACTCACTTTGTGTCAAAGACGCACACGATCACAGCAACATATTCAGTCGGTACCAGCGACTGTATATAGTGTGTCTGACTTCATAACACCAAGTCGGGTTGTTGTGATGCGTCTAGTGTGTTGGTGGAGTGCCCAGTGCATGTCACTTCTCACTGTCAACCCTCACCGCTGGCTAGCAGTATGCGAACGGGAGAGCCGAGTGCGTAAGTCTCTCCCTGCCAGTACACAGCCTCTCTAACAGCAAGCCCTATGTAGTGCCTCCACGCGGCGACACATGGTAACTGGGTACAACACGGACCCAGGCTAAACTACAAGGGACTCGGAGGAGGTTTGGCCCCTAGACGTGCGGCACGCAGGCCCACCGGTGTGTGGACACGCCCTGGTGCCCACGAACCAGCCCCCAACTATGGGTTAAATAGTACCACTGCCCAGTGGGCTCCTCGGGAGAGGAATGGGCTAAGGGAGTCAACCCCTACAAAAAATCAATTTCCCCTTGGGTTGGTGTCAGGAAGGGCATCCGGCTGTAAAAAGTTTTTGCTCCAAAAATTCTCAGTATGGCTAGACAAACACAGGAGAGGCGGGGTACAGCCTTAAGTACTCCGTGGGCATTTTCATCAGCCTACGACAAAAAGAATGATGGAAAAGGAGGCCAAACCGCAGGTAGATTATATGACGGCCCTCAGCCCGATGGACTGCGGGGAGGCCTGAACCGGAAGAGAGAGGGGCAGGAGGCACGTGTTAGGGTGGCTACATGGAACATCGGCAGCATGTCACACCGATCGGGGGAGGTGGCTGATGCTCTACACAGGAGAAGGGTGGATGTCTGCTGTGTCCAGGAGTCGAGATGGAAGGGTGGTAGTGCAAGGATGCTGGGTGCAATCGGCAGAAGGTACAAGTTCTTCTGGCAAGGCTGCAACGAAGGGACTGGTGGTGTTCGTGTACTTATTGCTGAAAAGTGGATAGATCAAGTGCTAACTGTTAGCAGGGTAAATGAGCGGATCATCGTTGTGAAGTTGATCGTTGGGAAGCATCTGACAAACATAATTTCAATCTATGCCCCTCAAGTTGGCAGAAGTCAGGACGAGAAGGATGCGTTCTGGGACAAGGCCATCATGGTGCTGTCAGGGATCCCCCAGAATGAGGTTATAATTCTGGGAGGTGATCTGAATGGACACGTGGGGAGGGAGTCAGATGGCTTTGAGGGGGTGCATGGGGGACAGGGGTACGGCATGCGGAACGCAGAGGGAGAGAGGATCCTGGAGTTCGGCGACGCACTGGAGCTGGTGCTGTGCAATACGTTTTTCAAGAAGGACGAAGCCAAATTAGTAACATACAGTTCAGGTGGCTGCAAGAGCACAATAGATTACATCATGGTCAGAAAGGAGGACCGCGTCCTGGTTAGGGATGTCAAGGCAATCCCCGGAGAAGAGTGTGTATCTCAGCATCGCCTAGTCATCGGAGACCTAACTCTGTGGATCAAGTATGTGGGGGCTAAGAAGTATCCTCCCAAGTTGAAGGTGTGGAAGCTACATAGCGGAGGGAATAAAAACGAGTTTAGGGAGAAGATTGAGTATATAGCAGAAGAAGTGGAGGAGATGATGGAGTCGGGTGGTGTGGATGGCAAGTGGCAGGCAATAAAGAAGGCTCTGCTTGAAGCCACAGAGGAGGTGTGCGGATGGTCAAAGGATAAAGCAAGACAAAGAGAGACATGGTGGTGGAATGACAGCGTCGAAAGAGCGGTGAATGAGAAGAGGAGGTGCCATAAAGTATGGAAGAAATCTAAAAGGGAGGCAGACCGAGTGCAGTATGTAGAGGCAAGGAGGGCATCACGGACAGCGGTGTGGGAGGCCCAAGAGACCAAGAGGAAAGAATTTGCAAGTGAATTGGAGAGTGAGAGAGGACAAAAGAGCTTCTTCAAGATAGCGAAGCAAATGGTTAAGGAGAGGCGTGATGTGACCGTTGCAAACTGTGTGAAGGACGAGGATGGCAACATCGTGACAGACAACAGAGAAGTGAAGGAAGTATGGCGGAGGTACATGGAGAAGCTGCTGAATGTGGAGAATGACTGGGATGGTGAGACAGGATGCGACGAAGTGGAGGGTGAATGTGACCCGATCACACGGACAGAAGTGGGAAAAGCCATGAAGGCCATGAAGGATGGAAAGGCAGCTGGACCATCTGGAGTGGTGGCAGAGATGCTAAAGGCAGCGGGAGACGTCGGTGTGCAGTGGATGACCGACCTGTGTAACAGTGTCATCGCTGAGGGGCACGTTCCGGAGGAATGGACAAGAAGCGTCCTGGTGCCTCTATTCAAAGGGAAGGGGGACCCACTCGCATGCGGGTCATACAGGGCTATAAAGCTGCTGGAGCATGGAATGAAGTTATTAGAGAGGGTGTTGGAAAGGAGGGTGAGGACACGGGTAAAGGTGGACGAGATGCAGTATGGCTTCATGCCTGGTAAAGGTACAACAGATGCAATTTTTGTCATCCGACAGATGCAAGAGAAACATCAGGCGAAGAGGAAGAGGTTGTACTTTGCTTTTGTCGACCTGGAAAAAGCGTTCGACAGGGTGCCAAGGGAGGTGGTGAGGTGGGCCCTAAGGAAGTCGGGTGTGGAAGAGGGACTGGTAAAGGCTGTGATGGCTCTCTATTGCAGAGCCTGCACAACTGTTAGAACAGGAGTTGGCGACAGTAATGGGTTTGAAGTAAGGGTAGGGGTGCACCAGGGATCAGTGCTCAGCCCATTACTGTTTGCTATCGTGATGGATGTGGTATCGAGGGAAGTGAGGGGTGGACTACCATGGGAGCTGCTCTACGCGGATGACCTGGTATTGATGGCTCACAGCCGAGAAGACCTAGCTAGCAAGCTAGCGGCTTGGAAGACATGCCTGGAAGTGAAAGGAATGAAGGTGAATGCGGCAAAATCAAAGGTCATGGTCGGTGGTGCTGGCCTGGGAGTGATATCGCAGTCAGGAGCATGGCCATGTGGAGTTTGCGGGAAGGGAGTGCAAGCTAACTCTATCCGGTGCAAGGGTTGCCAGAGATGGGTACATCGAAGATGCAGTGGAGTAAAAGGCAGCCTACTAGCTGCAAGTGAGACCTTCCATTGCAAGCGGTGTAGGGGAGAAGTCGCCCAAGCAAACCCAGCTGAGCGAGAGGGGCTCGTGGTAGATGGGGAGATGTACGAGGTGGTGGGCAGCTTCTGCTATCTTGGAGACATGATTAACGCTGATGGGGGGGTGGACCTAGCAGTGACCACAAGGGTGAGAAGCGGGTGGAAGAAATTCAGGGAACTCATGCCCTTTTTAACATCTAAGGCCCCATCCCTGAAGATGAGAGGCCAAGTGTACTCAGCCTGTGTTAGAGGTAGTATGACGTACGGAAGTGAGGCATGGGCCCTGAAAACAGAACACGAAGACAAATTAAACAGAGCAGAAATGAGAATGATCAGATGGATGTGTGGTGTTTCAATGAGGGAAGAAAAGAGCAGTGCAGAGCTGAGACAGAAGATGGGAGTGGAGGCCATAGTGGATGTGGTGAGGAGAGGCAGACTGCGATGGTACGGACATGTAGTGAGGAAGGACGAGAACGACTGGGTGAAGAAAGTTATGTCGTATAACGTAGAGGGAACAAGACCCAGTGGCCGACCTAAAAAGACCTGGCAGGTGACGGTGGCAGCCGACATGGAGGCACTCGGCATCAACCACGAGATGGCCATGGACCGTTCCCGGTGGAAGAAGGCCATATCGAGAACCCAGTCCAACCCAGCGGCGCCTGGAAAGCGGACTTTAAACCGATGATGATGATGATGATGATGACCAGCAACCTTTAACTTACTGCTGCGCACAAGTGAATGGGTATAATGTCTATACCCCGAATGTAAGACGACCCGACTTTTTCAGTCTTATTTCGATGCAAAAAACATCGTCTTATATTCGAGCCAATATGGTATATATATATATATTTTTTGTCACTCACACACACATTCACACCGTCATATGTGGGAATCGAACTCACGGTGTCGGCACACAAGACAAGACTACCAGCCACTCCCAGATTAATCACATTTAGTTAGTCACAATAGAAATGTTAACCCATAGTTGTACATTATATTTCTTGTAAAAAAAAATCCATGATTTTTTTATGCCATTATTTTAGCAAATTTCGATATGCTAAATATTAGGGGTGTAAATCGCGGGTTTTGTCACGATACGATATTATATCGATACAAAGAACTACGATACGATATTTGCCGATATCTTAAAGCCTGCTGGGATTCATTCACGATATATCGCGATATAGTGCTCTACGATCGATATCTTTTTTTTTAATAAAAAATATAGAACAATATCCTGATTTATAACAATTCATAGGCAAAATCAACAAGGTAATGCAAACTCTTTATTTAGGAAATTACAAGAGTATTGTAGTATACAAAGTGCTTATTTTAACACAACTTTGATGTCGTGTTTTTTCTTTAAATGTGCGGCGAGATTTGTGATCACCGCATGGCAGGATTTACAAACTGCACGTGTCTTGTCCATTGAGCCATCTTTTCTTTGGAATCCAAAGTGCTTCCAAACGAATGACTTGAAGCCTAAAGGGGAGCAAATTTCCTCGTCTTTTTGGACACTAGCCATAGCACCAGCCCAGGAGCCGCGTACTAGTTGTCGACTCCCCTTTCACGTGCCTGCTCTGCTCACAACACAACGACGACGCGCGCACTGCTCCCAGAAAGAGGAAGCGAGCAACAATGAACTGGATTTCAAAATAAAGTCGCGTCTAATGTCCGAGGTCAAACACGGCGATATAAATCGATGTTTACGTTTAGCATCGATGCCAATAAATCGTAGAGCATTATATTGATTAATCGATGTGTATCGATGAATCGTTACACCCCTACTAAATATGTCTATGGTTTTGAAGTTAAAGTTGCGGAAAAATTGTGTGAAGAAATTTAAATATTTTTATTCTATGTATTTATTATATTAAAAAACACTTACATAGGGTGAATATATTCTTTGTAAATATTCATTTGTTCCTCTTAAATCTCACTAGAAAGGAAAGAAAAGACTAGAAGAAAAGGAGGAGGTGACGACCCCTGGTTGTTGGGTGACAAGGGGAAATATGACGGACTACGACATGTCTTAAACTGTCTAACGCCATGACTTCAGTCTACCAGCTAAATATAGCAGAAGATGGTGCAGGATGTGGAAAGAGAAGATGAGGAGATAAAAGAAAAACACCTGTCAAAGGCAGGAAAAAGATGATCTTCGATAATTGATGGAGCTGAATGAATGTAGACTATGTTGGGGCAGTGTACATTTGAATATATTTGTATATTTATATTGATATAGGCTCCTGACAATGTCAATTTACAATAATTCTACTCTCTTTCCATCCCAGTTTTTGTATTTTATAAATGCTAAAGTTATATACTGACTGCCAATAAATTATTGTCAAACCAGGAGCTGAAAGCTCAGAACAACTCAGAAATGCGAATCATCAGTAAGCCTATTTTTTCCTCATTCACCCCGCATGATTGTTTATAAATCCAAGACAGAGCATAAACAGTACATCTTTTGGCGTAACTACACAAAGGGGAGTAACCATTCTTTCTTCGTTCGGATTGCCTGGTCAATCTGTCATTCCAGTCATGTCATACGAGTCAGGTGCAGGATGACAATCATGTCAAATTCAGTCGTTTAATGATGACGCAAAAACCACAAACATAAAGTCTTTATCCACGAAGTACCGTTTATTTCCATGTATAATGTGCCCCCATGTATAATACGCACCCTAAAAATGGCATGTCGATGCTGGAAAAAAGCCTGTACCCATGTATAATACGCACCCAAATTTTGACTCCTACTTAAGTCCGTAAACGTAAAATTATTTCAGAAAAAAAATCATCTTTAGGAACAACCGGATGTTATTCTGCCGGTCAGTATCACTGCGCATGCGCTAGCAAACTTGATAGCGAAGAATTTCTTCCGATTTGTGTAGGGTACATTGTGACAGCAAACGAGCAGGTGATCGAGAAAGTGTCTGATACGAGAGCACTGTGTTCGTATGGAGCGTGTTTGAAGTGAACAGCAGAGAAGAAAGCGCATCTGTAATGGCGGCCTCCGTATCATATCCGGATTAAAAAAATCCCATGTTTTGTACCCATGTATAATGCGCACCCCAGATTTTAGGACAATAAATTTGTTAAATTTTGCGCATTATACATGGAAAAAAACGGTATTATATACGTACTACCTCGGATTTATTTGAGTTCAATAATAATAATAATGATAATAATAATAATAATAATAATAATAATAATAATGACAAAACATGCTTTGTAGTAATTAATGTTAGGCACATAGGATGCAGTGCAACAAGTGTGTAAATTAAATTATCAAATATTTTTTGGTCTACCCCCATTCTTCCAATAATAATAATAATAATAATAATAATAATAATAATAATAATAATAATAATAATAATAATAATACATCTCAAAACATGCTTTCTCTGTTGGAATTAATGTTTGGCACATTGGATGTGGTACAAGTGAAGTGTAAATGAAATTATCAAATATTTTAATTATATTAATATTCTCCCCCTAATTCTTCCAGTGGTTTTATGTGGTTTACATTTGGGATTTTGGGATTCCTAAACAGCCTCACATCAAGCCTGGGTTACACATATCTTACAGCATTTTATGATATCCCTTGAATAGAACAGTAATTACGTTGACGTGTAGTGTCATTTAAAATAATCAACAAATGTTTCGAAACTAAGTGATGGCCAAAGAAGAATGGAGCCGCAGATGCAGCTGTTGATTATTGCACGGCGTTACACACACGCAGGACCCCAGGCTAAATATGAAGAGACAAGCAATTGTTCAAACTGCGAGCTGACTGGCGCCTCTTAAGCTATAGCATAGTGAGCGACCTACTTTGAAGAGCTTTATATATATATATATATATATATATATATATATATATATATATATATATATATATATATATACCTCGGCGATTCCATGCGCGTAGAGACATTAAAATAAATCATATTACATAAGATTTTCAGTGTTTGCAGATTTACCATTAGATTTAATAGAAAGAACGAACTATTTTAATAATAATAACCTTGCACAAGATCAAAGAATAAACTCACCGTTCTCCTTTATGTTCCATTATTAATTCGGTAGCTTCGTTTCCCCTGAATGTGGCAACAGGATTTGCTATTTTTGGTCTCAATATTAAGATGTTACTACTGCTTCCCGCGACAGCTGCTGTCTCTGCCGTTCCACGACAATCACGCAATCTTCCGTGCCCAAGTAAATCTGGACCTCCGATGCCAAAACAATCTCAGCAGAAAAAAAAAAAAATCATAATCACATGAGAAAGTGAAGTACTCCGCATTCAAAATATACGTAAAGTAACTGAAATAAAATCAGGATGAAAATGTACGTACAGTATATCTGCTTTCCTCACTTTGGGATGACACGACTCACGGGTAAGCGCAAGCACATCTCTGCTGAATTTGAGCAAAAGGCGGGGAGCTCCTTGAACTAATTGCCAGTGCATCTCCGTTTTGTAAAAGTAATTATTCAACACTGAAAGCTCCGCTGGTGGACAATAAAGTGAGTGAGTGAGGTGACGCCTAATTTGGCCCACAGCTGAGTACTGACCCGATTAGGGTCCAAGATGAGGGTGGGATTTCATGATCTTTCCTGTCATTGGTTACTTATTTTGTCATGTTTACATGTTTTCTCACAACTAATGCTTCCGACACTTCTTGCCGCTACTCTTCTTATAGAGCCTGACCAGAACTGTCATAGCCACGCCTATAGAGGCCTGCAATTGGTCCAGAAAGCGTAAAATCAGCAATCAAAGGGATTTGGTTCATTAAGTGGGGGTCGAGGCAGGAAGGATGTGTGAGATTGGTCCCAGACCCGCAGTGAACGGGGACACGTCTCTCCTGTCAGTGTGGGATGACTGAAGCAAAGGAACGGTTCACTTCCTTCGGAGGGAGACTGCGCAACTGGGATCTGGCAACGCTCCGTGCATCACACTAAAGTACGAGAGACTATAAGGAAATCGAGTAGAAAATCGAAATGTTTGCAGTGTAACGGTCAAGGCCATTGTACTGACACTGATTAAGGTAGCCTATAATAGGTAGCAATTTAATAACTATTTTTATTTATAAATTATTTTTATTTAACTTTTATTTAGATTTTTTTTTTTTTTTTTGATGCACCGATGAGAGATCCATCTTGTACTGGGACTGAAATGGCATATCACCCTTTCCACGCGCACCGGCCCACCGACTTCCCTATGTCCGCTTTCTTAGCGGCTGCTCAACCCTCTTTCTTCCCGGCGGTCAGCCTTACCTCTGGGGCACTCACCAAGTCTATCTCGGAACACAGTTTAGCTGGCGCGGAAACGGGACTCCACCCGGCGTTGGACCACCACCACCAGGCTGCTCAAATCCGCGGCAATAAAAGCTTGGAGCCTGAAGGAGAAGTGGACGATGATCCTAAAGTTACTTTGGAAGCCAAGGATCTTTGGGACCAGTTTCATAAACTCGGCACTGAAATGGTTATTACTAAATCGGGAAGGTAAGAATTATACAGACTCATGACCCAGCACTACTTTTTACTGTATAAAAAAGGTAAAAGCAAAGATTCGTCAATATAGAAGTAATGTGGAGTAATGTGTGTATTGTAAAGGGAAATTTGTCTTATTTTACCATTTCTACTTAAAATTGTGTGTGTGTGTGTGTGCGTGTGTGTGTGTGCGTGCGTGTGCGTGCGTGTGTGTGTGTGTGGAGGGGGGGACTTAAATAGTAGAACAAATAAAAGTAAAATGAAATTAGCATTCATTACATTTAAATTACGGCTGATACAGTTATTGATTCAGATTAAATTAACTACAATTGGTTGGTAAGATATTAGTATAAAAACAAACACTTGGAAACAGCAACGATTGCAGCATTAAATAAGATACAAGGACACACAATGATGCGGATAAATCAAATCTTGATAAATCAAGAAACACTCGCAGAGACAAAAGAAACACTAACGCGCAGCTTTCACCAATTGCGTTTAATTAAATTATTTCTCTTGGGCCTTTGGTCGCATCTGACATGAATGTCTTTCCTTTATAGGAGAATGTTTCCACCGTTCAAAGTGCGAATAAATGGGCTAGACAAAAAAGCAAAATATATTTTGCTAATGGATATCGTGGCAGCGGATGACTGCCGCTACAAGTTTCACAACTCCCGCTGGATGGTCGCGGGCAAGGCCGACCCAGAGATGCCGAAGAGAATGTATATCCACCCGGACAGTCCAGCCACTGGGGAGCAGTGGATGGCCAAGTCTGTTGCTTTTCATAAACTCAAACTCACCAATAACATATCAGATAAGCACGGATTTGTGAGTACAAGTCTTTTTTTTTTTTTTTATTCTCCTAAAGAAGCGTATATCTTCAGATTATGATTATGTTTTTTGCTGGGTAATTATTCGGTGTTAAATCGTTTTTATGGCAATTTCCGATGGTTAGATGAAAGAAAGCACATGAATGAAAATTATTGTATTATATTATATTATATTATATTATATTATATTATATTATATTATATTATATTATATTATATTATATTATATTATATTATATTATATTATATTATATTATATTATATTATATTATATTATATTATATTACTGCCATCCATCCATCTTCTTACACTTATCCGGGGTCGGGTCGCGGGGGCAGCAGCTTCAGGAGGGACTCCCAGACTTCCCTCTCCCCAGCCACTTCATCTAGCTCATCCCGGGGGATCCCAAGGCGTTCCCAGGCCAGCTGAGAGACATAGACATATTACTGCCAGTAAAGCAAAATCAGTCCAGTGGGACAATTATGAGAAAATATGGGAATTTTGGTCGGAGCAATCTAAGTTGGTGTTTAGTAACAATTTATCTTATAATTGTTCATAAGAAAGAGATGCAAATTCCATAGATTTATTTGTTCTCTCAATGTAATAATTAATTGTAATTAACATTATGAAGATTTTTAATGTCCCTCTTTTAAAAAAGTAATACTATAATAATAATAAATTTATGGCTGTATATATATATATATATATATATATGGCTTGCTTGTGTCTTTTATTGTTTTGTTATTGCCGCAGACCATCCTAAATTCAATGCAAGTTGCATAGATTTATTTCACAAAACTTGTTCTCTCAATGTATAGTAATTAACATATCATTTTCATTATATATACGTATATATATATATATAGTTGGGAAAGTTGGGAAATTGTGTAAAATGTAAATAAAAACGAAATACAATGATTTGAAAATCCTTTTCAACCTATATTCAATTGAATACACTACAAAGACAACATATTTAATACTCAAACTCATAAACTTTATTTTATTTTCCAAATAATAATTAACTAAAAATATCATTGCTGCAACACGTGGAGTAGAAGTTGGGAAAGGGCATGTTTACCACTTCGTTACATCACCTTTCCTTTTAATAACACTCAACAAACGTTTTGGAAGAGAGGAGATAAATTCTTTTAGCTTCTCATGTGGAATTCTTTCCCATTCTTGCTTGATGAACCGCTTCAGTTGTTCGACAGTCTTCCCTGTCGTATTTTACGCTTCATAATGCGCCACACATTTTGAATGGGAGACAGGTCTGGACTGCAAGCGGGCCAGGGGAGAACCTGGACTCTTTTACTTCGAAGCCACGCTGTTGTAACACGTGCAGAATGCGACTTGGCATTATCTTGCTGGAATACGCAGCGGCGTCCATGAAAAAGATGTCGCTTGGATGGCAGCATATGTTGCTCCAAAATCTGTATGTACTTTATGCCTTCACAGAAATGTAAGTCACCTATGCCATGGGAACTAATGCACCCCCATACCATCACAGATGCTGGCTTTTGAACTTTGTGTCGATAACAGTCTGGATGGTCCGCTTCCTCTTTGGTGCGTAGGACACAACGTCCAGTGTTTCCAAAAACAATTTTTTAAAGTGGACTCATCAGACCACAAAACACTTTTCCATTGTGTATCAGTCCATTTTACATGAGCTCGGCCGAGAGAACCCGGCGGCGTTTCTGGATGTTGTTCATAAACAGCTTTTGCTTTGCATGGTAGTAACCCGCACTTACTGATGTAGTGACGAGCTGTATTTACTGACAGTGGTTTTCTGAAGTTTTCCTGAGCCCATTTGGTAATATCCTTTACACACGTCGGTTTTTAAGGCAGTGCCGTCTGAGGGATCGAAGGTCACGGTCATTCAGTCTTGGTTTCCGGCCGTGGCGCTTACATGCAGTCATTTCACCAGATTCTCTGAACCTTTTGATAATATTATGGACCGTAGATGTTTAAATCCCTAAATTCCTTGCAATGTTGCTTTGAGAAATGTTGTTCTTAAACTGTTCAACTATTTTCTCACACAGTTGTGGACTAAGTGGTGAACCTTGCCCCATCCTTGCTTGTGAATGACTGAGTATGTTTGGGGAGGTTCCTTTTATACCTAATAATGGTACCCACCTGTTCCCAATTAGTCTGATCACATGAGGGGTGTTCCAAATAGGTGTTTGACGAGCTTTTCTCAGTTTTCTCAGTATTTTCTGCCACCTTTTCCAACTTCTACTGCACGTGTTGCAGCCATGAAATTCCAATTTAATTATTCTTTGGCAAAAAACAATTAAGTTTATCAGTTTGAACATTAAATATGTTGTCATTGTAGTGTATTCAATTTGTTGTATTTTGGTTTTATTTACATTTGACACAATTTCCCAACTTCAACCGAATCCGGTTTGTATATTGATTATTTGTGTCTTATTTTTTTATTGCCACAGACCATCCTAAATTCAATGCACAAGTATCAGCCAAGATTCCACATTGTGCGGGCCAACGACATCTTGAAGCTCCCTTACAGCACATTTAGAACATATGTTTTTCCGGAGACTGAGTTTGTGGCTGTGACAGCATATCAGAACGACAAGGTGAGTCAGTTTGCATACTCAAGTGTCTCTATTGGTGCTGTTATAATTAATATATCATACATGATGGTCTTTATTATTTTTTTCCCAATTCCCTAACATTACACAAAACACTATGTCCATTGTCTGCAATAATAGAAAACATTAGCCGTAAATACTGTGAGAAATCATACGGTCCAGTTTTTATTGGCCCGCAGTTTGGACACCCCTAATCTAGACCTAATGATTGAAAATTGGATGAAGATCAAAACTGAATTGAATTGAAGATTTAGATGGGGGTTATTTTGCTCATACCAAATCTTTACCTCACAAACGCTCATTGGAACTAAGTCTGGCGAAATTCAAATATAAACGAGGGATTATGTCGAGGACTCTTGATCAACAAAGGACTGGTCACCATGCAGCTAACGAAGACTGATACTAAAACTCTCCTTGTTGAAATAGAAAACGCCTTAAATGCTTTGTTTAAGAAACATATTGGAGTACCGTAATTTTCGGATTATAAATCGCTCCAGAGTACAAGTCGCATCAGCCATAAAATGCCCAAAAAAGTGAAAAAAAACATATATAAGTCGCTCCGGAGTACAAATCGCATTTTGGGGGGCAAGTTATTCGACAAAATCCAACACCAAGAACAGTCATGAACGAGCAACAACAGGCTAAACGATAGGTATGCTAACGTGACATAAACACAAACGAAGAGCTGAGAACGGCCCTGACGTAACATTCAGAGTTATTAAAAAAAAAAACTATTACATAAATAACACGCTTATAAAACCATCTGTGTCACTCCAATTCATTAAGTCCATTGACCGTCCTTTGTCAACAATGGGTGCAGGCCGCTAACGGCACTTGCACTTCAAAATATTCCACAGGCCCATATAACGATATATAAATTAGAAATCAAATCACTATTATATAAGCAATGATATTATCAAACCATCTGTGCACTCTAAATCATTAAACCCATCGATCAAATTCCTCGTCCTTTGTCAACAACGCCGCGCGTGAGGCCTGACGTCAGCGTCGTCGTTATTGCACAGATCTAGTATATAACTATATTGTAGCGTTAACAAAGTACAAGGAAAGACGTGGGTTTGGTAAACGGCTCTTTATTTAACAAAGCAAATTTTCAGGCGTGTAGCGGCGTGGACTTCCAGCCACAGAGATGGAAGAGAGATCCATAGAATAGGACCGGGCGTGCGTAAAAGCCATGACCGAGCCCCATCCACCGTCCCCGGACAGCCACCCGGCCGAGTGCCGGCCCTCGACTTCCAAATACGGAGGTGAAAGAGAGCTCGGTAGAGTAGGACCGGGCGTGCGTAAAAGCCATGTCCGAGGCCCATCCACCGTCCCTGGACAGCCACCCGGCCGAGCGCCGGCCCCCGACTTCAATCCACGGAGGTGAAAGAGAGCTCTGTCGAGTAGGACCGGGCGTGGGTAAAAGCCATAATAGTTTTTCAAACCTTCTGTGTCACTCCAAATCCTTAAATCCTTCAAACTCTTCGTCCGCCGTGTCACTTAGAAACAAAGCCGCTAATGATGGCTAATGATCTTCGTCATCCCGTGATCAATCTTTGTAAACAACCGCCGCGCCACGCTGCTGACGTCACTTGAAATTCAAATTACAGTAATCCCTTGCTACATCGCGGTTCGTTAATCGCGGTTTCACTTTTTTTTTGGGGAACATATTTGAAAAAAAACACACTGATTATAAGTTGCCCCCCCACCCAAACTATGAAAAAAACGCTATTTATAGTCCAAAAATTACGGTAAAGCATCCAAGTATTGATAGTAAATGGACTGACACTGGAATTTAAAGATTTCTGGAATGCCTTGCTGTATTTGTTATACAAGCAGCAGATTAATTATTCACGTCACAGTTATCTGTCGAAGTATTGCAGCCCGTGTGTGTGCGTGCGCATGTGAGACAGAGAGAGAGTGTGTGAGTGTGTATGTGCACGGGTTTTCTTTGCTCTTTGGAGTAACAGCCGAAAAGAATTCTTTTGTTGGCCAATGTCTAATCAGAGGCCCAATGAGTACAAAGTAGGGGTGTAACGATTCATCGATACACATCGATTAATCAATATAATTCTCTACGATTTGTTGGCATCGATGCTTAACGTAAACATCGATCTATAATGCCCGTTTTTGACCTCGGACATTAGACGCGATTTTATTTTGAAATCCAGTTCATTGTTGCTTGCTTCCTCTTTCCGGGAGCAGTGCACGGCATGTTGTGTTGTAAGCAGAGCAGTCACGTGAAAGGAGAGCCGACAACTACGCGGCTCCTGGGCTGGTGCTATGGGTAGTGTCCAAGACGACGAGGAAATTTGCTCCCCTTTGGGCTTGAAGTCATTTGTTTGGAAGCACTTTGTAATTTCCTAAATAAAGAGTTTGCAGTACCTTGTTGATTTTGCGTATGAATTGTTATAAATCAGGATATTGTTCTATATCGATCGTAGAGCGACTTTATTTTGAAATCCATCGTGATGTATCGTGAATGAATCACAGCAGGCTTTAAGATATCGGCAAATATCATATCTTGAACTAATTGATATGATATGATATCGTATCGTGACAAAACCCCCGATTTACACCCCTAGTATAAAGCCTTTTATGAAAATCCAAAAGTGTTGAGCTCTATTTTAATATTTATTTGTAGGAAACGTAAATAAATCTAAGAGTAACAAGACAGTGTTTATTTTTATCTTTGCTGCTCTTATCACTGACAGATAACACAACTTAAGATTGACAACAATCCATTTGCCAAAGGATTCAGAGACACTGGGAACGGAAGAAGAGAGAAAAGGTTATTATCATTATAATTATTATTATTATTATTATTGGTCGACTGGTTAGCGCATCTGCCTCACAGTGGTCAAGAGTTCGAGTTCGGCTCCGGTCTTCCTGTGTGGAGTTCTCCGGTTTCCTTTCACATCCCAAAAACATGCATGGTAGGCCGATTGAGCACTCTAAATTGCCCGTAGGTGTGATTGTGAGTGTGAATGTTTTTTTTTGTTGTCTATGTGTGCCCTGCAACCAGTTCAGGGCATCCCCCAACTACTGCTCAAAGTCAGATGGGATAGGCTCCGGCACGCCTGCGACCCTCAAGAGGGAAAGCGATTCAAAATATGGATGGATATTATATAATATATATCAGGGGTCACCAACACGGTGCCAGCGGGCACTAGGTCGCCCGTGAGGACTGCGTGAGTCGCCCGCAGGGCTGTTCCAAAATTAGCTCAATTAGCTGCATCTATTTATTTTATGTTATTTTTGCTATTTTTGTTTAAATCAGACTTGCATGTGAACTGGAAATAACAATTAATAATAACACAGTTAAAGCTAAATTGAGCAAATTGGCTTTTTCAGAAGTGTGTGTCAAACTGCTAGCCCTTTGCCTTAGTACGCAGGAAGTAGACCTCGGTTTAAGAAAGGTTGGTGACCCATGCTATATATACATACTACTATATGCTATTATTACTACTATTACTATAAATGTTGTCGTTGGCAGGAAACAATTAAGTCTGCCATCGTTGCGGATGTTTGACGACCAACGCAGGGATGGCGGGGACTCAGATGCGTCAAGTGAAACTCCAACTTTTCGAGACGCCATTCATTCCCCACTGGGAGCGGTTAGAAGCCCACCGTGGTTCAACAGGCCTGGTCGAGGTAAGAAATTGGATATTTTATTAGAGAGAGAGAGAGAGAGAGAGAGAGAGAGAGAGAGAGAGAGAGAGAGAGAGAGAGAGAGAGAGAGAGAGAGAGAGAGAGAGAGAGGAGAGAGAGAGGGGGAGGGGGAGGGGGAGGGAGAGGGAGAGGGAGAGGGAGAGGGAGGGAGAGAGACTTTTGACAGTTCAGCATTATTACATTTTAAAATGGAACAAACCCAACGGCAGCAAATAGATTTTATGTAAAGACTTCTTAGCATTTTTAATATTCATATTTTATTAATTTCCACCCAGAACAATGATGTTATTCCCCAAAAGCAAACGTGTATTTTAGGACGTATTTCCCTATTGCAATTTACGGATACACTCGTATGCATGCCTCTGAATTTATTTCCCCTTCCAAGACTTTCTAACTAAGGCACTTTTAGGCTTAACACAATTCCCAAATTCTGGTCCGCATAAAATCAAGGTTCTGCTGCTTTTCCTTTGGTGCATGCACAAATAAAAAAAAATATATTTTACATTTAGTTTGATTCAAAAAGGAACAAATGCTGATTTTATTTCGGTGTCAATTTGCAATTTTTTATTAATGTGACTATACTCACATTACAGAACAGTTTACAGCAGGGGTCTTAAACTCAACTTACCTAGGGGCCGCTGGAGGTAGAGTCTGGGTGAGGCTGGGCCCCATTAAATATTCCACAAAAAAAAAGGCTTCAAGTATTCAAAAAAAAAAAGTCAACTGAACCAATCTTCTCAATCTTAACAAGTCAGAGCATGCAGAACATGAACAGTTTTTCAGAACCTAGGCTTCATTTACTTCCTCCTAATCCTTGCTGCCAGAGACTTGGCAGCGCTTCCTCTCACACAGCTGAGCCACGTTTGGCTTGAGGGAGGAGGCAACTGAGACCCTCAGTATGGCTTTAAAGTGCTCATCTTTAAGTCTGGACCTGAACTTTGACTTATTGAAGTTCATTGTGGAGAAGAGCTTTTCACACAGATAGGTGCTGCCAAAAAGGCACATGGTCCCCTTGAGCATCCTGGAAAGCTCAGGGAAGGTGGGGAGGAGTTTTCTCAAAAATTGTCCAATCTCCACTGTTTTTCCACTCACCTCCCTGAACTTGGCTTTGAGGTCAGTGTTGCACTGCAGGTCAATTAGCTCCATCTGCAGGACAAGGGGGGTATCCTCCACATCAAAGGAGAAGGGGTCAGCAAAAATCTGAAAAGTGTGTTTTGAAGTCTGCAAACCTCTGATCAAATTCTTCCTGTAGCTTTCCAATGGTATCAGGATACTTCTCACCACTGAATGTTGTGCCTGAATCCATGAGTGCCTTGCATGCTGGGAAATGGCAGAGGTTTGTCTGAAAAAGCTGGGCTTTCCATAACACAAGTTTTGGGGAGAATGCTCTGACATTGTCATATGCAGCACTGACAAGCTGGTCCTGACTTTGTAACTTCTTGTTCAGTACATTCAGCTCCTATGTGACGTCAACAAGAAAAGCTAAGTCCTTTAGACATTTAGGATCATTTAGCACAGGAACAGTCATCCCATTCTTCTCCATGAAGTCTTTCACTTCTGCTCTTAACTCAAAAAACCTCTTCAAGATCTTCCCCCTGCTGAGCCAACGTACCTCGGTGAAGTAGAGCACGTCCTCGTATTCTGACTATTTCCACCAAAAAGTCGCGGAACTGCCGATGCTTTAAAGCCCTGGATCTGATATGGTTGATGATTTTCACAACGTCAGACATCACATTGCCAAACCTCATGATCTTGCTGCAAAGGGCCTGCTGGTGGATAATGCAGTGCAGAGCAATGGCATCTTCTACACCCTCCTCTTCCAGTTTCCTTTGAACAAGCGCCACAAGTCCGTTTTTCCTCCCTGTCATTGACGGCGCTCCGTCGGTAGTTATTCCAGCCAAACGCTTCCATTGTAAGCCGGCATCCTCAATGGAATCAAACAGCTCGCGGAATATCTCCTGGGCAGTGGTCTGGCCATGCATTGCAATCACTGAGAGCAACTCCTCCGTAACTTCAAAATTGTTATCAACGCCACGGACATATATTGCGAGCTGCGCTGTGTCAGTGACGTCTGTGCTCTCATCAAGAGCAAGTGAGTATGAATAGAAATGTTTAGCTTTCTCACGCAGTTGATCATAAATGTTGCCAGACATGTCAGAAATGCGCTCTGCCACTGTGTTGGCTGAAACGTTGATGTTACTAAACTGAGCCTTTTTTTCCGGGAGGACTGTACTTGCAGCCTGTAACATGGACTGTTTGATGAACTCGCCGTCTTTGAATGGCTTCCCTGCTTTAGCAATCATCTCACTCACTAACTTTGATAGCCGCTTCACTCTCTTTGCTTGCTTTTTTGAAAAAATATTGTTGCCTCAGTAGACATGTTTTAAGTTTGGCGACCCGTTCCTCTCGCTCATCCCCCAGGTATCTTCCATACTCCTCAGCACGTTTAGTTGAGTCATGACGCCTGATGTTATACTCCTTGTGCACCGCAACTTTATCTTTGCATATTAGACACGTTGGGATGCCCCTGTGCTCAACAAAAAAATATTCCGTCTCCCACTTCTCCTGAAATTGTCTGTGCTCATCGCCAATTTCTCTCTTCACGACAGGTTTTGAAAAAGACATGACTGGGGCTGACAAAAACCGTATAGCACTAGGTGTCAAGATATACTTCCCCTCCACTTGTTCATCCAAACATGTTAAAGTGACCAATTGCTTATTCGCGCTGTTGTCACGAGCCTGAGCTCCGGGAGGCCACAGGTGTTAAAAAATATAAAACCCCCAGATGCATGTGAGAAAAAATGCGCGGGCTGCATTAACACAAAGATTTTATTTCAGGCAGGGGGCCACAAAACATTGTCCTGAGGGCCGCAATTGGCCCGCGGGCCGCGAGTTTGAGACCCCTGGTTTACAGCCACATCTTGGCAATGGGCATAGGATATGATAGTATTTACTATACATTGTTCATTTTAGAGAAAACATTATGATCATTTTTTTGTTCCTTCATTTTAAACCTTATTTCCGAACACTTTAAACAGGCACTGCATGACCACCACTCTGGCTGCAAATCACACACTGTAAAAAACGAGTTGTTGGTCAAAATAAAGATGTCACACTTTTCCCGAATGTTTAAAGTTAAGTTGAAAAGTTAAAGTCCAAATGATCGTTACACACACATATGGGTGTGGTGAAATTTGTCCTCTGCATTTAACCAATCCACGTGTGATTTTGAGCCATCCCTTGAGGGAGAGGGGAGCAGTGAGCAGCAGCGGTGCCGCGCTCGGGAATCATTTGGTGATGTAAATTTGGTGATTTAAAGTATATTTCAACTAAACTGTTATTGAGTACATGGTACTAAACCTATTATCTAGCTAAGGAGAAAAAATATTGTTCCTTCTGTCTTTCACGTATCATGATAGATGGCATTAAGTCTATGTCTGGCTTTGCCTGCCTTGCTGAGTTGGTCCGAGATCGAGCATTTAGGGTTGATTAGAATTCTGACAGAGGTACAAAATCTGACATTGTTGATGGATCAAAAGATGTAGCTCAGCTTAGTCTATTATGCTCATCCCGATAGAAGAGAGGCAGTCTTCTGTTTTACTGTTTAACATTTTTTTGCCTTACGTCACAAAAGTCGAGGGGTTGATCATGTTCTTTATGATCCTGAATGGGGCGCAGTCCCCAGACCATATTAGTTTATCTTCCACTTCTGCCCTTTTAAGAGTGCTATTCATCAAAAAATAGGTTATTTTTCAGGCTTTTTACTGTCACCTCAGTTTATTATTATTACAGCTAATAAATTTGTTGACTTTCATAAATCCTATTAGAATCCTTCTAAGACCAATTGAAAACAAATTATAAAAAGATGCCTACAAATTGCTGAAATCAATATTTTTACTGTGTTTGGAAACGTATTGTGCATTCACCTTGCGTTGTGTATCACATTCACCTTGCTCACCGTTTTGCCTTTTTGTAATATTTGTTGTTTTAGATGAGAAAACATGCACTGACAGTGAGCAGGAGCTTGAAAATCATGGTGAGCGTTGCACAAGCTCAAACAGCCTGGGGACTGAACCTGTGTCTCCCTATAGCACTCGATGTGAGGAGCGGATCAGAGAAAGGCCTGATATGGACATGAAGGATGACCACACATTCAATGTAAGGTACATGGATCAATACAAAGCTGAGATGAGGCATCGTAAAAACACAGCTGATATGTCGTTTAAAGACTCTGAACCTGGAAGCATCAGTGCTATTAAGGACAACTTCTCCCCACTTGTGGTCCAGACCGAAAGCCCTTCACACTTAAAGTCAGGTCATTTACAAAGCTTGGCACTGACTGGCCTCCACAGCCAACAGTTCTTTAACACTCTAAACACCGGATCACCACTTTCGTTTCACCCTGGGCAGTTTGCCATGACCCATGGAGCCCTTTCTGCTATGGGAATGGGTCATTTATTGGCCTCTGTATCTGGAGCAAATAGTTTGGAAAATAGCCACCTTTCTTCTCAAGAAGCAGGAAGAACCACCAATGCCTTCCCCTTCCATTTGTCTCAGCATGTCCTTGCCTCTCAGGTAAGGCTGACAATTCATTTTATAAATGATCTAGCACACCTATACACCTGCACCGTTAGGTTTGTTAATCTACTCTATGGCTGTAACTGTGAGGGGTTTTACTTTACTCTGATTTACCGGTACACTAACCTGGCACTATTAGGGGATAGGTTCATCAGTTCTCAAAAATTTACTTTTTCAACCAAGTAGCATGGCAGAATTTTACATGGCAAAGGCTTACCATGACTCAAATTTGTAAATCAGTACATAATTAAAATATGTGAATAAGAATCAACATCCTAGGATTACAGTTTAGTCACAAATACTACCAGGACTATTACAAATGATAATAATAGTAGTTGTAGTAATAATAGTCATAGTATTGATAGTAGTAGTAATGATATTAGTAGTAATAATAGTCATAGTATTGATAGTAGTAGTAATAACAATAATAGTAATAGTAGTAGTAATCCTTACTTTCAACAAAAGTTTGAATTGAATATTAATAGTAGTAGTAATCAAAATGTTCAACAAAAGTTTTAATTAAAAATATACTCATTCATGTAATCAGTTGATCTATTGACTAGACTGTATTGCTGAAAAATAAATATCCACTTTACCCTGTTGTATTTCAGGGCATCCCCATGCCTCAGTTTGGAGGTTTCTTTCCCTATCCCTACACCTATATGGCAGCAGCCGCAGCCTCAGCCATCCCAGCAACCAACACTTCCAGCCCATTCTCCAGAAACCCTTTTCTGGTCACATCTCGACCATGTCTCCGCTTCAACCCGTACCGGCTCCCAATGTCTTTGTCTCAGAGTTCTAGCCTACTTACAACCAATCTGCAATGTAGCCTCAACCCAGGCTCTAAATCATGCAGTCGGGAGACCAGCCCAGCCCCAGTGCACAACAGCCACAACAAGAATGGGGGATCCTACGGGAGGGTCAAGTCTCCCAAAAGGAATGAAATACAAAATATTCAGAAACTTTCGAGTGGCCTGGAGGGCCACAGTGATCCATCCCCAGCAGAACATTCTCCAGAGTGATATACGACTCAGTATGTTATGGCTTGGCTTGCAGATGCGAGGACTATTCTGTTATTTTTAGCACACTACAACAACTAGGGTGATGTTTTGATTAAGAATTGCTATTGAAACAATTCTACATTAGTAAAAACCCCAACACCAAAGCTGTGATATAGAATGGAAAAACTTATAACAAACCACGTCCTCCCAATTTTCATCCTCTGACGGAATCTTCCTGATGGGTAACATAATTTTACACAGTATGTTTAGGATAGCGGGGGGTTATTTGGTTAAGTGGCCTCATAGTATAAAACAAACAAAAACATCAACAAAAGTAGACCCGTTTGAGGCTGAGATCTATTAATTGCATTCATGGGGAATTTTATTCAAGAGAAATGGATTTCTGATCAATTTATGTAGTAATGCGAAGCTAAATAAATCTGTAAATAATTATATGCAATTGGTATTAAATTATTTAAGTGTGTGTACTAGTGTGTATATATTTTGAATATCACACTTTGCTATCTAACCCACTCCATTACATAAAGGCTCTTCAACAATTTAAACGTGTTTTGAGTCACTGATTGTGGGACATGTGTGCCATATTTGGTCTACGCCGTATATCCAGCAATATTTTCAGAGCAGCGGAGAAAACGGTTCATGTGATTTAAAACACCTCAGGTTACTTAACTTCAGTCAGGCTATTGACTATCAAAGCAATCCCTTATTTAATGTTACGTCAGTTGATGGATTTATTTAATCAGTAAATGTTTCTAGTCATCCTGGTTGTCCGTTTTTTCTGATTGTCTCACACTTTTTAATAAAACTTCTGTGTTGGAAATGTGTGTGTGTGTGTGTCATTTTTGTAATATTTACATAATTTGGTAGGAACAAATTGGAGAGACATCGTCAGTTTACATATGAACAACTGTTGGATAGGAGCGCCCTCTGTTGGCCATATGCAAGTAAATAGTTGGCTTGGAGTTTATTTTAATGTATTTATGTACAGTTAACTATTCACTCAACTTGAGCGCTCTATATTATTATCTTTATTTTTTTATAGGGTCAAATGAATAGATGAGTGTATGGAATTTTGAAACTGTGGGGGGTATATATATCTATATGTAAATAAGCAGTATGAATGATCAATTATCATGTGTATTGTTAGGGTGGTGCTCACTCTAACTTATTTTGCAAGAACCACTTGGGAGACAGTTAAGTCTTTTTGGGCACCTGCAGGCGGAGAGTTCACTCGTCGCTGTGCTTACAGCGATGGTCGAATGAAGTCTGACTCTCGCTTCCCACAAGAGCATCTTTATTAAGAGAAAAAGGGTGGCGGTGACAGTAGACTGAATAGACAAGTTAAAAAGCCCTTGACCTCTAGATTAGCAGAGCAGGGGATGTTTTACGACATTGTGTAGGATGGAACAAGCTAGGTTATTTATTACTGGTTACACACCAACATAAGCATAAAACTAATCTACCAAGGTTATTTATTACTGGTTACATACATTCCAACATAATCATATGATCAAGATAACTTTGGAAAACCCTGACATGTATGTATACCAAAACCCATTATACTACAACACTTTTACCACATTTGACCAGATATTAGTTTTTTTTTATTATTATTATCCATACATCCATTATCCCATAGTGCTTGTCCCCACGGGTGTCACGGGTATACCGAAGCCAATCCAGCATTCATGGCGCAGCAGGCGGGGGACACCCTGAACTGGTTGCCAGACAGTCGCAAGGCACACAGAGACAAATAAGCATACGCACTTGGATTCACACCTACGGGCATTTTGATGTGTCCAATCAGCCTTACTTTTGTACTTTTGTGCTGTGCTTACTGACTGCTGTATGCACACTGGCTCCGTTTAGCTCCTCTTATTTATTGTGTTATCTGTTTATTTATTATTTATTCATCACTCTTATTATTTATTGTTTGTGCCTTCTTGTCTTTATATTGTGGTGTTTACTTGTATGTTTATCGTGTAATATGTCTCGTCACCGTGGGATAGAGAAAACGTAATTTCGGTTTCTTTGTGTGTCTTGACATGTGAAGAGATTGACAATAAAGCTGACTTTGACTTTTTGACTTTGAGCCTACTATGCATGTGGAAGGAAACCGGAGTACCCTGAGAAGACCCACGTAGGCACGGGGAGCAAATGCAAACTCGACACAGGGAGGGCCGGAAGTGGAATCAAACTCACAACCTCTGAACTGTGAAGCGGACGTGCTTACCAGTGCGGCCTGTTATTGTTATTATTAATATTATTATCCATCCATCCATCCATCCATTTTCTGTACTGCTTTGTCCCCACGGGGGTTGCGGACGTGCTAGAGCCTATCCCAGCTGTCATTGTGCAGTATGCGGGGGACACCCTGAACTGGTTGCCAGCCAATTGCAGGACACACAGAGACGAACAACCATCCGCACTCACACCCACGGCCAATTTGGAGTGCTCGATCGGCCTACCAAGCATGTTTTAGGGATATGGGAGGAAACCGGAGTGCCCGGAAAAAAACCACGATGGCACGGGGTGAACATACAAACACCACAACCCTAACTGTGAGGCAGACATGCTGACCAGTGCACCACCGTGACACCATATTATTATTATTATTATTAACTTAATGTGATGTGAAAAAACACTTATTTTCTTATTCAGTTTGTTATAGACAATGCATTACATTCTTGGCTTTCCTGCAAATCTTGTCATTCGATAAAATTGTAAATAGTTATAATGAATCCAGCCCACATATCTCACTCCAATGTGAGACAAAAATCCATAATCCATTTTTAGGTTTTCAATTTACCTATACCTGGAAGGTTTCACAATGGGTGATGGTGTCAGGTTCGGAATGGAGGCAGGCGACCAAATGCAGCTTGGACCAGGGTTCATTGAGGGAAAAGGGAGTTGGAAGGGAAGATGAGTGGGAACAGACTGACCGAATCGCAGACAGGAACAGAAACTAACAGAGACAAAGAGTGGCGACGAGAACGACGAGAACAGATGAGAGACGAGACTACAGACGAGAATAGTCGGACAGGGGAGTGAGAGGCAGACAGGACTTAAATACACGACAGGTAACAAGAGGCAGGTGACTGTGATTATATAGATCGTTAGGTGACACAGGAGGGGAGGGGGGACGCGAACAGAAACCATGGCAAACGTACACATAATAAAACAACCGGGGACGAGTCGTGACAGATGGGAGGCATACGTTTCCAGCCACACAGGTCACCTATTCCCTTAATTCTGGGGAGAAAACTGAAGGAGTGTCGCTGGCAGGATCATCATCATCAGTTCTCTTGCTCAGCGATGGGAGTCTCGCCATGCGAAGAGCCAATCAGTTTAGTTAGTCTTCGCCAGTTGGTTCGGTCCAGTGCTAGGGGCTCAGCTTCAGCTAGATCCATCGAATGCAGGGGGCACCGCGGAGTCGTTTGCAGCCAGCAATTTTGGGTTGGAAATTGAGGATAGCGTGAGTCGAGTGTTCAGGGGGGAGTCTTTTGACGTGGCCATACCAGCGCAGCTGACGTTGTGCTGCCAGGTGGGATGCTGGGGGCTGTTGTGTGCGTTCCCGCAGCACAGTGTTGGGGACTCTATCCATCCATTTTATCCCCTCTATAGTGCGCAGTGCTCAAAGCCATCGATTCTGGCAGCCTGGGTCTTGTTGAGAGGCCAGGTTTCTGCTCCATAAAAGAGGATGGACAAGATTGAGGAGTTATATATCTTTAGTTTGGTCTCTCTTGATATGGAGTGATGTCTCCACAGTGAAAATAACGTGAAGTGATGAACTATAACAATAAAAATCTCATTAAGAGTAATTTGGAATTCAACACAATTGAGAGCATTGCAACTTATAAAATTCTTGAATTCTTTCAGGACTATATCTTGTCGTTACCATTTGACAAGAAAGGGGGAGTGGGGCTGCTCATTGCACTGCCGAGTTACTGTATTTTCAGCACCATAAGGCACACATAAAAGCCTTTAAGAGAATTAATATACTGGCGTAATATGTAGACCGAATGAATGGATGGATAGTTATTTATTTGGGCTTTGTACCTTTACCGTTGCACTTTTATGTTCATAGTTCAAAAGGTTTTCTGGTTCTTTGGTAAACAAGTTCAGAAATAATTCATTAACAAAAAAGAAAAGTGAGTTGAAGCAAATATAGTACAAAAAAAAATTAAAAAATTAAAAAAATGGTTCTTTACAACGGCAGAATAACATCCGGTTGTTCCCAAAGATGATCTTTTTTCTGAAATAATTTTACGTTTACGGACTTAAGTAACCCGGGTCATACCAAAGACTATAAAAATGGGACCCATTGCTCCCTGCTTGGCACTCAGCACTAAGGGTTGGAATTGGGGGGGTTAGATCACCAAATGATACCCCTGAATAGACCTTACCAGGTAGGCTGAGAAGTGTGATTCCCCTGTAATTTGAATACACCCTCCGGTCCGTCTTCTTAAAGAGGGGAACCACCACCCCTGTCTGCCAATCCAGAGACACCGTCCCCAATGTCCATGCAATGTTGCAATGTTTTATATTGTGTCGTTTACTTGTATGTCTATCGTGTAATATGTCTTGTCACCGTGGGATAGAGAAAACGTAATTTTGGACATGGCTGATTTACAGTGATCCCTTGCCACTTTGCGCTTCACCTATTGCGGCCTCGCTTCTTCTTGTTTTTTTATGAAAACAGATATTGCGGATGTATTCGGTGCATTGCGGCTTTTTGTGGTGTCACTTGGATCGCGAGGCTTTGTCTGCCCATATGACTTTACAGCACACTAATGGAGAGGAGACGAGACCAATGGGAACATGTATTCTTGCCGCTGATTGGCTTAGAGCTGTCAGAACAGTTGTAACCATGCTTTATCTCAGCCTCCGCTACGTATCCACTCTTCTTTCGTTCGTGTCAACAGAATCAGCAACATCGCTGAATTGCGCTTCGTTTTGTCACGAACGATGTATGACAACCAAATGCAACACTTTATTTGAGGAAAGGTCAAAGTAGACAAGGAGGGTTGGAATGCCGGCAGAGCAGGACGACGAGGCAAGATGACAAGCTGGTCAGCGAGCGCGCGTCGTGCATCATCAAATAGCAAGCTCATGGCTGAGGACATGCAGAAATTTGAGCAAAACCGATTTCAAAGCAGATCAGATCATGAAAACAGGCTTTCACTAAACAGCAAATCACAGCTGACAGGCTTGCGGGATTCAAATTCACGCCCTAATCAGACGGTAAAGAGGGCACAGGTGGCAGTGATCAGCACTGATTAGTGCGCAGTTCCACATTGGCTTTGCTTTGGTATGAGGGCACGTCATCTGGCCAGCACAGCGAGAGCAGAGTAGAGCCGTGGCACGTTTACGGTCGTTTTTTTTGTGACTTTGGGAGTTTTAGGGTAGCCCTAAAGAATGTTTCTAAAGGTCAGTTTAACTTTAAAATGTTTAAAAAGTGTTTTAAAATACAAAAGAGTGTTGAAAAATACTATTACAAGTATTGTGCAGATATCATAAAAACATTGACTCCACATCGCGGATTTTCACCTATCGCGGAACCAATTAGCAGCAATAAACAATTTGTCAGAACAGCCTCAAGACTTGCTCTACATAAAATTGTCAAATTTTGTGTATTGAGGTGCTGCAAAGTTTGATGATGTCCAGTAACAAAACCTGCTGTAACTTGTCCCTGATGTTCCTATCTTCTTCACATTTTATACATTTGATGATAGTCTAAGCCTGAAACATATACAAAGATGTTTCATCCTTGTGGTAGCACCACCTATACACAAAATAAATATTTTATTCTTTGTTTTATTCTTTGTTTTTCTGCTAGCAGGTTCACCAAATCTACTTTGTATTTGCTCGGAACAGTGTTTAGGCCTTCATGGTGCTAAAGCCCATTGTTTTGGGGAAACGGTGCTGCCGTGGCAATGCAGTCCCCCAAGGTCTAAACATGCATGGAAACTTATAAAACTTTGCAGACACATCAGGCTTGTTAATACATCAATATTCTATTAGTTAATAGTGGGGTTTGAAAAAAAAAAGCTTATTGGCGTTGTTCAGCGTCCACTACAAATAAAAAAAAAAAAGGCCCTGGTAGGGTGTTTCACTTCGCTCTACAAAATAATTGGTGGTATATGTAACAATTAAGTCTCTCGGAGCTGTATGTGAGTGCGAGTGCGTATGGTTGTTTGTCTCTGTGTGCCCTGCGATTGGCTGGCAACCAGTTCAGGGTGTCCCCCGCCTACTGCCCGATGACGGTTGGGATAGGCTCCAGCACGCCCGCGACCCCCGTGGGGACTAAGCGGTACAGAAAATGGATGGATGGATGGTTTAAATTTTTAATGTAATATTTATTATAGCTTTGACTTCAAAAACTGCTATAATGTTACCCACATGATCCGATCTTGTCAATATTTTGCACATTTGATGACAGTGAAGCCCTGAAAATAATTACGACTTATTTTTCATTACAGTGGTAGCGCCACGCATTGATTCCTGGAAATATATTTGCTAGGAAGAGTGTGTTTAAGCCAGGGGTGTCCAAACCTTTTGCAAAGCGGGCCAGATTTGCTTAGATGAAATTGTATAGGCGCCGACCATTCGCACCGACATTCCTCGAACCATTACCATTGTAAATTGATCCATCCATTTTCACAATGGATGGACAATTTGGAGTGTTCAATCGGCCTACCAAGCATGTTTTTGGGATCTGGGAGGAAACCGGAGTGCCCAGAGAAAACCCACGCGGGCCCGAGGGGAACATGCAAACTCCACACAGGGAGGGCCGGAGGTGGAATCAAACCCGTACCCTCCTAACTGTGAGGCGGACGTGCTACCCAGTGCCCCACCGAGCCGCCCTACCATTGTAAATTAAGTTGTAAATATGTAACTATATCATTTGCTGTCTGAAAATCTATTGTCAATTACACCACCAGAAAAGTTAACGCTCTGAGCCGCGCAGGTCCCCGCGACAGTGCCAGCGGGCCACTTTTTATTGATTTTATGACACAATGCTTCGGGCCGCTCTAAATTTAGACGCGGGCCGGACTTTGGACACGCCTGGTTTAAGCTTTCATGATGCTAAAACCTGAAGTTTGTGAATTTTCGCAAATTGCTGTTGCTTTGGTAACACATACGCATACATACATGCACACACGCACGCTCGTACGCACGGAAGACCAATGACAATGACCTAAACCTGGACGTGGGAGTGTCTCAATACCATATAGACAACCAGCCAACCTGATGCTCTACTACCCTTTAATATTCAGTATTGGGAAAGTTATCTTTCTTTGCGAAGTAGTTCAAAGTTCAACTCACAAATTTCAAAATGAACTTGTTCAGTTCATAGTTATTAACTGATTTATTTTAAAGCATATGTAAAGGCACCTTTAACATGTTTTAATAACCACTCAGAATGTTCAATTATATTCATCTGTATCCAAATAATATTATAGAATTTGAAATAAAATTGCATTCGTGAGACAAACGCAGTCATTTTGTGTGTATTTCTCGATCTTTCCTGCCCCTGTCATGAACTGCGCCATTCTGGATCACATGGTACCGTGACGTAGATGATAGGGCTCCCCCCATTGTTTACCGATTGATAGTGCGAAGATCCATACAATTTCCTGGTGTTTTATCTCCAATACTTCACATATAAGCATAACAGAGACAACGGAGCCCTCCCAAGTTCACCCCCCCCCCTCGAAAGTGCCAAGACAGAGCTGTGCAATTGCCAAAAGGGAGATTTTTGGGGTATGAAAATGTTACCTTTATGTTATTTGAAAAATAAAAAACTTTAGGCTTATAACTATAGGTGTAACTTCGGTAGTAACATACTGTGTGCAAAGGGAAAATAAGAATTAGCACACCAAAGTAATAATCGTTCATGGGTTTTCCCAGTCCTAAAAATTAATTAGTTTTCTACCCTATAAAAAAATATGTTGCCGAATATATTAAGAAAAAAGAAATTCTACGCAATTTTCTTAGAATTTATTAAATTGGACACCCAAAACATTATATAGTCAGTATATAGCCACTGATTTTCTCCCGATCCGGCTGTACCTTCCGCGCCTTCGTTTTGCGAGTGAGAAGTACCCCAGCGACTGAAGAGTCGCTGGGGTACTTCTCACTCGTTCAAATTGGTAGCCTTGTACCCAAGAAAGAAATCATAATCTTCTTCATTTAAATCAGAAAGTGAAGAATCATCTGAGGAAGATTCGTCAGACGACAGCGCTTCCATTTCTGTATCCTCCATTATGCTTACATGGGCTAAGTAACTCAACAACGCTCGGCCTCCTATTATCTACGTCACAGTCACTTCGGCAATTTCCAGGATGAACTTCAACGATCATACAAACTGTTGATTTTTCATTGATTACTCCTCGATTCGCAATTTTATTCAAAAATTCACAACAGTTTCCAATAATACAAGTCCATCTTTATCAAATACATTTTCTGACCCCATAGTGTCTTTACATGCCCTTTAACCAAGTTCATTGCTCCAAAAGTGAAAAGTTCATAGTCCTCACCCTCCCCAAATAAAAAATAAAAAAACTTGTCAAATCTTTGTTGTTTTCACCCATTCTTCTACACTAGTATTCAGGTGCCACTAAAACCCTAGAACCTCAAATACGGAAGCAGTTCTAACCATTCTGCAAACAGTTTGTGTTGATCGTCAAGTGTCAAGTCCCAATGATCGTCACACACGCATCTGGGTGTGGTGAAATTTGTCCTCTGCATTTGACCCATCCCCGTGTGATTTTGATCCATCCCCTGGGGGAGAGGGGAGCAGTGAGCAGCAGCGGCGCCGCGCTCGGGAATCATTTGGTGATCTAACCCCCCAATTCCAACCCTTAGTGCTGAGTGCCAAGCAGGGAGCAATGGGTCCCATTTTTATAGTCTTTGGTATGACCTGGCCGGGTTACTTAAGTCCGTAAACGTAAAATTATTTCAGAAAAAAGATCATCTTTGGGAACAACCGGATGTTATTCTGCCGTTTTAAAGAACCATCCGTGACAGGATTTTCTTCAAAAATTGTTGTAAAAAAATATATATATATATATATATTTTGTACTCATGTATAATGCGCACCCCAGATTTTAGGAAAATAAATTAAATTTTGCGTAAATTAGTTAAATTTTGCGCATTATACATGGAAAAAAACGGTATTCAACGTGCAAAACATTTAAAGTAACTATATTTGCTTTAACCCACTTTTCTTTTTTGGTAATGAATTATTTCTGAACTTGTTTACCAATAAACCAGAAAACCTTTTGAACAATGAACATAAAAGTGCAAAGGTAAAGGTACAAAGCCCAAATAAATAACTATCCATCCTAGAGATGCACCGATCCGACTTTTTCAGTTTCGATACCCGATACCGATCCGATATTATGGTTGACTTAACAAGCTACATAACTCTACATGTGGAACAGAAAAGACCAAAGGCAATGGCATCAGGCAGACTACACAGTTCTTTGCTCTAAATTAGGGGTGTCCAAACTCACAGTCCAGTTTTTATTGGCCCGCAGCAAATTCTGAAAACATAATTGAATATGGCCCGCACAAGAAGCTTGAGCTCAGCTTCTCAGTTTCCACACTAGATGGAGCCCGGCACACAAAACGTTTAACGTCCCATTAGCAACCCGAAGAGAAGCGAACGCGCAGGGTTTGACGTCCGCTTAGCAACCCGGGGAAGAGAAGCGAACGTTCGCTCCATGTTTGCGTTTGTTTAGAAAACTCTCGTGGCGTGCGGCACACGTGCTGCTGACGTATGACGTAGCCCGCGTCCTAATAGATTAAGGAAAATATCGGCTCGCAGATCGGCTGCATTTTCCGATACCCGATCCATCTATTTTGTTGATATCGGGGCCGATATCCGATCCAGATATCGGATCGGTGCATCTCTAATCCATCCATTCGTTCAGTCTACATATTACGCCAGTATATTAAGTCCCTTAAAGGCTTTTATGTGTGCCTTATGGTGCGGAAAATACAGTAACTCGGCAGTGCAATGAGCAGCCCCACTCCCCGTTTCTTGTCAAATGATAACGACAAGATATAATCCTGAAAGAATTCAAATATTTTATAAGTTGTAATGCTCTCAATTGTGTTGAATTCCAAATTATTCTTAATGAGATTTTTTTGTTGTTTTAGTTATTTATTTGCGTCTGGATGTATTTTTTTTTGTTGGCGTTGATTTCTCCGACTGCCCATAAAGCAGTGCTTCTCAATTATTTTCTGTTACGCCCCCCCCCTGGCAAGAAGAAAACTATTCGCGCCCCCCCTCCCCACCGTGACTATCCTAACTTGTCTTGTAAGTCGTAAAATGTTGCTTGTCGCAAACGTGACAGAAGTAACAATGAGAGCGCCACTGCCCCCTGCTGTAGTAAACGCGCAATTACACTTTATTCTAGTACTGCCAAAAAAAAAGCCTGTTCCCCAGAGTCACACGCGCCCCCCCAGGAATAGCACCGCGCCCCCCTTGGGGGGCGCGCCCCACTATTTGAGAAGCACTGCCATAAAGGCACCACCGGGATCAGTTAGGTTAAAATGAAAAGAGAGGAAAGTGACGTGCGGACGTGAAAAAGGCGGCTCTGTATGGGAGAGAAGTTGAAGAGCAATAAAAACAACCTTGGAAACCAGAACTTGCCCCTCGTCGTGACTCGGAGTCGCAACAAATGTTTCGGATTTGTGTAGGGTACATTGTGACAGCAAACGAGCGTGTCAAAAAAAATAAAAATAAAATTGTGCCCATGTATAATGCGCACCCCAGATTTTAGGACAATAAATTAGCTAAATTTTGCGCATTATACATGGTAAAAAAACGGTAGTAGTTTCTTTCTATTAAATAGTCAACAATTTTTAATATCCATCCATCCATCTTCTTCCGCTTATCCGGGGTCGGGTTGCGGGGGCAGCAGCTTACTACAGCGCACTCGCCCTAGCTGAGCTCAAGATAACTACTTCGAACCAGATCTGACAATTCCTGATGTTAAGGATTAAAGCTGTCTTCAACTTTAAAAAGAATTGAACGGATTGAAAGAATGACTATGATAGGGAAATAAAGAAAATTTTAAGTTCTAATTACTGCATATAAAACCATGCTCAACATAGTTAATACGAAATAATCAATAACCAAATTAAAGATTAAGAAGAAATTTAATGAATAAGGAAAAAAAGAAAAAGAATTACAAATCGAAAAAAACAACAACACTCACCCCCGGATTGAACAAAAGAGGAGACAAAAGGTCTTAAATCTTATTTGGTTGAAGAAGTCGAGTGATCGGCTCTCCTTTGTTCCAAAATCCAAATTCTGTTTAAAAAAGAGAAAAGGTCTCACTATGAGGAGCTTAGCCAACGCCGTAACATTGGCGTCTTCCCCTTTCTGCCCGAAGCGGCTGTCTCCTCTGCCTTCCAGGGTCGGGTCGCGAGGGCAGCAGCTTTAGAAGGGACTTCCAGACTTCCCTCTCCCCAGCCACTTCATCTAGCTCATCCCGGGGGATCCCAAGGCGTTCCCAGGCCAGCTGAAAGACATAGTCTCTCCAGCGCGTCCTGGTCCGTCCCCAGGGTCTCCTACCGGTGGGACATGCCCGGAACACCTCCCCAGGGAGGCGTCCAGGAGGCATCCTGATGAGATGCCCGACCCACCTCATCTGGCTCCTCTCAACGTGGAAGAGTAGCGACTCTACTCCGAGTCTCTCCCGGATGACCGAACTTCTCACCCTATCGCTAAGGGAGAGCCCGGACATCCTGCGGAGAAAACTCATCTCGGCCGCTTGTATCCGGGATCTCGTTCTTTCGGTCACGACCCATAGCCCGTGACCTTAGGTGAGGGTAGGAGCGTAAATCGACCGGTAAATTGAGAGCTTTGCCTTTTGGCTCAGCTCTCTCTTTACCACGACGGACCGGTACAGGGTCCGCATTACTGCCGACGCTGCACCGATCCGCCTGTCGATCTCGCGCTCAATCCTCCCCTCACTCGTGAACAAGACCCCAAGATACTTAAACTCCTCCACTTGGGGCAGGATCTTGTATTATCGTATGTATTTTTTACATTTCCAAACATATGATTTAAAAACATTTCACATTTATGTTCAAAGTTCAAAGTCACTTTATTGTCAATCCCTTCATATGTCCAGACACACAAAGAAACCGAAATTCCGTTTCCTCCATCCCACGGTGACGAGACACGGTACACGATAAACATACAAGTAGACGACACAAAATAAAAACAAGAAGGCACAAACAATAACTAATAAATAATAAATAAATAAAATGAGTGATGAATAAATAATAAACAAATAACCCAATAAATAAGAAGGAGCAAAACTGAGCCAGTGTGCGTACAGCAGACAGTAAGCATAGCGCAAAGTACAGGACGCTACACAGAAAGGGGGGGGCGAGTTCAGGATCCTAACAGCCTGGAGTATGAAGCTGTTGGAGAGTCTGGTGGTGCGGGAGCGCAGGCTCCTGTACCTCTTCCCAGAGGGCAGAAGCTCAAACAAAGAGTGAGCGGGGTGACTCACATCACTCACAATCGTGGTCGCCTTGCGGGTGAGATGGGAGGTGTAAATGTCCTTCAAAGAGGGGAGTGAAGCACCGATAGTCTTACCAGCCGTGTTCACTATGCGCTGCAGGGCCTTCAAGTTGTAGTCAGTGCAGCCGCCACCCCAAACAGCAATACAGCTGGATTTTTATTTTTTTATTTTATAAATAAAATAAATAAATAAATTTTATTTAATTTTTTAAGAAATGTTTTTATTTAGGTTCAATTATCGTTTTGGTTCATTTTAACATCAAAAGGTGTATTTATATCTGCAGCTAACTGTTACTGAAACCTATTTTTATATTGAAAAATGTAAGTTTTCACACCCTGGACCATATCTAATCAAATGCATTTTCACAACATCCTGGAACTACATGAAGCTAAGGATCACAGGTTAAATGTATTGAAGAGAACCTCAATGTTGAATAAACGTCTAGATGTTGAAATGATCACTAGCTATTAGCGCTAATCGTCTACGGCATAGACGTCTATTTTTATTTCATTTTTAGACCTTTTTTAGACGTGTTTTAGCCGATACGTCTGGGTAGCATATAGACGTCTAATAGACGTCTAGTAGACGTCTATTAGACGTCAATTAGACGTCAAAATGCTCGCAGGGTTGTTATTTTGTTATTATGAAGTACTTTGTAGTGTATGAAGTTGAAGTAAAAAACAAAATGGAGAATGATTTAATTCGGATTATAAATCTGACATGATGCAACCTGGCCTGTTTACTGCAGTCACAAATACCAATATTACCCTTCTTATTAATACAACAATAACAATAATAAAACAAATGTAATCCATCTAATAAAAACATTATTCAACTTTCATAAAAGTGTCCATTTGTTTTTAATGTATTATTATTTTAAACTTTAACTTTTCTGGTAGTGCAATTGACAACAGATTCTCATTTGCAACATCAACCTATCTGCAGACAGAAAAGGATATAGTTACATATTTACAAGTTCATTTACAATGGTAATGGTTCGAGGAATCTCGGTGCAAAAGGTTGGCCCCTATACATTTTCATCTAACTAAATCTGGCCCGGTTTGCAAAACGTTTGTACACCCTTGCTGTACATCAACGAGCAGAAAAGAGATTTCTTGTCACCACTAGTAGACACTTTAGGTATAAGAGAATATTATCATTTAGATGTCTTCAGGTCGGGACTATTTATATAAATGTGAAGTTTCCGATTTTTTGGAGCATGTATAGGGGAGTTATATAGCATATACTATTGTGCGTCGAAGGAAAAACAGAATGCAAAATTTGAAGCCCTGCCTCTGTCATATAGTACTGCAATAACTTTGCCAATTGTTGTTTCACGTCTTAATCTGATACAATTAAGGTTTGAAGTTAATCAGATAAATCCTCTTGGACAGCGGTCCCCAACATCCAGGCCTCGGACTGGTACTGAAAAAAAAAACGAAAAAAAAAAAAAATGTTATCGACCAGCAATTCAGGTCAAGACGTTCGTCCCGGTCACATAACATGTTTCCCCAGTCGAGCCTGCAAAGCTAGCAAAAATAAGTAAGAATTTATTTTGAAAAATATAAAAAAAATTGGGGATTCTCTCATCCGTCATCTGTGCCTCTTGACACAGGTTAATTCAGGTCAAGTCGCTCGTCCCGGTCACTTGACATGTAAAACAGCGAAGCTAGCAAAAATAAGTAAGAAAAAGACATGTTTGGAAAGCTTCTTTGGAAAGAGGAACAGGCCCAATGAGGAGACAGAAGAAGAGGCTACAACTTCCAAGAAAAAGAAAGCTGGATTAAAATCAAAGCAGAATATCCCGAGATCGCCATAAAAAGCACTGAAAACCCTGTGTCAAGGATCGGATGGAGCAGGGCGACCAAGTGCAGCTTGGACTAGAGTTCATTCAAGAAAACAAACTAACAGACCCGGCAAACTGACATGACTTAACAAAACAACAACAGGACCGACCGACAGGGACGTGAAACAAAAGACGTGAAGACATTAAGACATGACGACAACAATGAGCCGACAGGGAGTGAGAGACAGACAGGACTTAAATACACGACAGGTAACAAGAGGCAGGTGACTAATTACATTGATTGTGAGGTAACACAGGAGGGGCGACACAAACAGAAACCATGGTAACCTAGACATAATAAAGCCCCCGGTGACGAGTCGTGACACCCTGCTTGTGAAGCGGGATTTTCTGCGCTTACAGCGACCAAAACAAAGCTACGGAGCAGATACTTATGGTGAGTTTTATTTTTATGTGGTTTGTACTGTATTTTTCGGACCATAAGTCGCACCGAAGTATACGTTGCATCAGCCATAAAATGCACAATAAAGTGAAAAAAGAACATATATAAGTCGCATCGGAGTATAAGTCGCAGTTTTGGGGCAAATCTATTTGACAAAATCCAACACCAAGAACAGACATGAACGAGCAACAACAGGCTAAACGATACGGTGTGCTAACGTGACATAAACACAAACAAGGAGCTGAGAAGGGGCCTGACGTAACATTAAGTTATCCAAATAACTATAACATAAATAACACCTTTATCAAACCATGTGTGTCACTCCAAATCATTAAATCCATCAATCGTCCTTTATGTAAACAATGCCGCGCCGCCGACGCCGGACCCATCGTCAGTTGCAGTTCAAAATTTTCCACAGGCCCATATGATTATAAACAACAATTTAATCAAACAATCTGTCGTTCCAAGTCATTAAATCCCATGATCGAATCCTTTGTCCTTTACATAAACAACGGTGCGTGTGCGCCGCGCCGCGCACGTCAGATGCAGTTCAAATTACAGTACCGTTTTTTTCCGTGTATAATGCGCAAAATTTAACTAATTTATTGTCCTAAAATCTGGGGTGCGCATTATACATGGGTACAAAATTTTTTTTAATTTTTTATTTTTATTTTTATTTTTTTTTTAAGTCCCAATGATCGTCACACACGCAGGGAGGCAATGGGTCCCATTTTTATAGTCTTTGGTATGGTCTTAACTAGGCTGGATGTAATTTTTTTTGTTGGCGTTGATTTCTCCGACTGCCCATAAACGCACCACCGCGCTCCGTGCGCACACGTGAAAGAGGCGGCTCTGTATGGGAGAGACGTTGAAGAGGAATAAAAACACCCTTGGAAACCAAAACTTGCCCCTCGTCGTGACTCGGAGCCGCAACAAATGTTTCGGATTTGTGTAGGGTACATCGTGACAGACAGCAAACGAGCAGGTGATCGAGCAAGCCTTGTCTGATACGAGAGCATTGCGGTCACATGGAGCGTTTGGGACCCATTGCCTCCCTGTGTGTGTGACGATCATTGGGACTTAAAAAAAAAATAAAAAATAAATAAAATTTAAAAGAAATTCATAAAAATTGGGTGCGTATTATACATGGGTACAAGCTTTTTTCCAGCATCAGCATGCCATTTTTAGGGTGCGTATTATACATGGGGGCGCACTATACACGGAAAAAAACGGTAGTTTCAATTCACAGTTTAATTAGCAGTTTCAATCAGCAAATAACAAAATGCGTATTACAGGTAATATTTTATTTCACAACACTGCCTTGTTCCTTTGGTCTCTGCTGTTCATCCTAAAACACAAAGGCGCTCTTTAAGCAATGCGACAGTGAGCGCCCGGCGCGCTGCGGTTGCGTGACCGCACCAAATTAAGCTCCCTGCGCAGTGCGCACTGAGGTCCACTTAAATTTTAGAAAGTACATCAGGACTTTAAAAATATCTTCTAAATTTCAGCGACGGCTCTATCACAATAATGCGACCAGCGCGGTGCAGTTGGGCGGTCGGCGGCGCGCTACGGTTGAGCGTTCTCTCTCGCGCTCTCTCTCTCTCTCGCTCTCTCTCGCTCTCGCACACACGCGCACACACGCAAACCGGATATTATACGGAGGCCGCCATTACAGATGCGCAGAACGGATGCGCAAGACACGTCAGCTATATAAAGAGCGAGAGTTCAGTTCTCTACCTAAATCCGTATTACAGGTAATATTTATTTCACAACACTTTGCCTTGTTCCTTTCTTCTCTGCTGTTCACTTCAAACACGCTCCATACGACCGCAATGCTCTCGTATCAGACGCTTGCTCGATCACCTGCTCGTTTGCTGTCTGTCACAATGTACCCTACACAAATCCGAAACATTTGTTGCGGCTCCCAGTCACGACGAGGGGCAAGTTGTGGTTTCCAAGGGTGTTTTTATTCCTCTTCAACGTCTCTCCCATACAGAGCCGCCTTTTTCACGTCCGCACGCGTCTTTCCCGTGCGCGCACGGAGCGCGGTGGTGCGTTTACGGGCAGTCGGAGAAATCAACGCCAACAAAAAAAATTACATCCAGCCTAGTTAAGACCATACCAAAGACTATAAAAATGGGACCCATTGCCTCCCTGCGTGTGTGACGGTCATTGGGACTTAAAAAAAAACAAAAAAAAAAAAAACATTTTTTTAAAAATTCATAAAAATTGGGTGCGTATTATACATGGGTACAGGCTTTTTTCCAGCATCAGCATGCCATTTTTAGGGTGCGTATTATACATGGGGGCGCACTATACACGGAAAAAAACGGTAATTTCTTGCTACATCGTGGTTTGTTTATTGGGGTTTCACTACATTGCGGATTTTGGAATTTTTTGAATAATTTCACATATAAGTCGCTCCTGAGTATGTCACCCCCCCACCCAAAAAACGCAATTTATAGTCCGAAAAATACGGTATTTGTTTTTACGCTAGTCGTATCATTTTATTTCATCGTATTTATATATTTATTATACATTTATCATTTACTTATATATTTATATAAAGGCCGGTCTGTGAAAATATTGTCTGACACGTAACCGGTCCGTGGCGCAAAAGGTTTGGGGAGTGCTGCTCTACTAGGAAAAGGGTGCAGATGTTTGACCTCTAAATGTGTAAAAGTGCCTCGCCACTTTTGAACCCCGCCGCAAGTCACTGCTACGGAGGCATGTCAGCCATCAAATCTGTAACCACAGTCCATAATCACAATGATGCTCTCTCCTTACAGCTTAATCTTTAGCTGCCAGCCTGGTCCGGCTCAAGTACTTAGTTTGATAAGTACAGTTTACCGGGGATCACATGTTGCTGATGGATCGTTAGCCAAAGCAGGAACAATCCTTCGGGAGGTGATTAAGTACCTAAATAAAGGCTGAGTGGGATAAGCCTACTTGTCTTGTGCATACTGTACAAGTCATGCTTTAGACAGGTCAAAGATAAGACAACTATAACTAAAAGCTTATAGAACCTGGATTTAACACCCCAGAATCAGTGGACCCTGGAATTAATGAACAGAAAATAGTCCAGTCCAGTCCAAACGCCTCTTTGTACAGTAGTTATCCAGTCTGTTATTTCAAGTATTGTTTGTGTGTCGCAATAAGCAGAGACTGGTAAATGTATTTGTAAGTTGTGCCACTATTGTCACAGATCTGGGTGGTTCTCAGAAAGTATGGATCATGCAGACATATACAATTGCAGATAAAGATGGACGTTTTATATTGTTGGGCGAAATTAATAACGTATTTTTACAACGTCTTTGTCACTTTGGTGAACATCAATGCCTCAAATATTGATAATTCTGAGTTTTTTGAAAAGGTCATTAGTTTTATACCAGAGATATTTCACAAATCAACTAATACTTTATGGGCATTTTAATACTGTTTTGATACATATCTTGATGGTTCCTTCACAAGGAAGATTCCCCCAAATGCTTCATCGGAATTTTTAATATGTATATATACACGTATATATACATATACATACACACACACACGTGTATATATATATATATATATATACGTATATATATATCAGAGCTGTGGACTCGGTCGGATTTTTGCTCCGAGTCCGAGTCCGGCCTCTTGACTATGAGTCCGAGTCCGAGTCTGAGTCCGGCTGCCCATTTTATCTGTTAATTCATGTGACTGCTTAGTCTTTATTCAAGGCTAATTTAGATCAAAATCTAAATAATTACAACAGTTTTGTGATGGCTTTTTGGTTTATTAAACATATAAACAAAATACAATAAACACATACTTTCAAGTTTCAATTCAATGACTTGAGTTTGTTTTTAGGAACAAAATCGCCTCAACCAAGTCAGCCTTCATTGCGCCGCGCTGATCAGACATGATGAACCTGAGCCCGGAAAACAGGCGCTCTACGCTGACTTGGCTGATTGGCATTGCTGTTAGTGTCCAAGTCCCTGCCTTGAGGCCAGACGGATAACGATCAGCTGTAACAAATGGGCTCTTTTTCAATCGACCAAGTGCCAACATTGCCCCAATGTCTTCATCTATGTCGGTTGGCGAGGTGGCGGCCGACAAACGCTGGCGGCGCTCAATGCTGTCAAGTTCTTTTTCAAAGTCATCCTCCTCCGTTGATGTGGAGCAGTCAACCTCGGCCTCTATCGACGGCTCTTCCAGGTGCTGGTGGGTACGAGACCGGATTCGCCTCACAACGGCACGGAGGCCATTCTTGGCGCGCTCCATCTGCTCTTCGCTGAGGAGAATGCGGTAACGCGCATCGACGAAGACGGCTGCCAGAAAAAAATCATTGTCGAAGAGCTTGTCCTCTCGTTGCTCCATTGAATTGGCGATTGGTGAAGCCAGAGGGGGCTGCTTGCGCAACGCTGCCTTCAAGGCCGACCATTCCTTGAGAAAGCTGCCGTGGGTGATTGAGGCCGACTGGAGCTTGACCGTGACATCGTATGGCATCTTGAGGATCGTGGCCAAGGTCTCAAGCTTTTTCCATTCTGACTCGGTAAGGAGAAGTTCCGGAGAAGCAGCCGCCAAGTCCTGGACATGCTCTCGTAGATGAAGGAGCCGTTTTTTCATGAGGTAGGTGCTTCCCCAACGGGTGGGCACATCGACGACAGGGAGAAGACCTCCTCGACGACGGAGGACAGCAAGCAGATTGGGGGTCCGCAGTCTCTTCACCACCCGTCGGACTTTATCCAGTAGTTTCATGACATGCTCCGCCTTCAATCCGTCACGAATTGCCAGTTGCAGCGTGTGAATAGCACAGGTTTACTTGCATTGTTCCACAGGAAAGCGGCAATTCAAGTTATCTTTTTGAATTTGTTTACACTGTTTTTGCCATTATTCACATGTCCTGAGTGTTGTTAATCACCTAAATCTTGAACAGAGGGTGTGTTTTTACCGAAATCAAATTCCTTGTTTGGCACGCTCAAACATGGCGAATTAAAACTCTTGAATCTCTTATCTGATCTCACTCGCGGACGAGTCAGCCAACAATGGGAGACGAACAGCTGGTTGAGTACTAATTTACACCACACTGCATTCTTTAGCTAATCAGCAACATTCAAATCAATTCACTCAAATCATTCTCGTTATGAAAGATTTGATCACAAAACGTTTCCGTCTGTACAACTGGTCTTTGAATGCACCCCGCTTCAATGGCAGAACGCGGATGAATTTAAAGACATCAAATGAGAATAATCCTTTATAAAAATAAAAATTGACTGACGCAAACGTGACTTCTTCATGTTTTTATTGAAAACAACATAGTGCTGACGCCGTACTACGTATATATCACGGGTCATTACGACGAGTTTGGTGGAGTTTTTACTGCTTCTTCCAACTCCTACCGCGCTGACTGTAACCTGACCCTCTCTGGCTGCGTCTTGCCTCTTTTTTTTTTATTGTCGGACTCGGTGGACTCGGTCAAAATCAGCACCGAGTCCGAGTCCGGCAAAAATGACCGAGTCTGACCGAGTCCGAGTCCCCGAGTCCACAGCCCTGATATATATATATATATACCGTTTTTTTCCGTGTATAGTGCGCAAAATTTAACTCATTTATTGTCCTAAAATCTGGGGTGCGCATTATACATGGGTACAAAAAAATTTTTAATTTTTTTTTTTAATTTTTTTTTTTTTTTTTTTTTAAGTCCCAATGATCGTCACACACGCAGGGAGGCAATGGGTCCCATTTTTATACCGTTTTTTTCCGTGTATAGTGCGCCCCCATGTATAATACGCACCCTAAAAATGGCATGCTGATGCTGAAAAAAAGCCTGTACCCATGTATAATACGCACCCAATTTTTATGAATTTTTTTTTATGATTTTTTTTTTTTTTTTTAAGTCCCATTGATCGTCACACACGCAGGGAGGCAATGGGTCCCATTTTTATAGTCTTTGGTATGGTCTTAACTAGGCTGGATGTAATCTTTTTTGTAGGCGTTGATTTCTCCGACTGCCCATAAACGCACCACCGCGCTCCGTGCGCGCACGGGAAAGAGGCGTGCGGACGTGAAAAAGGCGGCTCTGTATGGGAGAGACGTTGAAGAGGAATAAAAACACCCTTGGAAACCAAAACTTGGTGATTTCAAGTTTCATTTCGAGGGACATTTGTCACGTCTCGTCCCCAGTTTTGCTATGTGTCTAGGTTGCCATAGTTTCTGTTCACGTCGCCCCTCTCTTCCTGTGTCACCTCAATCGATGTAACGTGTTTTGTATTTAAGTCCTGTCTGCCCCTCGCTCACCGTCGGTTCATTGCATGTGTTACTGTCATGATGTCTGTTTGCTTTCTGTTCCTGTCTTTGGTAATGTCACCCTGTCTTTTTGTTCCACGACTTTGTCGGTCAGTCCTGTTGTTGGTTTTGTTTTCTAAAAAAAAAAAAAAATTAAAAAAAAAAATCAAAAATTTTTTGTACCCATGTATAATGCGCACCCCAGATTTTAGGACGATAAATTCGTTAAATTTTGCGCACTATACACGGAAAAAAACGGTAGTCTTTGGTATGGTCTTAACTAGGCTGGATGTAATTTTTTTTGTTGGCGTTGATTTCTCCGACTGCCCGTAAACGCACCACCGCGCTCCGTGCGCACACGGGAAAGAGGCGGCTCTGTATGGGAGAGACGTTGAAGAGGAATAAAAACACCCTTGGAAACCAAAACTTGCCCCTCGTCGTGACTCGGAGCCGCAACAAATGTTTCGGATTTGTGTAGGGTACATTGTGACAGACAGCAAACGAGCAGGTGATCGAGCAAGCCTTGTCTGATACGAGAGCATTGCGGTCGCATGGAGCGTGTTTGAAGTGAACAGCAGAGAAGAAAGGAACAAGGCAAAGTGTTGTGAAATAAAATATTACCTGTAATACGGATTTAGGTAGAGAACTGAACTCTCGCTCTTTATATAGCTGACGTGTCTTGCGCATCTGTAATGGCGGCCTCCGTATAATATCCGGTTTGCGTGTGTGCGAGAGCGAGAGAGAGCGAGAGAGAGAGCGCGAGAGAGAACGCTCAACCGTAGCGCGCCGCCGACCGAGCCGTCAGACAGAGCCGTCGCTGAAATTTAGAAGATATTTTTAAAGTCCTGATGTACTTTCTAAAATTTAAGTGGACCTCAGTGCGCACTGCGCAGGGAGCTTAATTTGGTGCAGCGCGCCGGGCGCTCACTGTCGCATTGCTTAAAGAGCGCCTTTGTGTTTTAGGATGAACAGCAGAGACCAAAGGAACAAGGCAAAGTGTTGTGAAATAAAATATTACCTGTAATACGCATTTTGTTATTTGTTGATTGAAACTGCTAATTAAACTGTGAATTGAAACTAATAGGAAGAAAACAACTCTCGCTCTTTATATAGCTGACGTGTCTTGCGCATCCGTTCTGTGCATTTTATTTCACAACACTTTGCCTTGTTCCTTTCTTCTCTGCTGTTCACTTCAAATACGCTCCATGCGACCGCAATGCTCTCGTATCAGACAAGGCTTGCTCGATCACCTGGCCGTTTGCTGTCTGTCACAATGTACCCTACACAAATCCGAAACATTTGTTGCGGCTCCGAGTCACGACGAGGGGCAAGTTTTGGTTTCCAAGGGTGTTTTTATTCCTCTTCAACGTCTCTCCCATACAGAGCCGCCTCTTTCCCGTGTGCGCACGGAGCGCGGTGGTGCGTTCAGTTAAGACCATACCAAAGACTATAAAAATGGGACCCATTGCCTCCCTGTGTGTGTGACGATCATTGGGACTTAAAAAAAAAAAAATAAAATTTAAAAAAAATTCATAAAAATTGGGTGCGTATTATACATGGGTACAAGCTTTTTTCCAGCATCAGCATGCCATTTTTATGGTGCGTATTATACATAGGGGCGCACTATACACGGAAAAAAACGGTAGTTCAAACAGACTGCAACCTGGGTGAGAAGGGTCTGTAGAGATGTTCCTTGCACGATTCCTGGTCCTGGACAGGTACAAGTCTTGGATAGATGGGAGGTTGATTCCAATGATATATATATATATATATATATATACCCATATAATATATCGGCTGGATAGCTCAGTAGGATAGTCGCCAGACCAGCGGGACCCGGGTTCGAGACCAGGTCGGGGCGGAGCCATACCATCATCCAGTGTGGGTCTGTGGGCAAGACCCTTGACGATATCGCCTACCTCATAAACATGATGAGAGATAAAGAATCAAATGAGATGCCGGCTCAGACGTCGCCCGGACAAACAAGGTCTGCGTCAGGCGTTGGGGAACCAGAACGCCTAGATGTAAAGTGGGCTACTGGAACAAGGCGGAAATGGGCGAGATGTGAGAACCTAACACTGTTGGAGTGCTACTACTCCAGTGAACCAAGACAGAGAGGGTACATGAAGCGAATGTGGGAGCAATGGCAAGGGCGATATCCACACTCAACACTAACCGCTAAACAACTAGTAACTCAGTGCTCCAATATCCAGAAACGGCAATTGATATCACAACTTGAGATTGACGAGGTACAACACAGATGCCAAGTCACACAGGAACCCGAATACCAGGTCAGAGAGGAGTCAACATCAACTGCCCAAGTAATTGGGTACACAGCTCCAAGAGAATATGCAAGCCTGAACAAGTCAGCAACTGACCTGAAAAATAAGATCATGACTCGAATGAACAGCGGCCAACCCCGACGCCAACTACAAAGGCTAAGAGAAGCACCACCAGAAGATCTGGTTGAAAATCTGAATGCAGCACTGAGAGCAATCCCTACAACCACCATCACAGAAACCAATGAGTTGATATACACTTCAGCAACAGTGATCCTGGAGATGCTTGGTTACAAGAGCAATATCAAGCATGAGATACAAGACCCACCATGGAAAACAAGGTTGGAGGCTAAGATCAAGACAGTGCGGAGAGACGTGAGCCAACTATCGGAGATCCAGAAAGGTGCAATGAAGAAACCAGCACCCAAGAAGTACAGCCAGATGAACGTACCTGAAGCACTGGAGACTGCCAAACAGAGGCTCCTAGCCCTGTCCAGCTGCCTAAAGAGATACACAAGAGAAAGTGAAGCCAGGCGAATAAACAGGCTCTTCACAACCCAACCAGGAAAAGTGTACTCTCAATGGCAGGGTAACAACAGCAGAGCAGACCCACCAAGACTGGAGACTGTGCAATACTGGAAGGGCATATGGGAGAAGAACACATCACACAACAAGGAGGCACAATGGCTAGTCTCTCTAAGAGAAGACCACAGCAACCACCCTGAGCAGAACCCAGTTACCATCACTGTGACAGACATCCAAGAGAGAGTCTCAGGTATGAAGAACTGGACAGCACCCGGGCCAGATATGATCCATGCCTACTGGATTAAGAAGCTCACTGCACTCCATGAGCGCCTAGCAGAACAAATGAACCAGCTACTAAAAGTTGGAACTCACCCCGAATGGTTAACTGAAGGACGCACAATCCTGATCCTGAAGGATCCCACGAAGGGTACAGTCCCATCCAACTATCGGCCAATAACCTGTCTCCCTACAACATGGAAGATCATGTCAGGCATCATAGCGGCTAAGATAAGTGTGCACATGGCTCAATACATGAGCACAACACAGAAAGGCATAGGCAGCAATACCAGAGGAGCCAAACACCAGCTGCTGGTTGACGGAACAGTCGCCCGAGACTGCAAGACTCGACACACCAACCTGTGCACTGCCTGGATTGATTACAAGAAAGCCTACGACTCCATGCCACACTCATGGATCACTGAATGCTTGGAACTGTACAACATCAACAGGAACCTGAGAGCCTTCATTGCAAACTCGATGGGACTGTGGAAAACAACCCTTGAGGCCAATTACAAGCCAATTGCACAAGTCTCCATCAAATGTGGCATATACCAAGGAGATGCTCTGTCCCCACTGCTGTTCTGCATAGGTCTGAACCCCCTCAGCCAAATAATCAACAAGACTGGCTACGGATACCGACTCAAAAATGGGGCCACCATCAGTCACCTCCTATACATGGATGACATAAAGTTGTATGCCAAGAGCGAGCGAGACATCGATTCACTGATCCACACAACCAGGATCTACAGCACAGACATTGGAATGTCATTCGGACTAGAGAAGTGCGGTCGCATGGTGACAAAGAGAGGGAAGGTAGTCCATACAGATGGGGTCTCACTCCCAGAAGGAACAATAACAGACATTGAGGACAGCTACAAGTACCTTGGTATCCAACAAGCAAATGGCAACCTCGATGAAGCCACAAGGAGAGGAGCCACAGCCAAATACCTACAACGAGTAAGGCAAGTCCTCAGAAGTCAGCTAAATGGCAAGAACAAGATCCGGGCAATAAACAGCTACGCCCTGCCAGTCATCAGATACCCTGCAGGAATAATAAGATGGCCAAAGGAAGAGACTCAGACCACAGATGTCAAGACACGGAAGCTCCTAACCATGCACGGAGGGTTCCACCCTAAGTCCAGCACCCTGAGACTGTACACTAGCCGCAAAGAAGGAGGCCGAGGACTACTGAGTGTGAGAGCCACTGTTCGGGATGAAACAGCCAAGATCCATGAGTACATCAAGGAAAAGGCCCGAACGGATGTCGTGCTCAGTGAATGTCTCAGACAATGGCAAACAGAGGAGGAGTGGCTAGAGACACCATCATGGGAGGACAAACCCCTACATGGGATGTACCATCGACAGATAAGTGAAGTGGCTGACATCAAGAAATCCTACCAATGGCTGGAAAAAGCTGGACTGAAGGACAGCACAGAGGCACTCATCATGGCTGCACAGGAACAGGCTCTGAACACCAGAGCAATAGAGGTCAAGATCTACCACACCAGACAAGACCCAAGGTGCAGGCTGTGCAAAGAGGCCCCTGAGACAGTCCAGCACATAACAGCAGGGTGTAAGATGCTAGCAGGGAAAGCATACATGGAACGTCATAACCAAGTGGCTGGCATAGTGTACAGGAACATCTGTGCAGAGTATGGACTGGAAGCCCCAAGTTCAAAGTGGGAAGCACCCCCTAAGGTGACAGAGAATGGGCGAGCCAAGATCCTGTGGGACTTCCAGATCCAGACTGACAAGAAGGTGATGGCGAACCAACCGGACATTGTGGTGGTGGATAAACAACAGAAGAAGGCCGTTGTAGTGGATGTAGCAATACCAAGCGATGGCAACATCAGGAAAAAAGAACTTGAGAAGCTAGAGAAATACCAGGGCCTCAAAGAAGAGCTTGAGAAGGCCTGGAAAGTGAAGGCCTCGGTGGTGCCCGTGGTCATTGGGGCACTTGGGGCAGTGACCCCCAAACTGGAGGAGTGGCTACAGCAGATTCCAGGAACAACATCAGACATCTCAGTCCAGAAGAGTGCAGTGCTAGGAACAGCCAAAATACTGCGCAGAACCCTCAAGCTCCCAGGCCTCTGGTAGAGGACCCGAGCTTGGAGTGGGAGACCACCCGCGGAGGGTGAGAGGGGAATTTTTTATATATATATATATATATATATATATATATATATATATATATATATATATATATATATATATATATACCGTTTTTCTCCGTGTATAGTGCGCAAAATTTTACTAATTTATTGTCCTAAAATCGGGGGTGCGCAATATACATGGGTACAAATAAAAAAAAAATACATTTTTTTTTTTATTTTTTTTTTTTTTTTAAGTCCCAATGATAGTCACACACGCAGGGAGGCAATGGGTCCCATTTTTATAGTCTTTGGTATGGTCTTAACTAGGCTGGATGTAATTTTTTTTGTTGGCGTTGATTTCTCCGACTGCCCATAAACGCACCACCGCGCTTCGTGCGCGCACGGGACAGCAAACGAGCAGGTGATCGAGCAAGCGTCTGATACGATAGCATTGCGGTCGCATGGAGCGTGTTTGAAGTGAACAGCAGAGAAGAAAGGAACAAGGCAAAGTGTTGTGAAATAAAATGCACAGAACGGATGCGCAAGACACGTCAGCTATATAAAGAGCGAGAGTTGTTTTCTTCCTATTAGTTTCAATTCACAGTTTAATTAGCAGTTTCAATCAGCAAATAACAAAATGCGTATTACAGGTAATATTTTATTTCACAACACTTTGCTTTGTTCCTTTGGTCTCTGCTGTTCATCCTAAAACACAAAGGCGCTCTTTAAGCAATGCGACAGTGAGCGCCCGGCGCGCTGCACCAAATTAAGCTCCCTGCGCAGTGCGCACTGAGGTCCACTTAAATTTTAGAAAGTACATCAGGACTTTAAAAATATCTTCTAAATTTCAGCGACGGCTCTGTCACAATAATCGACCAGCCCGGTGCAGTTGGGCGGTCGGCGGCGCGCTACGGTTGAGCGTTCTCTCGCGCGCTCTCTCTCGCTCTCGCACACACGCAAACCGGATATCATACGGAGGCCGCCATTACAGATGCGCAGAACGGATGAGCAAGACAGGTCAGCTAGATAAAGAGCGAGAGTTCAGTTCTCTACCTAAATCCGTATTACAGGTAATATTTTATTTCACAACACTTTGCCTTGTTCCTTTCTTCTCTGCTGTTCACTTCAAACACGCTCCATGCGCACGGAGCGCGGTGGTGCGTTTACGGGCAGTCGGAGAAATCAACGCCAACAAAAAAAATTACATCCAGCCTAGTTAAAACCATACCAAAGACTATAAAAATGGGACCCATTGCCTCCCTGCGTGTGTGACGATCATTGGGACTTAAAAAAAAAAAAAAAAAAAATTTTTTTTTAAAAAAAATCATAAAAATTGGGTGCGTATTATACATGGGTACAAGCTTTTTTCCAGCATCAGCATGCCATTTTTAGGGGTGCGTACTATACATGGGGGCGCACTATACACGGAAAAAAACGGTATATCACTACCAGTTGGCCTTTTTGTTCTTTTAAAAGTAAATCCTTAATTTGTGAGCTTCCCTGCTTTCAGTCCCTTAATATTAATTAGGCCAACAACGTAAGGTGTAAGGAACTGTCCTTGAAATGTAATCTCGGGTAGTATGGACACCAGGTGTTTTAACAGCAGGTGTTGGATTACTGAAGAATCTTTCCCGGTACGTAACTTTGTGTCCTGCTCGGTTGACATACAGTAAGAGGACTAGGCACGGTAAGAAAGGTAAACTAGGGTATTATGGTCCTTAGCTCTGACTGCAAAGAGTCTTAACAGATGATCTGTACCTAATCCTCTCAAGGTTTAGGCTGTGACGATCCGACAAAGTTCACTCATCAAATCAGGCATTTGTTTAACACAGCACTGCCAGGTTGATCTGGGCGACAGCCGAAAAACAAGTTGCTAATTGTAAATGTCACTGTTTCAATTTGCATTTACTTGGTGATCCCATTATGCATGATTGAAAGCTGACAAATGTGTTCTAAAGAGGTCAAAGAAGGATTGTCATGTGCTGACATGACAACATTGAGGGTCAGCAGACATTTAAAGAGTGTGAAAGTCAAAGTCAAAGTCTGCGTTATTGTCAATTTCTTCACATGCCAAGACACACAAAGAAATCGAAATAACGTTCCCACTATCCCACGGTGACAAGACATACTACACAATATACATACAAGTAATAAACACATAAAAATAAAAACAAGAAGGCACAAACAATGAATAAATAAGGGTGATGAATAAATAATAAATAACACAATAAATAAGAGGAGCAAAAATGGAGCAGGTGTGCATACAGCAGACAGTCAGAATATAGCGCAAAATTATAGGACGCTACGCAGAAGGGGGAGAGAGTTCAGGATCCTAACAGCCTGGAGAATGAAGCTGTTGGTGAGTCTGGTGGTGTGGGAGCACAGGCTCCTGTACCTCTTCCCAGAGGGCAGAAGATCGAACAAAGAGTGAGCGGGGTGACTCACATCATTCACAATCGTGGTCGCCTTGCGGGTGAGATGGGAGGTGTAAATGTCCTTCAGGGAGGGGAGTGAAGCTTACCAGCCGAGTTTACTATGCGCTGCAGGGCCTTCATGTTGTATTCAGTGCAGCTACCACCCCAGACAGCAATACAACTGGAGAGGACGCTCTCAATGGTGCCACGGTAGAATGTAGCCATGACGGCCGGAGGAGCACTTGCTCGCCTGAGTTTCCGCAGGAAGTACAGGCGGTGCTGGGCCTTCTTCGCCAGTGATGCGGTGTTGGTGGACCAGGTGGTCCTCACTGATGTGCACCCCCAGGAATCTGGTGCTGCTCACTCTCTCCACCACAGCACCGTCGATGGTCAGCGGCAGGTGTTGGGTGTGCCCCTTCCGGAAGTCAACAACAATTTCCTTGGTCTTGTTGACATTCAGCAGGAGGTTGTTGTCCCTGCACCACGCGGCCAGAAGGTCAACCTCCAACCTGTACTGAGTCTCGTCGCCCTTGGTGATGAGACCCACCAGAGTCGTGTCGTCAGCAAACTTCACTATGCGGTTGTCGCTGTAGGTTGCAGTGCAGTCGTGCAGCAGGGTGAAGAGCAGCGGACTGAGCACGCAGCATTGGGGGGCTCCCGTGCTCAGCGTGATGCTGGCGGAGATTTTGTCGCCAACACGTACCACCTGAGGCCTCTGACAGAGGCGCGTGTGTGTTTTAATAGATTCATTCATAAATTTTCAAAGATTATGCCAGTTCATTTTACGGCTTATTTTCACTAAGGTTGGAGGTGTGCTTGCTTCCCCAAGCTTACTATAGGCAAAATTGAGGTTCACCTAAATTTTTTTTGCCAGCCAATAGCAAGGCATAAATAGACAAATTCACACAAATCAGGGGTGACAAACTGATTTGAGTTTAGGGGCCACATAGAGGAAAATTTATTCCCAAGTGGTACAGTAGGTAAAACCCGTAAAATCATGGTATATAACTTAATGAAAACAGACTTTTTTATAGGCCAAAATAATTTCAAAAATATATATACTCCGTGAAAAAATAAAAAAAATCCCCATGCATTTCAATTGGCATCAATCAATTATATTATCCTTCATGAAGTTGCAGCTGCTGCCAACTCCTTCTCTTCCTCGCCCCACCGCTCCCCTCATTTGACAGAGCTGAGGGTAATGATTCAGACACAGAGGAGTTACATACCATACCGTACCATACCGTACCATACCGTACCGTACCACATCATACCATACCATACCATACCATACCATACCATACCATACCATACCATACCATACCATACCATACCATACCATACCATACCATACCATACCATACCATACCATACCATACTTTATTTTTCATAGCACATTTTACAAAAATCTAACATTAGTTTTCAATGTTACGCGGATGACACTCAATTATATATGCCGTTATCGATGACAAATCTGCGGGACTGTTGTCATCTTGAGGCGTGCCTTGCGGAGATCAAGCAATGGATGTCACTCAATTTGCTCCGTCTTAACCCAGATAAAACTGAGATGTTGATAATTGGTCCAGCTCGTTATCGCCACTTATTTAAGGAAACCACTATAAACTATGGGTAACTGTACTATCACTCAGAGCGATACTGTAACTAATCTCGGGGTAATATTTGACCAAACACTCTCCTTTCAAAAGCACATTAAGAACATAACTAGAAATGTGTTTTTTCACCTCCGTAATATTTCTAAGATTCGTCTGATTCTCTCAACCGATGCGGAAACTATTATACATGCGTTTATTACGTCGCGCCTGGACTACTGTAACGCATTAATCTCTCGTCTTCCTAAGTCGAGTATCAAAAGTCTACTGTTAGTGCAAAATGCTGCTGCAAGGCTGCTCTCACGGGCAAGAACATTTGATCACATTACCCTAATATTAGCCAACTTACACTGGCTCCCGGTCTATTTAAGATGTGACTTCAAGGTTCTCCTATTAACTTATAAATCTTTGCATGGTGTAGCACCCTCATATCTCGCTGACTTAGTTGTGCCTTACGTTCCGTCCCGTAACCTCCGCTCGCAAAACGCTCGTCTTTTAGTGACCCCGAGGGCCCAAAAAATGTCTGCAGGGTCGAGAGCATTTTCTATTCGGGCTCCAGAGCATTGGAATGCCCTACCAATGGATATTAGAACTGCTACCTCAGTAGAAACATTTAAGACACAATTAAAGACACATTTCTGTGATATGGCCTTTAATTAACCTGTGGTGGGCGATTCGGCTGGAGTTTGTGTTTTCGCCCCCCCATCACCCCACCCCTCCTAAGAGACAACCACACTGACAACGGCTGTATGGATTCTCGTGGACCAATCAAGATGAGGGAACTGCAACGCATTACGCACCCCCCCTCAAAGATTTTACCAGGAAAATCGAGGGCACCTCCTGCAGCTCCTCGCTTTGAATTGGACAGCCACTTTTCTTGGATTTTTTATATTATGTATATTATGTATATATTAACTAACCTGTAGTGGCCGATTCGGCTGGAGTTTGTTTTCTCTCGCTCTCCACCCCCTCCCTCCCCCCTCCCCGGCCGGGGAGGTGGTTAGGTGGCACCCATGCTGACAGTGTCTATCTGGATTCTCGTGGGCCAAGTCAGGATGGGGGAACTGCAGCTCAACCTCCTCGAAGACACTGCTAGGACAATTGAGGGCTCCTTCGGCAGCCCTTCGCTCTGACATGGACATCCACTTTTTATTTCATTGATTTTCATATTGTATCATTTGTGCCCTCTCTGCATCCATTGCAGCCTGGTGATCCTGAAAGGGGGATCCTCCCATCCGTAGTCCCTTCTCAAGGTTTCTCCTTTTTCCCCTGGTAGTTGTTTTTCTAGTTTTTCCTTGCCCTTTTGGGAGCTTAAGATCAGGGGATGATTTAGAGAATAATTGTCAAAAATAATTCTGTACACGTAAAGCCCTTTTAGACTGCTTGTGATTTAGGGCTATACAAATAAACTTGACTTGACTTGACAAAGCTTTAGAAAAACAATAAATTAAAGCACAAATACAATAACACCAACATAATAACAAAGACAGTCTAAAGCCAGAGAATGAAATTGGGACTTCAAACAAGTATTAATAAGAGGGGCCTTGCATAACATTTAAGAGAAGATCATTGCAGAGGAATGGAACGGTGTAGGTACCTGTGGTGTATTGGTCCTGTCACTAGGAGGAATACAGAAATAGGATAGGGAGTGGAAACCAAAGAAGAGTGAGACCATGAGTGAGAGTTGCATATGCTGTTGGATGCTGGAGAAGGTCTAAAATAAATACGAATTGAATGAACGCAACAGCTTTCTTTTTGGAATACAACAAATTGGTGAAGAGGATGGTGGCTCTGAACTTGGTCCAACCTGCAACTTTTCTAGAGAGAAAAAAATAATGCTTTTATTGTCATTGTACAACTGGGGTACCAAGAAATAAAGATAGTCTACCATTGGGAGGCTGCTGCCATGGCAGCAGCCAATGGGAGCAAATCAGGGTTCAGTTTCCCCCCTTAAGGACACTTCCACATGGTGACCAGGGATGAGGTTTGAACTCACAACATTCAAGTTGGGAGACACTACCACTGAGCCACACCGCCCTTTTTTCTGTGAGTGGTTGGGTAACCACCAGAGCCGTTCAAGGCGTGGATAAGAACAGATATTTGCTGACAATGTCTTACTCGGAACTACCGGACGCGCAAAAACGCTCATTCACTGCCTGGATGCCGAAGGTCAAAGACTTTTTTACACGCTAACGGTCACAGATGACAAATGTGACACGGCACTGGAAGCGCTGAAGGATTTATTTTCAGGCCGAATGTAAATGTGGTAGCCAAACGTCATCGCAAACATTAATGGAATAGGAGATGATTAGAGACCAACTCACTTCACTGGTTCTTTTATCTCAAACAAGATATTTTAGGTTGCATTACCTGACATGTTTCGGCTTGTTCCGCCTTCATCAGAGTGTCACTGGTGTGGTTGTGACGCATCTTTATCAGTTGATATCTTGTTTGAGATGAAAGAACCAGTGAATTGATTGTCAAGTGAAAACAAAATGAACTTAGTACAATTATTATAGAGACCAACTCGTTGAAAAGACGAACTCAGCGCGCATCGGGGAGCGTTTACTGCTGGAAGTACCCCTCACGCTCACAAAGGCTTTGACCATTAAACGTCAAATTAAGACTGCTATTTCGGAGGCTAAAGCTATGTGTAAGGATGCGATGGATGGTGATGTGCAAGTAGTTTGGCAGGGATCAACCCTACAGCAACGCAGGCATTGCGAGGACCAAGTGCTTTTGCCACCGCCGTTGTCCAACGGGAGATAATGCTACAGATGTGGCTCATTGTGACCAGGTAACAGACATGGAGAAAATTCTACCAAACTCACTAGTCATTGTTCTGGGTGATCTTAACAGGGCGAACCTCGCACATGAACTCCCCAGATACAGACAGCACGTAATGTGTCCCACCAGAGGGGCACAGACTCTGGACCACTGCTACACCGTGATGCATACCACTCTGCGGCTCGTGCAGCTTTAGGCCTCTCGGACCACTGTCTAGTTCAGGGGTGGGCAAACTTTTTGACTCGCGGGCCGAACTGGGTTCTAAATTTGGACCGGAGGGCCGGACCAGGAGCAGATGGACGTGGGCGTTGTGTGAAGTCATAGACCTGTAAAGGTCATTGCATAAAAGACCTTGGCCTTTAGTAGGTAGTAAAGCATGGATAGTCCAAACAATTTTTTTGAAAACAAATGCATTTATTAACAGCATTAAAAAAAAAAAAAATTCACTAAAAAACTGCCATCAGTGATTCTCATAAAATACGACACTGTTATTATGAATAACAATCTCCATCACTTCAGTGCCTGCAGGTCAGATGAATGAAATATGTTTATCTTGTGAGATCACATCAAACGGCAAACATTCTGACCAAATATATCATCTTGAAGAATCGGTGAAAGCATACATCCAAATAAAGTCATCAAAACAGCAACACGGTGAGGGGTATTTAACTCGCAAACACCTGGTAACAGAGGTGAGGAAACGGGAAACACCTCCTTAAAGTAAGCCTTAAGAACTTTACAGGTTAAGATTAGTCGCAAATAGGTGGTGCATCAATGTCCTTGAGCATCCTGCATTGTTTGAAAATGAGAATGGTCGCTAATTTCAATCCCTGCTATGTGTACAAATAATATTCAAAATGCATTTTTTTTACAATAAACTTGAGAGCCTCCCGTTCATTTTCAGTGGGAACAGTGTTGTTGGTCTCCCGTTTTTGCTAGTGCGTCATAGTCTGGAGTAAAATTTGTTGTGGCAATTCTTAGGCGAGATCCGAGGTGTTGGTCCGTTTACCTTGATCTGTGACGGGTTGATGTTGATGTGGCTGAACGTCACGTCGCGTACGTCGAGCCAAATTGGCCACTCTTTTTTAACATTCGGCACTCGCTTCTTTTTTTCGGGCCACTCATTTTAATGGAAGGATTCCAGGGGAAGGTTTGTGGGTGGCTTTAGCGCAAAACTGCATCTGAAAGCTCAGCGCGCGAATTATAAGAATGCTGTCGTCAAAGCCCACGCTCTAAATTCGGGACTGATACGAATAGAGCGAGAGTGCGCCAAGTCCGTACTACTGAGTACGTACACGCACTTGTGAGTGTGCACCGAGCTTTCTGACACGGCTTCCGGTAGTAAATGCGCAGGCGAGTGCTTCGCCATCTACTGGGAAAACGCAGTCATTGCAGGCAAAATGACCAAAAAAAAAAAGTTTAATAATACAATTTGTTCAGGGTTGGCGGGCCGGATTAAACGGTCCCGTGGGCCGGATGTGGCCCGCGGGCCGTAGTTTGCCCACCCCTGGTCTAGTTCATCTGATCCCGGCCTACAGGCAGAAACTAAAAACTTCTAAGCCTATGGTGAGGACTGTGAGGAAGTGGACAGTAGAGTCAAGGCAGGACCTCCAAGCCTGCTTTGACTGCACCGATTGGGGAGCTTTTGAAGCTGCAACTTCAGACTTGCATGAACTCACTGACACTGTCACATCATACATCAGTTTTTGTGAGGATCTGTGTGTGCAGACTAAGACCTTCTGCACGTACAACAACGACAAACCTTGGTTTACACCGAACCTCAGGAGGCTGCGCAAAGTCAAGGAGGAGGCCTACATCAACGGCGACCGCGAGCTGTTCAGGCAGACCAGAATTACACTGAACCCAAAGGTCAGGAAAGCCAGGAGGTGTTACGGGGAGAACCTGAAGAGACACCTCTCTGCCAATCCTGATCCCTCAACGGTGTGGAAAGGTCTGCAGAGCATCACAGCTATAAGAAACGAACCCCCCGTCCTGTAGAGAGCCCAAGGCTTGCTAACCAGCTAAAAAAGTTCTACTGCAGGTTTGATCGGTCCTTCCGCACAACGGGACCTCCTGCAGCACAATCTACATACTCACCTCACCCCACAACTGCTCTGTCCACACCTCTATCATCGTTGTCACCCACTCACTCTCTTGCAGAGGCCACGCCCGCACTCCAGGTCCGCGAGGAGGAAGTGCGGCAGATGTTCCGGAGACAAAAGACCAGGAAGGCACCGGGCCCAGACGGCGTGTCACCTTCCTGCTTGAAAGTCTGCGCTGAGCAGCTGGCGCCCACCTTTGCACGGATCTTCAACCGTTCTCTGGAGCTGTGTGAGGTGCCCTCGTGCTTCAAGAGCTCCACCATCGTTCCAGTGGCCAAGAAGCCCGCCATCACAGGTTTGAATGACTATAGACCCGTCGCACTGACATCTGTGGTCATGAAATCGTTCGAGAGGTTAGTGCTGAACCACCTGAAGGAGGTCACGGGCCCCCTGCTTGACCCCCTCCAGTTTGCCTACCGGGCAAAATCTGTGGATGATGCGGTCAACATGGGACTGCACTACATCCTGCACCACCTGGACACCCCAGGAACGTACGCCAGGATCCTGTTCGTGGACTTCAGCTCGGCGTTCAACACCATCGCTCCTGACATCCTCCAACAGAAGCTCATCCAGCTTGCGGTGCCTGCCTCCACCTGTCAGTGGATCACCAGCTTCCTGACCAACAGGAGACAGCGTGTGAGGCTGGGGGGCATCACATTTTACACCCGGACCACCAACACTGGAGCCCCTCAGGGGTGCGTCCTCTCCCCACTGCTCTTCTCTCTCTACACCAATGATTTCTCCTCAGGTGACTCTCCTGTGAAGCTCCTGAAGTATGCAGACGACACCACTCTCATCGGACTGATCCAGGACGGTGATGAGACTGCGTACAGACAGGAGGAGGAGCGGCTGGTCCACTGGTGCAGTCAAAACCATCTGGAGCTGAACCCGCTCAAGACCGTGGAGATGACAGTGGATTTCAGGCGAGACCCTTCACCACTTTTACCCCTCACTATCCGCTGTAATACTATTTTCTCCACAGACACCTTCAAGTTCCTGGGAACCACAATCTCTCGGGACCTGAAATGGACCGGCCACATAGACTCTGTCCGGAAGAAGGCCCAGCAGAGGCTGTACTTCCTGAGACAGCTCAAGAAGTCCAACCTGCCGCGAGAGCTTCTGAAGACCTTCTACACTGCCATCATCCAGTCTGCAGGGCTCGAAGCTTATTTTTTGCCCAAGTTGCCCTCGGGCAAGTTAGAGAAAATTTTACTTGCCCGAAACAAAATTTTACTTGCCCGAATTTTTTTGGAGTGGATTTTTACTTGCCCGACACATTTTTGCAATAAAAAAGACAACACTAAGTTTTGCCTTCATATGCCTTCGTATCCGCCAACCGGAAACAAGCTCTGCTGGTGCGCAGGCGCAGAAGAGCCAGGGACGGGTAAGGGAGCATGCATTTAATTACGAAGCGCTTTGCCGTTATCAATGTATTGCAGACTTACACGAGAAACTAACCGCTCCCTAGAAAACAAAATGTCGGACCAGAAGCGGCAGATGTTGCGAGAAATTATGCACAAAATCGTCTTTTTACAGCTTGGAAACATGGTATTATGGCAGGGCAAGTTCGGGCAAGTGAGGGAAAAATTCTACTTGCCCGTCTGCCATCGCTACTTGCCCCGGGCAATCGGGCAATCGTTAGTTTCGAGCCCTGAGTCTGTCCTCTGCACCTCCATCACTGTCTGGTTTGGATCGGCCTCCAAACAAGACAAGCACAGACTACAACGGACAATCAGAACTGCAGAAAAGATCATTGGAATCAACCTCCCATCTATCCAAGACTTGTACCTGTCCAGGACCAGGAATCGTGCAAGGAACATCTCTACAGACCCTTCTCACCCAGGTTGCAGTCTGTTTTAACAACCGTTTTTTTCCGTGTATAGTGCGCCCCCATGTATAGTACGCACCCCTAAAAATGGCATGCTGATGCTGAAAAAAAGCTTGTACCCATGTATAATACGCACCCAAATTTTTTTTTTTTTTTTTAAGTCCCAATGATCGTCACACACGCAGGGAGGCAATGGGTCCCATTTTTATAGTCTTTGGTATGGTCTTAACTAGGCTGGATGTAATTTTTTTTGTTGGCGTTGATTTCTCCGACTGCCCGTAAACGCACCACCGCGCTCCGTGCGCACACGGGAAAGAGGCGGCTCTGTATGGGAGAGACGTTGAAGAGGAATAAAAACACCCTTGGAAACCAAAACTTGCCCCTCGTCGTGACTCGGAGCCTCAACAAATGTTTCGGATTTGTGTAGGGTACATTGTGACAGACAGCAAACTAGCAGGTGATCGAGCGAGCGTCTGATACAAGAGCATTGCAGTCGTATGGAGCGTGTTTGAAGTGAACAGCAGAGACGAAAGGAACAAGGCAAAGTGTTGTGAAATAAAATATTACCTGTAATACGCATTTTGTTATTTGCTGATTGAAACTGCTAATTAAACTGTGAATTGAAACTAATAGGTGGAGAACTCAACTCTCGCTCTTTATAGAGCTGACGTGTCTTGCGCATCCGTTCTGCGCATCTGTAATGGCGGCCTCCGTATGATACCCGGTGTGCGTGTGTGCGCGTGTGTGCGAGAGCGAGAGAGAGTGAGAGAGAGAGTGCGAGAGAGAACACTCAACCATAGCGCGCCGCCGACCGCGCATTATTGTGACAGAGCCGTCGCTGAAATTTAGAAGATATTTTTAAAGTCCTGATGTACTTTCTAAAATTTAAGTGGACCTCAGTGCGCACTGCGCAGGGAGCTTAATTTGGTGCGGTCGCGCAACCGCAGCGCGCCGGGCGCTCACTGTCGCATTGCTTAAAGAGCGCCTTTGTGTTTTAGGATGAACAGCAGAGACCAAAGGAACAAGGCAAAGTGTTGTGAAATAAAATTTTACCTGTAATACGCATTTTGTTATTTGCTGATTGAAACTGCTAATTAAACTGTGAATTGAAACTAATAGGAAGAAAACAACTCTCGCTCTTAATATAGCTGACGTGTCTTGCGCATCCGTTCTGCGCATCTGTAATGGCGGCCTCCGTATGACGTCCGGTCCGCGATGGAGATTAAAAACAAACAATATTTGACAATAACACACCATCAAGGATTGCACCATCGCATCAAACGATGTGTCGTCAATTATGTATTTTACTGACTAAGTGTGTTGGCCAGGATGGCTGAATGCGATGCGCGATTGACAACAAACAAGAAGAAAGGTGAGTTTTATTTCGGGGGAGATTTGTCATGTCTCGTCCCCAGTTTTGCTATGTGTCTAGGTTGCCATAGTTTCTGTTCGCGTCGCCCCTCTCTTCCTGTGTCACCTCAATCGATGTAACGTGTTTTGTATTTAAGTCCTGTCTGCCCCTCGCTCACCGTTGGATCATTGCATGTGTTACTGTCATTCTGTTTCTGTCTTTGGTAATGTCACCCTGTCTTTTTGTTCCACGACTTTGTCGGTCAGTCCTGTTGTTGGTTTTGTTGTACCATGACTTTCTTTAAAAAAAAAAAATTAAAAAAAAAAAAAATTAAATTTTTTTTTCTTTTTTCCCATGTATAATACGCACCCCAGATTTTAGGACAATAAATTAGGTAAATTTTGCGCACTATACACGGAAATAAACGGTACTCCCCTCCGGACGGCGTTATAGAGCTCGGTACGCCAAAACCAGCAGACAGAGACAGCTTCTTCCCCCAGGCTGTTGCTCTGATGAACTCACACCACTCACAGAGTCTCAGAGACATTACTGTGCAATAACATCCTGCTCTTCACACCTTTTTGAATTAGTCTACACTGTTTTTGCCATTATTCACATGTCCGGAATGTTGTTAGTCACCTAAATGTTGAACAGAGGGTGCGTTTTTACCCAAGTCAAATTCCTTGTTTGGCACGCTCAAACATGGCGAATAAAAAACTCTTGAATCTTGAATCTCATTCCAACACACTGCTATATTTCATGGATGCCCTGCAAAAGAAGCGCTCTGTAATGCTTGTAAAAGACGAAAGGCCACTTTGATAAGGTCTCTCGGGGGAGTACATCTCCACACGTAGCTGCCCCAGACGTGGTTATATTAAATGTGGATACAGATTATTCTGACTGCATATTATGCACTGTTAAAGTCAGTGTTCTAGACCAGAGGTCCCCAACCACGGGGCTGCGGACCGGTATAGGTCCGTGGGTAACTCTGTCCCGGGCCGCCAAGCCACACAGGAAAAAATAATAATAATAATTTTATTGATGATCAATTAATACAGGTCAAGACGCTCGTCCCGTTCACGTGACAAGTTTCCCTAGTCGAGGCCGCTAAACTAGCAAAAATGAGTCAGAATTTATTTTGAAGAAAATTGGCGATTCTCTCTCGGTCACGTCAGTCGAGCCCGCAAAGCAAGCAAAAATGAGCAAGAAACAGAGATATTTGGAAAGCGTCTTCAGAAAGGGAAAAAACCCCAATGAGGAGACAAAAGAAGAGGCTACGACCTCTAAGAAAAGGAAAGCTGCATTTAAAAGAGCATTTCTGGAGTCCTACTTAAAATATGGATTTATCGCCATCTGGGGCAGGATCTAATCCCCGATCCGGAGAGGGCATTCCACCCTTTTCCGACCGAGGACCATGGACTCGGATTTGGAGGTGCTGACCCTCATCATGACCCCTTCACACTCAGCTGAAAACTGCTCTAGTGAAAGCTGGAGATAGCCGGCTTGAAGAAGCCAACAGCACCACGTCGTCTGCAAAAAGCAGAGACGCGATGCTGAGGTCCCCTAGCCGGACACCCTCAACACCTCGGCTGCGCCTAGAAATTCTGTCCATAAATATTATGAACAGAATCGGTAACAAAGGGCAGCTTTGGCAGAGTCCAACCCTCACTGGGAACGAATCCAACTTACTGCCGGAAATGTGGACCAAACTCTGGCATCGGTGATACAGGGACCGAACCGCCCTTATCAGTTGGCACGGCACCGTGTACTCCCGAAGCACCCTCCACAGAACCTCCCGAGGGACACGGTCGAACGCCTTCTCCAGGTCCACAAGACACATGTGGACTGGTTGGGCAAACTCCCATGTACCCTGAATCCTGAATCCGAGGTTCGACCTCCCGACGGGCCGTCCTCTCCAGCACCCCAGAATAGCCCTTACCAGGGAGGTTGAGGAGTGTAATTCCCCTGTAATTGGAACACACCCTCCGGTCCCCCTTCTTAACGAGGGAAACCACTACCACCCCAGTCTTACCTGTCAGCTGCCTCCGGAGTCCCGCAGGCCAAAACGGCCCGATAGGACTCCTTCTTCAGCTTGACAGCATCCCTTACCACCGGTGTCCACCAGCGGGTTTGGGGATTGCCGCCACAACAGGCACCAACGACCTTATGGTCACAGCTCCGGTCGGCTGCCTCAACAATGTAGGCGCGGAACATGGTCCACTCGGACTCAATGTCCCCCGCCTCCCCTGTGACGTGGGAAAAGCTCTGCCGGAGGTGGGAATTGAACCTCTTCCTGTCAAAAGATTCTGCCAGACATTCCCAGCAGACCGTCACAGAGCGTTTGGGTCTGCCAGGTCGGACCGGTATCTTCTCCCACCATCGGAGCCAACCCACCACCGGTGGTCATCCGTTGACAGCTCTGCTCCTCTCTTCACCCGAGTGTCCAAAACATGCGGCCGCAAACCCAATGACACGACTACAAAGTCAATCATCGAACTGCGGCCTAGGGTGTGTCCTGGTGCCAAGCGCACACATGGACACCCTTATGTTTGAACATGGTGTTCATTATAGAAAATCCGCGTCAAGCACAGAAGTCCAATAATAGAACACCGCTCGGGTTCAGATCGGGGGGGCCGTTCCTCCCAATCATGCCCTTCCAGGTCTCACGGTCATTGCCCACGTGAGCATTGAAGTCACTCAGTAGAACGATGGAGTCCCCAGAAGGGGCGCTCTCCAGCACTTCCTCCAGGTACTCCAAGAAGGGTGGGTACTCTGAGCTGCTGTTTGGGGCATAGACACAAACAACAGTCAGGACCCGTACCCCCACCCGAAGGCGGAGGAAGGCTACCCTCTCGTTCACCGGGGAGAACCCCAATGTGCAGGCGCCCAGCCGGGGGGCAATAAGTATGCCCACACCTGCTCGACGCCTATCACCGTGGGCAACTCCAGCGTGGAAGAGAGTCCAGCCCCTCTCTAGAGGGCTTGTACCAGAGCCCAAACTGTGTGGAGGCAAGTCCGACTAAGTCTAGTTTCTTCCTCACACACCAGCTTGGGCTCCTTTCCAGCCAGAGAGGTGACATTCCATGTCCCAAGAACCAGCTTCTGCAGCCGGGGATCAGACCGCCAAGGACCCTGCCTTTGGCCGCCGCCCAGCTCACTTTGCACCCGACCCCTTTGGGCCCTCCTACAGGTGGTGAGCCCATGGGAAGTGGGACCCACATTTTCTATTTGGGCTGTGCCCGGCCGGGCCCCATGGGCGAAGGCCCGGCCACCAGGCGCTCGCCTTCGAGCCCCACCTCCAGGCCTGGCTCCAGAGGGGGGCCCCGGTGACCTAAAACGAAGTCCATTTATGTTTTTCGTCATAAGAGGCTTTGGTGAGCTGCGCTTTGTCTGGCCCCTCACCAAGGACCCTCTTGCCATGGGTGACCCTACCAGGGGCATGAAGCCCCAGACAACATGGCTCCTAGGATCATAGGGGCACGCAAACCGATGAGGTGACGACTCACGGAGGGGGTGCAAAGGGGGGGGGGGGGCTCGAATCAATTCTGTGGGGTTTTTTTTAGGCATTACTAATCAAAATGGTTAAATATATACGCACACAGTGATTTTGTCTGGTGGCCGGGCCTTGGCCCATGGGGCCCGGCCGGGCACAGCCCATAGAGGAAAAGTGGGTCCCCTTTTCCATGGGCTCACCACCTGTGGGAGGGGCCAAAGAGGTCAGGTGCGAAGTGAGCTGGGCGGCGACCTTGGCGGTCCGATCCCAGGCTGCAGAAGCCGGCTCTTGGGACATGGAATGTTACCTCTCTGGTAGGAAATGAGCCTGAGCTGGTGTGCGAGGCAGAAAACTTCCGTCTAGACATTTGAGAGGGGCTGGACTCTCCCACTCTGGAGTTGCCCACGGTCAGAGGCGTCGAGCAGGTGTGGGCATATTTATTGTCCCACGGCTTGGCATTGGGGTATACCCCGCTTGCCTTCGCGTGGTGGGGGGAGGGCGGGTTTCCTGACTGTTGTTCGTGTCTTTTTCTTGCACCAGCATGACATCAGTGCGTACTTTGACTCTATGGACTCAGCACATCCCAATTTCTCAGTCGTCACACTGGCCACAAAATAATTTTACAGTTTACTGGGGGAATAACCCGACCGTCTACCACTTGCATCTTAAGAGCCTGAAATAAACGCCTACCTCGGACAGCTGACCCACATTTCACACTATAAAGTGCTGCAGTACTACTGAGGTCTGCAAATGCGACATTGGCGGTTAAACAGCTTTTCACAGGTATAGCGTTCCCATCATGATCCTTCAAACACAATTTTGGTTTTGTAAAGGAAGATTGCGAAAATAGCGTAGTGACTACCGGCTCTGGTACGAGACAATTTTGATACTGTGTCCAATATAAGTTCAATATCATGAGTCTAGAACAGTGGTCCCCAACCTTTTTGTGCCACGGACCGGTTACGTGTCAGAAATATTTTCGTGGACCGGCCTTTATATGAATAAATTTTTGTTTGTTTGTTTTATTTAAGATCCCCATTAGCTCTGGCAATGCCAGCGCTACTCTTCCTGGGGTCCTTAAACCATTCTTCACATAGTCAAATACAACACAGTCACATTCATAACTTATCCAAACTAAAATATAGATACATAGTTACAAAACACACTAAACAGACAAGACAGAGCTCCCTCAGTCAATTTACGTAATACATTTGTTACTCATTCAATAGGGTTTTTTTTTCCTTCACATATCTTACACCGCCTCAACAGCCCAATAGTATATATACTTTACCATCATAATTTCCAGATCAATTTGGCCCAGAACAAATACAGACTTGACAGCAACATTATAACTTACAAAGAACTGTTTCTGTTCTAAGATTTTATATGCTAATACCAGAGCTGTGGACTCGGTCGGATTTTTGCAAGGCCTCTTGACCACGAGTCCGAGTCTGAGTCCGAGTCCGGCTGTCCATTTTATCTGTTAATTCATGTGACTGCTTAGTCTTTATTCAAGGCTAATTTAGATCAAAATCTAAATAATTACAACAGTTTTGTGATGGCTTTTTGGTTTATTAAACATATAAACAAAATACAATAAACAGATACTTTCAAGTTTCAATTCAACGACTTGAGTTTGTTCTTAGGAACAAAATCGCCTCAACCAAGTCAGCCTTCATTGTGCCGCGCTGATCAGACATGATGAACCTGAGCCCGGAAAACAGGCGCTCTACGCTGACTTGGCTGATTGGCATTGCTGTTAGTGTCCAAGTCCCTGCCTTGAGGCCGGACGGATAACGATCAGCTGTAACAAATGGGCTCTTTTTCAATCGACCAAGTGCCAACATTGCCCCAATGTCTTCATCTATGTCGGTTGGCGAGGTGGCGGCCGACAAACGCTGGCGGCGCTCAATGCTGTCAAGTTGTTTTTCAAACTCATCCTCCGTCGATGTGGAGCAATCAACCTCGGCCTCCATCGACGGCTCTTCCAGGTGGTGGTGGGTACGAGACCGGATTCGCCTCACAACGGCACGGAGGCCATTCTTGGCGCGCTCCATCTGCTCTTCGCTGAGGAGAATGCGGTAACGCACATCGACGAAGACGGCTGCCAGAAAAAAATCATTGTCGAAGAGCTTGTCCTCTCGTTGCTCCATTGAATTGGCGATTGGTGAAGCCAGAGGGGGCTGCTTGCGCAACGCTGCCTTCAAGGCCGACCACTCCTTGAGAAAGCTGCCGGGGGTGATTGAGGCCGACTGGAGCTTGACCGTGACATCGTATGGCATCTTGAGGATCGTAGCCAAGGTCTCAAGCTTCTTCCATTCTGACTCGTTAAGGAGAAGTTCCGGAGAAGCAGCCGCCAAGTCCTGGACATGCTCTCGTAGATGAAGGAGCCGTTTTGTCATGAGGTAGGTGCTTCCCCAACGGGTGGGCACATCGACGACAGGGAGAAGACCTCCTCGACGACGGAGGACAGCAAGCAGATTGGGGGTCCGCAGTCTCTTCACCACCCGTCGGACTTTATCCAGTAGTTTCATGACATGCTCCGCCTTCAATCCGTCACGAATTGCCAGTTGCAGCGTGTGAATAGCACAGCGCATGTGATGAATCATTCGAAAATCGGCATCCTGAATCCCAGCGAACTTCTCAAGCTGGACCTCGTCATCCAGATTGACGCCCCCCTCGTCCTCATCCATTGATGCCCATGTAGTTCCGCATGAGCCTGGTGGCGGCGTCTGCCTTGATGAATACGCATTCCTGGCTCAGCTCCGACTTGATTTCCTCCTTCAACCTGTCGGCCTCGGCCACCACCATGTGGCGGATCTGATCTCTGTCTAGGCTGACAGAGAGCTGATTAGCAGCAGGCCCTAGCAGTGTCCGCATAGCCGACTGCTGGAATGTTATGAGCGAGAGGCCATCATGAACAATCAGAGAAATGACCGCCTTTTGAAACTCCTCACGGTCCACCATGTATTGGATCGTCTTGCGCGTCACTTTCGCTGTCACAAACCTAAAGAAATAAGAGGAGAAAAAAATAAAATCATTAGTGAAATGGCCAAAGTAATAATGTATCTGACGATCTGCAATTTTCGTTTTGAGTTTTGATCGATACATTTTTCATCATTTGTAAAAATGTAAAAAAACATTTCAGACTATACTTACTTCATCATCGATGTCTGAGCCATCTGCGATGGACCAGGCGTCGCCGTCGTTTTTGGCTTTTTGTTCTCCTCTTCCACCTTTGGACAGATTTGAGTTTGAATTCAGGAATTTTTGTTATGTTCGACTATAGTAATCTCAACACAGTATTATACCGGAAATCAATTGTAATCCACTTATCAAAAGCTTACCTTCGCGAATGCCTCTGGGTGCTTCCTCTTGAGATGGCGCTTCAGGTTGGCCTGCTGATTTGCGCCAGCAGAACCCATCGATAAACAAGCATTACATGTATCGTTTACGATGCACACGGCCTTCTCTTCTTGCACATCAAAATACGTCCACACATGACTCTTTCTGGATGCCATGATTATCCGAGGGACAAAATAGCATGCAGAACGAACGCAACTGCTTTCACACTGGCTGGTTCGGCTTATATAGGATCCCTTGCTGAGAGCACGGACGTAAAAGTGAGGCGACGTTCCAATTGGACGTCGGATCGCTAACATTTACCCTGCCTGTTGGAATAATTTAAGTAAAGCCTTTTCATTTACCTGTTATGACTTTCCTGTTATTTAAATTCTTCCACTTTAGTGACAGAGATGTCTTTTGTTCCCTGTCAGCCATGTGTCTCCGAGTCCTTACTGTCCTTTTGTTATGTGTGTGTTTTTGTTCCTGTAAGAGGCCTTCACCAACAATGAGCAGAGCATATTTGCATAGGCGAAGTGTTCTGATTTGGTCCATAGATTGTTGTTGGTCAGAACTGTTTTTCTTTGTCAAGCGTTATATACAGTTTGAAGTAGTTGCGTAAAAGTTATCCCATATTTACTCAATGTTTAAGTGTTTAGGACAAGTTACTTATTGTTATTGTGTGTTAATTTACTAAGTAGATAAAGTCTAGCAAAGGTTTAGTTGCATTGTTCCACAGGTAAGCTGCAATTCAAGTTATCTTTTTGAATTTATCTACACTGTTTTTGCCATTATTCACATGTCCTGAGTGTTGTTAGTCACCTAAATGTTGAACAGAGGGTGTGTTTTTACCGAAGTCAAATTCCTTGTTTGACACGCTCACACATGGCGAATAAAAACTCTTGAATCTCTTATCTGATCTCACTCGCGGACAAGTCAGCCAACAATGGGAGACAAACAGCTGGTTGAGTGCTAATTTACACCACACTGCATTCTTTAGCTAATCAGCGTTGCTACAGACACAATCTCCCCTCCCTTTAGTGTAGCAACGCCTCTGTAACCGTAGCAGAGCTGTGGACAGTATTCCTATGCGCATTCTCAGCAGCATGATGAAAATAAAATTGAACGTAATTTTTTTATTGTCGGACTCAGTGGACTCGGTCAAAATCAGCACCGAGTCCGAGTCAGAGTCCGGCAAAAATGACCGAGTTCGACCGAGTCCAAGTCCCCGAGTCCGAACCGAGTCCACAGCCCTGGCTAATACTTATCATTCATTATATTTCCATAGCTAACAGATACTCTTTGATTAACTTTTTAAACAGGATTTTACTATTCTTGTGTTATACTATGTGGTAATTTCTTCCATTGATTCATTCAAATGATGATGACGATGATGATAGAACTTTATTCATCCTAGGCGGGGAAATTTACTTGCCACAGCGGCGTACAAGAGTGATATATAAAGAGTATAATACATTTATAATAACTATATAAATACGATGAAATAAAATGATACCACTGGCATAAAATAAAGTATAAATGACATTTATTTATTTATTTATTTATTTATTTATTTATTTATTTATTTATTTATTTATTTATTTATTTATTTATTTATTTATTTATTTGTAATTATTGAATGATTATTTATTACATTTTATTAATAAAACTCACCATTACGTTGAATTAGTAGGAGCACTGAGCTTGTTTCTCAGAAACGAGCCGGTCCCATCTAGGCGTAATCGGAGATAATGACACCCAAAGTGCTTAAGGTTTGTCTTTTAATGCAGGATGCTTGGTCTCCATGTGCCGAAGCAGTTTTGAAGGCTTCATTAACTCATTAGCTAGCCTGTCGCCACATATTATGCAGAGTGGGCTTAGTGCGTCAGAATCACCTGTGGCGTTCAAGTATCTTGGGGTCTTGTTCACGAGTGAGATCGACTTGTGGATTGGTGCAGCGTCGGCAGCAATGCAGACTCCGTACCGGTCTGTTGTGGTGAAGAGAGAGCTGAGCCTAAAGGCAAACCTCTCGATTTACCGGTCGATCTATGCTCCTACCCTCACCTATGGTCGCGAGCTATGGACATCCAGGATACAAGCGGCCGAAATGAGTTTCCTCCGCAGGGTGTCCGGGCTCTCCCTTAGAGATAAGGTGAGAAGCTCGGTCATCCACGTTGCCGCTGCTCCTCCACGTTGAGAGGAGCCAGATGAGGTGGCTCGGGCATCTCATCAAGATGCCTCCTGGACGCCTCCCTGGGGAGGTGTTCCGGGCATGTCCCACCGGTAGGAGAACCCAGGGACGACCCAGGACGCGCTGGAGAGACTAGGGAGAGGGAAGTCTGGGAGTCCCTCCTGAAGCTGCTGCCCCCACGACCTGACCCCGGATAAGCGGAAGAAGATGGATGGATGAATCGAGCCCCAACTCCAGGCCTGGGCATGCCTAGCATCCCAAACACCCACTTGCAACACTAATAATAATTTAATGATTATTTACCATAAATTACTTCAATGGACCAGTTGGTTTGGCTGCAAAAGCTGAGTGAGCATTCAAATGAGACACTGAGATAATATGAATTATATTGCCGGCTTTAGTGAAAAATATAGGAAAATATTAACAGTTTTGAAACACATGAACAACATAGAAAATAGAAAACAAATTGTTCACACTCGCAATACATCATTGGCCAACGGAAATTTCTGTTCATCCTTTTCTTTTTAGGGTGCACCCAGTGTGATTTGAAAATTGGTCAAATTAGCTCAAATTCCAATTATCACTTTTAAGTTGAAATCAAAATTTCACAAAAGAGATCTATCAATTTGGCTTACAAATACCTTTGTGCAGAAAAATATATACACAAAACAATCACCAATACACATTTACAAATGTGTCAAAAGTCCAGAAAATTATGAAGGTAGGTATCAGTCCAAATATTCCCGGGATATGAAATTAAATAGAAGGTAACACCATAGTAGTTGAAAGTCTCTGTGTGTTCAGTTTAGTACCGTAATTTTCAGACTAAAAGTCACTCCGGAGTACAAGTCGCATCAGCCATAAAATGCTCAAAAAAGTGAAAAAAAACATATATAAGTCGCTCCGGAGTATAAGTCGAATTTTGGGGGGCAATTTATTCCACAAAATCAAACACCAAGAACAGACATGAACAAGCAACAACAGGCTAAACGATAGGCATGCTAACGTGACATAAACACAAACAAAGAGCTGAGAACAGGCCTGACGTAACATTCAGAGTTATTTTAAAAAAACTATTACATAAATAACACGTTTATAAAACTATGTCACTCCAATTCATTAAATCCATTGATCGTCCTTTGTCAACAATGGGTGCGCGCCGCTGACGGCGCTTGCACTTCAAAATATTCCACAGGTCCATATAATGATATATAAATTAGATATCAAATAACTATTATATAAGCAATAATATTATCAAACCATCTGTGCACTCTAAATCATTAAATCCATCGATCAAATTCCTCGTCCTTTGTCAACAATGCCGCGCGTCCGCCCTGACGTCAGCCTCGTCGTTATTCCACAGATCTACTATGTAACTATATTGTAGCGTTAACAAAGTACAAGGAAAGACGTGGGTTTGGTAAACGGCTCCTTTTTTAACAAATTATTATTATATATATATATTATTTATATATATATATATAATTTATATTTTTAACCAATTATTATTATATATATATATTTATATATACATATATATATATTATGTATTATTTATATATACCGTTTTTTTCCGTGTATAGTGCGCCCCCATGTATAGTACGCACCCCTAAAAATGGCGTGCTGATGCTGGAAAAAAGCTTGTACCCATGTATAATACGCACCCAATTTTTATGAATTTTTTTAAAAAAAAAATTTAATTTTTTTTTTTTTTTTTTTAAGTCCCAATGATCGTCACACACGCAGGGAGGCAATGGGTCCCATTTTTATAGTCTTTGGTATGGTCTTAACTAGGCTGGATGTAATTGTTTTTGTTGGCGTTGATTTCTCCGACTGCCCGTAAACGCACCACCGCGCTCCGTGCGCGCACGGGACAGCAAACGAGCAGGTGATCGAGCAAGCGTCTGATACGAGAGCATTGCGGTCGCATGGAGCGTGTTTGAAGTGAACAGCAGAGACGAAAGGAACAAGGCAAAGTGTTGTGAAATAAAATATTACCTGTAATACGGATTTAGGTAGAGAACTGAACTCTCACTCTTTATATAGCTGATGTGTCTTGCGCATCCGTTCTGCGCATCTGTAATGGCGGCCTCCGTATGATATCCGGTTTGCGTGTGTGCGCGTGTGCGTGTGTGCGCGTGTGTGCGAGAGCGAGAGAGAGCGAGAGAGAGAGTGCAAGAGAGAACTCTCAACCGTAGCACGCCGCCGACCGCCCAACTGCACCGCGCTGGTAGCATTATTGTGACAGAGCCGTCGCTGAAATTTAGAAGATATTTTTAAAGTCCTGATGTACTTTCTAAAATTTAAGTGGACCTCAGTGCGCACTGCGCAGGGAGCTTAATTTGGTGCGGTCGCGCAACCGCAGCGCGCCGGGCGCTCACTGTCGCATTGCTTAAAGAGCGCCTTTGTGTTTTAGGATGAACAGCAGAGACCAAAGGAACAAGGCAAAGTGTTGTGAAATACAATTTTACCTGTAATACGCATTTTGTTATTTGCTGATTGAAACTGCTAATTAAACTGTGAATTGAAACTAATAGGAAGAAAACAACTCTCGCTCTTAATATAGCTGACGTGTCTTGCGCATCTGTTCTGCGCATCTGTAATGGCGGCCTCCGTATGACGTCCGGTCCGCGATGGAGATTAAAAACAAACAATATTTGATAATAACACACCCTCAAGGATTGCACCATCGCATCAAACGATGTGTCGTCAATTATGTATTTTACTGACTAAGTGTGTTGGCCAGGATGGCTGAATGCGATGCGCGATTGACAACAAACAAGAAGAAAGGTGATTTCAAGTTTTATTTCGAGGGAGATTTGTCATGTCTCGTCCCCAGTTTTGCTATGTGTCTAGGTTGCCATAGTTTCTGTTCGCGTCACCCTGCTCTTCCTGTGTCACCTCAATCGATGTAACGTGTTTTGTATTTAAGTCCTGTCTGCCCCTCGCTCACCGTTGTATCATTGCATGTGTTACTGTCATTCTGTTCCTGTCTTTGGTAATGTCACCCTGTCTTTTCGTTCCACGACTTTGTCGGTCAGTCCTGTTGTTGGTTTTGTTGTACCATGACTTTCTTTAAAAAAAAAAAAAAAAATTAAAAAATTTTTTCTTTGTACCCATGTATAATACGCACCCCAGATTTTAGGACAATAAATTAGGTAAATTTCGCGCACTATACACGGAAAAAAACGGTATATATTATTTAACCAGCTCAGTGGACTAGTGGTAGAGTGTCCGCCCTGAGACTGGAAGGTTGTGGGTTCAAACCCCGGCCGGGTCATACCAAAGACTATAAAATTGGGACCCATTGCCTCCCTGCTTGGCACTCAGCATTAAGGGTTGGAATTGGGGGGTTAGATCACCAAATGATTCCCGAGCGCGGCACCGCTGCTGCTCACTGCTCCCCTCTCCCCCAGGGGATGGATTAAAATCACACGGGGATGGGTTAAATCAGTGCTTCTCAATTATTTTCTGTTACGCCCCCCCCTAGCAAGAAGAAATCTATTTGCGCCCCCCCTCCCCAAGGGGGGCGCGCCCCACTATTTGAGAAGCACTGGGTTAAATGCAGAGGACAAATTTCACCACACCCAGATGTGTGTGTGACAATCATTGGGACTTTTTGACTTTTAAAACAAACTTCCAGCCACGGAGGTGGAAGAAAGATCCATAAAATAGGACCAGGCGTGCGTAAAAGCAATGACCGAGCCCCATCCACCATCCCCGGACAGCCACCTGGCCGAGCGCCGGCCCCCGACTTCTATCCACGGAGGTGAAAGAGAGCTCTGGAGAGTAGGACCGGGCGTGCGTAAAAGCCATAATAGTTTTTCACTCCAAATCCTTAAATCCTTCAAACTCTTCGTCCTCCGCTAATGATGCCGGTAGTACGTGGGGCCCTTCGTCATCCCGTGATCAATTTTTGTCCTTTTTGTAAACAACTGCTGCGCCATGCCGCGTCGCGCTCCTGACGTCACTTGAAATTCAAATTACAGTAATCCCCATCGCGGTTCCAATTTTTGAAAAAAAACACATAAATCGCTCATTATAAGTCGCCCCCCCACCCAAACTATGAAAAAAAACGCGACTTATAGTCCGAAAATTACGGTACAATGTGTACGGGGGTGAATGTGCAGATATTTGCATCTCGAGCCTAGCACACTGGTGAGTGCTGCAGAAGTCATCCAAAGTATCTATTCTTAGATCCAACTGGGAAGGCTTGCCATCGACACAAGCGGATTTATCAGAATGACAATCTGTCACATGGGAATAAAAAGGGGGAACAAAAAAAACATCTCTGTGAGTAGGTTCAAGCACAGAATTGTTCAGTTGAAGTCAAATCTACTCAGTATTCTCGTGTGCGGCTAAAACAGCAAATAGCAATATTAGCACATTAAGCTAATAGCTAACAGTAACGGCTGATTGCCGGAAAGTCGCACTCACCTACCGAGTTGAATTAACTCATGCGCAGTGACTGGAAAGCTCCTTCTTTAGTACAGCAATATGAAAGGATTCACAATTTGCCTTACTCTCTTTTATGTCGATGTTCTCTCACTGTGTTCATTCGCGTCTGTATCTATCCGCTATCACTCCGCCTTAGCTTCGGTCTCTAAATGTTGTGAATTATTACAGAAAGAATAATCCGTGACTCAAAAGTGATTTTCATTAGTGTCTTGAAACGTGTACTTGCCTTTCGTTTATGTCTAAAGTGGCTCTCATCAATGGTGACGAACTGCTGTCGTCCCCCCCAACGATGGCGAGAGCTTCTCTTTCTGTCTGAGAATAGCGCTGTTCCACATCGGACAAGGCTCTGCTGGACCTGCGTGAAGCTGGCCCCCCACCCCACGCAAAATTTAAGCAAAATAGTCTGTTTCGTTTGTGCTTCGTTTCTGCTGGTTTGTGCAGCAAACATTTTCGTTTGTGCTGCTATGGTTTTTTAGTTATGAAAGATTATTTTATAGGTCATCCAGAGTTCACCCAGCCCCCCATCTGCTCAAAATGAACCCAAAATGGTACCGTTCGTTTGTGCTTCGTTAGTGCTGGTTTGTGCTGCTTCCGTTTCGTAGATATTACACATTTATTTTATAGCGATGACGTCACCCAGCCCCCCATTTCTCTCCAAATGGACCCAAAATGGTACCGTTTGCTTGTGCTTCGTTTGTGCAGCAAAAATTTTCGTTTGTGCTGCTTCCGTTTCGTAGATATTACACATTTGTTTTATAGCGATGACGTCACCCAGCCCCCCGATTCTCTCCAAATGGACCCAAAATGGTACCGTTAATTTGTGCTTCGTTTGTGCTGGTTTGTGCAGCAAAATTTTTCGTTTGTGCTGCTTCCGTTTCGTAGATATTACACATTTATTTTATAGTGATGACGTCACGTAGCCCCGCCCCCCTATTTACTTCCAAATGGACCCAAGATAGTGCCGTTCGTTTGTATTTCGTTTGTGCTGGTTTGTGCTGCAAAAATGGTACCGATTGTGCCACAAAAAGATTAGTTGGCGTTCAGTGAGTCATTCAATTTGTCATTTATTTAATACTAATTTATTTTCGAGAGAGGTCAAATCCTTGCTCCATGGATCGTTAATTAACCATTTGTTTGTGTCATTGCAATTTTTCATTATTAAAATCATGCATCTTCATTAACCCCCTGTCATGCATTTTATTCTTTTTCACTTGACATCATGATAACTACTCAATTCTTACACATGTATTATCCAACTAATTACCATGCAAAGTGACCTCTGCAGGGCGGTGTTAGGGTGGTGCTCACTCTAACTTATTTTGCAAGAACCACACTGGAGACAAGTTAGTCGTTTTAGACACCTGCAGGTGGAGAGTTCATTCGTCGCTGTGCTTACAGCGATGATCGAATGAAGTCTGACTCAGGCCTTATCAGGTGCATATTTATTGAGAGAAACAGAGTGGGGTTGAAAGTGGGGATGTGGGAACACAGGATGGGGTGAAGCCGCTTACCTGCTGATCAAAGCATAGCAGGGGGCCTTTTACGACGTTCTGTAAACAAAGCAACTTTGATTGCTTCCTCTGCAGCTATTCAATCAGCTGAAAAGATCTTAGCACTTTGGTCTAGTCAAGTCAAGTTTATTTGTATAGCCCTAAATCACAAGCAGTCTCAAAGGGCTTCACATAGACAAAAATCGACAATTATTCTCAAAGCATCCCCTGATCTTAAGCTCCCAAAAGGGCAAGGAAAAACTAAAAAAAAAACTACCGGGGGAAAATGAGAAACCTTGAGAAGGGACCACAGATGGAAAAATCCCGCTTTCAGGATCACCACGTTGAAATCGATGCAGAGAGGCCACATATGATACAATATGAAAATCAATGAAATAAAAAGTGGATGTCCATGTCAGAGCGAAGGGCTGCCGAAGGAGCCCTCAATTGTCCTGGCAGTGTCTTCGAGGAGGTTGAGCTGCAGTTCCCCCATCCTGAATTGGCCCACGAGAATCCAGATAGCCACTGTCAGCATGGGTGCCACCTAACCACCTCCCCGGCCGGGGAGGGGGGAGGGAGGGGGTGGAGAGCGAGAGAAAACAAACTCCAGCCGAATCGGCCACTACAGCTTACCGTTTTTTTCCGTGTATAATGCGCCCTCATGTATAATACTCACCCTAAAAATGGCATGTTGATGCTGGAAAAAAGCCTGTACCCATGTATAATACGCACCCAAATTTTTTTTTTTTCTTTTAAGTCCCAATGATCGTCACACACGCAGGGAGGCAATGGGTCCCATTTTTCTAGTCTTTGGTATGGTCTTAACTAGGCTGGATGTCATTTTTTTTGTTGGCGTTGATTTCTCCGACTGCCCGTAAAGGCACCACCACGATCAGTGCGGACATGTGAAAAAGGCGTGCGGACGTGAAAAAGGCGGCTCTGTATGGGAGAGACGTTGAAGAGGAATAAAAACACCCTTGGAAAGCAAAACTTGCCCCTCGTCGTGACTCGGAGCCGCAACAAATGTTTCGGATTTGTGTAGGGTACATTGTGACAGCAAACGAGCAGGTGATCGAGCAAGCGTCTGATACGAGAGCATTGCGGTCGTATGGAGCGTGTTTGAAGTGAACAGCAGAGACGAAAGGAACAAGGCAAAGTGTTGTGAAATAAAATATTACCTGTAATACGCATTTTGTTATTTGCTGACTGTATTAAACTATCACATTCATTGTCAGTCAAGAAGAGAAGAGGACGATTCGCATCGGATCCATAGTGCGCATGCGCAGTGATACTGCCTCAGTATGATGTCCGGTCCGCGATGGAGATTAAAAAACAAACAATAAAAACAACACACCATCAAGGATTGCACCATCGCATCAAACGATGTGTCGTCAATTATGAATTTTACTGACTAAGTGTGTTGGGCAGGATGGCTGAATGCTATGCGCGATTGACAACAAACAAGAAGAAAGGTGATTTCAAGTTTTATTTCGAGGGAGATTTGTCATGTGTCGTCCCCAGTTTTGCTATGTGTCTAGGTTGCCATAGTTTCTGTTTGCGTCGCCCCTCCCTTCCTGTGTCACCTCAATCAATGTAACGTGTTTTTTATTTTAGTCCTGTCTGCCCCTCGCTCACCGTCGGATCATTGCATGTGTTACTGTCATGATCTCTGTTTGGTTTCTGTTCCTGTCTTTGGTAATGTCACCCTGTCTTTTTGTTCCACGTCTTTGTCAGTCAGTCCTGTTGTTGGTTTTGTTGTACCATGATTTTCTTTGACACATTATACACGGAAAAAAATGTGTCATAGAAATGTGTCTTTAAACGTGTCTTAAATGTTTCTACTGAGGTAGCAGTCCTAACATCCATCGGTAGGGCATTCCAAAGCTCTGGAGCCCGAATAGAAAATGCTCTAGAGCCTGCAGACATTTTTTTGGCCCTCGGTGTCGCTAAAAGGGTAACGTTTTGCGAACGAAGGTTACGAGACGGAACATAAGGAACAACTAGGTCGACGAGATATGAAGACGCTAAGCCATGCAGTGATTTATAGGTTAAGAGAAGAACCTTGAAGTCACATTTTAAATGGACCGGGAGCCAATGTAAGTTGGCTAGTATTGGGGTAATGTGATCAAATTTTCTTGCCCGAGAGAGCAGCCTTGCAGCAGCATTTTGTACTAACTGTAGACTTTTGATGCGGGACTTAGGAAGACCTGAAAATAGTACATTACAGTAGTCCAGGCGCGACGTGACGAACGCATGTATAATAGTTTCCGCATCACCGGTCGAGAGGATCGGACGAATCTTTGCAATATTACGAAGGTTAAAAAACGCAATTCTGGTTATATTCGTAATGTGCTTTTGAAAGGAGAGAGTTTGGTCAAATATTACCCCGAGATTAGTTACAGTATCGCTCTGAGTGATAGTACGGTTATCTATAGTTATAGCGGTTCCTTGAATAAGTGTTGATAACGAGTTGGACCAATTATCAACATCTCAGTTTTATCTGGGTTAAGACGAAGGAAGTTGAGAGACATCCATTGCTTGATCTCCGCAAGGCACGCCTCAAGATTACAACAATCCCGCGGATCTGTCATTGATAACGGCAGATATGATTGGGTGTCATCCGCATAGCATTGAAAACTAATATTATATTTACGTATTATGTCCCCAAGCGGAATCATATAAATATTAAAAAGAATTGGTCCGAGAACCGATCCCTGTGGGACACCACACGTAACATTATAGAGCTCCGAGGACGCATTGCCATGGACCACTCGGTGCGTCCTGTTAGAGTGGTGCTCACTCTAACTTATTTTGCAAGAACCACACGGAGACAAGTTAGTCGTTTTGGGAACCTGCAGGCGGAGAGTTCACTCGTCGCTGTGCTTACAGCGATGGTCGAATGAAGTCTGACTCTCGCTTCCCACAAGAGCATCTTTATTAAGATAAAAAGGGTGGGGGTGACAGTGGACAGAATAGACAAGTTAAAGCCCTTGACCTCTAGATTACCAGAGCAGGGGATGTTTTACGACATTGTGTAGGATGGGACAAACTAGGTTATTTATTACTGGTTACACACCAACATAAGCACAAAACTAATTACCTAGGTTATTTATTACAGTGTGGTGTGCAAGGACTGGAGTCGGAGGCGGAGTGATAAATGACGGTGCCAACGGCAGTTGTTTTAATGACATTTATAACTTGCTTCTCTCAACCACGGGCCGACTCTTTTCCCTTCGAGATCCTAACACACCCTACTCAAACCGGAAACTCCCACACGTGTAAACCATCCCACCGGAACTCGGCAACGTGAACTTAGGTTCCGGGTGAATTATGTCAACCCACTACACATGCCCCCCCAGAATTCACCCATAGTCAAAATCCCCGCGCCGGAAAGGAACGACAGCCCGACCACAGCGGGTGTAGGTGGCAGGGGCTGGCAGGGGGTCAAGGGTAGGGGGCGCCGCCGGAAAGACCGCTGGGCTGGACGGTCGCGTTGTCGGTCGGGCAGGCGGGAGCTCGGTCAGGTCGGAGGGGCGAGGCGCTGGGGGGCGTCCGCGGCGTGGGGCCTGCGCCAATTCCAATGTCCGGGAAACATCCACGTGGGCAGGCTTAATCCTATCAACCGAGATAGTCTCAGGCCTACCGCCGATGTCTACGACCATGCTCTTACTCCCGTGCTGCAAGACCTTAAAAGGCCCGTCGTAAGGCGGACGCAACGGCCCGCGGTGGGCGTCGTGGCGGATGAACACAAAACCCGCCGAGCGTAGGTTGGTGGGCACCCGGGAAACAGGGGTGCAGTGCCGTGACGTGGGGACAGGTGCGAACGTCCCGGCAACTTCCAGCAGGGAGGACCGCTGCCCGGCCGCCGACCAAGGCGTTGTGGCGTCTGGAATGAAGTCCCCAGGAACTCGTAGTACCTGGCCGTAGACGAGCTCAGCAGACGAGGACTGCAAGTCCTCCTTAGGGGCCGTCCTGAGGCCCAGCATGACCCAGGCAAGTCTGTCCACCCAGTTGCCATCCACCAGACTGGCGCGTAGAGCAGCCTTCATGGAGCGGTGGAACCGCTCGCACAGCCCGTTAGCCTGGGGGTGATAAGCGGTGGTGCGGTGCAGCCTGACGCCCAAGCCTCCAGCAACCACATTCCAGATCTCGGAAGTAAACTGTGCACCCCGGTCCGAGGAGAGGTCTGAAGGTGTTCCAAAGCGCGCGACCCATGTGCCAATAAACGCCCGGGCCACGTCAGCAGCCGAGGTTGAGGAGAGGGGGACGGCCTCAGGCCAACGGGTCGTCCTGTCCACCATGGTGAGGAGGTAGGTGAAACCATGGGAAGGGGGGAGCGGGCCCACAAGGTTGATGTTGACGTGGTCGAACCTCCTCTCGGGGACAGTGAACGGCTCCAACGGGGCCTTGGTATGGCGGTGCACCTTCGCACGCTGACAAGCCACACACGAGTCGACCCAGGCCCGCACGTCCCTCTTCAGCCCTTTCCAGACGAACTTCTGAGCCACCAGCCTCACGGACGCTTTTCTGCCAGGATGGGACAGGCCGTGTATCGCCTCAAAGACAGCCCGCTGCCAGCCGGCAGGGACAAGTGGTCTAGGTTGGCCGGTGGAGAGGTCGCACCACAGCCTGACACCTGAGTCGCCAACCGCGACCTCCTCCAGACGCAGCCCAGTGTCCGAGTCTCTGAGCGACTGGATCCCAGGATCTGAGGCTTGGTCAGCACTCATACTTGAGTAGTCGAGCCCCAGCTGAACCGTGTGGATGACCGCTCTAGAGAGGCAATCGGCGACCACGTTGGACTTGCCGGCGATGTGTCGGATATCTGTGGTGTACTCGGAGATAAAAGACAGCTGACGCTGCTGGCGGGCGGACCACGGCTCAGCCACCTTGGACATAGAGAACGTGAGGGGTTTGTGGTCGACGAAAACCGTAAACTTACGGCCTTCCAGGATGGAGCGGAAATGGCGGATCGCCAACCAGACGCCGAGTAGCTCCCTGTCGAATGTGCTGTATTTGCGCTCCCTAGGGACCAGCTGGCGGCTGAAAAAGGCGAGCGGTTGCCAGGCGCCACCAACCCACTGCTCAAATACAGCACCAACTGCGTAGTCAGATGCGTCGGTCGTGAGGGCGACCGGGGCTCCAGGCGACGGGTGGACCAACATGGTGGCCTGGCACAGCGCAGCCTTAGTATCCTCGAAAGCCTTGATCCCCTCGGGGGTCCAGTCGACGTCCTGGTTGGTGGTTTTACCCTTAAGGGCCTCATACAGTGGGTGCATAACGTGGGCCGCCCGGCGTATGAATCGGTGGTAGAATGTAACCATCCCAAGGAACTCCCGGAGCCCCCGGGCCGAACGTGGGCGGGGAAAAGCGGAGACCGCTTCCACCTTTGTCGGGAGGGGGGTGGCCCCATTACTGCCGATGAGATGCCCAAGAAACTGGATCGACGGCACTCCGAAGACGCACTTCGCCGGGTTAATGATCAGGCCATGCTGGTCGAGCCTTGTGAAAAGGGCCCGCAGGTGTGCCGCATGCTCCTCCTCCGAGGAGCTGGCGACGAGGACATCGTCCAAGTAGACGAAGATGAAAGGCATGTCCCTAAGCGCAGAGTCCATCAACCGCTGGAAGGACTGGGCCGCATTTTTCAGGCCGAAGGGCATCCTAAGAAACTCGAAAAGCCCGAAAGGAGTCACCACTGCCGTTTTAGGGATGTCAGCAGGGTGCACTGGGACTTGGTGATAACCCCGCACCAGGTCCACCTTGGAGAACAGGTGCTTCCCTGCTAGATGTACCGAAAAGTCCTGAACATGGGGGACCGGGTAGCGGTCGGGCGTGGTGGCATCATTGAGGCGGCGGTAGTCGCCACACGGGCGCCAACCACCGTCTGGCTTAGGCACCATGTGGAGTGGGGAGGCCCACGGGCTGTCAGAGCGGCGAATAATGCCAAGGCGTTCCATGTTGGCGAACTCGGCCCGAGCAATCGTCAGTCTCTCCGGGTTGAGCCGTCGGGCCCTAGCGTAGATGGGGGGGCCTTTGGTCTCGATGTGGTGCTCGACCCCATGTTTAGCTGTGGTGGCGGCAAAAGTGGGCTGTGTAAGGCTGGGGAACTCTCCGAGGAGTTTCTGGTACACGTCGCCCTCGGAGAGCGAACTAGAGAGACTCACATAATTCCCCTCATCGCGGACACATGCGAAAGAGGAGAAGGTTAACGCGTCCACCAGGCGGCCGTTCTTAACATCCACGAGCAGTCCGTGGGCGCACAAAAAATCTGCGCCGAGCAGGGGGAAGGAGATGTCGGCAGTGACAAAGTCCCATGTGAAACGCTGACCCCCGAAACATACGTCCACAGTCTTTGTGCCATACGTCCTGATGGGGGTGTCGTTGGCGGATGTTAAGGGCGGGCCGTGCAACCCTCCAGCGGCGTCGTCCACCGTAGCCGGCAGGACGCTCCTCTGGGCACCGGTGTCACAGAGGAATCTGCGACCAGAGAGGGAGTCCTCAATGAACAGCAGCCGGTTCTTTTTGCCTGCGGTCACGGCCACTACTGAGCGCAGGCTTTGGCGTTTCCCGTCGTGTTGAAGTTGCAAGGGGAGCGGCACCTTTTAGCCTTGGCGCCAAAACGTGCATGGAAGTAGCACAAACCTGTGCTGGCGCGGCCGTCAGTTGCAGCGTGTCCTCTGCCAGGGGAAACGCCAGCGCTTGGGGACGTGTAGCTGCGTGTTGGGGCCAGCACACCAGGGGCGAAACGCTGGGTGGCCAAGTAGAAACGGTCCGCTTCCTCCGCCAGAGCACGCGGCTCCGTAATAGTCGTATTTGCGAGGGCCGTTTGGACGTGCGGCGGCATATGTCGCAGAAACAGTTCAATGAAAAGAAAATTCGGCTCTTCCCCACCCAGCAGGTTTAACATCATCTCCATGTGTTCAGAGGGTTTGCTGTCCCCCATGCCTTGAATAGCAAGCAGGCGCAGGGCTCGTTCGGATCGCGACAGTTCAAAAATCCTGAGGAGATAAGCCTTGAGCCCTGCATATTTATCCTGGGCCGGAGGGGAAGTGATGAAACTTACGGCTCTGGCCGCGGTGGAGCTTCCGAGTGCCGAGACAACGTGGTAGTAGCATGTGGCGTCATCCGTAATTCCCCGGAGGGCGAACTGAGCCTCCGCCTGTGCGAACCACGTTGCTGCAGAAGTCTCCCAAAACTCAGGCAGCCTAAGGACGGCGGAACGCGCCATGCCGTCTCGCCCGGTATTCTGTTCAGTCCCGGAATCCTCAGCGGGACTCACGTCGGGGTCACCAGTGTGGTGTGCAAGGACTGGAGTCGGAGGCGGAGTGATAAATGACGGTGCCAACGGCAGTTGTTTTAATGACATTTATAACTTGCTTCTCTCAACCACGGGCCGACTCTTTTCCCTTCGAGATCCTAACACACCCTACTCAAACCGGAAACTCCCACACGTGTAAACCATCCCACCGGAACTCGGCAACGTGAACTTAGGTTCCGGGTGAATTATGTCAACCCACTACAACAGGTTACATAAATTCCAACATAATCATACGATCAAGATAGTTTTGGAAAACCCTGACACGTCCTGTTTGATAGATAGGAATGGAACCAGCCTAGTGCTGACCCTGAAATACCAACACAACTTTAAAGACGCCCTAATAAAATATCGAAGTCTACAGTGTCGAAGGCAGCACTAAGATCGAGTAGTAACAGTACAGACGAAGTGTTTGAATCCATAGCTATGAGGAGATCGTTAGTCACTTTAGCAAGTGCTGTCTCAGTGGAATGATTAGCTCTAAAACTAGACTGAAAAGTGTCATATCGATTATTGGCGACCATGTAATCAATGAGCTGCTGCGCTACGTACTACTTTTTCAAGAAGTTTTGCTATGAATGGGAGGTTTGAAACTGGCCTATAATTACTGAGACAGTCCGGGTCAAGATTTGGTCGCTTAAGTAACGGTTTAATGATAGCAGTTTTAAAGGCTGTTGGCACTAGCCCAGAGGAGACAGACAGATTGATGATATTTAAGCAATGCGACAGTGAGCGCCCGGCGCGCTGCGGTTGCGCGACCGCACCAAATTAAGCTCCCTGCGCAGTGCGCACTGAGGTCCACTTAAATTTTAGAAAGTACATCAGGACTTTAAAAATATCTTCTAAATTTCAGCGACGGCTCTGTCACAATAATCGACCAGCGCGGTGCAGTTGGGCGGTCGGCGGCGCGCTACGGTTGAGCGTTCTCTCTCGCGCTCTCTCTCTCGCTCTCTCTCTCGCTCTCGCACACACGCGCACACACGCACACGCGCACTCACGCAAACCGGATATCATACGGAGGCCGCCATTACAGATGCGCGGAACGGATGCGCAAGACACGTCAGCTATATAAAGAGCGAGAGTTCAGTTCTCTACCTAAATCCGTATTGCAGGTAATATTCTATTTCGCAACACTTTGCCTTGTTCCTTTCTTCTCTGCTGTTCACTTCAAACACGCTCCATGCGACCGCAATGCTCTCGTATCAGACGCTTGCTCGATCACCTGCTCGTTTGCTGTCCCGTGCGCGCACGGAGCGCTGTGGTGCGTTTATGGGCAGTCGGAGAAATCAACGCCAACAAAAAAAAATACATCCAGCCTAGTTAAGACCATACCAAAGACTATAAAAATGGGACCCATTGCCTCCCTGCGTGTGTGACGATCATTGGGACTTAAAAAAAAAAAAAAAAAAAGTTAAAAAAAAATCATAAAAATTGGGTGCGTATTATACATGGGTACAGGCTTTTTTCCAGCATCAGCATGCCATTTTTAGGGTGCGTATTATACATGGGGGCGCACTATACACGAAAAAAAACGGTAGGTGTTTCGGATTGTTTTTATTGAGATTAATAACTTGCGAAAAATACAGAGTTTTTGCTAAGATAAGCGCATCTTTATATTTCAGGAGGCTATCCTGCCATGCCTGATGGGAAACCTCATGTTTGGTTAGACGCCATCTGCGCTCATGCTTTCTACATAATTGCTTAAGCGTACCCGTTTCATCTGTGAACCACGGAGTAGGCACTCTACGGCGAGTTCTCAGACGTAACGGCGCCACAGAGTCAATGGCATTTAACAATGTTGCATTGAATTCATTTGTAAGATTATCAATAGAGCCGGTGTATGCGGGAAATATAGCGGTTGCCGGCGACAGAATCTCAGACAGCGCAGTTGCAGTCATGGAGTTAAAATGACGGCTCCTATAATGCTGATTCCTCTCTTGTCCTGAACAAGGAACTAGAATTTCAAACTTTATTAAGTAATGATCAGACAGAACAGTAGTGTATGGCAATACTGCTATATTTGAGGTTGCAAGTCCTCGGGATAATACCAGATCTATGGTATTTCCATTCTTATGCGTTGCTGCCTGTACAGCTTGCGTAAAACCAAACGTATCAGTTAAAGTCTGAAACGCCGAAGTAAGTGGCTCTGACGGTGTTTCTCTTTGTGATCTCTGATTGCCTCATCCTAACATCATTGGAGCCGACGTGTATCACTATGTCCGAGTAGCTAGTGTTGTTGGAACTACGCTGTTGACTAGACCTATTGCGAGTCAGCTCCCTAAGATTAGCTTCTATGTCGGGTGCTCTGCCCCCAGGAATACACATTACCGTGGCTGGATTTTTAAGCGTAATATTTCGGGTAATGGAGTCACCTATGACCAAAGTGCGAGGGCCAGTAGACCGAGATGACTTTGGACGGCTATGCGTCTTACCTGGCTCATCGCGATTAGCAAGCCGCTTGGGGCTAATGCTAACCTGGCTAGCGGGCTGACTACAGCCCGCGTCTGTATCCGCCACATCTACAGTTATCGCGCAATTCTGCTTTAACTGGCGGACACGTCCCTCTAGCAGGGACAGCCTCTCTAAGAGAAAGGTGCAGTTGGTGCACGAAGCCACACAAATCTCTTGATCCGCAGCCATACTTTGTGTCCGATGATCGACGGCAAACAAACGGCCACGAAGCCTCCGCTCTCCCAGGCACTCCGGTTGTAAGTTATTTTTAATACCACTGCTGAAATCTTTTCTGCTATTTCGTTTTGCCCCTTCACTGACTCAGGTGGAAGATGACTGGAAGTACGTCGCCATGGTGATTGACAGAATCTTCCTATGGCTGTTTGTGACTGTGTGGGCCTCTTTATGCAACCTCTCTACTACTTTTGTTAAGATGGGACAAACTAGGTAGATTATTACAGGTTACATTCCAACATAATCATACGATAAAGATATTCTGTCAACCCTAACATATCTCCCCGTTTTATCATATGATTATGTCAGTCCAAATATTGCGTGTAACTGAAAAACCTGCGGCCAGATTAAATGCAGGAAAAGAGTCACACGGTCCCTCTGCCTTAGGCGACCAGAATGTTATCAATAACAACAGTTCAAGATAAAAATTGCTCGTGATTATTCAGCCGTTGGGGGCTTGGCACGCCCACTGGTGGAGGGTGAGCACAATTCTCACCCCCTTCGCAGCTCTGCTCCGTCCGGGGAGAACTTGGAAATATCTGCTGCGTGGTCGTTGTCTTCAGTGGCTCAGGGTGGACTACCTGGCCACCAAGGGAGAAGAGGATGATTCTGCCTCTGTTTGAACTTGGGGCGGGGACGCTGTCGATGGCGGATCTGGTTCCTTGCAGGAACCCTTCACTGGGGCGCACTGGGACAGATGATACCACGTATCTCCTTTGCCGGCCAGCTGGACAGCATGTGAGATGGGCTCATTCGAGATGTTTCTTCTGCTCCTCTCATCACTGTGTGTTGAATTCTTACATGTCCTGTTAAGACTCCAAAAACAATTACATTTGACAAAACATTGAATCATACAGTAGATTAAATCATTCTACTCCCCCACCGTTTTGACACATTCACGTAATGTGTCAATAGCGTCGTTGGGGAGCAAAAAGGACCAGCAAGGTGTCCCGGACACATTATCATACCCATCCCAGCTGGACTAGATGGTCCTGTCTTGTCCAGCCACAGGAAACGGGCCTTCTCCATTGAACCATTTGACGTCAATGGTGCCCCTGAGTATTCATCAAATCCTATTCATCTCAATTTGTACTACACCTACAGGCGAGAGGGGTCTTATCTTCAATTGTGATCACGTCGCCTCCACATCAACCTACCTAGGCCATTCATATGCGCGCACACACGTACAAACTAACAGACACAAAGGCACCCATTCATTCACCATCACATCTCAACCCCTGTCCCACAACATTTAACTTCATGATGGCCGTGAGCAGGCAGACATTGAAGTCCACCGGACCTCAGTTACAGCCGTGCACATCCCATGTCGTACACGCATTCCCTGCCTGTCCTCAGTCATTCTTCCATCATCCTGCCGTAATCTCACTTGCTATCACGCCCTCAGCACACACCTGGAGTGGGTACGACTCCACTCTGCGCGCAGCCACAGCAAGGGAAGCAAGAGGGGGGCGCCCGGCACTTCCATACTGAAATATCCCAGCCTGGCCAGTACTGGGATTCTTTTTTGTACCATTTTTTGTCTCTTGAATTTGTTCTCTTCTCTCTTGTGAAGCTTTCAACCACATTCTAGCACAATTCAACTCTCTCTCTTTCCTTTTCTTTTTCAGTCCCTTTGTCGTCCTATCTACACTCTCCTCCAAAACATCAACCACTATCTTCCACACTTCAACTTTCAACTTCCCTTCTACTCCATACTTTTTCTTCCACTTCGGCATGTATTGCATACAATTAAGACATTTACTCGCCATAAACTTCTCATCTTCTTCAAGAGCTAGAGATTTACCGTTCTTATTTCCCATCTTAATTTGGTATTTTAGGTTTATACAATTTCTACAATTTTTTACATTTTGTCTTTCTTTGAGGATCCTCAATGCAGGTTTAAATTGACCTTTCAACAATTTACTAGCCTGTGTTATTGCCGTGGATCAATGCCAGAACTGCTATTAGTCAATTTGTCCTACCAGACACACTCTCAACCACACAACTTCCATGCAAACAGCTTGGAACAACGGACAAAAAAAGAATCTACGCCCTTCTTCAATTAAGAAAAAGAAGCCCCGTTTTTTCTTAGCCCGTTCCTTCCACTGGGACTTGAACCCAAGCTGTTCTTTGGCCGGAAAAACGTACAAAGAAAAATCTACACTCTTTTTGGATTACCAAAAAAGAAGCTCCGTGTTTCTTAGCACGTTCCTTCCACTGGGACTCTAACCCAAGCCAGATCCCTCAGCTTGGAAATACAGACAAAGAAGAATCTACGGACTTCTTCGATGAACGATAAAGAAGCTCTGCACAGTACAGTGATGCACTGATTGAATTGTTGGAAAAAAAAATGTTGATAATGTTCCCTTTAAGAAAGAAAGTTACTTTTTCACGTTTTCAAGTTTCTTTTTCTGGCTGTCATCAACTTCCCATACATGTATTAATTGTTGCATTAATTAATGTTTTGGAGCAGACATAGACTCATCAGGTATTTAGGTTGCGGTGAACTTTTTGCATGTCAGATGTAATTGAAAAAAATTATCATATACATAGAATTATTGAAAACAAGGAAATTAATCAATGAGCACGATACAAACATAATTACAGAAATATCCTCGTACTAAAAGCCTTTTCCCTCAGTAAAAGTTTTCTGTAAGCTAAAAAGAAAAGAAAAAAAAGGCTAAGAACATATTTACCTTGTATTCGTCCTGCATCAGGAGCATTCCAGGAGCTTGAAATTCGCGATTCAGTGACGTGGGCTGGGTGATGTCATCGCTATGTATTAAATGTGTATATCTGCCAAACCGTAGCAGCACAAACGAAAATGATTGCTGCACAAACCAGCACAAACGAACGATACCATTTTGGGTCCATTCGGAGAGAAATGGGGGGTTGGGTGACGACATCGCTATAAAATAAATGTGTAATATCTACGAAACGAAAGCAGCACAAACGAACATTTTTGCTGCACAAACCAGCACAAACGAAGCACAAACGAACGGTACGATTTTGGGTTCATTTTGAGCAGATGGGGTGCTGGGTGAACTCTGGATGACCTATGAAAGAATCTTTCATAACTAAAAAAATCATAGCAGCACAAACGAAAAATTTTGCTGCACAAACCAACACAAACTAAGCACAAACAAAACAGACTATTTTGCTTAAATGTTGCGTGGGGTGGGAGCCCAGCTTCACGCAGGTCTCTGCTGGCATAGAGCCTGTACCATCACTTTGTTTTTGGCTTAATATTGCCCCCAGTCCAACGGGACTAGAATCCACAATGACGTGTTTCCGCATCCTGTTTGAAGTATGCCATAACGTGAACTCGCCAGCTGTCTTTTTAGCTCTGCAAAAGCTGATTCCTGGTCGGCTTCCCACGTTCATTGGCATTATTGTCTCGTGAGCCTCCGCAGTGGTTCAGACGTTGTCGCAAAATTGGGAAGGAACCTGCCACAATAGTTGACAAGCCCCATGAAACTTCTGACTTCAATTGCAATTGTTGGGTGGCTCGTGTTCTCTACTGCTTCAATTTTGGACTGAGCTGCCCCAATGCCACTTTTAGACAGCACATGACCCATGAACGCCAGCTCTGAGATCCGGAGTTAGCATTTCTCTCTATTGACTATTAGGCCTCTTTCCTGCAGTTGCTGCATGACTTGATGTAGTCTCTTGACATGCTGTTGGGTGGTTTCTCCTGAAACAATGATGTAATCTGCTATATTGTGTACTTCAGGAATGCCATGTCAAAATCAGAATCACCTTTATTGTTGCTGTACACAGTACATCAAATTTTGAGCGCTGCTCCCTTTGGTACAAAAAGCAAATTATAATAAAAGAGCATTAGAGTACACAAAATAAAATGCAAAAATCATATAAAATATATAGAAAAGCCAATAGTATGTACAGGCAAGAGTATATGCATATATGTACAACACAGTGACGTGTGCAGTGAGGTTCATGACTGGGGAGGAGGCACTGACGTCAACCCCCCCGGTAAAATTTGTTTGGCACCTAACCGTGTCACAAAAAAGGTTGGGGAACGCTGCTCTAGAGTGGCTTCTTCATTATTTAATTTGAACTATTTTAATTAAAATCTCATATCAGCAGTCTTCACACATAAAAACACTCAAAGCACATGGAATCAAAAACTTGTTTTCGATCGCGTGCACCACTCTGTTTGAAAAGACATGCTCCGAAGTCCCGTTATCTGAATCAAACCTTTGACCTCCTGCTTCGACCAAAAATCCATAGTTGAAAATCGTTTGGATATGTAATCCTCCATTGTAAAACTAATTGTAAAACGAAAACAAAACAAATGTAAAACGAAATAAATTGACGACTGCTCCTCAGTTCACTGTAAATTTGAAATGGTGGGCGCATGAAGCATCCCAGGATCACTAGCGCCCCCTCCCATAAGGCTAGAGAGTTCATCTAAAGAAACACGACGTTACAAACAGATGACAACAAACACTAGATATTTTATACATCAGCTTAACTACGGAAATTAGATGAGACAGACAGCAGTTCAGTCTAACTGCAGAGCCTGTCAGCATAGGCAGCCGTGTGATTACGCAATCCTCAGAGGAGGCAAGGCATCGAAGTTGGCTCCTCTGAGCGAATCGTCTTCGGTTTTAAAATAACTATTAAAATTCAGCCATTTTGGTTCAAAATGATACAAAACTAATGAAATTCAAAGGAGAATGACTTTACAATAAAAACAATTGAATCTGTTTTTTCCCCTTTTCATGATGGCAGGGGAGGCGTGATTCAGATAGATAAGATATTGCACTGTGACAAAACATTGCAATGTGATCAATATGATCAATATATATATATATACGTATGTGTATTTGTGGGTTCAGGGGACAGGTGCATCTGTTTTTGTTGACTACAGTGATAGCTCTCAGGAGGAGTCTGAGTCTGCTTTTCCTTGTTTTGTGTGACCTGTACTTTCGGCCCGATGATAACAGGTAAAACAGGTGATTACTGGGGTGGTAAGAGTCCTTGATGATGTTGGGCTCTGGTCAGATAGCGAGAGTTGGCAATGTCCTCCAGGCTGGGCAGAGGGCAGCCTGTGATGTTCTGGCCCGTGCAGATGACCCTCTGTAGCGGTCTCCTGTCAGCTGCAGAACACCCCGCGTACAACGCTGTGATGCAGTACGCCAGGATGCTCTCTATGGTGGGTCTGTAGAAGGTCCCCAGCAGCCTCTCCACTAGGTTATTCCTCCTGAGCACTCTCAAGAAGTGGAGACACTGCTGGGCTTTCCTTACCACCGCTGAGGTGTTCGCAGTCCAGATGAGGACCTCAGATATCTGCATTTCATGGTTTGGACCCTTTCTACCCTTAAACCGGCTCGACGAAGAGAGTCGGTCACATCAAATAGACTTCTGACTGGCCACGGCAGAACGGAGAAGAACCTACACCGCTGGGGCCTTAGAGTGTTACCAACGTGCCCACGGTGTTGGGAGGGGGAGCAGGACACTGATCACATCCTCAGCATATGTCTCATCACGAGATTGGCTGGAGGCATTCAAACCGTGCTGAACTGTGAAGAGGCATTTAGCAACTGGCTGAGAGACACAGGGGTCATGGTGTGAAGCCGCGACCCGCAGAGCTAAATTATTTCAGACCAGTCGCGCCGAGTTCACACATAATTAAGACTCTGGAGCAATTGCTATTTCACCACCTCAGGCCTCAGGTTCTGCATGCTCTCAACCCTCTATAATTTGCGTATCGGGAGAAGGTGGCGATGGATGCTGTTGCCTATATGCTGCATCTCTCTCCCCCTCTCCCCCTCTCCCTCTCTCCCTCTCTCTCTCTCTCTCTCTGGTGGCTTTAACATCATTCAGCCTGTGCTCCATGTTGGTGATGGGCGTGAGCTCACACCTGAGGGCATGGCTCATGGATTACCTAATGGGCAGATCTAAATGTGTCCGCATGAGAGGCTGTAAGTCAGGAACGGTGAGGAGCAGTGTGGGAGGTCCGCAGGGAACGGTTGTTAGAGTGGTGCTCACTCTAACTTATTTTGCAAGAACCACTCGGAGACAAGTTAGTCGTTTTAGACACCTGCAGGCGGAGAGTTCACTCGTCGCTGTGCTTACAGCGATGGTCGAATGAAGTCTGACTCTCGCTTCCCACAAGAGCATCTTTATTAAGAGAAAAAGGGTGGGGGTGACAGTAGACTGAATAGACAAGTTAAAAAGCCCTTGACCTCTAGATTAGCAGAGCAGGGGATGTTTTACGACATTGTGTAGGATGGAACAAGCTAGGTTATTTATTACTGGTTACACACCAACATAAGCATAAAACTAATCTACCTAGGTTATTTATTACTGGTTACATACATTCCAACATAATCATATGATCAAGATAGTTTTGGAAAACCCTGACATATCCCTCCTGTTTTATCATACGATTATGTGAACCCGATCATAAGCAAGAAAATATAAAGAAGAATAGTAAAAACAATAATAAAAAAAATCAATAAAAAACTGAGACGACAGCGGACGGGTTGGAACGTGTAACAAAAACAACAACCAATGATAGCAATAACTTCCAGCGAAGATGAGGTTTTCCCTCAATACTCCAGTTCAAACTTATTGTGTGATCTAAAAACCTGCTGGCCGATGTTAACCAGCTCAGTGGCCTAGTGGTTAGAGTGTCCGCCCTGAGACTGGAAGGTTGTGGGTTCAAACCGCGGCCGGGTCATACCAAAGACTGTAAAAATGGGACCCATTGCCTCCCTGCTTGGCACTCAGCATTAAGGGTTGGAATTGGGGGTTAGAAGGAGTGGAGCTCTTTACAAGCCCTAGGCTCCGTCTCCCTCCTTGCACAGTTATTGATATAATAATATGTGCTTGTAGTGGGTTGACATAATTCACCCGGAACCTAAGTTCACGTTGCCGAGTTCCGGTGGGATGGTTTACACGTGTGGGAGTTTCCGGTTTGATTAGTGTGTGTTAGGATCTCGAAGAGAAAAGAGTCGGCCCGTGGTTGAGAGAAGCAAGATATAAATGTCATTAAAACAACTGCCGTTGGCACCGTCATTTATCACTCCGCCTCCGACTCCAGTCCTTGCACACCACACTGGTGACCCTGACATCAGTCCCGCTGAGGATTCCGGGACTGAACAGAATACCGAGCGAGACGGCATGGCGCATTCCGCCGTCCTTAGGCTGCCTGAGTTTTGGGAGACTTCTGCAGCAACGTGGTTCGCACAGGCGGAGGCTCAGTTCGCCCTCCGGGGAATTACGGATGACGCCACATGCTACTACCACGTTGTCTCGGCACTCGGAAGCTCCACCGCGGCCAGAGCCGTAAGTTTCATCACTTCCCCTCCGGCCCAGGATAAATATGCAGGGCTCAAGGCTTATCTCCTCAGGATTTTTGAACTGTCGCGATCCGAACGTGCCCGGCGCCTGCTTGCTATTCAAGGCATGGGGGACAGCAAACCCTCTGAACACATGGAGATGATGTTAAACCTGCTGGGTGGGGAAGAGCCGAATTTTCTTTTCATTGAACTGTTTCTGCAACATATGCCGCCGCACGTCCAAACGGCCCTCGCAAATACGACTATTACGGAGCCGCGTGCTCTGGCGGAGGAAGCGGACCGTTTCTACTTGGCCACCCAGCGTTTCCCCCCTGGTGTGCTGGCCCCAACACGCAGCTACACGTCCACAAGCGCTGGCGTTTCCCCTGGCAGAGGACACGCTGCAACTGACGGCCGCGCCAGCACAGGTTTGTGCTACTTCCATGCACGTTTTGGCGCCAAGGCTAAAAGGTGCCGCTCCCCTTGCAAGTTCAACACGACGGGAAACGCCAAAGCCTGCGCTCAGTAGTGGCCGTGACCGCAGGCAAAAAGAACCGGCTGCTGTTCATTGAGGACTCCCTCTCTGGTCGCAGATTCCTCTGTGACACCGGTGCCCAGAGGAGCGTCCTGCCGGCTACGGTGGACGACGCCGCTGGAGGGTTGCACGGCCCGCCCTTAACATCCGCCAACGACACCCCCATCAGGACGTATGGCACAAAGACTGTGGACGTATGTTTCGGGGGTCAGCGTTTCACATGGGACTTTGTCACTGCCGACATCTCCTTCCCCCTGCTCGGCGCAGATTTTTTGTGCGCCCACGGACTGCTCGTGGATGTTAAGAACGGCCGCCTGGTGGACGCGTTAACCTTCTCCTCTTTCGCATGTGTCCGCGATGAGGGGAATTATGTGAGTCTCTCTAGTTCGCTCTCCGAGGGCGACGTGTACCAGAAACTCCTCGGAGAGTTCCCCAGCCTTACACAGCCCACTTTTGCCGCCACCACAGCTAAACATGGGGTCGAGCACCACATCGAGACCAAAGGCCCCCCCATCTACGCTAGGGCCCGACGGCTCAACCCAGAGAGACTGACGATTGCTCGGGCCGAGTTCGCCAACATGGAACGCCTTGGCATTATTCGCCGTTCTGACAGCCCGTGGGCCTCCCCACTCCACATGGTGCCTAAGCCAGACGGTGGTTGGCGCCCGTGTGGCGACTACCGCCGCCTCAATGATGCCACCACGCCCGACCGCTACCCGGTCCCCCATGTTCAGGACTTTTCGGTACATCTGGCAGGGAAGCACCTGTTCTCCAAGGTGGACCTGGTGCGGGGTTATCACCAAGTCCCAGTGCACCCTGCTGACATCCCTAAAACGGCAGTGGTGACTCCTTTCGGGCTTTTCGAGTTTCTTAGGATGCCCTTCGGCCTGAAAAATGCGGCCCAGTCCTTCCAGCGGTTGATGGACTCTGCGCTTAGGGACATGCCTTTCATCTTCGTCTACTTGAACGATGTCCTCGTCGCCAGCTCCTCGGAGGAGGAGCATGCGGCACACCTGCGGGCCCTTTTCACAAGGCTCGACCAGCATGGCCTGATCATTAACCCGGCGAAGTGCGTCTTTGGAGTGCCGTCGATCCAGTTTCTTGGGCATCTCATCGGCAGTAATGGGGCCACCCCCCTCCCGACAAAGGTGGAAGCGGTCTCCGCTTTTCCCCGCCCACGTTCGGCCCGGGGGCTCCGGGAGTTCCTTGGGATGGTTACATTCTACCACCGATTCATACGCCGGGCGGCCCACATTATGCACCCACTGTATGAGGCCCTTAAGGGTAAAACCCCCAACCAGGACATCGACTGGACCCCCGAGGGGATCAAGGCTTTCGAGGATACTAAGGCTGCGCTGTGCCAGGCCACCATGTTGGTCCACCCGTCGCCTGGAGCCCCGGTCGCCCTCACGACCGACGCATCTGACTACGCAGTTGGTGCTGTATTTGAGCAGTGGGTTGGTGGCGCCTGGCAACCGCTCGCCTTTTTCAGCCGCCAGCTGGTCCCTAGGGAGCGCAAATACAGCACATTCGACAGGGAGCTACTCGGCGTCTGGTTGGCGATCCGCCATTTCCGCTCCATCCTGGAAGGCCGTGAGTTTACGGTTTTCGTCGACCACAAACCCCTCACGTTCTCTATGTCCAAGGTGGCTGAGCCGTGGTCCGCCCGCCAGCAGCGTCAGCTGTCTTTTATCTCCGAGTACACCACAGATATCCGACACATCGCCGGCAAGTCCAACGTGGTCGCCGATTGCCTCTCTAGAGCGGTCATCCACACGGTTCAGCTGGGGCTCGACTACTCAAGTATGAGTGCTGACCAAGCCTCAGATCCTGGGATCCAGTCGCTCAGAGACTCGGACACTGGGCTGCGTCTGGAGGAGGTCGCGGTTGGCGACTCAGGTGTCAGGCTGTGGTGCGACCTCTCCACCGGCCAACCTAGACCACTTGTCCCTGCCGGCTGGCAGCGGGCTGTCTTTGAGGCGATACACGGCCTGTCCCATCCTGGCAGAAAAGCGTCCGTGAGGCTGGTGGCTCAGAAGTTCGTCTGGAAAGGGCTGAAGAGGGACGTGCGGGCCTGGGTCGACTCGTGTGTGGCTTGTCAGCGTGCGAAGGTGCACCGCCATACCAAGGCCCCGTTAGAGCCGTTCACTGTCCCCGAGAGGAGGTTCGACCACGTCAACATCGACCTTGTGGGCCCGCTCCCCCCTTCCCATGGTTTCACCTACCTCCTCACCATGGTGGACAGGACGACCCGTTGGCCTGAGGCCGTCCCCCTCTCCTCAACCTCGGCTGCTGACGTGGCCCGGGCGTTTATTGGCACATGGGTCGCGCGCTTTGGAACACCTTCAGACCTCTCCTCGGACCGGGGTGCACAGTTTACTTCCGAGATCTGGAATGTGGTTGCTGGAGGCTTGGGCGTCAAGCTGCACCGCACCACCGCTTATCACCCCCAGGCTAACGGGCTGTGCGAGCGGTTCCACCGCTCCATGAAGGCTGCTCTGCGCGCCAGTCTGGTGGATGGCAACTGGGTGGACAGACTTCCCTGGGTCATGCTGGGCCTCAGGACGGCCCCTAAGGAGGACTTGCAGTCCTCGTCTGCTGAGCTCGTCTACGGCCAGGTACTACGAGTTCCTGGGGACTTCATTCCAGACGCCACAACGCCTTGGTCGGCGGCCGGGCAGCGGTCCTCCCTGCTGGAAGTTGCCGGGACGTTCGCACCTGTCCCCACGTCACGGCACTGCACCCCTGTTTCCCGGGTGCCCACCAACCTACGCTCGGCGGGTTTTGTGTTCATCCGCCACGACGCCCACCGCAGGCCGTTGCGTCCGCCTTACGACGGGCCTTTTAAGGTCTTGCAGCACGGGAGTAAGAGCATGGTCGTGGACATCGGCGGTAGGCCTGAGACTATCTCGGTTGATAGGATTAAGCCTGCCCACGTGGATGTTTCCCGGACATTGGAATTGGCGCAGGCCCCACGCCGCGGACGCCCCCCAGCGCCTCGCCCCTCCGACCTGACCGAGCTCCCGCCTGCCCGACCGACAACGCGACCGTCCAGCCCAGCGGTCTTTCCGGCGGCGCCCCCTACCCTTGACCCCCTGCCTTGATTTTGACTATGGGTGAATTCTGGGGGGGCATGTGTAGTGGGTTGACATAATTCACCCGGAACCTAAGTTCACGTTGCCGAGTTCCGGTGGGATGGTTTACACGTGTGGGAGTTTCCGGTTTGATTAGTGTGCGTTAGGATCTCGAAGAGAAAAGAGTCGGCCCGTGGTTGAGAGAAGCAAGATATAAATGTCATTAAAACAACTGCCGTTGGCACCGTCATTTATCACTCCGCCTCCGACTCCAGTCCTTGCACACCACATGCTAAACAATAAACTAAACTAAACTAAACTAACTAAATCGCAGGAAAAGTCTCACACGGTCCCTCTGCCTTAGGCGACCAGAATGCTATCAATAAGAAAATGAAAATAAAGCCATGATCCGTTCTGAATGAAGCAGGTCCCGTCCAATGGTGGAGCCATGTTGGCATGAGAGCCCTTACGCCTTGAAGTGGCTCTCCCATTCTGGCACACAGCGGTGATGTCCAAAGCTCCCATCCAGTTTCCTCCTGGAGAGCAGTAGTTGTTAATGCATTTGTGGGTCATGTTTTCTTGGATGAAACACGTGTAGTCCATTCCAGGTAGCGTTCTGGTTTAGTCCACTTGTGGCATCTGTCGTCCTCCAACAGTCACATTGGGATTAATCCTAAAGAGTTTGATCACAGATTCATTCCTGCGAGTCCAGGGCGGTAGGGGTAGCGTCACTGACTGACAGATGCCAGATGTTGATATCAAACTCCTCCCATGGATGCCATACATTTTGCTTCAGTGACATTCATTGCTCTGGCCTCCAAGTGAACTTGTGTGGAGCAAGTGTAGTTTTTGAACACACACATAACATCCCACCTGTGTGTGCGCTCTCACAGTGACCTTCACATACCGGTACCAAGCGTTGGTTTCGTATGGGTTTCTGGGGTCTCATGACCAGTCCTCAAAGTTCTCATCGTGTGACCATCGTTTCCGACGGTCAACATTATCACTTGGTCTGTTCAGATGTGTCCACAGACCATAGCATGCTCCAACCACAACGCAGCAGAGGATCCACCTGGCATGTGGAGCCCCGTTGCTACTAAGATGACAGGAACACCGAGACATACCCCCGCCTAGCGGAGTTGGGATCATTGTTCGCAGACTTCGCCACCGTCCCGAAATGAGGGGTCCAGCACTCCTTGTAGCTTGCATTGGCTAAGGTGAATCCAGCTGGGTCGTTCAGCGATCTTCACTGCGGAAGGGGGTAGTCAGCAAGACTTGGAATGGTCCCTCCCTCCCACCATGGCTGGCCCAGTTCTTTCCTTTGATGACCCTGATGTAGACCCAGTCTCCTGGATTGATGGGGTTGTCGACCTGTGAGGAGGAAAGATCAGGCGGCAGTAAATTTGCATTTGACATATCTTTCGGTTTGAGGGACCTGATCATATAATCTGCCAAGGACTGTTCTTCATCTGCCCTTTGCAACTCTTGTAGTCAATTGTAATGCCCTTTTTAACGAGGCAGATAGGAGTGTTTGAAAGAAGGGTTTGAGCACTTCCTAATGATTCCTCCTAACCAAAGACCGTTCATGGCAGGGGCTTTCCCATTTATTGCCTCCTGTCTTAAAGGAGATTCCCTTATCCATGCCGTCTTCTTCCTAACACATTCGCACCCACACAGGTTGTGCACATAAACGCACACACACCGAGCGCGCACCCAAGGCTCAGACAAACGACAACAGCCTGACACAACTTTACAGAGATTACGCACGAACACAGACAAAGGGATTCTATACATCTCTCATGTAGCTCCTTTTGATAGAACCTCCTATTGGTAACTGGACTGTTCTGCATATAATCCCTTACTCAACTCCCTTTCTTCTACTTTTCCATGTCGGTGCAGTCGTAAGTGATCCCTATTACAGACATTGTCTTGTTAACTGTCGCCTTGTGCGACTCCTATGCATGATTGTGTGAAAGTCAAAAATTTAACGTATCCAACTTTCTGACCACCCAAACTCCACTGTGGTTCAACGAATTTACTATTTTATTGAGTAGGTACATTGAGCAACCTAGCTTCCTCTTGACTGAATTCACTTTAGACCAAATGTCCTATTCTAAAATGTATCTAACTCAATTTCTACTTCTTATGCCTGATGAGCCAAAACATCAGATCTCGCTCTTGTTTCTCACCGTTTTAGCCTATTTGTTTTGTCCAATCTGTTCAATCTCTGACCATGATGCTTCTCTCTGTAGCTCTACGCATTATTCAATTTTTATCAAATCTCCTCAGTTCTGTCAAACTCGGTGCACAATGAAGCTCCTGTCCACTTTGACTCAAGCCCCACCAAGTTTAGCCACGCCACAGCAAGGAGTGCGATTTGGCCGCCGGCCACTTCATGTCCATGTGTCTTCTGCTGCAAGTTGGTGTTCTTTTGTTGTTGCTTCAGAGCCAACCCATCCATCACTATCGAATGAGTCCATTGTTCAAATGAGTCCATTTTCAACATTGTGAGTTCCTCCGCTTCTCACTGTCTTTTTTTTGTCCCCGAGGATGTCGTCTTTCCTCCGGAGTGTACTTGTCCCCCTCCAAGTACAACAACAGTCTTTCTTTGTCCTTGCCAAAGGCCAAAGGTGCCTCAAAGCCAGGCACCGTTTTGTAGACGTCCATGGCTGCAGGCAGAGTCTCGGGATCGAGTTTCAGGGATCCTGGCACTGAGAGTGACAGACTGGGACATCAAACTTGTAACCAAATGTAGCTGCTGCCATCAATTCGCTAGTAACGTTTGTTTACCAAACTTCAAATTCTCCTAGTAACAGCGATCTCGTCTTTATATTGTAAGTCCTGCAACTCATCCTATTTTTGAGCTACGTTCTGTCTATAGTTCCAATTTACTGAGACAGTACATTGTCTTCAGTATCATTATTCAATATTAACTCAACGAGGTCTGCGTTCCACATCTAGCCCTGATCTATGTCTTGACCTCTCAAACGTTATTACCTGTGTAAATTACCTTGCTCAAAAATGTGACTTAGAATATGGTGTTGTGAATTTCCAATCTCCCTGATCAAATTGGATCCCGCTTCTTAGCTCTTCTTTCTCATGCTCCTGTTAGCCTGCAACTGTCCAAATTAATAATGTTGTTTTCTTTTAACTGTCTTTCTTTTGAACCTCTAAACCGCTCCGCAGCTGGTGGCTAACAGCTAGCCACAGTTAGCTCCCTGCTAACTCCCGCAAATCACGGACCGCTGTCCCTCCACCAACTCCTCTCTCCTCTCCTCTGTCATGCTGTGGATCGTCGCGCTGTGCCTGTCTCTCCATCTCTGGCCAACAAGTGTGCAGCCGTCGGCCAACGATCCACTGCCAGCATGCTACTCAAATACTCCGCTCTGCAACTCCTCAAACTCAACAACCACACCACCATACCTCCAGACATCACAGCAACCATCAAAACACACGGACTGTTTCGCCGACCCAGATACATCCACAGAAGCTCCCGCAGAAAGTTTATTTACTCCCGGACTGAACAACACTGCATCCCATCACTCTGGTCACGCAACCGATCCACCCCCAGTGACGTCACACGTCATCACAATAACAAACCACACGTGCGCTCTGCCTATCTACAACCGTTAACCAAAGCTCCCCCACCCATCCAACTTCACCCATCCCTCAAATTCGCTCTGCTCAATACCCGCTCACTCAATAAAAAAGGACCAATACTCAGTGAATTCATAACTGACAACAACATAGACTTTTTCAGCATAACCGAAACCTGGCAAAAACCACTGGAATACATTCACCTCAACAGAGCTACACCCCCAGGATACACCTACATGGATAAACCACGTGACGGTCGTGGTGGCGGTATAGCCACAATATAACACTTGAAACCCACTGCTGTAACCATCACCACCCCCTCCTCCTTTGAGCACCAGTCATTCAAGCTGCCTGGCCCCAAACCCCTGGTCACTGCAATCATCTACCGCCCCCCCAAACCCAACCCTGCATTCCTTTCCGATCTCTCTGAATTTCTCACCCAACTCTGTGCCATTTCACCTTCAGTCATCCTACTGGGAGATTTCAACATTCATGTCGATTCCACCACCTGCAAAACTGCCACTGAATTTCTGGACATTCTCAACTCATTTAATATCACTCAACACATTGACTTCCCCACCCACAAAAAAGGACACACCCTGGACTTAATTTGCACCACTGGACTCTCCATCAGCAACCTCACCAGCTTCAACCTCACAGACATCCTCTCAGACCACCTGGCCCTCACCCTGGACATAGACATCCCCACCCCCCTTATCAAGCAGCAACGCTCCATATCATACCGGAACATGAAATCAATCCACCCCCCCTCTCTTTCCGCCCTACTGACTAACACCACCTCCGATCACACCCTCACTTTGAACGCCTCCCCCACTGAACTGGTTAACAGCTACAACAGCGCACTCTCCTCCTGTCTCAATCAACTCGCCCCCATAAAAACCAAAACTGTCTCCTACACCCACACCGCCCCCTGGTACACTGACCACCTCCGTCACCTTAAAGCCAAGGGCCGGCAGCTTGAACGGCTCTCAAAGAAAACCGGTCTCACTGTTCACCTGGACATCTACACACTACACCAACAGGAATACAGAGATGCCCTCAACAATGCACGCACTTCCCACTACTCCTCCGTCATACAATCTGGTAGCAACAACCCCAAGATACTCTTCTCTACCGTAACCCAACTCCTCAAACCCATGGACACCACCACCACCTCATTCACCACCAGCAAATGTGAAGAATTTTTATCATTTTTTCAATCAAAAATCAACACCATCCACACTGAACTGGCCGCCTCCTCTCCCACCTCCTCCCCTACCCCCGATCATGCCCCCCCCCTTTACTCTCCAACCACCCACTCAACTTCTTCTCCGAAATCACCACAGCTGACCTATCCTCCATAATTTCTGGTATGAAAGCCTCCACCTGCATCCTCGACCCAATCCCATCCACTTTAGTCATAGCCTGCCTCCCCTCACTCTCACCTCTCATCACCACTATAATTAACTCCTCCCTATCTACTGGCTCTGTCCCTCCTGCCCTCAAGCTGGCTGCCATCACCCCCATTCTCAAGAAACCCGGTCTCGACCCCAACTCCCCCAACAACTACAGGCCCATCTCCAACCTCCCCTTCCTCTCTAAAATTCTCGAACGTGCAGTTGCCTCCCAAATTAAATCCCACCTTCACCACAACAACCTATACGAAACGTTCCAATCCGGCTTCCGCTCACTCCACAGCACAGAAACTGCCCTCCTCAAGGTCACCAACGACATCCTCCTCTCCGCCGACTCTGGTTCCCTCTCCATCCTCATCCTCCTCGACCTCAGTGCTGCCTTCGACACCATCAACCACTCCATCCTCCTATCACGCCTCCACTCCTCCCTTGGTTTATCCGGCACTGCCCTCTCCTGGATGAAATCCTACCTCTCTGACCGTCAGCAATTCATTTCAATCAACAACTGCACCTCCTCCACTGCCCCAGTCACCCACGGTGTCCCCCAGGGCTCAGTACTTGGCCCCTTACTCTTCACCATCTACCTCCTACCCCTCGGTCAGATCCTCCGCCACCACGGCCTTCAATTTCACTTCTATGCCGACGACACACAACTATACCTTTCCACCACGACCATCACCACAGCCACCCACTCCACCCTCACCACCTGCCTCACAGACATAAAAACCTGGATGCAAAATAACTTTCTAAAACTCAACTGCAAAAAATCTGAAATAATCATCATTGGCCCCGACTCCCTCACTCGCTCCACTCAGGACTTTTCACTAAACATCGACGGCTCCCTTGTCACTACCTCCACCCACATCCGCAATCTAGGTGTAATTTTCGACCCTACCCTCTCATTCCTCCCCCACGTAAACCACATCACCAAAACTGCATTCTTCCACCTCAGAAACATTGCCCGTCTCCGGCCCTCCCTCACATCCTCTGCTGCTGAAACCCTCATCCACGCCTTCATCTCATCCCGACTAGACTACTGCAACAGCATCCTCTACGGCATCACCTCCAAAACCCTCAACAAACTGCAATATGTCCAGAACTCCGCTGCCCGCCTGCTCACCAGAACCCGCTCCAGAGAGCACATCACACCTGTCCTTCATGACCTCCACTGGCTGCCTGTCAAATATAGAATCACCTTTAAAATACTCCTCACCACCTACAAGGCACTCCATAACCTGGCTCCACCCTACCTCTCTGACCTCCTCCAGCCACACGTCCCATCCCGTTCCCTCAGGTCGAGTGATGCCGGCCTCCTGGAGGTCCCCAAGACCAGGCGCCGAACCTGGGGCGACAGGGCCTTCTCCGTGGCTGCCCCCTCTCTCTGGAACGCTCTCCCCAGGCACATCAGAGATGCCCCCTCCCTCCCTACCTTCAAAACCACCCTAAAAACCCACCTCTTCACATTAGCCTTTCCTAACTGACCCTGCCCTTGGTGTTTCTTTGTTCTTCTTATTTTCTTGTTTTCTTTCTTTTCTTAGTTTTCTTTCCCAATAAAGTTGTTCTTTATCCTCCCTCCTCCCCCAGCCCCCCCCCCCCCCACACACACACATGTAAAGCGACTTTGGGTATCTAGAAAAGCGCTATATAAATCCCAGTTATTATTATTATTATTAAATCTCTCTTGTTGCTAACCTATCTGCACCAGGAAGGGTCTTAAAGAAAAGGACCAACAGATTACTCCCAATATCTCCTCATTATTTATGAGTTAGCCTCCCTTTCCTCACTCGGGTGCATATCTTGTCAGTTGTTAATGGAAACCAGATGTCTCGTGCCAATGAGATCATGGACCAAGGCCCAAACAATCCCGCACGAACCTGACCCGAAACATGACCCGGTCACACTTAGGCTTACTAGTGAGATATACATTGCATGATACCAGAATAGAATTTTACCACAGTGTTGGAATAATTTAAGTGAAGCCTTGGCCTGCCAGACCTGTAGGCCTTGTCTTTACGAGTTTATGGCTTTCCTTTTATCTACGTTCTTTCTCTTTAGTGACAGGGATGTCTTTTGATCCCTGTCAGCCATATGTGTCCTTCCTGTCCTTATGTTGTCTGTGTGTTTTTGTTCCTGTAAGTGGCCTTCACTAACAATGAGCAGAGCTTATTTGCATAGGCGAAATGTTCCTATTTGGTTGAAAGAAACTCCATTCCTTTAGGTTTGGTTCATAGATTGTTGTTGATCAGAACAGTTTTTCTTTGTTAAGTGTTAAACACAGTTTGAAGTGGTTGCGTACAAGTTATCCCATATTTACTCAAGTCTTGTTCAAGTGTTTAGGACAAGTCACTCATTGTTATTGAGTGTTAATTTACTAAGTAGATAAAGTCTAGCCAAGGTTTAGTTGCATTGTTCCACAGGAAAAGCGGCAATTCAAGTTATCTGATCACACTCGAGGACGACTCGGCCAACAACTGGAGAAGAACAGATGGACAAACTCTGCGGGGGTCACGGGCCGACAATGAAGTGCTAATTCACACCACACTACAGTCCTTAGCTAATCAACGTTGCTACAGACACAATCTTCCCTCCCTTTAGTGTAGCAACACCTCTGTAACCAGGGCAACCAAAACATTAAATAGAGGAGCACGTGGAGGGAGAACTCAGAATTGATGGAGATTGTAACAGAGTTTCCTCTCTCTATCGTTCTCCTCGCGAGAAAATACTTAATATTCTGTCTCACTTGTGGTTTGTTTGCTGTTGCTCTTCTCTTAATAGTTATTCAGTCATTGAAATAAACCTGACACACAGTATGACACTAAATGTATTAGAAAATCCATATGTCGTAAAGGTTTGTATTATTACTATCTTCCACTATCTGTCCTATTCACTCCCTCCTTCTGAAGCTTGGCAACGCCCATGCCTCACACCTTGACAAACTTTTTGGGAGAATGTGTTCTTTACTACATATGATTCCATCATTTAATTTGACTTTCTTTCCAAAACGCTTCTCAATTTCCCAGTTCACACATCTTCTGCATGTGTTACTGGTTCTCCAGTTTTTTCTCTAGTTAATCATTAATCCAAAAGCTATGTTTTTCATTTTAGCATTCAACTTACTCAAAACCACTCTTTCAGCAAAGTCGCTCTACTAATTTTCCATAGTAGTCGCCAACAGCTTCAACCATTCAACCTGTATTTACCTATCATTCAAGGCAATCATTCATCAATGCTCATTTGCATCTCACACACAGTCTCCAAAAATGAGTCTTTCCATCACATTGGTCTCAATTCATCCAAGCTCACCACACAACATTCATATACCATTTTCAACTCAAGGTTCCTGATAGAACAATCCACCAATCCAAAAAAAACTCAATCATAAAAACTACTGGCAAATTAATCTGAATTTTTCTTTGCTTTTAGATTTAACTAACTCAATTTCTCAGATTTAGCTCGCATATAGCAGTTTGTATAATTTTAAACAACAATAAATCAATTATTCCTATTAAATGTAGCATTGCAATGTCTTAAATTCACAATTTTGCTTCTTCCAATTCCTGAAAGCATGTTCTGTCGTTTTTTTTTTTTAATTTCTCATGAGGGCTCGACACTTAACATGCACTAGTGTGGATCAATTTCTGCTCGCAAACACATTTCTCTCTTTTCCTCTCATTTTTATCTTTCCAAGTCGTTTCTGTTCTGCGGTGCAAATTGAATAGACCACAGTCTAGCAAATTTCTTTACACTAAAAGTTTAGCCAATCTTCATCATTTTAACACACATGCACAGCTCTCGTGCGCGAAAGGTGGATCCCAGCACCAATGATCACACAGTTTCAATACAAACAGATAAAACCTCTAGGAGTTCTTTAATGTGTGACCTCTATTAAGTTAAAAGTGGGGCCAATTTAAAAAGAAATCAAATACCGAACTTCCTCTTACAGATTGCTCCAAAAGACTTTTTTTTGTAGATCTTTGGCTGTTACACATACTGTAACATAGAACATTTTCATAGTTCTAGGTGAAACATACAACAGAAACTTTATCGATAAAATTTTGTAAAGGGCACTACTGAGCCATTTTTTAAAATCCCATGTGAAACTAATCAGGAACACCCTTATCTGTTTGTTTCCGTAAGTGGTGCAGCTTCACCCTGAGGCACTTACCATTACATATAAAATTATAAAATTTGATGAATTGACCGAAGATAGCAAAGCGGAATCCTCACTGGAAGGGTCTGTAGAAGATAGCTAAACCTTGGAATACAGGTTATTTTAATAACATTAACCTTGCCTGATATGTAAAGACAAATACAGAGGAGCCAACATTTCTGTTCTGGTCCTACAACCATTCATTCATCTAGGTTTTCCCTTGAGTCATTTGCGATGCGTTAGCGACATCTGTTGTCCACTTTTAGTATACATGTTGGTGAGTGTTTTTCCGGTTCTCTTCTCGTTTGGAACAAGAGCTCAGTTAGGCGACACGAGGCAGTTGAAGCTAGCGGTTAACTCAGCTCCGCGAGAAAAGTCTGGACGAAAGCTTTACAGTTGTGATTCCCCATGAAGGCAATGCTGTTTTACAGCTTTCTGTTTTGCACATCTGTGTAAAATAAAGGAGAGAAAATATCAGAGGATCGTTCGGCATTCCCTTTGTTGTTCTCCTCACCTAACTGTTTACACATGCTGGATATCTGAATACCTACACGTTTAGTGAGGCCAGTATAATTTCAATATGACATTGAGAAACCTCTAATACCACTCTGGCTCGTGCAGCTTTAGGACTCTCGGACCACTGTTTAGTACATCTGATCCCGGCCTACAGGCAGAAATTAAAAACTTCTAAGCCTGTGGTGAGGACTTTGAGGAAGTGGACAGTGGAGTCAAGGCAGGACCTCCAAGCCTGCTTTGACTGCGCCGATTGGGGAGTTTTTGAAGCTGCAACTTCAGACCTACATGAACTCACTGACACTGTGACATCATACATCAGTTTTTGTGAGGATCTGTGTGTGCAGACTAAGAACTCTGCACGTACAACAACGACAAACCATGGTTTACACCGAACCTCAGGAGGCTGCGCAAAGTCAAGGAGGAGCGGCGACCGGGACCTGTTCAAGCAGACCAGAAACACACTGAACCGAGAGGTCAGGAAAGCCAGGAGGTGTTACGGAGAGAGCCTGGAGAGGCACCTCTCTGCCAGTCCTGATCCCTCAACAGTTTGGATAGGTCTGCAGAGGATCACGGGCTTCAAGAAACGAAGCGCCCGTCCTGTGGAGAGCCCAAGGCTTGCAAACCAGCTAAAATGTTCTACTGCAGGTTTGATCGGTCCTCCCACTCAACAGGACCTCCTGCACCCACCTTTGCACGGATCTACAACCGTTCCCTGGAGCTGTGTGAGGTGCCCTCGTAATTCAAGAGCTCCATCATCGTACCAGTGGCCAAGAAGCCCGCCATCAAAGGTTTGAATGACTATAGACCTGTCGCTCTGACATCTGTGGTCATGAAATCTTTCGAGAGGTTAGTGTTGAACCACCTGAAGGAGGTCACGGGCCTCCAGCTTGACCCCCTCCAGTTTGCCTACCGGGCAAACAGGTCAGTGGATGATGCAGTCAACATGGGACTGCGCCCCCATCTCGGCTCTTCAGATTACCTATCTGTTATGCTAATCCCTGCATACAGGTCCCTACTGATTAGAGCAAAACCCACAGTGAAGCAGGTGAGGGTGTGGTCTGAGGGGGCCATGGAGGCACTCCAGGACTGCTTTGAGTGCTCTGACTGGGACATGTTCAAATCAGCAGCAACATATGACAACCAGATCAACATTGATGAGTACGCCATGACTGTGTCAGCCTACATCAACAAATACACCGAGGACGACAGCACCACTAAGAACATCATCACCCGGGCCAACCAACGACCCTGGATGACTGAGGAAGTACGTCAAACGCTACGAGCACGGGACTCAGCCTTCAAGTCTGGCGAAAAGGAGGCACCCTCCCCTCGGTGGGTAAAGTTGATGCTGACTTCCTAAATGGACTAAATAACTTCTTTGGGAGGTTCGAGGCACTAAACAGCACTCCAGCAGTTAAAACTGTTCATGTGCGGATGCTGTTCCTGGACATCAGTTCAGCGTTTAACACCAAAACTGGAACACCTGGGCTTCAGCACCCCCCTTCGCAAGTGGCTGTTAGACTTCTTCACCAACAGACCTCAGTCAGTCGGACAGAACACCTCCAATGTCATCACCCTCAGCACAGGCTCCCCTCAGGGTTGCATCCTGAGCCCCCTGCTGTTCACCCTGATGACACACGACTGCGTCCCCAGGTTCACCACCAATCACATCGTGAAGTTCGCAGACGACACAACGGTGGTGGGCCTCATCAGAGACAACAACGACCTGGACTACAGAGAGGAGGTGGAGCAGTTGGTGGGCTGGTGCAGAGACAACAGCCTGATCCTGAATGTGGAGAAGACGAAGGAGATCATCGTCGACTTCAGAAAAAAACAGCCTCACCACGCTCCACTGATCATCAACGGCTCAGCTGTGGAGGTGGTCAGCAGCACCAAATTCCTGGGGGTCCAAATCACAGACGACCTCACCTGGACTGTGAACACCACGGCACTGGTCAAGAGGGCACAGAAGCACTTGTACTTCCTGCGGAGGATGAGGAGAGCCCACCTGCCCCCACCCATCATGAGGACGTTCTACAGAAGCACCATAGAGAGCATTCTGACAAGCCGTCTCTCTGTGTGGTGTGGAGGCTGCAGCGCCTCCGATTGGAAGAACGTGAGGAGAGTGGTGAGGACAGCAGAGAGGATCATCGGGGCTCCTCTTCTCTCCATTCAGGACATTTCCTCTCAGCGCTGCGTGTCCCGAGCCCGTAACATCATCAGTGACCCATCACACCGCCACTATAGACTGTTCTCCCTGCTGCCCTCTGGGAAGAGGTTTCGCAGCATCCGCTGCAGGACCACCAGGTTCTGCAACAGCTTTTTCCCTGCTGGCATCAGACTGTTGAACTGTTGAACTCTAAACTGGACTCTGCATCACACATACAGAGAACTGAACAATATGACACTACGAACCACTATCCTGCACTGCCAACTTTGCTGAACTTTCATAAATCCATGTAAATTTAAATGTACGCAATCTGGTTTAGCATTCCTCTGCACACTTTTTAAATACTGCTTTGTTTCTTTGCACTATTACATATTTATCACTGCTGCACTTTATACTTATTTTATTCTATATTTTTATACAGTATGTTATTTTTATTCAACCGCAATATCACTGCATTGTTGTAAGCCGTATGCAACGGAATTTCGTTTTCTAGGCACCCTGTGCAGACAAAATGACAATGAAGTTAGTCTAAGTCTACGTCTAAGACTGCACTACATCCTGCACCACCTGGACACCCCAGGAACGTACGCCAGGATCCTGTTTGTGGACTTCAGCTTGCCGTTCAACACCATCGCTCCTGACATCCTCCAACAGAAGCTCATCCAGCTCGCGGTGCCTGCCTCGACCTGTCAGTGGATCACCAGCTTCCTGACCATCAGGAGACAGCTTGTGAGCCTGGGGACCATCACATCTGACGCCCGGACCACCAATACTGGCGCCCCTCACCGGTCTGTCCTCTCCCCACTGCTCTTCTCTCTCTGCACCAACGATTTCTCTTCAGGTGACTCTCCTGTGAAGCTCCTGAAATATGCAGACGACACCACTCTCATCGGACTGATCCGGGACGGTGACGAGACTGCATACAGACAGGTGGAGCAGCTGGTCCACTGGTGCAGCCAAAACCACCTGGAGCTAAACCCGCTCATCACCATGGAGATGACAGTGGACTTCAGGCGAGACCCTTCACCACTTTCACCCCTCATTATCCGCAGTAATATTATTCTCTCCACAGAGACCTTTAAGTTCCTGGTAACCACAATTTCTCGGGACCTGAAATGGACCGGCCACATAGACTCTGTCCGGAAGAAGGCCCAGCAGAGGCTGTACTTTCTGATACAGCTCAGGAGGTTCAACCTACCACAGGAGCTGCTGAAGACCTTCTACACTGCAGTCTAGCCTCTGCACCTCCATACTGTCTGATTTGGATCGGCCTCTAAACAAGACAAGCACAGACTGCAACGGACAATCAGGACTGCAGAAAAGATAATTGGAATCAACCTCCCATCTATCCAAGACTTGTACCTGTCCTGGACCAGGAAACGTGCAAGTAACATCTCTGCAGACCCTTCTCACCCAGGTTGCAGTCTGTTCTAACTACTCCCCTCTGGACGGCGTTATAGAACTCTGGACGCCAAAACCAGCAGACACAGAGACAGCGTCTTCCCCCAGGCTGTCGCTCTGATGAACTCACACCACTCTCAGAGTCGTTGCTGTGCAATAACATCCTGCTCTCCACACCTTTTTTTAATTGTCTACACTATTTGTACTGTGTCCTCTGTCCATCAATTGCAGCCTGGTCATCCTAGAAGAGGGATCCTCCCATCTGTGGTCTCTTCTAAAGGTTTCTCATTTCCCCTAGTTGGAGTTTTGAGGTTTTCCTTGCCCTCCCGGGAGTTTAAGTTCAGGGGATGTTTGAGAATATTTGTCATTTTTCACACGTTCTGAGTGTTGTGACTGATCATACCCACGCCTTGTACAAAAAGGGCCAGAGTCACCTCCACCTGCTGGGGAGACTGAGGTCCTTCGGTGTGCAGGGCTCTCCTCCGGACCTTCTATGACTCTGTGGTGGCCTCAGCCATCCTCTACGCTGTGGTCTGCTGGAGTGGGGGCAGTACTGACCGGGACAGGATCTAAATAAGATGGACGGAAGAGCGAGCTCTTTCCTGGGCTGTCCCCTGGACTCCATTGAGGTTGTGGGTAAGAGGAGGACGTTGATTAAGCTTAAATCCATCATGGACAACACCTCTCACCCCCTCCATGAGATTGTGCAGTCCCTGAGCAGCTCCTTTAGCGGCAGACTTTTGCACCCTCGGTGTAGAAAGGAACGGTTCCGCAGGTCCTTCATTCCCTCTGCTGTCAGACTTTACAACATGCATGCCACCTGATAAACCTGTTTCGTCTCTGCTAGCAGCACTTGTGTTTGTCCTTGTCTGTTATTTACCCTTTTTTGTAATTCTGGCACTTGTTTTTATTCTTGCACTTGTATTGTTCTTGCACTCATACGCGCTGCTGTGACAAGTGAATTTCCCCGCTGTGGGATGAATAAAGTTCTAACATCATCATCATCATCATCATCATAAATAACAAATAATGGGTAGCAGATAATGGATAGCAGGAATTCAATAACAGATGTCCTGCAAAAGAAATCCAATAACAGAGGTCTTAAAACAGAGAATGTAAAATATCAATTAGAATATACACAATACTGAACTAAATGTCACATCTTAACATACAAGTAGAATCAGACTTAATCAGACATTAGAAAGAACCTATGGAGCAGTGGTGCCCAACCTTTTTTGCGCCGCAGACCGTTTTACGTCTCAAAAATACTTTCGAGGACCGGCCTTACAATAAATAAAAAATACATTTATATAAATAGATAATACATTTACAATAAGTATATAAATACGATGAAGTAAAATTATACATCTAGCATAAAAACAAATATAAACCACATAGAAATCAATCACACGAAAATCAAACTCACCATTTCGTTGAATTAGTGGGAGCACTGAGCATGTTTCTCAGAAATGAGGCGGTCCCATGTAGGCGTAATCGGAGACAATGATGCCCAACGTGTGGTATCGTTCACGTTTATTTGTATATATACATGTACGTATATACACACACATACATACATAGTATATATATATATGTATAAATATATATACGTATATATATGCACGTATATATATATATATATATATACACGTATATATATGTGATATACATACATACATACATACATACATACATACATACATACATACATACATACATACATACATACATACATACATACATACAGTTTGTATGGCCGAAGGGAGACACAGTGACAACAGCTAATGAAATTGATTTCATTAAGCTTATTTAACTTGATTAACCGGATCATCTGGCCTTAAAAAATCTGTCTACCGAAGCAGCTGTTAGAACTTGGCTTGAGTCATCGCTTTGAAACTACTCAGAAGAATAAACCCAGATTTATTTCAGAGGGTGAGGAGAATTAGACACCTAATCTGCCTGTGTGGTTTCATAAGTATACTAATCTTGATTTGGACATTCCTTGTTTGGTCTTATCTGTGCTTACAGCATTAGCCAGTTAATGCTCTAAATTATTGTGCTATTTGTCAGGTGACTGTCTTTTTGGTTTACAAAGTGATAGAGGCTTAATAAAGAACTATTAAATTATTACATATTATGCAACAACATTTTTCAATTACATATTCAGAAATACAATTTGAGGTTGTTTAAATACCACTAGTTTCATTTGATAGTTACAAATTAAATAAATCATCAATTGGTTAATAACATACTGCAGAATCCTTCACTATGGTAATTTAATGAAATCTCAATTTTACTCGCTTCGATCCTACGTGACTTTCTGTTCAATGCGGTTTGGTCATGGACCCCATTTTTTTGGTCATAAATACATCTTCAGGTATTATTTTAAATGGACGATATAAGAACCGTACAAAGCTAAATGACTAGCGCCTGAGCCTTTGTGCTAGTAATTTGAGGAACTTCCGTGCCCAATTTAAAGGTGTTTGATAATAAGAAGTGGGGCTGTCTGATCTTTATGACTGCTTTATTACAGTGATACGAAGAGCGAAGATTGTTTTGGATACGTAAAGTGGGGAGTTACGAAATCATCTCATCCACAGTCATTCGCGGGTCACAGAGCATGGCCGGAGACAGTAGTAGAATAAGTGGCTGCTTTATTCTCTCTTCCATCCAATTCACATGGGATCAGAATGACTTACTCAATTTGCCTGAAATTATCATCTGCAAATTGCTTCCCTTTTAATAAAATGTCAACTGTGTGAGTGACTGACAGCAAACTGATCCCTTTGGCCGCTCAACAACATGCCTGACATTAATTAATGTAACAAAGGATCCGTTCGGCTGCCTAAAAACATGCCTTTCTAAAAGAACACCATACGACATGCTTTCGGATTTAACACCATTCCCAAATTCTGGACCCTAAACTCCGCATTAAATCAAAATTTTGGTTTAAATTACTTTGTGCAGCATATACCATGATTGTAAAATGACTAAATTCAATAGAATCACTGCAAGTAGCTTTATTGTAATCAACTAAAGAAATAGTGAAATTGCTAATTTAGTAAATTATTAATTTTAATCAATTGTGTAAATCTGTAAGAAAAGAAACATTTATGCTAACTGGTTATTTTATCGAAGCATCAGCTTTTCTACACCTTTTCAACTTTTCAACACCTCACCCCCATCTAAAGAATTTAATTGTGCCATTAGAAAACAAATTACAAACAATTTATAATAATAATAATAAATTATATTTATAACGCACTTTACATTTGGGGGAATCTCAAAGTGCTACATGGCAGATAAAAAACAAGAAAAACAAAACAAGGACAAGTTTAGAACAACTGGACGACAACCAAGATATGAGAGAAATTACGGAAATGCTAAGGTAAAGAGGTGAGTTTTAAGTCCAGTTTTGAAAGAGTCAGTGGATTGGGGTGCTAATTTAGCAATTAGAAAGTTAGATACAATGCACAATCTTAGTTTATATCTGTGTGAAAGAAAGGATATTTAATGCTACTTTAAGGCTGCTGGATTTATGTGTAAAAGAGGGACATAATCCAATTTGTTTTTGTGTTTATAATGTAATAGTGTCTTGTAAGCCACCAAGCCTGGTACGTTGTACTTTGTGAATTGCTTGTGCTGAGGGTGTTTTTGTTGTTGTTTTTTAGGGAGAGGGTAGATTGGGGGATGTCGTCACTGACGGACAAAGCTGCGACCCCCACTAACCAGTTGACACTCCTACTGTTGAATCTACTAAATTCAATCAGACTATATTGTCTCAATTGTGTGTATTAACATCTTCATGACCAGTTTACAAATCACTCTAACCTCCTCCTTTGAGGAAGAAAATGTTTGCAGTCTTCTGTGAAACCCATCCATTTTCCACCGCTTATCATTTTTCCCTTTATTATCCCAGGCTGACCACAGACAGTCGGGTAACCTTTAATTTGTTTGTGGATGCTCTATGTTTAACATGTTCAAGTGGTATGTCAAACATGACAAATTAATGTTTGTGCAATGGAGTTAGCATTATTTTTTGCAATCTGATGTTTAAAGGGCTAGAAGGCTCTCTCTTCCCCTTCCTAAACAAAGTGATGCACACGACAATAATACACACAACTATTATTGAAGTATCATATGGCCACTTAATAATCCATCCATGATGATCCATCTGTGCATTTTCTGTACCGCTTGTCCCCACGTGGGTTGCGGGAGTGGTGGAGCATCAGGCAGTTGGCAGGGGACATCCTGAACCGGTTGCCAGCCAATCGGATGGCACACAGATAAACAACCATCTGCACTCGCAGTCACACCTACGGGCAATTTGGAGTGCTCAATAAGCCTACCATGCATGATTTTGGGAAGTGGGAGGAAACCGGTGTGCCCTGGAAAATCCGTGCTAAAGAGTCTTCTGGAGAAAGAACTGATGCAAGTTGAAGAATTTTAATTATTTGAAGCCTCGCACGCTGGGGGGGAGGAGCTGCAGATCCAGTGATGGATAATGTTCCTAGTGTCTTCCCCATTTATTGTTCAGTGTCAACGAATATGCTTCACTCAAATGATCGATCTGTTGCATGTTTATTTCTTATTAATATAAATTATGTAAATGAACATTTCAGAAATATAATGAAAAAAGTCTTGTCACTTTGTGTGATTTCTAGCCGGAATATTGAAATTAAATGAATAAAAATGTATACAAGCATCCATTTTATACCCTCACTATAGGGGTCACAAGTGAGCTTTCTTTTGAATGTCTTTTTATTGATTTTCAGGTTGACAACGACAAATCAAATATAATTAATCATTTTAGTTCTTTTAACAAAACAAATCTCTTCAACAGCAAACACACACGCGTGCGTGCGTGTGTGTGTTTGCACGCACGCACGCACGCACTCACACACACACACACACACACACACACACACAGCCTTGTTAAACTCCATCTGCAGGACCCAAAGTACTTTACTGAGTTGTGGGGTCCACCCTTTCTAGTGGTCCAAGAACTATGAAAAAAATCAGGCAAGTCCCAAAAAAAATCTTGTTACTAAAAATCAGTTTCAATAAACACAATTCAAAACTTTATTTTACATGTCAGTTTTTCCGTCACATGTGGGGCCTGTTTCTAACCTTCAGGCTTTGCGGGGTCCACCTTTACACACATGAGATTTTTAGTCAGTTATGGGGCTCGCTTTTAGTATTTCAACTTTAAGAGGTCCACCTACACACACATGACAAATAGTGAACAAATGGTGAAACAGGACCAGCCATGTGTTTCTACCTCTGTTAAGGGAAGCTCTTTCACTCATATTTTCTCCTCATGGTGGTTATTCTATTTTTGACAAAGTACTTAACAGCTTTCCAGTCTCTGCTACTCAGTGCTTGTGGTTCTGCAGCAATGCATCTCTCGCAGTCAAACTTACCAGGAACCTGATTTGTCAATATATACTTCCTTAAATGTTTATTTACTGCAGCACATTCCTCTGGGGTCCAGCTTCTTTTTACAACTTTTTCTTTACCTAAGGGCATGAGAAGAGCACTTTTTAGTTGACAACTTAATTAGAACAAGACTGCATAAAGAATACATTCACTTTATGTACAATAGTCCGACAAAATAATTTAAATGAGATATTTTAAAAAGTCAACGACAGTCAGTTGAACGACACATGGACGCATGTTTCAACAATCCATCTATAGGTGAGCCCCACAAGTAGCCATATTTCAGAAATCTGTTATTATGTGTGTGTGAATGATTGGCTTGGTTGGACTTCACATGGAAGCATGTTTCAACAATCCCATCTATAGGTGTGTGTGCCACTGGTTCGTTTGGGCTCCATGAGGAGAACCACTAAAACCGTGTGATCCAATGGTTGGCTGAATGCTGTTTAAGGTACCTTCTGACTAAAGAACAGCTTCCCAACTAAAAGCTGTAAACTAAGAGAACAAGAAAAGGTCTACAAGGTTTATTTCTTACAAAAAAGCCTAACTGACTGCTACCTGTAGGCTGGCATCCTGTTTGATGCTATCATCAGGGTAAGAGTCCTGCAAAGTTCTGGCTGGTTCAAGCAGCGCACCATCAACTAGAGCCTGAGAGCCTGTCACCTGGAATTAAAACCACAAATAAATTACCAACA